>NC_073691.1:195876762-196538549 GCF_029784155.1 Uranotaenia lowii | reverse complement strand
CAAGAGCAAAACTATCTTAAAAATTTATTAGTTTACTTATTTCCAGCGAAAGCTGAAAGCAAATATTTTCTGGGATAAACTTAAAAATGAATTTACTTCCGTTTTACATTACTTTGTTTGTTTATAGAGGTTCCTTGACATTATTATCACAGAGAACAGACGTAAAAGCTAGCCCACGAAACTTGTGTAAAAAATCCCAACACCCTTTTTGAACCAACTTTTGTTTTTTGGTTGGGCCACCAGATGTCTCCAAATGCACCAAAGAGAACTGTCAAAACAAAGCTAAGAAAAAATGACTAAGTATCAATCAGTTTTCTATAGGTCATATGAGCTGCTTAGCATGCTTAAAAAAATCGCTGTTGAAGTTTCGTAATACGTTCATCATGTTTTATGAAAAAAAAAATCATAAAAGTTATTATCTTTTTCCTTCAAATTTGTTAGAAATACAAAGTTTAAAATAGCTGGATGCTAAAGTGGTATGTGAAAGCAACCCACTTTGAGATGCTTAAAATCAGTACTGCTGGGTGAGACTGATCGTCAAGAATGTTCTTGTATTTCACTGGAAATAGGTGATGCATTTTATAACATAAAATACTGTTCAAGAAGTGCGAAAAATTATGCCAAAGCTGTTAGTTATCTTAACTGTCAACAATCTTAACAAAAATAAAGAAAGAGAAATTGCGCCCAGTTAAAAGTAACTCTGATTTCATTCATTAAGCAATAAATTAAAGCCGTCCATTCTACTGAGACATTTGATTGATTTTTTTTGTGAGTTCATATACGATTACTCCTCTTCGAAAACTGGGCACTTTAAAGTTGATTTGTAACTTTTTAACGGCGGAATAGATGGTATGTTTGTAGTCAATTTTTAACGTATTTTTTTTTTGTGAAAGCATTTGAAATTTTACACATTTTTTGGCAATTTTCCGTTCGAGCTAGTACGTCTGTTCTCTGTGCTATAATGTCTATTTTTGATTACCGTAAACTGGGGTAACTTTGATCAACATGATTTTTTTGCAGATTATCATCTTTAACTGAGTCTGCAGTTAAAATATCTGAAAACTGTTTTCTACGTTTGAAAACCTTGAAACTGAGTTTCAAATAGCCTGTAGTTGAAAATTTTTTTATTACTTAAAATGTAGTTTTAAAATTTTATAAAATATTTGTTTTTTTTAGTAATTCTTTATTTGAAACGGCTCATACAATTAAGTTTTAAGGAGCCAAACTCGCTTTCTTGTTTTTACAACCGTTTTAATATTTGTTTTTTCGAAGACTCACAAACAAACACCTCTCCTGATAAAATGATAGCATTTAGAAGCAAATGGGTTATTTTATATGAAAGTTTTACTTTTTTCCTTTGTATAGGTATAGTTTAAGAGTTATTTTAATGTCATTCTATGCTAATTTTTGAATATTAAAAAACGGACATTTTCTATGAGAATGCATGTATAGAACAAATGATTAGAAACCCTATAAAATGGTTAAGTTTGAATTAAAAAAAAGGAATAGTTTGAGGACCTACGGAATTGCATGAAGATAAAGTTGCCTTTGTTGCCAAAAAATATTGAGAAATGTTTTTAATTTTTGTCCCTAATAGTATACAACAACATTGTCCGTCTTTTGAGTATATTTGTTTTTGAAAGAAAACGTTGAAAAAATCAATTCATTTCATTCAGTTCATGTAAATTACTGTAATTGAGGTTTTAATTCTTCTGTGCTAGTTGGCATCAAAACAATAATTTTGAAGGAGTTGAGATATGAGTTGAGACCAGGGCCGTAGGAACAAACAACTCATGGGGGAGGTTTGGTGAGTGATTTTTACCTATGATTTTTTGCCCAACAATGCACGAATACAAAAAAAAATTAAAGAAATTATGTTTGTTACTATATGATTATTCATATTTATGTAGTTTTACATTAAAAGTTTTCGAATTAAATCGTAACTTTGAAAATTTATTCCTTAACCTAAAAGGTGAGCTAAATTCACTTTCATCGATGTTCGAGCTATTTTGAAAATTCAAAAATTTCAATGTTTGATGCAAAAAATCAAATTAAAAATTAAGTAAGAAATAAAAAAAATCATCAGATTTTCGGATCAAATTTGATGCAAATTTGAACCAAATTAAAGATTTTAGTTTGAAGTTTGACTTCAATATTAACACATTACAGACCAAATACGAGTTAGGGGCCGTTCAGATACCACGTGGACAGAAAAATGAGATTTTTGACCCCCTCCTCCCCCTCCGTGGACAAGCGTGGACATTTGGCAAACCCCTACCCCCCTCCCCGGATGTCCACGTGGACAGATTTGAAATAGTTTTTTTTTAAATACCTGTAATTTGACAGTTAGAAAACACCACTATTTACCTTATTGTTATTGACTTGGCTGATTTTGAAAAAAACTGAATAATAAATTTCTTTTTTTTTTATTTTTTGTATGGGTTTATTAGCTACCTGGCTGACCCGGAAAGGAAAAACAGATCGGCTGACAGAAGAGGAAAATTTACATTAGAGTAGAATAGCTTAGAGAAGGATAGCGGCATCAGAGCCCGAGGGTTCTGAAGCACCAGTTTAGGGAAGCGTTAAGGTAGTGCTCGACGGACTGGGACAATTGGGCCCTACTTGAGCTTCGAGTTAATCTAACCTCCAATTCAACCGAGCAGTAACAGTATGACAACATACGCCAAAGTCTCGATATCATTGTCAGAAGGGTTCACTATCTTATCGTAGTTGAGTTATCCCTACCTGACACCTAACCTTACTCGATTCAATAATTTTGAATTTATGATCGTTTTTACTCGAGATTAACATAAATTGACTAATAAATCCGCTAAACACAAATAAATATTGTACCCAATTTTTGGAAAATTCAAAAATTAAATAGAGCATGATCAATATCTGTTTTACTATCATTGACTTATCAAAATAACAGGATATATACCATAATGCAAATGGCGATGCTGTTCTTCTAAATCCTCATTGCTAATTTTGAACAACTTCTCAAAACAACCTTCCTCAATCTTTGGTTGGGTTAAAGTGAATGTCAGTTTTTAAAACCCCGATATTATATTTCTGGACGAGTAGGTTCTTGATTATCAAAATGATACCTTCTACCTTCTACATCATTATTTGAATTTCAGACCTAATCGAGCTATAGATCGAACTACAAAAAAAAGTATTAAAACGAGAAAGAACTAGAATCAGATGAATTGGGTAAATAAAGATGTTTCCCAATGTGTTTTTTTGGGAATTCAGAGTAAATACGCGGCTGCTCTGTAATGATATTAACAACTTGGATACCATAAAACAGAATTTTTAATCAAAGGTGTATATCACTTCAGATTTTCTAATAATTTTACGTTATACAAACAATAAAATAAATAGAATGGTTGAATTAATAATCGAACTTAATAACCGGACCATACTGCTAATGACAATGCTGTTCTTCTAAAATCTCGAACTCTTAACAACTTCTCAGAGTAACTTTCCTCAATCTGTTTCGGATGAAATAAATTAAACTCCTATTTATAAACTTCCAATATTATTTTCCTGGACTAATATCTATCTTTTACTTAATTATTTGAATTTCACACCTAACCAAAACATAGACAAATCTATCAAAAAGTATTGAAACGAAAAGGAATTATTCATGACAGGAAACAGACCAAACAGCATTCTGATCTAATGAGCCTCAATTTTTTGTAAAATGCTTGATTTAAGAATAAGCCTTCGAAATTCATAAACCGCAAATGTGCACTTACTAGAGCATTGGGGAGAAGAATACTATTACTTTACCTAGCCTAGTAGCACATTGAACATTGAATACCATGTGCCAATTGTTAACATCCTCATCCAACTAATTCTTGCACAATTCATTTACTATACTGTCTATTCTAAACTAACTTGTGCATGATGGAAAAGTGGAAATATCAACATTTAAACGGCTTTATGTGATATTTCCACTGCGCAATGCTGTTGTTGTCCAACGGAAGGGAGGGCAAGTGTTTCAACTCCCATTCACCTTATCAACATGGATCATCAAAGAAAAAGTATACGATATTGAACCACCTTTTAATTTATTTTCTATGATTTCATATCGAATAAGGCTACGTGCAACCGCCCTTTCAGGTTAATGTTGGTTTAGAGTCTGTTTCCAAACTGTCAACTTTCATAAACACAGTAATTCACGCCGTCGCCGTAACCCATTACAGCCTAGGGTACGGAAAAAAAAAACTGAATAATAAATTTCTGATATAAATTAATTTCAAAAATTTTAAATTTCTAATTTATCAAATTTATCACTTGTAGCTACTAATTGTTCAAACTTAAAGCTTTGCAGTTTTAAGGTTTTGATTTAAACATCTGAATATTTATTCACCTTTAGAAAATATTTAGAAAGTAAGTATGTCCACGTGGACATGACCCAAACCCCTACCCCCCTCTCCGTGGACAAGCGTGGACATTTCCATACCCCCCTCCCCCCCCTAAGTTGTGGTATGTGGACGGCCCCTTATCTCGGTTTTTCGCTTGCCGTTTGTATGCTCAATCAAAAAGCAAAATTTATTATTATGAATCTAATAATAAATCCTCATTCCACAAAATTCAACACTACACTTCTTGTTACTCGAATATATTAAATTAGAGGAATTTTGGCTATTGGTTTCGGGTATATAAATTTCCGAATTTTTGTGTCCTGAATGTGTAATGTTCTAATGTTAAACAATACACCGAGAAAATATATAACTTTGAACAAATTTTTTAGGTGAAGATCAGGTATATCTTCATCTGTTTCTTTATTGGAGGGGAAACAGCTCATATGAAATAAATTGGATCCGTCTCACATGCACGTAAAAACCCTCAACAATTGCATATAGATTACAATTTAAATCTAAATGATACATCGAGAAATTCAATTTACCACACAATTAAATTTTCTTTAACAGCAAATTTTTTTCATACAAAAATCCTGTGTATGCTTGTTTTTATACAAAGTTTTCAGCATAAAACAAAAAACTCAAATTCTACTTTTAATTCGTGATATTCAACACAAATGTGTTTATATATGGGAGAGTGGGGAATCATGGGCCACTTTTTTTCGTTGTTCCATAACTTCTTTATTATAAAAGATAAAATGAAATTAAAAATTGGTATGGTTTTCAACTTTTCGAGGTATCATAAGGTATATTTTTAAAATTTTTAATAAGTTATTTTCCGTAAATTCTGACTGTTTGAAAAAAAGCAATATTTTTTTAATTTTGAAAAATGGTGGGGAATCGTGGGCCACCAAATCCAAATTGTCCAAATAACATGCAAAATGTATGAGTTGACCCAAAACTGTGATTTCCTAATTCATTTCGTTATTTAAAAGCAATTTCAGATGATGAAATAAAAAAGAGAGCTGTGTATGATCGCATAGATTCCAAAACCTGGCTCGCCAACGTTTTGGCAAAATTTATTATATAGGAGGGAAAAATTATTTTTCATAACTCTTCATTTGGCATAAGAAAACTTTGCAGATAGGTAAAACGTATTTTAAGTTCTGAATGTGTATAAAAACATAAAAATATAGGTGATTAAAGATGTGTGGCCCACGATTCCCCACAAGCTATGATTTGCAAATTGGTTGCGTTTGTGTGACTTATTGATGTTTCATCAAAAATTCCTTTTCCACGTGAAAGATCATGACAAAATTAAGATCATAAGCGTATGAGCATATTTTTGTTATGCACCTTAGGTTCCCCATCGATGAAATTAGCGGGTGTTTTTTTAATTATGTAAGTAAATTTTTCTAACTTTTTTTAGCTTGATAAATAAAAGAAGCATATGATGCTTATTTCAGTTAACAACATATAGGAATATATGCTCACGCAAAGCGACGATGATGACAGTTGGATTGAGATTTTTATCTCAACACACATCTGAGATATTAAAAGTGGCCCACGTTTCCCCATGGCCCACGATACCCCACTCTACCCTACTAATTTTGATAAAAAAAAAAATCTCGAAATCGATTATCATGATCTCTTAAGTTCCTCAACAATTAATGTTGATTGTAAAATTTATTTACAAGCAAAATCTTTTTCTGAATTTAGGATCGGCACTTTGAATCTGAATTATGAACCTGAATAAAAAAATTGCGTTTAGAATCTGTATTCAAATTTCCGAATGATTTTAAAATGTACTAAAAATACGATTTCCGAATTTCATTCCAGATCAGAATTTAATGAGCCAAGTTTATAAGCCCTCATTCATGAATCTATTATTTAAATTCTGTAGTTCAGGTTTAATTTAAATTCACTTTTTAAATTATTTCTTCTTCATCTGTATTGTGAATCTAAATCAAAATATGGGTTTCAAATGATCTGGATCTAAGTTTTAAATTTCGGATTGTTATTTTGAAGCTTTTAATGTTTGAATTTTGACTGAGAATTTATGTAAGGAACTTGAAATTTAAATATAAAAAAAACTTTTTTTTCATAAAGCTTAGTTCTTTTAGAAATGGGACACTTTCTTTGCTTATAGCTCGTTTACTATTAATCGGACATTCAAAATTTTGACAGCATTTTGTTGCCTGTAAAAAGTACTGTCTTACCTATTTTCATAATTTAAAATTAACGCGTTTTTGAGATATTTACGATGCAAGAGAAGAAAGAAAAAATAATTTTGCACAGTTTCTGTCAAAATCCATCCTTATCAAATTGATAGCTCACAAAACCGTTGATTATTTGAAGAATTACTGTGTGTAAGTGATGAAAAAGTATGCAAACACTGTCAAAAATGTCCACAAAGTTCAAATCATGCATTGGAGTGAAGCACATGATCGGCAACTTCGGCTAAGGGTCATCAGGAAAGTCAAGTCTCATACCAGCACTTTTAATTTTCAATAAGCGAAAAACAAAGGGTAGATCGCTGAAATTAAAAAAAAATTCTCCGATAAGCTGAAAGTGTTGCCTAGTTATGAGTCATTCAAACCTAACCTCAAACAACAATTTTTTGCTAGTTCCACAGCTCGTAAGCTGTATAGCCTATTATACTTAACGATCAATCTCATGATGGTTTTGCTTCGTTATTGCCAGATTTTGCCAGCAGAAATTCCACTAAAAGCGCTCAAAAAGTGGCTCAAAAATAATCATGTTTGATAATTTCGAAAAAGCTGTACCCACTAAATTGCCCTCAGTTTCTTTTAAAAGAGAAGTATTGGTCCGAAAAGTAGCAGAAATTGAAGAAGGTGGATGTAGCCATCGAAAATACAGATTAGACAAAGTATTAGTTTGAAAAACTGATCATTATAATGACTGAAAAAACTGTGCGTTGGCCGATGGGAGGTACCAAGTATAAAGTAGAATTTATTCTTACAAAAAAACTAAAAACAATTTTTTCCAAATTTTTTCATGAATTATCATAAGATGATGTTCATTTCCTTCATAGAAAGTATTTAGATCAAATGAAAGGTTTTTGAGATACATCCATTCGTAACTGTCTCATTTCTTAAAGAACTAAGCTTTATTCGGAAAACTATTATCAAAATATTGAAAATGCATATCATCTCGAAAAACTTGGTCCAAATTTGATATGAAATGCAAAACCAAATTATTTAGTATTTCAAAGCAATTTTTCATTTCTGATATCTTATGATTATTCAAAAATAGGAATAAAATTTTTGTTATTGGAATTATGTAATCACAACCTCCGAAATTGGTTTGATTTTATTTAACATTTAATATTCAGATTTTAATTTCTTTGAGCAAGTGAGAAAGTTTTGAAAAAAATTCAGCAGAATTTTTGAATTTGGGATGGGTTTTTGAGGTTTTGGCATTAGTTTTTAGTCTAGATTGTTACTTTTGATTAACCTTACTCTATTTTCATGATTTGGTTCTGAATTTAAAATTTTGAGTGTAGAGTAGAATACCTCGCTTGCCTTTTTGGATCCTCATGGGGGAGGGGGGGATTTAACCCCCAAACTCCTCCCCCCCGTTCCTACGGCCATTGTTGAGATTGTGGCTTTAACCATGGTGATCAAAGTTACTCCTAAAAATGAAATCTGGTATTGTAACAAACATTTATTTAGTTATAGCCGCTAATGTCGTTTTAATATTCTGCTATCAATGATCATGCATTGCACATCTTTACCTCAGTAAGTTTTTTTTTTAACTTTTTAGTGAAAGAAAGCAACGTCTTCCAAAATATTCGAAAATGAATTAAAAAAGTGATCAATGTTCCCCCAGTTTACGGTACTTTCTGAACATTCACAAGTCAGCGTAAACTACCGCTAACATATGATTGTCAGATTGCTCGATTTTACCTGGACTAGCCCGAACGTGTGACACAAAATTTTGGAAAAGTCCGGATTATTTTGCAAAATTAGATAAAAAATCAAACCGAGCTTTTATTTTTACTCCCTATAACAAAATTTTATGGTAAGCTTTATCTCGGTCCATAAGCACAAGTTGTTTCTTTCACCCCACTCTCTTTTTATGCCTATGCATTGACTACTGGAACCTGGCCGGCGCCGTTATTGATGATTGAAGAGAAAACATTAGTTTTTGGAATTGGTATTGTTGCTAGTCCCGAATATAATTCTTTTCACCTTTGCACAAAATCACAGAGTAGCAGCCGCTCGGCTGACCCAGGCCTAAAAGATGGAGTTTGACATGCAAAATAAAATTAAAAATATAATGATCGAAGTGTTGAAATTTTATTACTATGTATTGAAAAAATTACCAATCGCTTATTGTATTATAGGAAACTAGCTGACCCGGTAAACTTCGTTTTACCATTAAATACATAAATCGTAATAAATGTTTCATTTCATCTTCACGTGTTCAACTTCATCGTGTTCGTGAATCGATTTATATGAAAATCGTATCAAAATTGTACGGCTTGTGTCCCATTTGAAGTTGATTGTGTAAGGGGACCCCTCTTCCATAAAAAGTAAGATTCTTGAAAGTATTATACAAACCATCTCTGATCCGAAAAACCCTCGGATACCAAATTTCACTTAATTCCGACCGACCACGTATGATGGTGTTACAAAGAAAACGCCTCCATTTTTATATATAAGACTAGCTGACCCGGTGTGCTTTGCTACAACTTTCAAAATCAAATGATATTTTCAGAATTTTCTCAAATTTTTATTGTTTTGTTGGCATTATTTTAAATCAAATTATAACATCATTCATAAGCAACCGCTATAAAATGAGAGCTGCAGCTGGAGTTTCGAATTGCAACACAAATATAACTTAAACTAAGATTCTCAATCTTGATCTATAAATTTGTGTTAAAGATCTGATAAATTAAATCTGTTTTTTAAAGCTTCGCCCTAAAAAAGGAGGGTCTGACATTAATCGTACGCAAACAATCCAACTTATAAAATATGGTTGTTTTTGCTTGCTTTCCCCCTTTTTATGTTCCACTGAAAAAAGGTGGGGCTTGAATTTATAATAGAAACATTTTTCGTATCCAAATACCCTCACATGCAAAATATGGTTCAATTTGCTCGATCAGCCCTTCAGTTATACTGAAAATTATAAGGGAGACCTCTTCTCTCCCTTTTCATTCAACTTTTTGAAGGAGTGAGGGATACCAAATATTCATAGAAGCATTTCTCGTACCCAAATATCGTTCTATGTCATATTAGGTTCCATTTGCTGTTGTAGTTCTTGAGTTAGGCAATAAAAATTGTTTGAAACTTCCCTCCCTCTTTCCTTTCTCCCCGCAGGAAGAAGGAAGGGGTCTTAAACAATCATTAGAACATGTCACGTTCCCAAATACCCACCCTTGCCAAATTTGGTTCCATTTACTTAATTAGTTTTTGAGTTATGAAAAAAAATTATAAGAGCCCCCCCACTTTATATCTACCTACTGGAAAGAGGGAGGGGTCTCAAATAATCATAGAAATATTTTTCGTATCCAAATACCTCCCCATGCTAAATTTGGTTCCATTTGCTTTATTAGTTTTTTAATTATGTAAAAAAATATGAAAGAGGCCCCTCCCCCTTTCAACTGGAAAGAAAGAGAGGTCTCAAATAATCATTGAAATATTTTTTGTATCAAAATACCTTCCCATGCCAAATTTGGTTCCAATATCTTGATTAGTTTTCGAGTTATATGAAAAATTGTAAGGCAGCCCCCCTCCCCCCCTTCCTATCACTCCACTGAGAGGAGGGAGGGGTACCAAATATTCATAAAAATGTTTCTCGTTCCCAAATACCACACCATGCCAAATTTGATACCATTTGCTTGATTGGTTCTCGAGTTATGCAAAAAATTGTCTTTTGTTTGGGAGGCCCCTCCCCCCTTCCTGTTAGAGGGAGGGGTCCCAAACCATAATAGAAACCTTCCCCGGCCTCCAATACTCCCACCTGCCAAGTTTCACGAAAATCGGTTCAGTAGTTTTTGAGTCTATAGGGAACAGACAGAAAGATCGACAGACAGACAGACAGAAATTCATTTTTATATATATAGATATTTTGTTAACATTAATTATAAAGCATTTCGTGTTCAATGGTTTTAGGTGGGTGTGAGTAATCAATCAAGTTATTCTAAGCTAATGCTAAAATCAATTCAAATACTCAAACTTTGTCTAGGGGTCTAGGGTTTCCCTTAAATTTTATTAGAGTGAAACTATTCGGAAGACCTTAGCTTAAAATTTTACTTTTTAATTCCGATTTATTTTTACTTAATCCTGTCTCGGCTAGCACTTAAAATTGGTCTAAATTTTCCTATTATATGATAGATTTTCAGTATTAAAGTACAAATTAAAGTACAAGTCATCATATTCACATGTGGAAATGAAAAAATAAACAAAACAAACGCCTCTACAGCCTGCACATGTGAGATCGTCCAAAAATAATAAAAAAAACAAATCCTATACACCTAACCGAGTCCATCCATCCACGTGCTTTTTTGCCTGCTTCCGCCCGCCAATCAGTCGGTTCAAGCGGTTGGTCGGGGTCGCGGTCGAGTTTGACGCTCTCTGCTGCTGAGGTGAGTTACCACCCGAAAACGGATCATGCGCGTTCCGACTTTCGTCGATTTTGATTCCTTAGAACAGCTGACTGCTGGGATCCGGGCACTCACTGATTGTGGGTCCCCTCGGTTTGCATCCAACCCCAGCGTCGGTTTCCTTCCAAACTGGGACACATCCTTCAGCTGGTTTGCTGGTCTGCTGCCGGTATCTCATGGCCGGTGCGTTTTTGGATTCTCGATGTGATTCCGGGATTCTCCCAATTCCTATCATCATCATCATCTAACGGCTGGCTCGACGTCGTCCTATTCGTTGGGCCCAGTTTGCCGTGTGCTTTTGAGGCGTCGTGGTCGTGGTCGTCGTCTTCGTTTTCGTCTTCTAAGAGCCCTCTCATCTCGAGCTGATCCGCAGCTTGGAAACGGACGTCCGTCGTTGCAGTGCAGTGCGGTGCGCATTTTTTTTTTCTTGGCGGCGTCGTGCGTGAGCGTGTGACAAGACGCCGGATTGCGTGTGCAGGTTGTGTCGTTTTCCAGAGGTGTCTACGCGAGCGAGGTGGATCCACCGGTGGATTACTTCCGGTTTCGAGAGTGATTATCTTCCGGAATATTTCGGAGCGTGATTCACGTGCAAGACGCGTCGTCGTCGTCGTCATCGGAAGTTCTCGAATCGATTGTAAAGTTGTGTATTTGGGGTGCTGGAGGAAGTTCACGCTCAATGTGTCCGGACCACCTTTAAGGATTCCGGCGAATGCTGATCCCCATGTGGCTTTGGCGGAAAAGTTTCTCGGAGCTCTCAAGGATTGAAACGTTCCTGGATAACGAAGGCCGGCAAGGGGCTTAAGCTGTGTGGGGAAGGTCCGGAAAAGTCTAACCGGAACGCAAATGCAGGCACTTTGCAATTCAAATATTTGCCTCGGCTTCGTTGAAAATGCAGTATCATCTTCCGTTCAGGTATCGCTTGGGCCTTCTCGTGAAGTGAATGTTGTGATACAGTTTCCTTTACTTGGTCTGATGGCAGCATCGATGCTGAAGCCCTGAACGAGAAACGTCTCAAAGGGAGGGCTCGAATTAACTTGTTGGCCTTTCGGATAGAAGTGTGTTACATAGCAGCAGTAACCAAATGTATTCCACCTCAAACGTGTAACAGAGAGAGAAAAAAGGAATCGAAAGTGATTTGCATGGTGTCTACATATCGGAAAATTGGGAAAAGTTCCTCGGACCAGACCAACCTCAGCCCAAGGATTACCAAGTCAAAACCAACGTTGAAGTTTGTTGCTGCAGCAAGAAACTTTTCACGTTACAACAGTCAATTACCCGAACGGCTAAGCTTGGATTACATGCATACCGAAAACATATCATCAAGAGGTGCACCGAAATTGGAATACTCCTAAGAAGGAGTCTTCCGGTTGGATTTTTTTTATTCCACACCTAAACCTGTGTTAGAGTGTTGAAAGGTGTTTTCCTGTTTTCCCAAGGAAAGGAAATCCAAATGATAGTGCTCGAATTTCTTCGCTTTGGCTTGTTGGCCTCAAGGCTATGAATAAGAAATTTCCTCCCAATCCAAGGGATAATCAACCAGGATTACGGCACGCGTTTCACTGAAACGGAAAAACAAAACCAAATCCCAGAGAAAAAAATTAAGCCATTTGACAACCGATACATATCATCAAAACAAGTGATAGTGAGTAAGTGTGTGTGTTTCGTTTTTTTGCTGCTGAGTAAGTAGCTGGAAGCAATATTGAATCAGTGACTGATGTGAATTAATTGTTTTTTTTTCTATTGAAAATAATTCTTCATATTTCACTTTTTGTGCTTGGAAAAACAAAATGCTTTGATTAGTATTTGAAGAAATAAATCGTGCAAATGGTGTTATAGTTAATCGAAACGTGTTTATTGTGGTGCTTTAATACATTCCAGTAGTCTGGTTTGCTCAACATAATACATATCATTAGGATTAATTCTGCGGGAAGTAATAAACAAAAATATCTCTTATTGAGATACAAAAAAAAAATCAAATCACTCTGGATTATAACGGACATTTTCTCTGGAAGCAGATCTGTGCTGTTGAAGGTAAGAATCCTAGGCTTTAAATTCATCGTTCAAACCAACTGTGACCACAAAAGTTTTTTTTTCAAATTTTCTATGATATCATACAACAAGTTAAATTCGCATATTGGTTCTCATTTAGTAATATTTCTGAAGGAATACGCAAGGGAACAGAATTTTTGGTGCCTTTGTTTTTATAACCAATTTTGGAAGATTTTTACGACCTTCATTCAAGTCATTCTTCAGATTTTGTCTTTCATCAACAGATTCAGTGATATAGAGTGTGAATATTTGAAAATTTATCAGTTCTTAGACAAATCGATTTTTGACAACTGACGAACTTACTACGAGAAAACTGAAAGCTGGTTTTGAATTTATGTTTATTCTTTCATTCAAACAAAAGTTCCGAACTTGTCTAGTAATTTTGGTATGGGAATGAAAACACATTAAAAAGTTTAAACTCAACAATTTTTAGAAATTTGAATTCATGGAAGGTTTTGATTTTTGAATTTCTATCTCAGGGATATATTATGTGATATTGATGATTTCAACTCGTTTGACAACTTTATAATAAGAATGCAAAACGATTTGCGGAATGCCTAAAGAAATATCATAGATTTGATTTGGTTAAAATCTGCTTTGAAATTGTGTCAATATTCCTGTATTCTGCAGAATCACGAAAATATTAACAAAAGGAAAACTTCCTTAAAACCTTTTCTTGAAAGTCAAAACCAATTCTTTTTATAAAAAAAAGTGCACAAATTTTTAAAAGAGTTTTTCCATGTTTTCACACACTATTACAAAAACAAGAGCTGATAGAAAAAATACTTATTATAATATTAGAAACACTAGTTTACAAAATTTGAAAAAAATCGTGAACTTGATTGACTGACCAATATTTTTAATGTGAAATCGGGCGCTGAATTTAAAAATAAAATTCAACAAAATCTTAGTAGAGTCGTTTTTGAGTTATGCTCCAAAGATTTATCATGTTTCATTCTTCCTATACTATGATAAGTGTACGGTTCGTTAAATAATTAAAAACTGAAAAAAAAACTGTAAAGGAAAGTAGCCATAATTTCTTCAATTTTCAACCGATTTTGATAAATTACCACTTGAAATCTTTGTTTTAAATTGACATTTAGGGGCAGAGGAAAATAACATTTTTTAAATGTTACCATCGAGTCTAAAACTTTCGCCGAAAAAAAATTTTCTCTAAAAAGTGCGATTTTTTTAATTTTTTCTATCATAAAGTCACTAATATCAACAATACTGTTGATCATACGCAAAAACAGTATTTAAATAATCGATAGAAAATGAATTCACCTTCAATATGCAAAAGAGGGATTTCAAATTACTGTTTTGCAGTCTGAGATATTTTAATCTAAGGGCAAGAACTTTTTCTATTTTACCCAATTATCATATTTGGAGTATAACTCAAAAACGATTCTACTGAGATTTTTTTAAACTTCTTTTCGGATTCAGCGTCAAATTTCACATTAATAATGACCTTCAGTTTACTAAGTTCAAAAATGCTGTAAAGTAGTGAAATTAGCGCCTCCAACTCAGTTCGAATAAGCTCTTTTCTACTTTGCATTTCGGAGGAATGTAAATTTGGTTGCTTTGCTATGAAATGATTTTTAATTTAACATTCACATGAAGATTGACAGAATTTTTTCGCAACGTATCCGGACCGAATCCAGGCATTTGAATTTAAAATTTTTGTTAAAAAATCCGGGCAATATCTGGGCAAATTAGGTCAAAATCTTATCAAATCCTCAACATAAATTAAGAAAAAAATTGATATTATATTTTCGTTTAAGCTCATCAGCAGATTAAAATCATTTTAATGGCTTCCAAAAAACCTTTCATAATTGATTTTACAAAACTTGCTCAAATAATTTTTTTATAGGCAAAAATAACAAAAATTTAGAGCGCAATTTGTTTTTTTTTGCCTGATTTGGCAAATAAAATTGATATAACTGGACAAATCAAGCCTTCAATGAAATTTGGCAAATTTTGTATTAAATATCCGGGCAAAAACCGAATAAAACCGGGAAATCTGGCAACCTTAATTTATATACATTTTTCAAAATAATCCCTTAATACCAAAGTTTAATGTTGCAATGAAAAAAAATAAATAAGAGCTTGATTTCGAAACAAAACTTACCTTACATCTAAAGATGCTAAGATTTTGAGAGCAAATCTAATTCTGAAGTAATTTAATGTCAAAAATTTTAATGTAGTATAAGAGTTGATCTATAAGCTCTAGTTTCTCTATTTATGATAAAATCAGTCGGGTTTATTCGATGAACATAAATTAATTTTTTTTAAAAACTGATTTTTAATGAATATATTTTTCTCAACTTGAATCACTTTTTTATAACTTAAATGTTCTCGATCTAGAGATATAAGTTTTGAAGATGTTTATAGAAAAATGTATCCTCGATTATTTCCATGGCATCACCAGATAGCAAATCTGAATTCATGAATTGGTTTTCATTTAAGTTTTAAATTAACTCCATAAATATTAAAATTCGCTATCTTTAGCTAAAGTTAGATTATATTAGATTAGATTATATTAGATTAGATTATATAGAAAATATATGGCATTTTAGAAATTTCCGATTTTATTTACCATTTCAAGGCACGAGTACCAAAAAGATTGTGAAATTTCACAAATAAAAAAATACCATGTTGTAGGGATGAGAATTGTAGGGATGAGGTGAAGGATATGCAGAAATTATATAAAATTTATTTCAAAATTAAATAAAATAATAGTTGTATTCGGCCACACTGAAGATGAATAAAATAAAATAAATTTCATTGTCAACACTAGGCAAACAAACAAAACAAAGTCAGTCATTAATCTATTCTTGTGAGCGACAGACGTGTCTAAGTGAAGGTCTGAATTAAGATTCGTAAAATCACGACAACGGCGTGGTTGGTAGAATGAGCACAAATTGAGCAGATATTTTACACGTTCGTCGCCACGGCACCCATATTCGGGTGACGGGTGTATTTCCTGGGGGGCCCCGTCACATCAAAAAGCGTGTGACGCTCTCTTACTAGAGTTTACCGCTCAGCTTCGCCACAAGTTTCAAATATAGGAGTTCTCTCTCTTTGCTTTCTCTCTCTGAAAATTTCTTTGGGCCCGGCTAGTAAAACTACCAAAATGAGCGTGGCGACGAATGTATTAAGGCTGCTTCTGCTGATTGTTTTGATTTGGTCTTCCGGTGGAATAAGACGGAATTGGCTTAAGAAGCGCAGATATTTAAGGCTGATTCTGCTGATTGTTTTGATTTGATCTTACGGTGCAATAAGATGGAATTGGCTTTAGAAGCGCAGATATTTAGGGCAGATTTTCAGGCAGCTTCTGCTGATTGTTTACTTTGAATAAGCTTTCCGGTGAAAAAAAAACGAAATTGGCGTGGGAAGTTGATTTGGTCTTCCGGAGGAAAAAATGGTTTGGCTTTGGAAGCGCAGATTTTTAAGGCTGCTGCTGCTAGTTGTTTATTTTGGTTTGACTTTCCGGTAAAAAAAAAACAGAATTGGCTTAATAAGCAGGCTGATTGTTTGTTATGAAAAGACGGAATGGCTTTTGTAGCGCAGATTTTCAGGGCTGTTGCGTCTAATTGTTTGCTTTGATTTGACCTTGAGGGGAAAAAGCTGGAATTGGCTTTGAAAGCGCAGATTTTTAAGGCTGCTGTTGTTGATTGGCTGCTTCGATTTGACCTTCCAGTGAAAGAAAAAAACGGAATTGGGTGAGGAAGTACAGCTTTTTAAGGAATGTGGAATATGGAATAAAAATTAAGGATATTTGGTAAACAAAATTTTGTTCTAGAGGGAAAAAAAATCCAAATGTCGACGCGTAAAAAGTTTTAATTTAGAATAGAGGTGAGAAAAAATGTAGGGATGAGGTGAATGGTATGCAGAAAATATATCAAATTTAATTAAAAATTAAAAAAAATAAAAAAATAGTTGTATTCGGCAACACTAAATATAAATAAAATAAAATAAATTTCTAGGGCAACATTTGCTTTTTTGGCAACACTAGGCAAACAAACAAAATAAAGTCAGTTATCATCATAATCCATTCTTGTGAGCGACAGACGTGTCTAAGTGAATCTCTGAATTGAGATTCGTAAAATCACGTAACATATTAATAGATTTTTTATTTTTGATTTTATCTGCAATCTGTATATTATAATATTACAGTATTACTATTTCCATAAAAAATCCAGGTAAAATCTGGGCACATTTGGCCAAAACCACGAAATTATTTATTCAATAAAAATAGAGAAAAAAAACACTAGAAATATTTATTATTGCCACCCAAACACAAAAGCAGTTATTAAATCGAATTTTGGGCTTACAAAAAACCGTTTATGACGATTTAGATAAAACATACCTGTCTCATTGCCATTTTTGGATCATTTCCTATACCGCATCTCAAAGCTAAGAGTTTTTCCTTCAAGATGTCTTACACCAGGTGGTCCTTCAAGTAAAGGCCTGTGAATATGATAGGCGAGTTTTCTTGGCCTCAAAGCCCAAAAAGCGAAAAATACAGCTTTTAACAGCTGTTTAACCATTGCCGGTCGATTTAGGGGAATTCGTCTATCTCCAGGTAAATTTAAAACATAATCTCTCCTTTAAAAAAAATGAAAACATTTTTCGTACTCGAATACTTTTTCTTTGAGATTTGGTTTCATTTGTTTGATAAGTTTTCAAGTTAAACAAAAAAATGTGGAAGGTAAAAAGGGTGTTTTAAAAATCATAGAACCATTTCTCGTACCTTTATAATCTCCCCTGAAAATTCGGTAAATTATTTTTGATGAGCTCTTGAATCGAAACAAACGTATGGCACCTCTCTTGTACTTAAATACTCTTCCAAATTTGTTATCATCTGCTAGATTAGCACTTAAGTTATTGAAAAAAAAAATGAATTGGAGCATCCCTTACCCCTTCCTTTTGAATCAGGTAAAGCAGGAAGAAGCCTTTAAATCTGAATAATTAGTTATAGAGTGATACAAAAATATTGTTTGAGAATCTCCCTCCACCTTTCCCTCTTCCCGTTGGAGAGGGGGAGAGGTCTCGAAACATTTAAAACAACATTTCTCGTACTCGAATTGACGAATTTACTTCCATGATAAATTTGTATTTTTGTTCGATTAGTTCTCTTGTTATACTTAAAACTATATGGGAGACTTCTCCCCTTCTTATCCCCCCCTCCCAGTGGTCTCAAACATCGTAGAAACTTGACTCGTAACCTTATGTTTTCATACGTGAAATTTGGACTCATTTGCATGGTTAGTTATCGAGTAATATATTAAATTGTATTGAGACCACCTCCCCCCTTTGTTTCTCCTCAATCGAAGAGGGTGGAGAACAAGTAATCATAGAAACTTTTCTCGTACCCAAATGACCACCCATGTCATATTTGGTTCCATTAGCTTGATTAGTTCTCGAATTTTGCAAAGGGGGAGACCCTTCCCCCTTTTCTATTTTTACACTAGAAGGAGGGAGGAGTCTCAAACATTCTTTAAAATTTTCTTCCAAACTATAGACCCTCGCATGTCAAGTTTGGTTCCGTTTGCTTGATTAGTTTTCGAAATGTGTGAAAAATTGTATAAAGCTTAGTCCTTTTAGAAATGGGACACTTTCATTTGCCAATAGCTCGTTAACTAGTTATTGGATATTAAAAATTTTGACAGCATTTTGTTGCCTGTAAAAAGTACTATTTGACCTATTTTTTTCAAAATTTAAAATTTACGCGTTTTTTAGATATGTACGATGCAAGAGAAAAAGAAAAAAATAATTTTGCACAGTTTCCTATAAAATTCGTCATTATCAAATTGATAGCTGACAAAACCGTCGATTATTCAAAGAATTACTGAGCTTTTGTGGTGGATAAGCATGCAAACACTGTCAATAATGTCCACAAAGTTCAAATCAAGCATTGAAGTGAAGCAAATGATCGGCAACAACGGTTAAGGATCATCAAAGAAGTCAAGTCTCATACCAGCATTTTTAATTTTCAATAAACGAAAAACTAAGGGTAGATCGCTGAAATGTCCAAAACAATTTTCTGCGATTAACTGAAAGTGTTGCGTAGTGATGACTCATTGAAATCCAACCTCAAACAACCATTTTTTGATGGTTCCAAAGCTCTTAAGCTGTGAAACCGGTATCGAAAAAAAACGTTCAAAAATGTGGTCAAAAATAATCAAATTTGTTCATTTCGAAACAACTGTATCCACTAAAATGGTTCCAGTTTCCAGTTTCCAGAGAAGTATTGAACCAAAAAGTATCAGAAATTGAAGAAAGAGGGTGAAGCCACCTAAAATATAGATTTTACGAAGTATAAGTTGGAGAAACTGATCAATACCATGACTAAAAAAGTGTGCGCCGGCCAATGGGAGATACCAAGAATAAAGTAGAAATTTCTTTAACAAAAAACGGTAAATATTTTTTTTCAAATTTTTTCATGAAAGATCATAACATTACCTTCTTTTTCTTCATAGAAAGTATTTGGTTCAAACGAATGGTTTTTGAGATACAGGCATTCGTAACTGTCCCATTTCTAAAAGAACTAAGCTTTAGGAGCACCCCTCCCCTTTTCCAATCTTCCCGCTGGGAAAAAAAGAGGCGTATCAAACCATCATAGAAGCATTACTCATACAAAAAAAAATCTCATGCCAAATTTGGCACCATTTGCATGATCAGTTCTCGAGTTATTTAGACTTGTTACTTTTATTTGAGAGATCCCCTCTCCCCTTCCAGTAAGAGGGTGTTGTATCAAACTATAATAGAAACCCTCACCGGCCTTCAATACCCCAAGTTTCACACAAATCGGTTCAGTAGCTTCCGAGTCTATAGGGAACAGACAGACAGAAAGACATAAATCCATTATTTTATATATAGATGTTCTGATTTCAAAAGTTCGTCATTGTTATGACAAATCGATACAATTATTTCAAATCATTTAAAAACTAAATTAAAATTGTTCTGAAGGACATTGAGATAAACGTTTTCTCAATACAACAAAAAAAAACTGTTTGAGATATTTGTTTTAAATTTTTTTACATTATTTCAATTGCAAGGCTTCCAAAGTAAAATTATAAAAAAAAACAAAAAAAACAGTTGAGAAGTTATTTTTATTATTCTTACTTAAAAAAAATTAAAATCGAGATTTATTTTTGCGTTAATTAACAAGATTTATCAATTATTTTCAAAGGAATTTTTTTTTTATAAAGAAACTCTATTCGGAAACGTTATTCGCTTGAAAGTCTATCGATTTCCAAGGTAGCCTAGCGCTTTTGGATTTCTAAATTAGTATTCTTCTGATATCGAGCGCCAAAATTCCCCGGAAACCCGAACTCTGGGGCAAGAAATTCATAAATAACTTTCCCCGAAAAACGATCCTCACGAAGTAAACCTGAATGAAAACGTCTACCAATTGAGACGACTCAATGTTGGCCGGATGCCGGAAATAATCTCCTTTCACCTTGTTCTTCACACGGTTTCCCTTCTTTTGGCACCTCCACTTCTAAGCATAATAATAATAGTAATACGTCAGTCGGTGCTTCCAAAAAAACCCAACAAAACGCTTCCTAACCCGTCTCGATCCAAATCGGAAGCAGTTTTACCGTAATTGATGAAACAACTTCCCGTCAACCGCAAACCGACAAAATTGGAGAAAATTAAGCTAAAGGCACCAGGAAAAAAAATGGAAACAAAATTCGACTGGCCCACCAATTAATCATCCTTAGTTTCGGACTTGCTTTGCATTAGCATTTTGGCCGTCTTCGGCTTCGTTCTTCATTGACCATTAAGAAGCTACCGATAGGCCGTTGTTGTGGAATCCCGTGCCAAAGTGGCAAACCAATCCGCATCGAATTATTTAACGATAAACCTTTGCACCAAAAATCCCTTCCCGTTTTTTTCAGGGGCCTAATGGAAAAGTCATACCCGGTACCCGGAAAAGGAAAAAAAAACTTAAACGGAAAATCGGTTCCGAGAAAAAGCGATCAGAAAACTAGCTTTTGCCCGGTCCGGTCACTTTAGATTGGCTCACCTGGCCCCTAGTAGAACGAGAACGAAAGCTATTTCGATTGCGTGATAAAGTGCGATTGGAATAGTAAACGATTTCCTCGTTTTGTAAAGTGATATGATTGGGAGAAGAAAAAAAACTCATTTGCACTTTTTTGGAGAAAAAGGTGATTTCGAATGAATGGGATCAAAATTCTGTTTTTTAGTATTTGAGTAAGGCTATGATCATTTAGAATCCGGGCAGTTACAAACGTGTGTATTTTAAAAAAATATTCATTTGATCGAAAAATGATATTTAATGTAAAAATATTTAAAACAATAATTTATTGTTGATTTCAAGAATTATTCTTACTTTATCATAAAAGCTCTTTTTTGTCGTTGCACGCTTTTTTCATTCATGTATTGATCAATTATTTTTACCACAGAAGCAACACCTTTGCAAAATCATGATATTTTACACAAATTCACGTGGATAAACCATTTAGAATCTGGTTGGAACCTTGTCCATATTGCGTAAAAACCGGTTGCACAGATTGCGATCCTTGGAAACGGCTCTTATGGATAGTTAAGAGGTCTGCATTCAGTTATTCCCAATAACCATAGACTTTTTACCATAGTTGAGATCAAGGGTTTCACTACGATGCTTGGTTTGAACTTCGTGAGCATGAGAATGCATTCTTATACTTCTTAAACATTTGGGCCAAAAACATATTCAGAAAAAATCAACAGAGAATATCACACTAAATCTTTAGGTCTTTCTTTGTTTTAGTTTTTTTTTTTATTCAAATAAGTGTTTTTTCTGGATTGTTTACAAAATAATGAGAAACTGAGGATTAAAAACGCACTGTATTTTCGTTCATAAGCTCGTGCTGTATCTGAATCTAAGTCCGATCGATTTTCCGGACATTTCCACTAAAGGAAAAACTATTTTCATATCTTTGGTTTATATAGGAGGAAGGATATTGAATTTTTTCACCGTTTATACACTTTTTACCCCATTGTACATTAAAAAATACTTTCCTTTACTGAAAATGTTCGGAAAATCCATTAATCGTTGTTTCAGACGCCGCACGAGCATACGAACGAAGTTATAGTGCCATTTTAACTCCCAATTCATCTATGTTTTGTAAACAATCCAGAAAAAAACTAATTCATACTTGAAAATTTTGAACCAAAATAGACCTATCTTGTGTGTTTTTTTTTCGAAGAATCCAATGAAGGCTGTTTGAGTCACCGAGAGAAAATGAAGTTATGACTGTTTTTACCCTTAATTTCTCTACATTTTTCAATTATTTTCGAAAAAAGAATTTTCGGACTGAAAAATTTTTGAACAAAATGGGACCAATCTTGTGTTTTTTTCCCAAGCAATCGAATGAATGCTGTTTTAGCCACTGCACGGATTGGAAAGTGGAGTTATGGCTGTTTCATTCTCAATTCCAGTAAAAATGATGGGAAATTTAGAGTAAAACAGCCATAAATCCAGTTTGCAATCCGTGCGGTGGCTCAATAAGCCTTCATTGGATTCCTTGAAAAAATTTACACAAGATACGTACCATTTGATTCATATTTTCAAGTCCGAACATGCAGTTTCCCACGCATGCGGTGGCTCAAAAAGCCTTCATTCAATTTCTCGGAAAAAATCGCATAAGATTGTGGTGATCGAGAAAGTTATTACGGTTTTCTTTCGCGCACAACAAACTATTCTTCGCAAAAGATACCTAAAGAATAACCGATATTTTTCGCATTTGGTCGAGTCCCTTTTTCGAAAAAAAAAAAAATAAAAATAAAAAAATCATTGAATATTTTGAGTGAATTACAAAGCATCTTATGGCTTCAAAATGTCAACATCAGGAATGGATCAGCGTTTTGAGTAATCACCATTAAAAAATAAATCTCGGTAAAATATACTTTTTGCTTGAAAGATTCATCTGTTGATTGTTGTTTTTAAAAATCTATGTGGATTTATTCTCTTACAAGATCTTTCAATAAGGGTTAATAACTATAAGTGAGAGCGAACCCGCTTACAAGCAACAATTAAATTAGAAATATTGAGGGTTAACAAAGACTTGTCCACTAGCAAGCCATCATTTACTCAACTTCATCCGAAAACAGTGCGGACTTGTCCTCTTGCAAGCCATCTTTTATCTTATTTCATTCAAAACCATTGGGTACTTGTCCTCTTGCTAGTCATTTTTTATTTAACTTAATTTAAAAACAATGTAGAATTGTTCTCCAAGCAATCTTTTATTTCAAAAACAATTCAAATCATTCAAATCATCATTCATTCATCATTCAAAAACAATTGGAACTTGTCCTCTTCCAAGCCATCTTTTATTTAACTTCATTCTAAAACAATGGGGACGTGTCCTCTTGCAAGCCATCTTTTTTTAAAAATTTATTCAAAAACAATGGGGACTTGTCCATCAGCAAGCCATCTTTTATTTAACTTTAATCTAAAACAGTGGGGACTTGTCCCCTTGCAAGCCATCTTTTATTCAATCTTACTAAAAAAACAATGGGACTTGTCCTCTTGCAAGCCATCTTTTATTGAATTTCATTCAAAACAGTGGGGACCTTTAATTTTACTTAATTAGGAAACAATGGGGACTTGTCCTCTAGCAAGCCATTTGTTATTTAACTTTATTTAATAAATGGGGACTTGTCCTCTTGCAAGCCGTCTTTAATTTAACTTCATTCAAAAACAATTGAGACTTGTCCTCTTGTAAGCCATCTTTTATGTAATTTTATTTAAAAACAAAGGGGACTTGTCCTCTTGCAAGCGATCTGTAATTTAACTTAACTAGAATGCAAAGGGGACTTGTCCTCTTGCAAGCCATCTTTAATTTAACTTCATTCAAAATTAATAGAGACCTATCCTCTTGCAAGCCAACTTTTATTTAGGTTTATTCAAAATAATGGGGACTTGTCCTCTTGCAAGCCATTTTTCTGAAAATGTTATTCAAAAACAATGTGGACTTGTCTATCAGCAAGCCATCTTTTATTCAACTTCATTCAAAAACAATGAGGACTTATCCACTTGCAAGTCATCTTTTATTTAACTTTATTCCAAAACAATGGGGACTTGTTCTCTTGCAAGCCATCTTTTATTCAAATTCATTCAAAACAGTTGGAACTTGTCCTCTTGCAAGCCATCTGTTATTTAATTTTATTTAATGCAATGGGGACTTGTTCTCTTGCAAGCCATCTTTAATTAAACTTCATTCAGAACAATTGAGACTCCCAGTTCAGTTTTCGTAATTTCCGTGATGGCAGAACAATAAATTATTTATTTTTAACTTCATTTTCAAGAAAAATAATAACTTTTTATCACATCTTATATAAACAGGATTAAATTGATAATGCATTCACTGTTCACTATATTCGATCATCACAGGCTTGACTAACTTCTCTCATTTCCATTTCACAACACGTCGAACAGTTTCAGCTCATATTCGGAAATGCTTAAAATGCTAATCGAAAATTTTTCTACTATTCCAACGAATTTCACGAACCCCTTGTCTGAATTCATTCAAACTGTTGCTATCATTTTTACTGTAGTTTTTTAAATTAAAATAAATCGCTTCGACCGTCAGCCATAAGGCTGCTTTAAGTCTATAATGTTTATCGTCAATCCTCCATGATAATAACTCTTCTGGATCGTTTGTATTTACTTTAAGCTTATATAAGCTTGAAATATAAGTCCAAACTGCTTGAACCGATCCACCTTGTTTTATACGATGATTGGTTGAATCTAATTCTCCACAAAAACAGTTATTAGAATGAATACCTCGAACGTTATGTACAAACATTTTTCCGTTTGTTGGTGTTAAATCATCAAATACTGTAAAAAATGCGGATTTACCATTCAAGGTAAGATAGTTCTCATTGAAGTTATCATAAATACACTCCCACAACACATCAGGAAACTTAGTTTTTTAGTTGTTTTGCTTCACAAGCATTGCCACCTATATATATTTTTTCAAACGAACACAAACACATACAAGATCTCAATGAAACTTGATGTTTCCTCGAAGAGATTCATTTTTGTCTTTACTCTAATCGTACATCTTTTGGGGATATGATCCCAAGTAAACATAAGCGTTAAGCCAAAACCCTGAATCAGCATTGAATCAACATTTCTAATGCAAGTTAGCATGAAATCAACATTTCTAATGCAAGTTGGCATTATATCAACATTCATAATGCTTTTTAGTTTTATATAAGCATTATTAATGCATAGAAGCAATAAAGAAAATTTGCACTAATGATAGCACTACATGCACATATAGAGTAGCTGTAAAGTTAACAAGCATTAAGAGTGGTGTGACCCGAACAGTACTTGAAGTACGGGTTTTTTCACCCACCTTATCAGCATCAAGAGATGGTCGAAATGGCAAAGGCGCATAGAGAGATGCAGGCTGCTGCGGGATCCTCGGTTCGAGACTCATCAAATGATGTAATCCATATGTCAATTATAATCACTTCTTATTTCATAGAAGAATTCAGGCATAATCCTTCATTCAGTAGGTTGATTGATGTGGTAGATAATAATTATTTATTTAATGTTTGTTCATTTTAATTATTCAATAAAAAATAATTAAATAAACAAAAGGTGTTCTAAGTATGCATTGTTAATGCTTTTATACGGCTTGCGAAAAATGACGTTTTGATGGTGCTCTAATTCAGCATTTGTTATGCAAATTAAAGGCTATGTTGCGATAGCATTTAATCAGCCCGCTATTTCGCCTTTTTAGCATTAAATCTGCATTGTATACGCATATAGTGCAAAACAAGCATTAATACAGAGTTATATATGGGAATATAGTGTTGATTAAGGGCTATGTTTTAGTGCTTATGGTTACTGGGGATGGCTAGCATCTTATGAATGCTAAAACCACCAACCCACAGAAAGTGTACTTTGTATGACGTGACCGCGCCACGAGCTGCGGCTCCATTATTTAAGGACAAATAAAGTTGTTCTTTCGATACACTATAAAAATAGCCTTGCTATATAAATTTATCACACAATTTCATAACCTCTACGATATGGTTTTTTCTTGGTGATAATACCTGAGCTACATTCCAAATTTTTGAAAGGATATATGTATTTAATATGAAGACTTTTTGTAGTATATTTAAATGACGTCTATGATGGAAAGCTATAACAGTTGATAAATTCCGAACTACATCATATGTTTAATCTACAGTTTCATGTAATGCTTTATGAAAAGTTACTCCTAAAATCTTCAAATAATCTACTTCTCTGACCAAATGAGGCCCAGAACGACAGCTATTAAATCGCATAAATTGCGATTTAACGGTATTAATTTTTATTTTAGCAAAAATACTGTAATAATTTATAAGTTCCAAGAATTTATCTAATTCATGGTTGTTCCTTATCAGTAAGTTAATGTCATCTGCAAAGGCTACAATTTTAACAAAACTATTTCATTTCAAATATCCGTCAATAGCCTAAAACAACATACGTATCAAAGGCTCAATATATAAACAAAAAAGGGCCATACTTAATGGACATCCCTGTCTTACTGATGTACGTATTGGTATAGAATCTGTGAGGAAACCGTTTAAGCTTATTCTTAATGTGGGATTTCTATAAAGATTTTTGAGGCAATCTATGAAAACTAAAGGGAATTCAAAACGTTGAAGAACTGTCCATAAGAAGCTATGATCTACACACTTAATCTTTTCTCCTGTGATCGGGACGATTTTGTCCTGTATTTTCAACAGCTGAAATTACAGGACAAATCTCGGGACAGAAAAAGTGCTCAGGAAAACAACTGTCAAATCGACCTGTGAGTTCGGAAAGGCGTTCTCCCGAGATTTTCAGTTAATTGAGAAGTCTTTTCTCTCGCTTTTTTCGTTTTTATTTTTAAAATAAATCCCAAATGCACTATTAAATAACAAAAACAATTGTTAGGCAAATAGTTTGAAATTTATTTTGAAATGTTTATCAATACATTTTTCTCATTTTAAAGTATTGTTAAGCTATGTGGACACATCTTAATCGCAATACAAAACACAGGCGGGACACTTAATCTGTAAATAAAAAAATATTGTTAATATATTTACGAAATTGCTGGTTGACACTTATGCATACCAAGACGCCGTGCGAACCTGGCGTTTAAGACCTTGGGTTCCGGGGTGGTGGCCTATAAGATCCCACACCGGGGGAAAGTATCTTGCGTCCGATTAGCCTCATTCTCGAAAGCTGCAATAATGAACTTTGCGAATCAAATCAACATTGAAACAAATTTAATTGTATTCTTTAAAATTACTCACAATCTGATCCGGATGATGCACACGGATTTTAATCCAATTCGTCAGTGGATCCATAGCAACTATCCTTCCTGCCAAACTTTTAGCAACTCCCGCCAACAGAACGACTGTTAATTTACCGCTCGAGCAGAAACTATACAGTACATCACGCATATGATAGAAAAGGATAAACTATGAAAAACGCGACAGAAAACGGTTGACAGCTGAAGGTGGCTGAAGTTTTCCCGTGATACAGGAAGGTTGTTCGAGTTCCTGTGCATTCATTAAAATATTGTCCCAGATTTCAGGAGAGATGAAGCGTCCCGGGATTTGGGAGGATTCCCATACGAAATTCGAACAATTTAAGCAACTTTCCTGTGGTTCGGAGAGTCATTATCCCGATGGGAAAATTTGCAATCTTAGTGTGTACTCTGTCAAATGCTTTTTCAAGATCAATGCTCATATTTAAGCACACATTTGAACGATTTTGAACGCTGAGATTGAACAAAAACATTACTCATAGTTTGAAGATTATAGATACAAGATTTGTCTGCAATGTAAGCTGCTTGTCCTGGGCCGAGAAGTTTGTTCATAATAATTGGTTGGAGTCTATTCAACAGAATTTTAGTGAACAATTTGTAATCTGCATTGAGCATGCTTATAGGCCGTTCATTTGCTAAGTCGTATGAATTTACTTTCTTTAGGACAAGAGTTATTATTCCAGCTGTGAATAGACCTGGAGGGTGAACGACATTACACAAATATGAGTTAAACAATTTGAGAAGATCAGTCTTGACAAATTCAAACACCGATTTTTAAAAATTGTAATTTAATCCGTCTGGTCCAAGCGACGAATTATTTGAGGAGTTCTTAAGGGCAAAATCTAATTCAAAAAGTTCTATTGGTTTTACCAGATTCTGTCGATCTTCATCACTTAGTTTTCGCGTTAAATATTTCAAAATTTCTTCATTGTTTGTTTCGAGTTCTCATAATTTTCAAAAGTTTTCCTGTAATGATTCTCTATGAATATTTTTATAACAATATTATCACTTTCATCATTATCACTTTCAAGAGATAACATTTTTGATGATGATTTTTGTTTTAATTTTGAAGATACTTGATAAAGATTAAGTTTTTCGTCTTCAAGAACAGTAGTACTTTTAAATGTGCGTTTATTGAAGTCTAAATTTCTTGCTTCAATTTCCATCAATCTAGATTTGATAATTTTCAAATCATTAATAACATCTTTATTTTTTTTTTGTTTCTCAAAGATTTCGTTTAGACAATTGAAGTAGAAATGTTTTTCACGATTTACTTCTTGATTTCTTATGAAACTCATATGAAAAAATTTTTTGTATTGCTTTTGATATTATTATTCCACCAGAAACTAAAATTAACAAAATAATTTTTAAGTTTTAAATTTTCGAATAATGTTTTATATTGATAAAAAATGTTATCCGGTTTTAAATGTATGAATTCAGCTTCCAATAACTACGCCCCGTCATAATAAACGAGGATAAATAAGATTCTTTCATTTTGAAAACAACCGCACAGTGATCAGAAAAAGAAAGGGGAATGGATAAGATGGGTGAGATGTTTTGCGTAATTTTATCTGATGCATAAATTTAATCTAGTCGCGATTTAAATAAACCTCTCATAAAGGTGAAATTTACTTTTGTTTTCAGGATTTTCTTTTCCACTTCTTTCAAATTCAAGCCTACAACTAAATTTTCCAGTCCTTTACAATAGTTTTTTGCTGTACCAGTCATATCATCTGGATGTAGAATGGAATTGAAATCACCAGTCAAAATATTTTAGAAATTATTTTTGAAGTGAATAATGATCTCTTCAGAAAATAGTAAATCTCGTTCTTTTCTATAATTACTTCCAGAGTGAGCATAAACATTTATGAAATTGAGATTATCAACTGTTATCGAAACTAAACGTCCAGATTTGTTTAGCAATACATCTGAGAAAGTTATGTTATCTATATATATAAAAAGCAATTATCTGTATGTTTGTTTGTTTGTTTGTTTGTTTGTTTGTCCTCTATAGACTCAGCCGCCTTAAGAGCTAGAGATCTGAAATTTGGCAGGGATGCTCATTAGGACCAGGAATGATGAAAAATGTTTTTAGATTTTTGGACGACCCCTTCTGAAGGGGGTCGTCCATACAAGACAAATATTGTTTTCACGTTATTGACGTTATTTTCCGTCGGATTGTGATGAAAATTTGCACATGAGTGTTTTGAGAGACGAGGAATCGATTACAGTTATCAAATTTAGGGTCAGGGGTCGGCCAAAGGGGTCGTCCATATCAACTGATTAATGTTTTTGCGATATTGGCGTTATTATACACCGGATTGTGATGAAAATTTGCACATGAGTGTTTTGAGAGACGAGCAATCGATTACAGTTGTCAAATTTAGGGATAGAGGTCGGCAAAAGGGGTCGTCCATATCCACTGATTTATGTTTATGCGATATTGGCTTTATTTTACATCGGATTGTGATGAAAATTTGCACATGGGTGTTTTGAGAGACGAACAATCGATTACAGTTATCAAATTTAGGGTCAGGGGTTGGCCAAAGGGGTCGTCCATATTCACTGATTAATGTTTTTGCGATATTGGTGTTATTATACACTGGATTGTGATGAAAATTTGCACATGAGTGTTTTGAAAGACGAGCAATCGATTTCAAGTTTCGAATTGCGGATCAGAAGTCGGCTAAAGGAGTCGTCCATACCCAACTTTAATGTTTTTGTGATTTTGACGTTATTCTACATTGGATTGAGATGAAAATTTCCGCATAGGAGTTTCGAGGGACGCTGTTTTGCTTTCAGGTTTCATATCTTGACTCAGGGGTCGGCAAAAGGGGTTATTATCTGTTCACTGTTTTTACGATATTCTCTTGATTGAGCATAGAATTGTAATGAAAATTGGCACATGGGAGTTTAACAGAAAAGATAATTGATTTCAGGTGTTCAAGTTTTGAATCGTGGTAAAAAAAAAAGGCCATCCATGTTAGTTGCTCACTGTTTTCGCGATATTGTCGTGATCTTGCATCGGATTGAGAGGAAAATGTTCAGATGAGGGTTATAAACTATGAGCAATTGACTCCAGGTAGCATGTTAAGTGTCAAGGGTCGGCGAAAGGGGCGTCTATATTCACTGATCACTGTTTTCAAGTTCCTGACGTAATTTTACATATAATTTGAAAAGAAAAAATGGCACAAGGGAGTTTTGAGGAACGACAAATTGGTTTCAATTATCGAATTTCGGGTCATGGGACAGAAAAAGAGGGTTTCATTGAAAGTTCAGTGTTTTGTGCAATAATTTTGTTGGAGGCAGTTAATTGATACCAATTTAAGTGTGAAGGTCAAGCAAGAGTCGTGCACACAAACAATTAGTACATTTTTCTGCCATAATGTCTAGATTTTGCAACCGATCGAGAAGAAAACACTCTCACATAAATTTTAATAGAAAGCCAATCAACAGTTTAATTTGAATTTCAAGTAATAGTAATAGTAGCGACTTTAAACACTGTTGAATTTTTTCCCCAAAATTGTCGAAAGAATGTTTCGAATTCATTTTCTAAACTCATTTTGACGTACCAATGATTTAAAGCGAAACGAAGTTCGTACGGGTTCAGCTAGTTTCTTGATAAAATACCAGTTCCTTTAAGATCTTCACTTATATTTACAATTGCATTTGGGAGGGTACTTATTAAAAATTGTGTAGTCCTTCAAAACTTGATAAGGATGTTTTATGAAAGGATTTTCTAGAAATTTAGTTTGTGATCCGGGAGATTATTTTCATAGAAGTCAAATTTGAAAAAAACGTGTTTCGCTATTTTGAAATCGTTCTCAAAAAATGGAAAAAGGCAGCCCGGTTTGCAATATTTTTTGGTCCAGAAATGTGGAAATCTATCAAATATAAAATAAAAGTGAAGTTATGTGAAGTTTTTTTTTTAAATCTCCAGTTGAAGCTTCAAAACCTTAAACATTTATCGGGTTTTGCAAAAAGATTCCATATAAAAAATTCTAGGCTCATCCTAAAACACATTTTTTCTGAATGAGTGGTAAAATTCATGTAAGCAAATATTTGCGAAATTTTCAAAAAATATTCAAACTTTTCTTAGCATTTCTTTGAGAACCCCTAAACGGGCAAACTTATGATTATCGTTTTCATGGTTTCAAGAAGCTTGAAAATGTCAGAACACGATGAAATATTAGGATAGATGATTTTGAGCGCTTCAAAAATCGACTTTCTGCCAACTGTACGTCGTCGTTGTAGGCGTCGCGAGTGAAGTTTAACAAGATGAAAATTTGTACCTGGAGACGGAGGAAATTGATTTCAGGTTTCAAATTTTGGAACATGGGTCGTCCTTTTATCTTTTCACTGTTTTAGCGATGTTGTCGCGATCACGCATCAGTCCACTTAAGATGAAATTTTGTATGAAGGGGTTTTAAGGGACGGGCAATTGATTTCAAAGGTTTGGGAAATGGGGTTGTCTATACTGATTTTTTGCAATTTTTGCGATTGAGATTGACAGGAAAAAAGTTTGAAAGAAAAAAGAGCACAAATGCGTAGCTATTAGGGATCTCGCAATTTAAAATGATTTATTCATTACACATTTCGAGGCTCTCTGGTGTTACTTATCCAAGCTCGATTGTCCAAATAGTAGCTAGATCTGGAACATAAATAATTCAAACAGGTTTATTGGCTTTTCCAGCATCTATTCAAATATTTGCAACTTAAACAACTTTATCCGGATAGCTCCCTGGAAAAAAGAGGCTAATGTCTTCCGAAGCCAGAGAGGGAAAAAAAGACAAGCTATCTAAATTTATCATTTCCATCCGCAATTGTGCCCGGATCTTCTTGATTCAAACGGAATTCCTTCGCACCCATTCACCCACCTCAAGGTGGCGGTAAGCCAAACTCCGTTCGACTGGCTTCAGGTTACTTCAAACATCCCACTGTTCCTAAATATCGGTAAAAGAAAGGAGAAAAACAAGCTGGCCCCCCAAACCGGAAACCCCAACATTGAATGGGCTGGTTAAAGTCCTTTAAGGTTTTCCCGGTCCAAATTGAATGGCAAACAAACAGACGACAACAAAAATAACAACAACATCGTCGAAAAGTTTGGGGGTGGTGGAGGTGTAAAACTCGAGAAAGCTCAAAACAACAACTGAAGAGGGGGGTCTGAAAGATTTGCAAACTGAACGAAGAAAAACGTTTTGTTTCAGCTCAGCTGCTTGGAGCTTCCATCAGGGCGCTGTTCTCAGCCGGTTTTTCGTTGCTGAAAAATTTAATAATATTGTGAAGGAAGGCGAGGAAGGTGAGACTTATTTTTTCGCTTTTTGTTCGCTGTTTCTCTACTGCAATACAAAGGACGCCGAAAAAGAATAATAGAAACACGAGAACTTTTGCCGGGGAACCCGAAGACGAGAGAAACAAAACCAGAGGCAGAAAAGAAACAACAGAAAAGAGGCGCGGAACTGTAAACAGAGCGTAAAATTCTAATAAAAATGAATGTTCGTTTGCGTTCGCGTGTCGAAGATTTGCTGTACAAAACGAGAAATGTGCGGGGCGAAGCAAAGAGGAAGCGGAAATGCCCTTGAGGAAATTTCTCCACTGCTTCGTAGCCGTTTGTTGTCGGTGGTAGGGAAACCAATGAATTGGGTGAGGCTCATTTCGCTTAATTTTTGACCTCATCCCCCCCTACTCGGTGTTGTTGTTGTTGTTGAAAAATTTTGATGAACAAGAATTTTGCTGTTACAGATAAGAAACAGGGCTAGTTAATATAAATGGCTAGATTTGGAAATGATCTCATCGGAATATGTTTCTTCATGGATAAAAGTTTTCAGATACTTGAGAATTGAAAAATTTATTCTAGTATTCAGTTTGCTTAACAACATTTTTCACAAAAACAAGATGAGCTGTTAAGAATTTAAAATTTCTTTCTCGGATACGTTTATGTTCCAGTTGAAATAATATAAGTATAAACAAAGTTATCTTGTAACAAAAATGTTCCATTATAACGAAAGTAAGTATCATTACTTTTAATGGGTAACATAAAGCTTAGCAGCAATCGTTTTTTCTCTAGCTGTGCTAAATGATTTTGCCATACCTAGCTCTTCTTGTTTTCGTACCTTCTCTTTTTCACTGACAAGTGGTCAAGCGGACGCGTAATTTTCCATTAATGCCACCAAGAAACGAAAAAAACCCGGGCGCCATGAGCCGGGTGAGTAATATTTATGATGACAACCGCAGTAGCGGCGCAATAAAATAAAATCTCCCCGGAAAAAGTAAAAGGCGCTAAAAAGATTTCGTAGGAAAATGCGAACACGAAAATCGGGGGGACACATTCCCAATCGGTAGAAATTAGTTTAATGGCTAAGGCGTCTAATTGAATTTGTTTTGGCGTAAAGCAGAAAATTTCATGAATAAAAATAATTTTTTTTACCAAATTGTCCTTTTGCATACTCTTGAGACATTTTCAAATTAGGTATTTTTTTTTACTAAAAACTCAAGTATCTAAGATGAGAATTTAACATAACTATCAAACATTGAGCTTCAAACTTTAATCATTTCGGACATCTAGGAAGTGTCACACAGGGAAAGCCGATAACCACTAATTGGAAACAACTCGGCCAATTAACCAGACTCCATCCTTGCATCCTTGTATCTTAATCATCCAAGAAGAACAACTCTTGCAATAATCAACCGCCGCCGACAACTTCTACGAGAAGAAAGACCTAGATAGGAAACCGGGGAAAAACCCTAACCTGGTCAGATAGTGTTTCCTTGACCGAGGATTGTTGTTCCGGTTGATTGGTCGGCCCTGTTTCGAAATGCTTCCATGGGAAGTGAGTCTAGTACATCGTTAATCACGCATCCGCACAACAACATACCTACATAAATACAGACAAACGTTCACCTTTCGAGTTGTACTGCTTAGCTTCGCAAAGTTTACGTTGCTGGCTGCCATCATCATCATCAGAACGCCTTGAGTCAGGTACTAATTCCTCGGAAAGAAAGTTACCGATCGAATTGGGCACGGAGGAAAATCTTGCGGAAAGTTTAAACAACCAATTTTCAACTTTAAAAAATCGGTTATTCCAACAGTAAACTAATTATGGAAAAACTTTATCATCAATCGACAAAAAAGTGAAACTTTTTCTTTCAGTGTTATCAACCCGCAAGACAGGGCCAAGAAAACGACTAGATTAATAGCTGCCAGGCTTGGATCTGATATCAATTTCCGAGATGGGAAATATATCTCTCATCTGAATCAGGTTTCTTGTGCTCTTATCCCTTCATTCCTTCTCCTAAACCACCGAATCTCATTGCCACAGTAAAAGTTTTCCACCTCCACCTTTTCCACACTTGAACGGTTTAAGTATCAACGAACAAGCTTTCAGCTTGGTTACACGACGCAATTCATGGAAGGATATCGTTGAGGAAAGACAAACCGAAAGGAGCATATGTGTAACCATTACGATGCTTCAATCCGAAAATCATAGGAATTAAAATGAAAAAAAAAAAATCACTTTGGCAAACCTAGAAATGATCATTTTTCATTTTTGTAATTTTTGTAATTTTTGTAATTTTTGTAATTTTTGTAATTTTTGTAATTTTTGTAATTTTTGTAATTTTTGTAATTTTTGTAATTTTTGTAATTTTTGTAATTTTTGTAATTTTTGTAATTTTTGTAATTTTTGTAATTTTTGTAATTTTTGTAATGTTTGTTATTTTTGTAATTTTTGTAATCATTGTAATTTTTGTAATTTTTGTAATTTTTGTAATTTTTGTAATTTTTGTAATTTTTGTAATTTTTGTCATTTTTGTCATTTTTGTAATTTTTGTAATTTTTGTAATTTTTGTAATTTTTGTAATTTTTGTAATTTTTGTAATTTTTGTAATTTTTGTAATTTTTGTAATTTTTGTAATTTTTGTAATTTTTGTAATTTTTGTAATTTTTGTAATTTTTGTAATTTTTGTAATTTTTGTAATTTTTGTAATTTTTGTAATTTTTGTAATTTTTGTAATTTTTGTAATGTTTGTTATTTTTGTAATTTTTGTAATCATTGTAATTTTTGTAATTTTTGTAATTTTTGTAATTTTTGTAATTTTTGTCATTTTTGTAATTTTTGTCATTTTTGTAATTTTTGTCATTTTTGTCATTTTTGTAATTTTTGTAATTTTTGTAATTTTTGTAATTTTTGTAATTTTTGTAATTTTTGTAATTTTTGTAATTTTTGTAATTTTTGTAATTTTTGTAATTTTTGTAATTTTTGTAATTTTAGTAATTTTTGTAATTTTAGTAATTTTTGTAATTTTTGTCATTTTTAAAATTTTTTGTAATGTGAGTATTTTTTGTAACTTTTTTAATTTCTGTAGTTTTTGAAATTTTTGTCATTTTTGTCATTTTTGGCATTTTTGGCATTTTTGTCATTTTTGTCATTTTTGTCATTTTTGTCATTTTTGTCATTTTTGTCATTTTTGTCATTTTTGTAATTTTTGTAATTTTTGTAATTTTTGTAATTTTTGTCATTTATGTCATTTTTGTAATTTTTGTAATTTTTGTAATTTTTGTCATTTTTGTCATTTTTGTCATTTTTGCCATTTTTGTCATTTTTGTCATTTTTGTCATTTTTTTCATTTTTGTCATTTTTGTCATTTTTGTCATTTTTGTCATTTTTGTCATTTTTGTCATTTTTGTCATTTTTGTCATTTTTGTCATTTTTGTCATTTTTGTCATTTTTGTCATTTTTGTCATTTTTGTCATTTTTGTCATTTTTGTCATTTTTGTCATTTTTGTCATTTTTGTCATTTTTGTAATTTTTGTAATTTTTGTAATTTTTGTCATTTTTGTCATTTTTGTCATTTTTGTCATTTTTGTCATTTTTGTCATTTTTGTCATTTTTGTCATTTTTGTCATTTTTGTCATTTTTGTCATTTTTGTCATTTTTGTCATTTTTGTCATTTTTGTCATTTTTGTCATTTTTGTCATTTTTGTCATTTTTGTCATTTTTGTCATTTTTGTCATTTTTGTCATTTTTGTCATTTTTGTCATTTTTGTCATTTTTGTCATTTTTGTCATTTTTGTCATTTTTGTCATTTTTGTCATTTTTGTCATTTTTGTCATTTTTGTCATTTTTGTCATTTTTGTCATTTTTGTCATTTTTGTCATTTTTGTCATTTTTGTCATTTTTGTCATTTTTGTCATTTTTGTCATTTTTGTTATTTTTGTCATTTTTGTCATTTTTGTCATTTTTGTCATTTTTGTCATTTTTTTCATTTTTGTCATTTTAGTCATTTTAGTCATTTTTGTCATTTTAGTCATTTTTGTCATTTTAGTCATTTTTGTCATTTTAGTCATTTTTGTCATTTTTGTCATTTTTGTCATTTTTGTCATTTTTGTCATTTTTGTCATTTTTGTCATTTTTGTCATTTTTGTCATTTTTGTCATTTTTGTCATTTTTGTCATTTTTGTCATTTTTGTCATTTTTGTCATTTTTGTCATTTTTGTCATTTTTGTCATTTTTGTCATTTTTGTCATTTTTGTCATTTTTGTCATTTTTGCCATTTTTGTCATTTTTGTCATTTTTGTCATTTTTGTCATTTTTGTCATTTTTGTCATTTTTGTCATTTTTGTCATTTTTGTCATTTTTGTCATTTTTGTCATTTTTGTCATTTTTGTCATTTTTGTCATTTTTGTCATTTTTGTCATTTTTGTCATTTTTGTCATTTTTGTCATTTTTGTCATTTTTGTCATTTTTGTCATTTTTGTCATTTTTGTCATTTTCGTCATTTTTGTCATTTTTGTCATTTTTGTCATTTTTGTCATTTTTGTCATTTTTGTCATTTTTGTCATTTTTGTCATTTTTGTCATTTTTGTCATTTTTGTCATTTTTGTCATTTTTGTCATTTTTGTCATTTTTGTCATTTTTGTCATTTTTGTCATTTTTGTCATTTTTGTCATTTTTGTCATTTTTGTCATTTTTGTCATTTTTGTCATTTTTGTCATTTTTGTCATTTTTGCCATTTTTGTCATTTTTGTCATTTTTGTCATTTTTGTCATTTTTGTCATTTTTGTCATTTTTGTCATTTTTGTCATTTTTTTCATTTTTGTCATTTTTGTCATTTTAGTCATTTTTGTCATTTTAGTCATTTTTGTCATTTTTGTCATTTTTGTCATTTTTGTCATTTTTGTCATTTTTGTCATTTTTGTCATTTTTGTCATTTTTGTCATTTTTGTCATTTTTGTCATTTTTGTCATTTTTGTCATTTTTGTCATTTTTGTCATTTTTGTCATTTTTGTCATTTTTGTCATTTTTGTCATTTTTGTCATTTTTGTCATTTTTGTAATTTTTGTCATTTTTGTCATTTTTGTCATTTTTGTCATTTTTGTCATTTTTGTCATTTTTGTCATTTTTGTCATTTTTGTCATTTTTGTCATTTTTGTCATTTTTGTCATTTTTGTCATTTTTGTCATTTTTGTCATTTTTGTCATTTTTGTCATTTTTGTCATTTTTGTCATTTTTGTCATTTTTGTCATTTTTGTCATTTTTGTCATTTTTGTCATTTTTGTCATTTTTGTCATTTTTGTCATTTTTGTCATTTTTGTCATTTTTGTCATTTTTGTCATTTTTGTCATTTTTGTCATTTTTGTCATTTTTGTCATTTTTGTCATTTTTGTCATTTTTGTCATTTTTGTCATTTTTGTCATTTTTGTCATTTTTGTCATTTTTGTCATTTTTGTCATTTTTGTCATTTTTGTCATTTTTGTCATTTTTGTCATTTTTGTCATTTTTGTCATTTTTGTCATTTTTGTCATTTTTGTCATTTTTGTCATTTTTGTCATTTTTGTCATTTTTGTCATTTTTGTCATTTTTGTCATTTTTGTCATTTTTGTCATTTTTGTCATTTTTGTCATTTTTGTCATTTTTGTCATTTTTGTCATTTTTGTCATTTTTGTCATTTTTGTAATTTTTGTAATTTTTGTAATTTTTGTCATTTTTGTCATTTTTGTCATTTTTGTCATTTTTGTCATTTTTGTCATTTTTGTCATTTTTGTCATTTTTGTCATTTTTGTCATTTTTGTCATTTTTGTCATTTTTGTCATTTTTGTCATTTTTGTCATTTTTGTCATTTTTGTCATTTTTGTCATTTTTGTCATTTTTGTCATTTTTGTCATTTTTGTCATTTTTGTCATTTTTGTCATTTTTGTCATTTTTGTCATTTTTGTCATTTTTGTCATTTTTGTCATTTTTGTCATTTTTGTCATTTTTGTCATTTTTGTCATTTTTGTCATTTTTGTCATTTTTGTCATTTTTGTCATTTTTGTCATTTTTGTCATTTTTGTCATTTTTGTCATTTTTGTCATTTTTGTCATTTTTGTCATTTTTGTCATTTTTGTCATTTTTGTCATTTTTGTCATTTTTGTCATTTTTGTCATTTTTGTCATTTTTGTCATTTTTGTCATTTTTGTCATTTTTGTCATTTTTGTCATTTTTGTCATTTTTGTCATTTTTGTCATTTTTGTCATTTTTGTCATTTTTGTCATTTTTGTCATTTTTGTCATTTTTGTCATTTTTGTCATTTTTGTCATTTTTGTCATTTTTGTCATTTTTGTCATTTTTGTCATTTTTGTCATTTTTGTCATTTTTGTCATTTTTGTCATTTTTGTCATTTTTGTCATTTTTGTCATTTTTGTCATTTTTGTCATTTTTGTCATTTTTGTCATTTTTGTCATTTTTGTCATTTTTGTCATTTTTGTCATTTTTGTCATTTTTGTCATTTTTGTCATTTTTGTCATTTTTGTCATTTTTGTCATTTTTGTCATTTTTGTCATTTTTGTCATTTTTGTCATTTTTGTCATTTTTGTCATTTTTGTCATTTTTGTCATTTTTGTCATTTTTGTCATTTTTGTCATTTTTGTCATTTTTGTCATTTTTGTCATTTTTGTCATTTTTGTCATTTTTGTCATTTTTGTCATTTTTGTCATTTTTGTCATTTTTGTCATTTTTGTCATTTTTGTCATTTTTGTCATTTTTGTCATTTTTGTCATTTTTGTCATTTTTGTCATTTTTGTCATTTTTGTCATTTTTGTCATTTTTGTCATTTTTGTCATTTTTGTCATTTTTGTCATTTTTGTCATTTTTGTCATTTTTGTCATTTTTGTCATTTTTGTCATTTTTGTCATTTTTGTCATTTTTGTCATTTTTGTCATTTTTTAAATGCAATTTGTTGAATATTTTTTAATTTTTTTTGTTTTGTTGTATTTCTACAGAAAAAAGTTTAAAGTTTTAAAAATAATCCAATGGTGGCTCCAGAGAGTAGCCTTATTAAGGCTTGGCATCTATGATTGAAATTGTATGTGTATCATGTTGCTTTTTATCACGTTATTTGTGAGAGATCATCTAACAAGTATTTTTGGTTCCACCATCTTGATGGGTGTCTGGAAATTGGTTTCGGTTCAAGGATTCAGGACGACTATCCTGCAAGATGAGAAAACAGATGCTTTACGTCAGGGAAATGATCGGTTTGACAAACGTTCGCTGCTTTCTGGAAATGTTTGAATATGCCCATTGACTTGTGAGGAAAAATGTCCACCGCTATTTTATGCTTTGCTTGTTTGAGATTTATAAATTAATTTTTTTTAAAGCTTTAAATGCCTCACTTGAAGGCCGTGAAAAAACAAAAACACATAATTGTATCAGAAGGGACATTGAAAGGGTAGATTTTCTATTTTGGTGGAACATTCTGTTTATTCTTAAAAATTTTGTAAAATTTCTAATTTTCAGTTAACCTTTATAAAAAAATGTCTACCCTAAACCACGGCAACTACAAATCCCGTAATGAAGTTTCCGTATAAAATAAACATGAAACGCACCGGCCATAATCGTTGCGTTGGGAGCTTTCATACAAGTTGGTTTAATTTACGACTATGATTGAGCCAGTTTCCCCAAAACGGGTTTTGGAGCAAGTCTGCCCCGAGTATCATGGACTGTGGTGTGGCTTTTCGGACAATTTTATGGCTGACAACGCCTTGCCCCCGCCTCACAGTCCCATCATCATAAATGGTCAAAATCCACTTTGAGGTTTGAACTCTCCGGGCCGAGTAGTGGCTCAAAAAACCAGAACCCCAAAATTCTGAACACAAAAAGTAGCAGGCAAAAAAAAATATTACCACACAACCCGGGACGAGTAAATCATTTGTTATGGGATCCATTCAGGTTTGGCACTGCCCGGGATTTTAGAATCCGGCCCCGGGCTGAAGGTAGGGTGGTTTGAATAAAAAAAACTGACCATTTGAGTGTTATTATGAAAAATTGATTCGAAACTGCCGCGTACTAAAACACGAACAAACTTGCATACTCCGAGTCGGGTTCGAGAATACATGTATGAACCGTGGACAACACCCCAAGCCAGTCAGTGGTGGAAAGGGAGCCTCATAAAAATACCAAATCTGCCCGGAATGGTCCCCGTAATCCGGATGTGGAAAGGATATTTTCCATTAGCGAAATTGAAGGGATTTTCTCTCAATCGAGGATGAAATATTGACTCCAGGTGAGCCATTTGTGAAACGATAGAAAGAGTTTTTCCTAACTTCTTTGATTTATTAGTCCTTTCAGTTATCGAATCGATGATTTATAAAATATATAAAATTATAGCTTGATGAATCGATTCCCGTGTCACACGCAATTGATGAATCATAATTCCAAAGTGTCATATTTGAGTTGCTAAAACTAACCTTTTACGTGAAAAAACCATTGTCACAATCCTTCTAGGAAACGAAACACCAAAACCCGTAGCAAGCACTAAACCCCTAAAAAAGCAACACATTGATTATCGGCAGAGCAGCTGCTGGCAGTTTTTTTTTTCATGTGTGGCCCGTCCGGAATCATTTCCAGGAAGAAGCAATGTTTAACGAAACAATATTTTGTCAACGTTTTGCATCTGGATGCCATTCTTCTGAGAAAAGGTGGCTTGGTGAAGTTTGCCATGTATTTGGGGCACATGTTTCGACGGGTTTTTCGGGTTTGTTGGGTTGTTTTTTGCACCCTTGAACCGAAATTTTATCTCAGACACCCTGCCAGACGTTAGAATTATTGATAATCGAAATCAAGAAATGTAAGTTGAGGAGTTTGGAAAGCAAGATGGATGGAAGAATTGTACTTATCAAAATTTACCCGACTTTGATATAATTTAAAAGAACACTGTAGGGAAGAATTGTCCAAATGGTGGCTCCAGAGAGTGGCACGACCATACCTAAGTTTCCAGTGCTGAAATCCAACGAATGTTAAGTTGATTTTGGACCTCATTTTAGAGATCGCGGTAGGTTGATGATTCCATGTTGGGATATTGATATCGATTCGAGGGAGCAGGGCAACTATCCGTCCAGAAGGCGAAAACACTCACAAGCTAAAAGTCACTCAAATAAAAATTTAACGGAAACTATTGCTTTGGCAAGCTTTTGCTGCTTTCTACTTGAGATAGATTCAACATGTGAGGAAAAAAACGACCATCGGTATTTGAAGCGTTGCTTGTATTGATTCAATCAGGTATTGATGATTCAGGTTTTCGATTTAAAACTGCAAAACCACATCTTCAGATCCTCGTGATCAGCTTACAAATTTTGTGGCAATCGGGTTAAAAGTGTTGATGATGATTTACAATATAATCTAAATCTATTCGAAAACGCAGTTTATTTTACTTCTTGAATGGCGACCGTCAAAAATTGATTCACTAGTTTCAGCATCATTGAATATGATTTTTCGAAACAGTTTCCACGAACTCGATGTCAAATCTCAAATTGAAAAGCCACGAGATAACTGATACAGCTTTGCGAAAACCGACAAAGACTTAGAAAAAAAAACTAACATTTTTACCGCATTCGCTCACAACGAAAAAATCACGAAAAAATCAATGAAGTTATGATTTCTTAATACAATTTTTATCACAGTATCTGGGTTACAGATTTTCATTTAATCAGTTGATGTAGAAATGAGAAAGAACCAAAATATTTCGGATTGACAGAATTTTTCAATGAAATTAATTTAAAAACCACAACAGAAAATCGTTTTTGATTTCCTCGGATGAAATCCCTAAATAACGAATAAATTTTACTGAATATAATAATATTTTTTAAGGCTTCTATAAGAAAAACCATCTTAAAGGAACTTATTTGTTTTTAAACGAACTCATGAGTAGATTATAATCTTCGAATGAGATTTTCAAGGGATTCATAGTTTCTTTACGAATTTATTCAAGAAAATTTTAAAAACATTTTTATTACTTTCTCTAAAACCCCCTTAAATATACATCTGTTCTAAAAAATCTGAAAATAAATAAAATAGCGCCGTAGCTGCTTCAACTGCTATTTTATTGATTTTTAAACGACCTGAAGTCGTGACCTCCAAAGGCAAAACCACCTCAATGATAGCACATTCCTAGCAAGAACTTTCGATCGAAAGCATGAGAAGTAGAGTTTTGTTTTTCCAAAAGCACTCTAGTCCATCGACCAGCTCAACCAGCTTTCGATTTCCAACGAGACACACTTGATTCCTGTGTGTGTGATTTTTCCCGGAAATTCTTGAAGTCACGTTTCTTTCCAATTTTTTTTTTTCATCGGAGTGCTCCTTTTAAAGCAATCTGCAAATAACGACGCCATTGTCTGTGTCATTGGCTGGGAGTTTCAACTTTGAACTATTCCTTCCGGAACTCGGGGAGAAAAATTGAACTTAACGTGTTTTGGGGCACGAGCAAAGAATGGAAAAATTACCTCAACTCTGGATGGGAAAAACAATCACTGGTAGCAGCTTTAGTGAGGTATTTTCCCTGGCACTTTTCCCGGGATGAAGATGGCCACCCAAAAAAAAAAATCGTGAGCATTCCTTCGGGCAATCCCGAAACAAAACACCCCCATACACACACTCACATAAAAAATGCCACAATGGCACCGAAATGCCACGGATACGTGAGGTGAAAGCATTTACTGTGGGGTCTTCTCCGTTTTTTTTTTCGAATTTCCACCATATCACTTCTGACGGTCGCCATTGAATTCGGAGAGGAAGTGACACAACGGTGAAAGCTAAATGACCTTTTGTTCGGCTGTTCCGGGGAAAAATTCCGAAGGGCGGAAAAAGCTTTTTTTGTTTTCTGTTCCCAATTCGAAACTCAATCGGAACCGGCCGGCTTTCGTGATCAGGTGGATGAAAACAGTACTAGGGTCAGGTTTTCGGTTAACTTAAATGAAAAAAAACGTTCTTATTAAAAAAAATCTTTGAATTTGATACTGATTGTACTGCTGCTTCCAAAAAAATTTATAATTTTTTTTTCAAATTTTGAATTAACAATTACCTTAACTTCCTGAGGTGAAGAATGATCTTGTTATTCGAGTATGAATGGAAAGTGATTTAAGCTCCATTCTCAAAGATTGGTTTTGATAGGAGATATCAGTGTACCTCTTCACAATGTTCCCACTTATTTATTGCTGTCTAAGCATGGGTATGTCTTGAATTTTTGTATTTAAAAATTTTAAGATGTGCTGGATTTCGGTGCTGGTTTTTTGTTGAATTTTTGTCAAAACAAATTTTCGAATACAATAACAATTCCGACAGTTTTGTTCCAGCCATAAATTATTTGCCCAACACCTCTTTCAGCAAAAGTAATGAATAGAAGTTAGATTTCAAAAGCAGAAATTAAAATACGCACAACTCAACAGAGGGTACTGTCATTGAATGACAAAACAATGAGGTATGAAGTACCTCTTCTTTCCAGGCTCCATCCGAAAACAATGAGAAGATCTTGCCTGGCATCAAATGGAATAGAAAAAGAGAGAATTGTTCTCGGAAATCCGGGATAAGGGATCGAAAAGAATTAAAACACACCACAGAACTGAAACAAAGAAAAGCAGGTAATCGGTGTGAAGTATTGACAAGTTTCAAGACTTTTAAGATTTTTTAAACTTTTAAGACTTTTAAGAACTTATGACTTTCAAGACATATAAGACTTTAAAGATTCTTAAGACTTTTAAGACTTTTAAGACTTTTAAGACTTTTAAGACTTTAAAGACTTTTAAGACTTTTAAGGCTTTTAAGACTTTTAAGACTTTTAAGACTTTTAAGACTTTTAAGACTTTTAAGGCTTTTAAGACTTTTAAGACTTTTAAGACTTTTAAAACTTTTAAGACTTTTAAGACTTTTAAGACTTTTAAGACTATTAAGACTTTTAAGACTTTTATGACTTTTAAGACTTTTAGGACTTTTAAGACTTTTAAGACGTTTAAGACTTTTAAGACTTTCAAGACTTTTAAGACTTTTAAGTATTTTAAGACTTTTAAGACTTTTGAGACTTTTTAGTTTTTTAAGGCTTTTAAAACTTTTAAGACTTTCATGACTTTGAAGACTGTTAAGATTTTTAGGACTTTTTAGACTTTTAAGAATTTCAAGACTTTCAAGACTTTCAAGACTTTTGAGACTTTTAAGACTTTGAAAAATTTCATGACTTTAAAGACTTTTTCGATTTTAAGATTTTTGAGACTTTTGAGACTTTTAAGACTTTTAAAACTTTTAAGACTTTTAAGATTTTAACACTTCTTAAAGAGTCTTAAAAATCTTGAAGGCCTCAAAAGTCTGAAAAGTCTAAGCAGTCTTAAAAGTCTTTAAAGTCTTAAAAGTGTTAAAAGACTTAAAAGCCTTAAAAGTCTTAAAAGTCTTAAAAGTCTTAAAAGTCTTAAAAGTCTTAAAAGTCTTAAAAGTCTTAAAAGTCTTAAAAGTCTTAAAAGTCTTAAAAGTCTTAAAAGTCTTAAAAGTCTTAAAAGTCTTAAAAGTCTTAAAAGTCTTAAAAGTCTTAAAAGTCATAAAAGTCTTAAAAGTCTTAAAAGTCTAAAAGTCTTAAAAGTCTTAAAAGTCTTGAAAGTCTTAAAAGTCTTAAAAGTTTCAAAAGTCTTAAAAGTCTTAAAAGTCTTAACAGTCTCAAAAGTCTTAAAAATCTGAATAGTCTAAAAGACTTGAAAGCCTTTAAAGTCTTGAAAATCTTAAAAGTTTTTATTGTCTTGAAAGTCTTAAAAGTTTAAAAATGCTTAAAAGTCTCAAAAATTTTTTAGTCTTAGAAGACTTTCAAGTATTGAAGGTCTAAATAGTCTTCAAAGTCTTAAAAGTCTTAAAAATCTTAAAAGTTTTAAAAGTTTTAAAATTTTTAAAAGTCTTAAAATTCTTAAAACTTTTAAGACTATTGAGGCTGTTGCTTTGAAAAATTGATAGGTTTATCGCGAAATACTGTCATATTTCTCAGGAAGCAGATGAGTTTTCGTTTGACAATTAATTTTTTGCTTGAGAAACATTTAAATTCCTTGGGCTTCTTGAAATAAGTTTCTTTTTTGGAATTATAAGTTTCTAAGAATACTTGATAAAGATCTTAAGAAATAATTTTTGCCCTCAGCAAACTAAAGGAATTTGTAAGTTATTTTTGGAAATTGAATAATCGAACTAACTTTTAAGACTTTTAAGACTTTTAAGACTTTAAAGACTTTTAAGAATTTTAAAACTTTAAAGACTTGTAAGACTATAACGACTTATAAACCGACTTATAGACTTTTAAATTTTTAAGACTTTTTAGACTTTTGAGACTTTAAAGACTATTAAGACTTTCAAGACTTTTGCGACTATTAAGACTTTGACGTCTTATGAAAATTTCAAGACTTTTAAGATTTTTTAAACTTTTAAGACTTTTAAGAACTTATGACTTTCAAGACATATAAGACTTTAAAGATTCTTAAGACTTTTAAGACTTTTAAGACTTTTAAGACTTTAAAGACTTTTAAGACTTTTAAGGCTTTTAAGACTTTTAAGACTTTTAAGACTTTTAAGACTTTTAAGACTTTTAAGACTTTTAAGGCTTTTAAGACTTTTAAGACTTTTAAGACTTTTAAGACTTTTAAGACTTTTAAGACTTTTAAGACTTTTAAGACTATTAAGACTTTTAAGACTTTTAAGACTTTTAAGACTTTTAGGACTTTTAAAACTTTTAAGACGTTTAAGACTTTTAAGACTTTCAAGACTTTTAAGACTTTTAAGTATTTTAAGACTTTTAAGACTTTTGAGACTTTTTAGTTTTTTAAGGCTTTTAAAACTTTTAAGACTTTCATGACTTTGAAGACTGTTAAGATTTTTAGGACTTTTTAGACTTTTAAGAATTTCAAGACTTTCAAGACTTTCAAGACTTTTGAGACTTTTAAGACTTTGAAAAATTTCATGACTTTAAAGACTTTTTCGATTTTAAGATTTTTGAGACTTTTGAGACTTTTAAGACTTTTAAAACTTTTAAGACTTTTAAGATTTTAACACTTCTTAAAGAGTCTTAAAAATCTTGAAGGCCTCAAAAGTCTGAAAAGTCTAAGCAGTCTTAAAAGTCTTTAAAGTCTTAAAAGTGTTAAAAGACTTAAAAGTCTTAAAAGTCTTAAAAGTCTTAAAAGTCTTAAAAGTCTTAAAAGTCTTAAAAGTCTTAAAAGTCTTAAAAGTCTTAAAAGTCTTAAAAGTCTTAAAAGTCTTAAAAGTCATAAAAGTCTTAAAAGTCTTAAAAGTCTAAAAGTCTTAAAAGTCTTAAAAGTCTTGAAAGTCTTAAAAGTCTTAAAAGTTTCAAAAGTCTTAAAAGTCTTAAAAGTCTTAACAGTCTCAAAAGTCTTAAAAATCTGAATAGTCTAAAAGACTTGAAAGCCATTAAAGTCTTGAAAATCTTAAAAGTTTTTATTGTCTTGAAAGTCTTAAAAGTTTAAAAATGCTTAAAAGTCTCAAAAATTTTTTAGTCTTAGAAGACTTTCAAGTATTGAAGGTCTAAATAGTCTTCAAAGTCTTAAAAGTCTTAAAAGTCTTAAAAGTTTTAAAAGTTTTAAAATTTTTAAAAGTCTTAAAATTCTTAAAACTTTTAAGACTATTGAGGCTGTTGCTTTGAAAAATTGATAGGTTTATCGCGAAATACTGTCATATTTCTCAGGAAGCAGATGAGTTTTCGTTTGACAATTAATTTTTTGCTTGAGAAACATTTAAATTCCTTGGGCTTCTTGAAATAAGTTTCTTTTTTGGAATTATAAGTTTCTAAGAATACTAAGAAACTACTTAAGAAATAATTTTTGCCCTCAGCAAACTAAAGGAATTTTTAAGTTATTTTTGGAAATTGAATAATCGAACTAACCTCAGAAACTCAACAGTTTTTCAAAAATGTGATACAGTTTCTTTGAAAAGTTTGGAACTCCCTCAGAAAATTATGAAGTTTGATAGTAAACTTACGAGTCTTTTTCCGAGAAATTTAAGAGCAATCTGAATTTATAAATTAACTTGACACATTGCGACTTCCGTTTAATAATTTTTAAAAAAGTTTAGATATCAAGCTCTTTGGATTTTAGAAAATCCTTAACTATACTATGAGTTTTCTTACGAAACTCTTGAGTCTTAATTGTTTTTTTGCCTTTGATAATAAACCTTGAAGAAATCTTTTAGGCAATTTCTTTTGGAAACTCAAGAGATTTCTTTGGAATTTTTGACTTCGTTGAAATGTAATAGAAACTACGGAACGCTTACTCCCTTTTAGAAATTTTTGAGTTCCTTCCAAAAATTTGAAATTGTTTTTTTTAGAAAATTAACAGTTCTCTTTATCATCATTTGATTTAACCCTCATCCGCATTAGATTTCATTACCCTAATCAGCACTTGTGGTGTCAATTTGACACCAAAAGCTCAAATCGTTATAACTTTTGGCGTGTTAAACCGATTTGAACAAAACTTACATTAAAAGAAACCTTGTAATGTCAGTAAAATATGCTTAGAACATTATATAAAGCTAAAGTTACAAGTTTTCTCGTTATTCAGCATGAAAGAAAAAAAATCCGAAAAAAAAATGCCTCACGAAAACTGCTGTAATTCATATATTGCACGTCCAAAAAAATATTTGTCTTATGCATATGAAAGCTGAAGTTAATGCCTACATCATGAAGACAAGAAATATTTTTTTAAATTTTTTTCAATGAAATGGTCACAAAAAGTTCAAAAAAGTGGTCTAAAAAACCTACTTTTCATTCGATTGCTAGTAAAAACTGTTTGAGCGATGGTAGAGTGTTTTAGAAAATATGACTACAAAATGTATTAAAATTCCAACATTTTGCTGTCTTTAGATTTTTTATGCAACAAAAATTGAATTTACTGGAATTTTTCAAAGTTCACTACTTTGCGCGATTTTTTTACAAATTGAAATTTCATCTGTTTTTGTGGTCCACTGTCAGGTTGTACCCGGATTATCAGTGCTTTTACTTTGTTTGGACCAATCAAGAGTATATACATTGGAAAGCAAATTTAATCTACATTCTAGTGAGGTGCTACAATTCACGCTGTGAGATTTCACAAAAATATGAAAATTATAAACGTAAAATCATTCCTGAATTTCTAGAACTACAAGCAGCGGTCCAGCGAAACGTGTTTGTTTGCTCTCCGAGTAGGTACGGTGGGTGGTGATTTGGGCAGAGAGCGAAGCCGACAGACGAAATAATAATGCGTGTCGTGACAAGCAAACGTGAACTACTTTCAATAGAAAATTTCCAACCAAGAAACGTACGACACGCATCATTATTTCGGGGTTTTTTTTTTTTTCAATCTAAATATATTTTCAAAAATGTACAATTTTTACAATATTAAAGTATAAAAATAATTAAATTTACAAACAAAATGTTACACAGGTTTTCTTTTTTGCATAGTAGCTGCTCTCCTCCGGGTCTTGCGTACACTGGGCTCTATAGGGTTCATTTCTGGAATCAATGCCACCACTGCTGGGACCGATGTTTCTTTATTTTTTGGTTTTACTTTTTTCCTTATTTCTTTATCAGAAGCAGAACTGGGGCTGGAAATTGCTCGTTTCAAATTTATCTTTTCCTGATTGATTTTATCGTCGTCGTCATCATCGTCGTTTTCGTCATCTTCACTGGCGTCGTCTTCGTTATCATCATCGTCACTAGTATCGTTGTCATCATCGTTTTCGAACTTGTTTTCGTCGTCGTCTTCTCCATTGTCGTCCAATATTTCTCTGATTTCTTCTTCGCTGTTTATTGTTTCTGTCAACGCTTTCAGTTCTGTGGCAGCCGATGCCTGAACAATCCCACTGAGTATGGCTGGCGATATGCGTTTAGATCTATTGGTCGATTTCAACGGCAACGTTGTATTGTTTGTAGTAAGATTCGCGATTTTTGAGGCAGCTCCGTTTGTCGCGTTTATAAGTACTTGGCTGTATGATGCACTTGTTTCAGATGACTTTTCAGGCAGTTGACGGCTTATCAGTTTTGGACACTCTGCTTTAAAATGATCTTCGCTCTGGCAAACAAAACACCGATTTTTCACACCGTCATAGAATAGTCTGACCTTGAAATGGGCGATGAAAAGATTCGCTGGCAGTTCCTTGGCGATTTCCAAGTGAACGCCACGAATGCCGCTAAATACGGGGAATTCCGAGTTGGGTGCAAATTTTTCTCGCACTTGCTGTTTAACTGTTCCAAATTTTCCTAAAACAGCCGCGATCTCACTGTCATTTACTTCTGGAGGCAAATTGAAGATTCGGACATATCGAGAAACTCTGCTTGCCACGTATAATTTAACCGCAACCTTGGTTCCATCTTCATACGAAAATGTGTACTCGGGAGCCATTTTCTTAGTGAAACTATTAAACGTGGTTTCATCGATGAATTTCACAAAAATACAGCGTTCGTATTCATCCTTGTATAATGAATGCACTATCGACGGTTCTATCTTCAACACATTTCCGATAAAACGAAAAACGTCCATAAAAGCCGGAGGTTTAGCAGACGCACCGAATGCAATCTGAACCGTATTTTTCCGCGTTGAATCCATATCGACACTTCGAACCAAAAATCTCACTGATCATGAGCTCATTTCAACACTACTGATCGCACCAACGTCCGAGCGCTAACTGGTTCGTCCATAAAAAAAGTAAAGATGCAATATTGAAGAACTTTTGAATTCATTTAGGGTCCCCGAAGAAATTTTTGTATTTTGAAGCTTCTGAAAAAAGTTACAAGCCTTCAAACTTGCAATGGTGTCAAAATGACATCCTAATGCGGATGAGGGTTAAAAAAAAACTTATGAGGTTGCCTAAGAAACAAGTGAGCTCCGTTTTAAAGCCTCTTAGTTTCATTAGAAAACAATTAAGTTGTTAAAGAAATTTTTTCTTTTATTCAAGTATGTATTCTTGTTCTATTTGTAAACTTAGGCTTTCCCAACGAAAACATACGGGTTCTCTCAGGAAAAAAGAACGAGTCCCTTTTAGACGTTTATAAATTTATGAGCTCCGACAATATTTCTGAGTTCTTTTGAGAACTTTAGAAGTTCTCTTTGAAAATAATGAGCTCTCTTAAGAAGCTGATAAAATTCCTAAGTAAAAAATTATTTTATAAATTTAAAATTTTTCTTTGCAGATTGATGACTCTTTTACATTTACATTTATTCAAGTTTATGGTAATAAGAGAGAAGTTAAATAAAGAAATTCCTTATAAACTTTTTATATTCCTGAAGAAAACTTGAAATTTATATGTATATGAAAATTAATCAGCTCTGCTTAGAAATTTAAAATTCCTTCATAGCTTTTGCCTCCATTAAAAATCTTATGAGAAATTTTATTGAAATTTAAAACCTCTTTTCGAAAACTTATGAGTATCTCAAAGAATGTTAGATAGGTTCATCGAGAAGCTTTGAGTCCCTCTTAAAAAAAATTAATTCCTTTTGCAAACTTGGGAGCTTTTTTTGGAAACTTTTGACTTTTTATTAAATACAGAGTTCTGTTAGAAGCAATTGTTCACTTTTGAGGTTGCCTATTAAACTGATGAACTCCATTCGGAAAATGTTCAGTTAAATAAGAAAATAAGTTGATTATGGAAACTTTAGAGTTCGGATTGAAAACTTACGCTTTTCCACCAAAAACTTAAGGGTTCTCTCAGGAAAAATATTAAGACGTTTTCAAATGACCACTACATACTTTAAGGTTGACAAATCTTATTCATGAATACCTTTCTAGATCTAAAAGATCAACTTGTTTAGAAATTTATGAGTTTCCATAAAATTCTTTTGAGTTCTTTTGGGGAATTTCTGAGTTCTCTTAGAAAATTACGAGCTGTCTTAAGAAGCTCATTAAATTCCTAAGAGAAAATTATGTGATTCTTTTACAATTTTTGAGTTTCCTAAGAAAAATCATAAATTTTCTTCAATTTTTTTTTAATTCTCATAAGAAACTTGTAAATTGTTTAGAAAATTTAGAAAATCCTCTATAAAATTTGAAGAGCTATCAAAATAAATCCAAAAGTTTGCCAAAGGGGAATTTTTGAATTTCCTAAAGAAGCTCAAATTTTTTCATGAAAACTTCCAATTTCCAAAAACAAACTCAAAATTTTCCGAAAAAAACTCAAAAATTCCAAAGAGATCACATCATCTATTGAAAGGAAACTTGCAAATCTATTGAGATGCTCGTAAGTTTTCTAAGAAAAATCATGAGTTTTCATGGGGAAACCTTTGCATTTCAAAATAGATACGAAAAGATTCTCAGGAAAGAACAGGAAAACTTATAAATTTCCATACGAAAATGAAACGATTTTTGAGGGAATTTCAATTCTAGAAAAAAACTAAAGTTTAAATCTTGAGGAGGCTTATAAGGAATTTTAAAATTTTTTAAACGTACGAGTTCCATCAGAAAACTGATGAGTTTTCTTGGGATGCTATGAGTTCTTTAATGAAAATCATAAGTTCCTTGAGAAAGCTTATGAGTTCTCTAAAAAAAATTTAAAAATTTGTTCAGAAACTTTGTATTTCTTAGAAAACTTATGAACTCTTTAAGGAAGCTTATGAGTGCCTTCAAAAATCCATTGATATTTTTAAGGAAAATTTATAAGTTTTTTTTTGTTCTTTCGCAGGAAATGGATGACTCTCCTACAGTTATGAGTTCAGTTTTTAAATGTTTGAGTTACCCATGAAAACTTATGATTTTCCTTGGAAAACTTCTGAGCTACGCTAAAGATTAGCTAGTTCCCTTTCAAAAGATGTGAGATCTCTTTGGAATCTTTCGAGTTTGTTTTGGAAAATTTTGAGTTTGATTTGGGAAATTGAGAATTTTCTTTCAAAAAAAATGTAAGCTCCGTTAGAAAGCTCATAAACTATTCTGGTAAAATTTGGAATCTTTTGACAACTTTTGAAATTCTCGAACAACTAACGAGTTTCTTAAGAAACTTATAAGTATTTTAGAGATGCTTATGAGAACTTTTGAGTGCTGAAGAGAAATGAAGTGTTTACAAAAAATGGGTATCCTTAGAAAACCTTCACTAACAATTGTATTGCTGGAAGTTTTTTTTTATTTTTTTAACGCTTTTTTTTGTTGGATTGACGTGTAGTTTTCACCCTCCTGAATAATTGTAAACCCAAAAAAAAAAAAAAAATCAAAAATCTTTCTTCACATTTAAAGAGACTTTTAAGTTGTTTTTTTTTTTTATAAACTTTCAGCTATTGCGGAAATTGTAAATTTCCTATCATCTTGGATTTTTGCAAGGAACGAACAATTTTTTTTGTAAGTCTTTCGGGATTCAATAAAAAGCGTTAATGAATTTAAGAGTTATTTCACGAAATTTTAAACTTATTCAATTACAAGTGCATTTAAAATTGTAGCTTCAAATTCTTAAAAATTAAAAAGGAATTAGTTTTTGTGGTAAACGATGGCCTGGTCCTCTAAAATCTAAAATTATTTTGTTCAAAAGGTTAACAGTTTGTAAGCCACTTTCTTTCCCTGGAGTCATTTATGTAATTTATGTTCATTAGAAGAACAAAACATCACTTTAGGATTGGATAACAGTTGAGCTTTGTTTTTTTCCAAAAAAAAAACCAACGGAAGATAATATACGAGCGAAGATAGAATAAAATAGTCATCTCATTCTGGATTTCAATTTTCCACCCGGATTTTCCTCCTCAGCTCTGGGCAGAGCTTTAATCTTGCCTTCCTTCGGTCCTGCACGATGTTATCTTCCAAGGCAACATTGCCGAGATGAAGAGGACAGACTGAATAAAGTAAAAAAAACAAACTAGTTCCCGGGATGAGATTCTGGATAACGCTTGGGATTTGCTGCCGCTGAAGTAGGTTGGATGATTCGTTGGTTAGATTGTAGGTCGGTTGGTTTTGCTGAATGAACAGGGGCCATTCATCTTGGCCGGGGTTTCTGTTGAATGGTGAAAGATGAGGGCGCCAGCCGAGGCAAACTAGGTAGAGCATTTAAGCTCCAGCTTAATTAAGTTTGTTTAAACTTTGCTTTTGAAGGATTTTCTCAGAATGTCTGGCTGCAAAAATCAAGCGAGCCCATCCATCGTCGTCCAAGCTGTGTCGCTTTTGGGGCCCTCCAGATTAATTCGGAATGTAAATGAGATAAATCTTGGGAGGCGCAATTAGGTTTTTTTTCGTGCTAGGCGCCGGGATTAATTTAGTTGAATCGATGTAAATTGATTCAATTTACGTGGAATTGTGTTTGACAATTCTGAAACGGTGTTTGAGCTCTACTTAAAGATGTTTGTGCAGTGAAAAATTGCTTTAAACTTTAGGAATAAAATATGCACAAAAGAAAAAAAAATGCAACGAATGTTTTCAACTCAAAATCTGAAAACACTCGAAGGTTGATGCCTGAGTTTTCCAGGAAATTTTCTTCCATATCTGGTGAAGCAGATCCTTCTACGATATCCTTTGGCACTTTTACTCCCAGCACATAAACAAGTTAATCATACTTTCACACATGCTCCTCTAATCAAATTCCACTAATCCAGAACATCAACCCGGCCACCGCCCATCAATCATCGAGTACAACTTTTCCGGTTGGGGAAAAGGCGAGGAGGGTGAAAGATCCAACCTCATGGCACTCAGATCTCACCTCCAGGTACGGGCAGCCCAAGAAGAGAGAGACATTTGTAACCCGACAGCGACATTCACCCCCACCCCATTCACAAACCCTCAACCCCCACCCCCTTCTTGTTTGCTCATTTATTTTTCATATCTCATCATCGTTGGTCGTATTTGCGTACGTTCTACATTTTGAAAGCCCAAGTGGAAAAGGGAGGGGCTTGAGGAGGCCACTCTTTTATGGAGCACTTTCCGGTACCCCAAACAGAATACATTCTCCTACTGCCAGGACAGCAAAAATCCCCAGAAATGATGACTTTTGCTGCTGGTGCTGAAGCGTTCGTCAGTCAGTTCAACAGGAAAAAAAAACCTTTGACATTTGGACTGACAGTTGATCTTAAAGATTCATGTGGAGGCACACGTTAAGTGGATTTTCCTACTGGCAAGGCGATGAAAATCCTATTCAGTGAATTTGCGCACCCGGCTGGCGATGGAAATGTTCACGGAATTTTCCTAATTCGAGACAACTTGTTAAGGTTTATCACCGACAATCCGTTTTATTTCACGGTAATTTGACAGCTTCCTTGGCCTTTGATTTTAAGTTGGGAAAAATTGCCGCATTTATGAAAATTGTTGAAATAAACAAAAAATTGTCAAAATTGTCAAAATGTCAAAATTGTCAAAATTGTCAAAATTGTCAAAATTGTCAAAATTGTCAAAATTGTCAAAATTGTCAAAATTGTCAAAATTGTCAAAATTGTCAAAATTGTCAAAATTGTCAAAATTGTCAAAATTGTCAAAATTGTCAAAATTGTCAAAATTGTCAAAATTGTCAAAATTGTCAAAATTGTCAAAATTGTCAAAATTGTCAAAATTGTCAAAATTGTCAAAATTGTCAAAATTGTCAAAATTGTCAAAATTGTCAAAATTGTCAAAATTGTCAAAATTGTCAAAATTGTCAAAATTGTCAAAATTGTCAAAATTGTCAAAATTGTCAAAATTGTCAAAATTGTCAAAATTGTCAAAATTGTCAAAATTGTCAAAATTGTCAAAATTGTCAAAATTGTCAAAATTGTCAAAATTGTCAAAATTGTCAAAATTGTCAAAATTGTCAAAATTGTCAAAATTGTCAAAATTGTCAAAATTGTCAAAATTGTCAAAATTGTCAAAATTGTCAAAATTGTCAAAATTGTCAAAATTGTCAAAATTGTCAAAATTGTCAAAATTGTCAAAATTGTCAAAATTGTCAAAATTGTCAAAATTGTCAAAATTGTCAAAATTGTCAAAATTGTCAAAATTGTCAAAATTGTCAAAATTGTCAAAATTGTCAAAATTGTCAAAATTGTCAAAATTGTCAAAATTGTCAAAATTGTCAAAATTGTCAAAATTGTCAAAATTGTCAAAATTGTCAAAATTGTCAAAATTGTCAAAATTGTCAAAATTGTCAAAATTGTCAAAATTGTCAAAATTGTCAAAATTGTCAAAATTGTCAAAATTGTCAAAATTGTCAAAATTGTCAAAATTGTCAAAATTGTCAAAATTATCAAAATTGTCAAAATTGTCAAAATTGTCAAAATTGTCAAAATTGTCAAAATTGTCAAAATTGTCAAAATTGTCAAAATTGTCAAAATTGTCAAAATTGTCAAAATTGTCAAAATTGTCAAAATTGTCAAAATTGTCAAAATTGTCAAAATTGTCAAAATTGTCAAAATTGTCAAAATTATCAAAAATTCAAAATTGTCAAAATTGTCAAAATTGTCAAAATTGTCAAAATTGTCAAAATTGTCAAAATTGTCAAAATTGTCAAAATTGTCAAAATTGTCAAAATTGTCAAAATTGTCAAAATTGTCAAAATTGTCAAAATTGTCAAAATTGTCAAAATTGTCAAAATTGTCAAAATTGTCAAAATTGTCAAAATTGTCAAAATTGTCAAAATTGTCAAAATTGTCAAAATTGTCAAAATTGTCAAAATTGTCAAAATTGTCAAAATTGTCAAAATTGTCAAAATTGTCAAAATTGTCAAAATTGTCAAAATTGTCAAAATTGTCAAAATTGTCAAAATTGTCAAAATTGTCAAAATTGTCAAAATTGTCAAAATTGTCAAAATTGTCAAAATTGTCAAAATTGTCAAAATTGTCAAAATTGTCAAAATTGTCAAAATTGTCAAAATTGTCAAAATTGTCAAAATTGTCAAAATTGTCAAAATTGTCAAAATTGTCAAAATTGTAAAAATTGTAAAAATTGTAAAAATTGTAAAAATTGTCAAAATTGGCAAAATTGTCAAAATTGTCAAAATTGTCAAATTTGTCAAAATTGTCAAAATTGTCAAAATTGTCAAAATTGTCAAAATTGTCAAAATTGTCAAAATTGTCAAAATTGTCAAAATTGTCAAAATTGTCAAAATTGTCAAAATTGTCAAAATTGTCAAAATTGTCAAAATTGTCAAAATTGTCAAAATTGTCAAAATTGTCAAAATTGTCAAAATTGTCAAAATTGTCAAAATTGTCAAAATTGTCAAAATTGTCAAAATTGTCAAAATTGTCAAAATTATCAAAATTGTCAAAATTGTCAAAATTGTCAAAATTGTCAAAATTGTCAAAATTGTCAAAATTGTCAAAACTGTCAAAATTGTCAAAATTGTCAAAATTGTCAAAATTGTCAAAATTGTCAAAATTGTCAAAATTGTCAAAATTGTCAAAATTGTCAAAATTGTCAAAATTGTCAAAATTGTCAAAATTGTCAAAATTGTCAAAATTGTCAAAATTGTCAAAATTGTCAAAATTATCAAAATTGTCAAAATTGTCAAAATTGTCAAAATTGTCAAAATTGTCAAAATTGTCAAAATTGTCAAAATTGTCAAAATTGTCAAAATTGTCAAAATTGTCAAAATTGTCAAAATTGTCAAAATTGTCAAAATTGTCAAAATTGTCAAAATTGTCAAAATTGTCAAAATTGTCAAAATTGTCAAAATTGTCAAAATTGTCAAAATTGTCAAAATTGTCAAAATTGTCAAAATTGTCAAAATTGTCAAAATTGTCAAAATTGTCAAAATTGTCAAAATTGTCAAAATTGTCAAAATTGTCAAAATTGTCAAAATTGTCAAAATTGTCAAAATTGTCAAAATTGTCAAAATTGTCAAAATTGTCGAAATTGTCAAAATTGTCAAAATTGTCAAAATTGTCAAAATTGTCAAAATTGTCAAAATTGTCAAAATTGTCAAAATTGTCAAAATTGTCAAAATTGTCAAAATTGTCAAAATTGTCAAAATTGTCAAAATTGTCACAATTGTCAAAATTGTCATAATTGTCAAAATTGTCAAAATTTAAAAATTGTCAAAATTGTCAAAATTGTCAAAATTGTCAAAATTGTCAAAATTGTCAAAATTGTCAAAATTGTCAAAATTGTCAAAATTGTCAAAATTGTCAAAATTGTCAAAATTGTCAAAATTGTCAAAATTGTCAAAATTGTCAAAATTGTCAAAATTGTCGAAATTGTCAAAATTGTCAAAATTGTCAAAATTGTCAAAATTGTCAAAATTGTCAAAATTGTCAAAATTGTCAAAATTGTCAAAACTGTCAAAATTGTCAAAATTGTCAAAGTTGTCAAAATTGTCAAAATTGTCAAAATTGTCAAAATTGTCAAAATTGTCAAAATTGTCAAAATTGTCAAAATTGTCAAAATTGTCAAAATTGTTAAAATTGTCAAAATGGTCAAAATTGTCAAAATTATCAAAATTGTCAAAATTGTCAAAATTGTCAAAATTGTCAAAATTGTCAAAATTGTCAAAATTGTCAAAATTGTCAAAATTGTCAAAATTGTCAAAATTGTCAAAATTGTCAAATGGGTCAAAATTTTTAAAAGAAAATGTTCAATTTCTTTAATCTTCGACTGATTAATCTTCATCTTTTCTCGCCTTTTGAGCCAGTTCAGTCCTCGAAAACAGCATCAACCAAGTTTTGGTAAATAACATCATGATACTCTCATCCATTAATCTCCATTTTATTGGGAGCAGCTGTCTTCGTGAATGACAAATTTTCTGCCACGAGCACCTACTAGCCATTCAAATAGACACTTCCCCAATTACTAGAGAAGCTGCCGAGTTTGTGGTATGGTTTCTGTTTTCAATGACCGGGACAGTTGAGCTCCTTTTAATTGCGTCGTTGATAAGCTATGCTTGGTTGGATCATGGAAGTGATTCGATTTATTGATAATATCTTCGGGACAGAAATTTAATTTATATTCATTGAAAAAAAATTTGAGTTCCATCGAATGGCGTTTGGTTTGGAAATTGCCCCATCCATTTTTCAAGGTGTTCTGATAGTCAGCTTTTTGGTCCATACTGTGAACATGAACCGATAAACTATTTCCAAACGTGTCGTAAGCTCTCCATTGACTGTCCGAAAAACAAAACCCTGGTAGCAACTCCAACGAAGATAGAAAGCATTCGAACTACCAATAGGCTTTTCATCTACGGTTAAACGAAAAATCTATTTGGGAAAATGCCCTCCACCCACAAACACATACACTGACTAATGATTGTCGTCAGGATAATAAATGAGCAAGGTTGTGAATGCGATTAGTATCGTCCTCTTGCTGGCTCGCGAAGCCGTTCATTTCTTGTTTTTCCCATCCCGTCATTGAACTTCGGTAGTTTCGGAATGGCACACAGTCCTAAAATAGGGGATAAACAGCCTTGAGCCGTTTTGGAAGTGTTCATTGATAGAGCGAAGAGGTGAAATTTCTGTATCATCGGGTGCTAAATTTGAACTGAGCAGTAAACAACGTCTAGTTGAGTCTATTTTTCGTTGATATTTTGGAAGTGGAAGACTGTTTTCCTTTGCCAGCAAGTATCAATGACCATATACGTAAACGAGAGAAGGAAAAATGTAGGTGAAACTGGATGATTGAGATCAGAAATTTCACAACACATATTCAAGAAATTAACATCCACAAAAGCGATATCAATTGCATTGAATTATCTCTCCTAATATCATCTCATTTTCGCGGAAACCTGCAATGATTACCTTCTGTTAGTTGATGAATGTTTATCCAAGTACACAGGAGTGGTCCAATCTATAAACACCCACAAAACACATTATGAAATCAGCATCGGTTGTTATTCATCGGAAATATGATTACTCTCATCAACACAACCAACAGTAACAGATTGTTTCCATCATAACCGCACACAGGATGTTCGATTCTCATCAAACACGCCGCCAAAACATTCCCACAAGAGTGATAATAACCGTCATCATTATCATTAACACGGGAGCATAAACAATCCCACGAACACACACGGCGGCCGATGGTACGGAATCTGAATGTGCAGATAATTACAAACCCATGATTCGGCATTTATCTGCTCCATACATCGACCACAGTAATAGTTACTAGTTGAAAGTAAAATTTATGAGCTCATTCTTGCCTGGACTCTGTTAAGTTCAAAGGATTTGACAAAAAATGTCTACAATACATGCAAACCTGAATTTTTGACGGTCGCCATGGAGTCACCAATTATCTGTTTGTGCGTGACTGAAACTTGTTTTTCATCATTTTTTACGGTCGCCATGTTTTAAAATAGCCTGACTGACTGATTGACATCCTAAAAGTTTTTCACGGTCGCCATGTGAATGAAATTGTTTAAACTTACTGACATATTGTTTGACAGACTGACTGACTGACTGACTGACTGACTGACTGACTGACTGACTGACTGACTGACTGACTGACTGACTGACTGACTGACTGACTGACTGACTGACTGACTGACTGACTGACTGACTGACTGACTGACTGACTGACTGACTGACTGACTGACTGACTGACTGACTGACTGACTGACTGACTCACTGACTGACTGACTGACTGACTGACTGACTGACTGACTGACTGACTGACTGACTGACTGACTGACTGACTGACTGACTGACTGACTGACTGACTGACTGACTGACTGACTGACTGACTGACTGACTGACTGACTGACTGACTGACTGACTGACTGACTGACTGACTGACTGACTGACTGACTGACTGACTGACTGACTGACTGACTGACTGACTGACTGACTGACTGACTGACTGACTGACTGACTGACTGACTGACTGACTGACTGACTGACTGACTGACTGACTGACTGACTGACTGACTGACTGACTGACTGACTGACTGACTGACTGACTGACTGAACAGACTGACTGACTGACTGACTGACTGACTGACTGACTGACTGACTGACTGATTGAACTGACTGAACTGACTGACTGACTGACTGACTGACTGACTGACTGACTGACTGACTGACTGACTGACTGACTGACTGACTGACCGACTGACTGACTGACTGACTGACTGACTGACTGACTGACTGACTGACTGACTGACTGACTGACTGACTGACTGACTGACTGACTGACTGACTGACTGACTGACTGACTGACTGACTGACTGACTGACTGACTGACTGACTGACTGACTGACTGACTGACTGACTGACTGACTGACTGACTGACTGACTGACTGACTGACTGACTGACTGACTGACTGACTGACTGACTGACTGACTGACTGACTGACTGACTGACTGACCGATTGGCTGGCTGGCTGACTAAACTGACTGACTGATTGATAGACTGACTGACTGACTGACTGACTGACTAACTGACTGACTGACTGACTGACTGACTGACTGACTGACTGACTGACCGATTGGCTGGCTGGCTGACTAAACTGACTGACTGATTGATAGACTGACTGACTGACTGACTGACTGACTAACTGACTGACTGACTGACTGACTGACGTTTTTCAAAGATCAACGTGCTGTTAATTGCATACTTATTCTAAGAATTGTCACGGTCGCCATGTTAATGATTTTTTTTTTAAACTTTAAAATTTAATCGTTGATTATAAACAAATTGAATAAGCCAGTTTAAAACGCTTCAACAAAAGCAAACAATTCTTCGACGCTGATTGAGTCTCGTTTTCCGAACGCGCACATCAATCAGTTCACAAAAGCGTTGTTAATTTGTTTGAACCCGTTTCAATCAGTGAATGAATGTTCCGGACCATTCACCCGTTAGTCAAATCGATCGATTTGGCAAAACGATTGGCCCCAATTATTCGGAGCAAAGAGTTTTTTTTTGTGGTCTTAAATGGTCTGTTTTCTGAAACCCCATCCGCAGCCCCATTAAATTTTCCCTGGAATCCATCATCCATAATTGTTCCGAGCGTTTGCCGCAATTCTGCCAGAAAGCTTCAACCGAGTATCAATTTTCGCAGAACTTGTGGGAAATCGATGGCCGATAGCGATTGAAACTTGTCGGTCTCAGTTTGGGAAGCTGCTTTTTTGATACACGCTCATTTAGATTGACGGTGATAAATTTGAATATAACGGGAGTTTGTGATTTGATGATTAGTTTGAAAGTGTGCATGAAACTGACTATTGACTGAGAACTAATTTGAGAACTTAAACCGAGAAAATTTGTTTGTCGGTTGTTTGTCGATTTGATTTTTGATGATCTATATGAGCAGAATAATATAATATGAGAAGAAATTCTGCTGATTGTTGTGGAAAGTTTTTTGCCATGTAGTTGAAATACTGATCAATTAATTAATGGTAATGTGTGTATAATTTTTCAAACAAATTCCAGTTTTGAATATCCATTTAGTGTATTTATTATTGATAAGTGTAAACCACAATTTATTTGGGAAAATCATTGGATATAAAGTCGTTCAACCATACATAAAAAAAAACAAACCCCAACAAGTGTTATCAAAACTTTGATCCAAAAAAAAGGTGTCATCAAAAGCGTCGCTCGTGTGCCAAGCTCAGTCACGGTTGGTCGACTATTGGCCGGTTGAGTAAGTCGGAAACACTTTTAAATGATTATTTTTTCGAAGTCACTTTTTGTCGGGTTTCCCGGTTTGTCGTCACTTCCCTGGAAAATTGCGACGGCATCAGACCGAGAAGGAATGACGGTGGTTCAGAATGGAAGGAAATACGGTGGAAAACCATTTTTTGCGAGATTTTTTTTCAATGTGAATACTAAATAAGGCAGCTGAATATTGAATAATTTTTGCTACTTTAATTGACAGCTTCAGTCAGCGTTGGTGGAAATTCGCTGTACTGGTGAACGCAATCTAAATTGAAGGTATTTGAATTAAATTTTTATTTGATATCAAACACTCTTCACTGAACGAATTGATTTTTAATTATTTCTTCTTCAATGATGATTTTTCCTCAAATTTGCAAATCGAAATTTAAAAATTTGTTTTAACGATTAATTTCGACAATTTTGACAATTTTGACAATTTTGACAATTTTGACAATTTTGACAATTTTGACAATTTTGACAATTTTGACAATTTTGACAATTTTGACAATTTTGACAATTTTGACAATTTTGACAATTTTGACAATTTTGACAATTTTGACAATTTTGACAATTTTGACAATTTTGACAATTTTGACAATTTTGACAATTTTGACAATTTTGACAATTTTGACAATTTTGACAATTTTGACAATTTTGACAATTTTGACAATTTTGACAATTTTGACAATTTTGACAATTTTGACAATTTTGACAATTTTGACAATTTTGTCAATTTTGACAATTTTGACAATTTTGACAATTTTGACAATTTTGACAATTTTGACAATTTTGACAATTTTGACAATTTTGACAATTTTGACAATTTTGACAATTTTGACAATTTTGACAATTTTGACAATTTTGACAATTTTGAAAATTTTGACAATTTTGACAATTTTGACAATTTTGACAATTTTGACAATTTTGACAATTTTGACAATTTTGACAATTTTGACAATTTTGACAATTTTGACAATTTTGACAATTTTGACAATTTTGACAATTTTGACTATTTTGACAATTTTGACAATTTTGACAATTTTGACAATTTTGACAATTTTGACAATTTTGACAATTTTGACAATTTTGACAATTTTGACAATTTTGACAATTTTGACAATTTTGACAATTTTGACAATTTTGACAATTTTGACAATTTTGACAATTTTGACAATTTTGACAATTTTGACAATTTTGACAATTTTGACAATTTTGACAATTTTGACAATTTTGACAATTTTGACAATTTTGACAATTTTGACAATTTTGACAATTTTGACAATTTTGACAATTTTGACAATTTTGACAATTTTGACAATTTTGACAATTTGACAATTTTGACAATTTTGACAATTTTGACAATTTTGACAATTTTGACAATTTTGACAATTTTGACAATTTTGACAATTTTGACAATTTTGACAATTTTGACAATTTTGACAATTTTGACAATTTTGACAATTTTGACAATTTTGACAATTTTGACAATTTTGACAATTTTGACAATTTTGACAATTTTGACAATTTTGACAATTTTGACAATTTTGACAATTTTGACAATTTTGACAATTTTGACAATTTTGACAATTTTGACAATTTTGACAATTTTGACAATTTTGACAATTTTGACAATTTTGACAATTTTGACAATTTTGACAATTTTGACAATTTTGACAATTTTGACAATTTTGACAATTTTGACAATTTTGACAATTTTGACAATTTTGACAATTTTGACAATTTTGACAATTTTGACAATTTTGACAATTTTGACAATTTTGACAATTTTGACAATTTTGACAATTTTGACAATTTTGACAATTTTGACAATTTTGACAATTTTGACAATTTTGACAATTTTGACAATTTTGACAATTTTGACAATTTTGACAATTTTGACAATTTGACAATTTTGACAATTTTGACAATTTTGACAATTTTGACAATTTTGACAATTTTGACAATTTTGACAATTTTGACAATTTTGACAATTTTGACAATTTTGACAATTTTGACAATTTTGACAATTTTGACAATTTTGACAATTTTGACAATTTTGACAATTTTGACAATTTTGACAATTTTGACAATTTTGACAATTTTGACAATTTTGACAATTTTGACAATTTTAACAATTTTGACAATTTTGAAAATTTTGACAATTTTGACAATTTTGACAATTTTGACAATTTTGACAATTTTGACAATTTTGACAATTTTGACAATTTTGACAATTTTGACAATTTTGACAATTTTGACAATTTTGACAATTTTGACAATTTTGACAATTTTGACAATTTTGACAATTTTGACAATTTTGACAATTTTGACAATTTTGACAATTTTGACAATTTTGACAATTTTGACAATTTTGACAATTTTGACAATTTTGACAATTTTGACAATTTTGACAATTTTGACAATTTTGACAATTTTGACAATTTTGACAATTTTGACAATTTTGACAATTTTGACAATTTTGACAATTTTAACAATTTTGATAATTTTGACAATTTTGACAAATTTGGACAATTTTTGACAATTTGGACAATTTTGAGTCTTTTTAGTCTTCTGAGTCTTTTGATTCTTTCAAGTCTTTTCAATCTTTTCAGTCTTTTCAGTCTTTTCAGTCTTTTCAGTCTTTTCAGTCTTTTCAGTCTTTTCAGTTTTCTTTTCAGTCTTTTCAGTCTTTTCAGTCTTTTCAGTCTTTTCAGTCTTTTCAGTCTTTTCAGTCTTTTCAGTCTTTTCAGTCTTTTCAGTCTTTTCAGTCTTTTCAGTCTTTTCAGTCTTTTCAGTCTTTTCAGTCTTTTCAGTCTTTTCAGTCTTTTCAGTCTTTTCAGTCTTTTCAGTCTTTTCAGTCTTTTCAGTCTTTTCAGTCTTTTCAGTCTTTTCAGTCTTTTCAGTCTTTTCAGTCTTTTCAGTCTTTTCAGTCTTTTCAGTCTTTTCAGTCTTTTCAGTCTTTTCAGTCTTTTCAGTCTTTTCAGTCTTTTCAGTCTTTTCAGTCTTTTCAGTCTTTTCAGTCTTTTCAGTCTTTTCAGTCTTTTCAGTCTTTTCAGTCTTTTCAGTCTTTTCAGTCTTTTCAGTCTTTTCAGTCTTTTCAGTCTTTTCAGTCTTTTCAGTCTTTTCAGTCTTTTCAGTCTTTTCAGTCTTTTCAGTCTTTTCAGTCTTTTCAGTCTTTTCAGTCTTTTCAGTCTTTTCAGTCTTTTCAGTCTTTTCAGTCTTTTCAGTCTTTTCAGTCTTTTCAGTCTTTTCAGTCTTTTCATTTCTTTCAGTCTTTTCTGTTGTTCAACCTTTTGAGTCATTTGAGTCATTAGAGTCTTCTGAGTCATTTGAGTCATTTGAATCTTTTGAGTCTTTTGAGTATTTTGAGTCTTTTGAGTCTTTTGAGTCTTTGAGTCTTTTGAGTCTTTTGAGTCTTCTGAATCTCTTGAGTCTTCTGAATCTTTTGAATCTTTTAATTTAAGTTTTGTGAATTTGATGGGTCTTTTGGGTATTGAATTATTGTTTCTGATGATCTCCTATTACACTATTCTCTCAATAGTTCATGGACCTGTTTGTCCGTGGTTTGTTCTTAATTCCGGTTGCACGGATTGACGCTTGCTGTCGAACGATTAGCTGATTATAACCCTGAGCCTAAAATCTTGAGGTGATTCGATGGCTAGTCATCGACAAACACACCTCTTCTTGCCTCCTCGTTCAACAGAACTGGTCGTCATCAATCGATGAGCAGTGTGTTGGTCACGTATTAATGAGTGCCTCTGTAACTTGCTTGCTTGCTCGCTAGCCAATGCTGTCCATGAATGTGATGGGCGCGTTCAGGAAAATTACCGATCGAAACGTGATGATTAGTCAGCCACACTCATGTCAGTTAAGGGAGCCTGCGGGTTGCCATTAAAGTTGTTCGGAATTGAATCAACCGTCAGCTGGGACCGACTTGGAAGGAAAAGGGTGGGCTGAACGAACATGTTCCATGATAAACAGCGGAAATACATTCGTTCTAGATCATCCTTTTGGCGAGGAACAGCCCTCCTCACATGCACGTGACCAGCTGAGCGTGTTACATGTCAATACTAAACTCAATAGAGAAAGGGAGCGCCCAGTGAAGGGTTAAAATTAAAAAAAAAAACAGGGAAAATAGTAACATGAACAGAGCTGAAGGGCGCCATTTGTAGCACACCAGAAACACTGGAGAGGCTCCTCATTGGCATATCGAAACATTATTTAAAACCAACCACCCATCTCGCCCTTTAAAACAGTGGAGGTAAGTTACATACCGACATACTTTGTCGGCTATTGGATGAATCAAGTGAAGCAAACGAGTCCTTTGAAAATTGGTCTTTGAAAATGTTCGCTACATGTGTGGGTGGGAGCTGATATCCCCCCCTTATTCCTTGCTCTCTCCCATTTCATCGTTGGATTTAGCTGGTAATTGCTTTTGAAGTTGGGCAATGAAGTGGGACCCCACCGAGGATCGGTGTCTATTTTAAAATGAACTTGTGTGGGCTGCCTTTGCGGTTCCTGAAAGCGATTGTACCGGGAAATGGATAAACAGTTTAGCTCCGGTGAGGGTTAATGTTTCTCAAAGGCTATATATTTGTTTTAAACCTGATGAGATGACAAGTAGTTTGTGAGAGTTTTTTTTTTATAATTAAAGTATAATTTCTCGTTTCATTTTCTCAAACAAGTGGATATTTAAAAAACTTGAACTTGTTTGACGGTCGCCATGTAAGAAGCTGTTCAATTTTTGGTGAGACTTTTTCAATATTGATACTTTAGATTTTATTCAAATCAAAAATTAAAAAAAATCACTTGGACAAGTAATTTTTTTGCTTCACTTTCCATATGGATGATACACAAAGTTCCTTTTTTCTTCCGGTTATTCATCCAGCTGTCAACCTTGAAAATCTTACGCGTCTCAACCGTATACGTTCCTGAATATTTAAGGGATTCTTCCGAAATGAAAAGACATTCAAATGCCTGCAGCAAGATCAATCTGGAAAAGACACGTTCTTCGCTCCTTCCCGGTTGGAGAAGATGCCAAGTTTGAAAGGGAAATTAGGCAGCAAAAGTTGGTGAAAGAAGAAGGGGAAGTAGTGTGTGACTTGCCAGATTGAAATGCATATCATACTCTCGCCCTACATACATCGTCAAACGAAGTGAACGTATATTCCCTCGATTCTTCGCACCAGTTCTGTCAGATAAAAGAGTAGGTACTTGGAAAGGCGTTGTGACATACATTTAAACTATATCTACATCTTTCTACCATCCATCCACTTCACTTTGGCTGGTTGAGCTAAAGTGAATTCATGTGTGTTTTCCAGGGAAGCAGAAAAGGGGAAAAGGGGCATGCTCCTCATCCATGAATCTGAAAGTAGTTTGCGGTGTGGTTTTGGGGCTTGACGCGCTCTGGTTCGACTTTTCTAGCTTTTGTACCTGCTTGGAAAATTATTCATCCGGAATTACCGAGGAAATGATTTTGAATGTTGGCTCTCACACAAAAGAAAGCGACGAGAGTGCAACCAGCAGCAGCTTCATTCAGGATTCAAATTAGCTCGATAAATGCTTTGGGTTTTATGGAACGCGACATGTGACAATATCCCGCGAAAGCGATTATTTCATCAGTCGAATCAACCCACCATGATAAGGATGAAAAATTCTTAAAGAATTAAAAAAATTATTTGAAAATTATCTCTTGAGTACAACCAACTTATGACGATTGACGTTAGCAAATATCTCCTCTCTGGTTTCATCGCATCACAACAGGGGTCATCGGAAGATTGTAAAAAGAAGCTCTACTTTACCCGTGCGTTGTACCCCCTTCCCCCCTTCCACCTTTTCTTAACCACGCTCCACTACTCACAATTCACTAACCATCGGTTAGTTTTTGGGCACAAGTGCTGCGAATTTGATGAACATAAAAACATGGAAAACAAGCTCCAAACAAATTGACACAGTCAGCAAATGGCACCGTGGCACGAGAATTCTGCTACTTACTTACTCTGCTAGTTACTTGGGAAGAGTATTACACTCTTTTACTTCGATTATTTCCTAAAAATTCAATTCTAATAATATCTTAAAATATTTAAACACTAGTCATTCTCCAGTTTTTCAAGTATATCTCATAACTTGTACCTCATATATCATATCTCAAATTTAATGTCTCCTATTTAAAATTTAAAATATTTTATCTGCTTGTGGCAAGAGAAGCCATGAAATTCCTTCGGTAAATTTTGACTCACATCAACCGGACCTTCACCAAAATCAACTCACGTGCGCTTTTCATACATTAAGCTGAACTACCTCAAACCGCACCAAAAAGGTGATAAAATGCGGCTTGCGGAATGTTTGAAAAACTACTTCAACAGGACAGCTACAAACGGCGCTCAGTAGAAAACTCAATTGCTGTCGTGTGGTGCCAATTCGAAAGTGACCACACCTGGCGCACAAAAATAAACAAATACAGAACATGAACAATTCGTGTAGCCGTGAAAAGCATCAACAATGACAACAGAAACAACAACTACATCGCTCTTCCAGTCGGTTGGTGGGCAAGTGAAAACTTGTGACACCCGACAGCTAGCTGGTCGAGGTGTTTCATTTCCGAAATTTCCACGGAACTCAGCGCTTTGTACATTCCACCATTTCGAATGGTATCCCGCAACCGGGAGAACAAGATTGATTTTCGCGACGCGCCACCCGGCAGGACCAAACATGAAGTGACAAATATTGTTAGCGCTCATCAGGCATCGTTTCTTTTTTTTTGGCTGGTCTCCAAAAAGTGGAAATTTTTTATGGGGGCCTGTTGTGAACTCGTGGAACATCATGAGGGGTCAGAATATGACATGTTTTTATTAGTTTTTTTTATTATTATTTTTTTTTGTCTTGGAGGTTAATTCTTTTGGTGGTACCTGAAGTTTTGGTCATTGCAGACACAGTTTTCACGAGGAGGATCCCGTAATTAATGGCGCTCTGCAGGCAAGCTACGTCTGCAGTAATTCATTATTCTCTGTTTTGTGGACCATATAAATTGTTGACCATGAACAAATACAAACATAACCATAGTGTGATAGAAACAGAGTCCCCGGAAATTGATTTGAAATTATAGAAGAGAAAAAACATTTCATTTAAACATCATTAAGCAACAAGAAATGACAAAAATGTCACAATTTTCGAATTTGTCAAAATTTCCAAAATTGACAAAATGGTCAAAATTATCAAATTTGTCAAATTTGTCAAAATTGTCGAAATTGTCAAAATTGACAAAATTGTCGAAATTGTCAAAATTGTCAAAATTGTCAAAATTGTCAAAATTGTCAAAATTGTCAAAATTGTCAAAATTGTCAAAATTGTCAAAATTGTCAAAATTGTCAAAATTGTCAAAATTGTCAAATTGTCAAAATTGTCAAAATTGTCAAAATTGTCAAAATTGTCAAAATTGTCAAAATTGTCAAAATTGTCAAAATTGTCAAAATTGTCAAAATTGTCAAAATTGTCAAAATTGTCAAAATTGTCAAAATTGTCAAAATTGTCAAAATTGTCAAAATTGTAAAAATTGTCAAAATTGTCAAAATTGTCAAAATTGTCAAAATTGTCAAAATTGTCAAAATTGTCAAAATTGTCAAAATTGTCAAAATTGTCAAAATTGTCAAAATTGTCAAAATTGTCAAAATTGTCAAAATTGTCAAAATTGTCAAAATTGTCAAAATTGTCAAAATTGTCAAAATTGTCAAAATTGTCAAAATTGTCAAAATTGTCAAAATTGTCAAAATTGTCAAAATTGTCAAAATGGTCAAAATTGTCAAAATTGTCAAAATTGTCAAAATTGTCAAAATTGTCAAAATTGTCAAAATAGTCAAAATTGTCAAAATTGTCAAAATTGTCAAAATTGTCAAAATTGTCAAAATTGTCAAAATTGTCAAAATTGTCAAAATTGTCAAAATTGTCAAAATTGTCAAAATTGTCAAAACTGTGGAAATTGTCAAAATTGTCAAAATTGTCAAAATTGTCAAAATTGTCAAAATTGTCAAAATTGTCAAAATTGTCAAAATTGTCAAAATTGTCAAAATTGTCAAAATTGTCAAAATTGTCAAAATTGTCAAAATTGTCAAAATTGTCAAAATTGTCAAAATTGTCAAAATTGTCAAAATTGTCAAAATTGACAAAATTGACAAAATTGACAAAATTGTCAAAATTGTCAAAATTGTCAAAATTGTCAAAATTGTCAAAATTCTCAAAATTGTCAAAATTGTCAAAATTGTCAAAATTGTCAAAATTGTCAAAATGTCAAAATTGTCAAAATTGTCAAAATTGTCAAAATTGTCAAAATTGTCAAAATTGTCAAAACTGTCAAAATTGTCAAAATTGTCAAAATTGTCAAAATTGTCAAAATTGTCAAAATAGTCAAAAATATCAAAATTGTCAAAATTGTCAAAATTGTCAAAATTGTCAAAATTGTCAAAATAGTCAAAATTGACAAAATTGTCAAAATTGTCAAAATTGTCAAAATTGTAAAATTGCAAAATTGTAAAAATTGTCAAAATTGTCAAAATTGTCAAAATTGTCAAAATTGTCAAAATTGTCAAAATTGTCAAAATTGTCAAAATTGTCAAAATTGTCAAAATTGTCAAAATTGTCAAAATTGTCAAAATTGTCAAAATTGTCAAAATTGTCAAAATTGTCAAAATTGTCAAAATTGTCAAAATTGTCAAAATTGTCAAAATTGTCAAAATTGTCAAAATTGTCAAAATTGTCAAAATTGTCAAAATTGTCAAAATTGTCAAAATTGTCAAAATTGTCAAAATTGTCAAAATTGTCAAAATTGTCAAAATTGTCAAAATTGTCAAAATTGTCAAAATTGTCAAAATTGTCAAAATTGTCAAAATTGTCAAAATTGTCAAAATTGTCAAAATTGTCAAAATTGTCAAAATTGTCAAAATTGTCAAAATTGTCAAAATTGTCAAAATTGTCAAAATTGTCAAAATTGTCAAAATTGTCAAAATTGTCAAAATTGTCAAAATTGTCAAAATTGTCAAAATTGTCAAAATTGTCAAAATTGTCAAAATTGTCAAAATTGTCAAAATTGTCAAAATTGTCAAAATTGTCAAAATTGTCAAAATTGTCAAAATTGTCAAAATTGTCAAAATTGTAAAAATTGTCAAAATTGTCAAAATTGTCAAAATTGTCAAAATTGTCAAAAGTGTCAAAATTGTCAAAACTGTGGAAATTGTCAAAATTGTCAAAATTGTCAAAATTGTCAAAATTGTCAAAATTGTCAAAATTGTCAAAATTGTCAAAATTGTCAAAATTGTCAAAATTGTCAAAATTGTCAAAATTTTCAGAATTTTCAAAATTGTGAAAATTGTTAAATTTGTATAAAAATCTTCCACATCGACGAAACCGATTTCCAATGAACGGATTGCAGATTCTCGGATAAATTAAATAGCCCTCGTTCAACAAACAATGCAAACCATGCACTTTGATGAATAAATCCTCGCGTTTTACTGCCGCAGATTGAGTTCAGATCTCTTGTACATAATTGATGTCCCAGTCCGAATTTGGTTGCTTCGAATGGTTTCATGGAATAGCAGCATTTTCTGGTTTTATTTTCTACCCATATCTGAGCCCCGAATCTCCGGGGGCTGCGATTGGCTGCAGCATCAATTTTAGTTTAGGCTCTGCAATGGATTCGATAGCTTTGGCATAGCTGGCACTAGCTCTCCGAGGATTAATCTTTCAACTTTCAGAGAGTTAATAAATAAAGAATAATTTATTTCAAACACAAGCTTGAAGCTATGTCGATTTAAAAAAAACCGGAATTGCCATTGTGCTGATTGGCAAAACAACCGCTTCCCACATTCGAGGAAAAGCGCTTGTCTAACTATGCCATTACTAAAATATCCAATTAAATACATTGCGGTGCACAAATCAACAAATTTCCCCGAATCGAACGCGATAGTTTTCACCTATCCTACTCTTCAATCAATAAGGTAGCAAACATAATGGAAAAGCTCCATCCACCGACTTTGATCGGTTTGCCTTCTCTCCCACCCCACGCGATTAAAAAGATTGTCCCCCTCCCCCGCCAACGTTCGAAGGTTTACTCCAAGAGGGAGCAGGAGCCTTGAAATATTACTCCCCTCGCGGTACTAATTCAACAAACTAGGAACGGGCAGCCCGTCGAAAGGAAAACAAATACAGCGATATTTGTTTATTTCGCTGTGGAATTGGAAGCAGTTGGCAGCTTTCCGAGGACGCAAGAATTTCCCAATAGATATCGGACGTGTGTTGTACCTATTTACAAATTAACGAATTTCGTGTGATTCTGAACAGGCTGATGGTTTTTCCCCCCTGGCTGACGATTTGCTCGGAAACACGCCACAAACCTCACATGTGTTTGGCTCCCAGGTGCAAACTGATTGATCATAGACCGTCATCATCATTCGGCGAGCTAATCAATTAATGGCATGTGGGAAATGAATCGAAATGTTTGGTGATTGAATACACATACCAACAGGGAAGGAAACTTTGCTTCTTAGGCCCGAGAACATGTACATAGATAGTTTGGATCAGTAGTGGGCAAACGCAGCGAACATGAAGAATCTTCAATCGACATTCGAAACGCGTGTCCATATTTCCAAAAAAAATAAATTTGCTGGATAATGGATGCATTCTAAGCATTTTAGGTTGAGTAGAGGCATGATTTTTTTCACGGTCGCCATAGACGGAACAAGGTTAATGAAGTTTTGGACTTCCATCAAAGTGTTTGTCGTAAAATCTAGTTTTGAAATAAAACTGAAAAACTTCGATGATCCCATAAAAAAACACTTTGATAATTTTCTATGACATTTAAAAACATTGACAGTCTAGTGTTCTATTTTTTAAGCTGCTCAACCTTCTGAATTTAATTTTGAAAATTTTGAAATTTACTTGTATTGTGTACATTTAAGTTTATTGAATAATAATATAATTAATGACTAACTGGCCCGGTGTCTTTGCTACACCTTTGAAAATAATTGAAACTTATGAAATTTTTGAAAATTGTTTATTTCATTTTTGTGATTTATAAATGATTTGTTTTAATCTCAACATCGGAGATTGCAGGTTCAAGTCCTGTCGGTGAGCCGTTGTATCTTTTTCGAAATTTTCATGATATTTACGGCTTATGTTCTTTCGTTCTTTGATAGTTCATGTTTCTCTAATTCCTTTCATCACATATGAAAATGTGAATCTCAACATCATTTAGATTAAGTTGCCAGATTTTTTCCAGCACGTATCCAGGTCGAGCGAATCCGGGCGATTCTAACTTAAAACCTGGCGAAATCCAGGCATTTGGTTAAAACAAATTTCAACTCAAAACCGGACAATATCCGAGCAAATTTGAAAAAGTTTAGCTTATTATAAGTGAAAATCGAGAAGAAAAACACTTGAAACAATTAATTTAAAAAAAACAAATCCTCCGGCTTTTAATTGCTTCTCAGGGTTCCATAAGATCATGCATGATAATTGTGACATGATTTAATCGCGAATTTAAAAAAAAACATATTTTTCAAATTAATTTTTTTTGTTCGTTTTTGCAAAATAAAGAGATAAAATCCGGGCATTTTTCAACAAAATTCGTGTAACCGGGGCTTGGCTTGGGACTGTTCCTAAAGTTTGAATTAAATATCCGAACAAGTCCGGATAAAATCCGGCAAGCCAAATTTAGATGGAGTTTCACAATGCAACACAAAGATAAAATACATTGACTGCTTTAAATTTGAAAATTACTCTTTGATTGTGGAGGGAGATCTTGAACTACCTTAACTGATAATGTTTTCACATTTGACCATTTGCCTGATAAATTTTAGAGTAATGCCAAACATTTCTGTGGGATCCCTCCTTTCTATTCCCATCTCACTACCAAATTTAAATCCATTTGCTTGATTATTTTCTCGAGATATGCAAAAAAATTGTATGAAAGCCCCCTTCTACCTTCCCATCACAAGATTATTGGATGGAAGAAGAGGCATCAAACTTTTCTCGTTTACAAACACCCTCCAATGCCAAATTTGGTACCATTTTTTTCTATAAGGCCGGAACAAATTTCAAATCCTTCTTTTGTCACTTGGAGTTGGAACATCGCAAGGGGAAAATATTAAAAAATAATGCCAAAAACAAATAAATTCGAATAAATTGTACGAAAGCTTGTACGCAACAAAATAGCATACTATATAATTGCACAAAACCTATAAATCAAGAAAAAAATTATCGAAAAATTCAATTAGCTCAAGAACAGAAGAGGTGGAATATCCAACTTCTAAAATTTATATTTTGGTTTTGTAATCTTTCTGCTATTTAAATTTTTTTTTGAAATTTGCATAAAATACTTCAAACTTTATTTGTGCCCCCCTTCAGGTTTTTTTTTATTTCAAAAGGGGGGGAGGTTACAAAAGGAGAAATTTGTTTTTGTTTCTGCCTGATTTCTAGAGATATGTAAAATGACATGAAAACCTCCTCTCCACCTTCTATCTTTTCACAGAGGAGGCGGAAAGGGTACCAAAAAGTCATGTAAATATTTCTCGTATTCAAATACCTTCCCATGCCAAATTTCGTTCCATTTGCTCGATTAATTTTCAAGTTTTGCAAAAAATTATAAAAGTACCATTCCTGTCACGCCTTTATTGGAGGAGAATATAAAACCATCATAAACAGCCCTCGTAACTTAATACTTTCCAATGTCAAATTTAGTTCCTTTTGCTCTGTTATTTCTCGATATAAGCAAAAAATTGTATGGAAATCCCCTCCCCCCTTTCGATCTTCTCACGGGGAAGGTGTGAAGTTTAACATATAACCATAGAAACATTTCTCGTATCCAAATACACTCCCATGCCAAATTTTATTCCATTTGCTTGATAAATTCTAAAGTAAAAATTAGAATAATGCTTCGAACTCAAATACACTTTCATGCAAAAAGACAGAAAAACAGAAAGACAAAAAGACAGAGAGACAGAAATTTATTTTTCTAGGATTGAGTGTTGAAATTTTCGTTTAGAACTATGAAAAATTGCAATTATAAAATATTTCAATTAAATATTAGGTATGTTACTAGATTTTCGCTAATTATTCCGAACTAGAGGAACTTTGATACAATGCACACAAAGGAAAACGATGTAAAAAGGTGATCAAAATTGCTTACGCCAAAACGGAGCGTTTTGGACTCATAGTGTCTTGAGGACATTTTACCTACATTCAAAGCATTTTAACATGTGCTTTTGAAAAAAAAAAATGATTCAATCACCTATCAGTGAGATAGAAAAATTATGTTTTGTAATTTTTCATTTTAGAGCAACTATGTATTAAGCAAGTTTTTAGATTGAAGAAAAAGTAGCAATTTCGTCGAAGACATAAACTTCGTAGAAGTTAGCCCAAAAAAGTTAGAAAGGTTCAAAAAAAAAAATTTTTTTTTTATTCACAATTTTCACTTTTTTGACTATTTCTTTTCAGGCCGAGCATATTCAAGCAAAGATTGTTTGAATGGTTTTGAGTCACCTAAAATCGAACAGTTTTGTCCAACACACTTTATAAAAATATTCAGACTGAAACGAACTAGATTGGAAAAACTAAGAAAAAGTAGCTGTTTGCAAACACCTGTATCTTTTCTAGTTAGGATGAGTTCGGTTCATTTTTTTGGTTGCATCTCAATTAAGCAGGTTTCATCGTTATAAAACATAGAGTTTACAACGTTAAACTGTTTATTTTGTAGCATTATAAATGGTTGAAGTTATCAATTTCCGGGGATTTTAGAGAACAAATTTGAAGTTTAATTAAACTGACATCTTGCTCGCGTATGACGTTTTCAAACCCCATTGACAAACCTTACAACGTATCTGTTCGCTTAAAATACAATATAATAGACAAGTTTGTTTTTCGGTTAGCTCATTTTAAATGCAAAAAAATTGTCCTCTAGACTTCTTTAAAAAAACTAACTTAAATCATTTATAAGGCTACAAAATAAACAACTTAACGTTGTTAACTCCATTTTTTTTTATGATGATGAAAATTTTTTTTTTCATTTTGAAACCTTCTAACTTTTTTGGTTTAGCTTCTACGAAGTTAACGTCTTCGACAAAATTGCTACATTTTCTACAATCTAAAAACTTGCTAAATACAGAGATGCTCTAAAACAAAAATTACAAAAATTATTTTTTTTATCTCACTGCTAGGTGATTGAATCATTTTTTTCAAAAGCTCATTTTAAAGTGCTTTGAATGTAGGTAAAATTAAACGCTCCGTTTTGGCGTAAACAATTGTGATCACCTTTTTACATCGTTTTCTCCTGTACTTTGATCACATTTTTTTTAATTAATTTTTGAATATTTTGGTAGTTTCCTCGTAACACCTAAGCGTTTTGAAAAACATTTACTGGGGCAAGTGACTGCAGAACATTTAACACGCTTGTCGCCATGATCATTTTGGTGGAGGAAAGTCGGGTAAGACGGACACTTTGAATATTTCGAAAATCAAGATGTTTGGCTCAAATCTAATGATGGGAATATGTTTGCCTAAGTGTATCAACCCTTTCGAGACCCTTTGTTTATTTACAGCAAGCAAGGTCTCATAATAGTTAGTAAAACAAACAATAACTTTGAAAATTCATTATCTGATGTAATTTTCTCTACTCAGAGAATAGTTCATAACTCGCAACATTTTCGAAAGTTTCAATAGTTTTCAAAGGTTGAGTGTTTATTTGGCTTCTCCTCAACCATCGGCAGGAAAATCAGCGAATTTCGAAAAAGGCTTCAGCAACAAACGTTTTGAAAAATCAGTGGGTAAGACAGATACCTCAAGGTCGGGTAAAACGGTCAAACAAATTTCTCCAGGTTTTTCAAATTTTTTATCGGTTATATCCTTCATATGCCTTCAAAAGCCTTTGGTAAGAGCAATCGTCCGGTCGAAAAGCACTCACCATTTCAAACAGGCCATAAAAACTGTAAAAATTTTATCACCGGTGAAAATAGCGCCTATAAAATACGGAATTCCAAAAATCACACTCTTTCGCTTCTTGACTCGGACCAAATGGTTCAGTTTTGGTTTGAAAACAGTCTTATATAATAAGTTAACAGAAATAAGTACTTTTACAGCAACTTTTCCGGAAAAATGTATCATTTTTACGCAGTGTCCGTTTTACCCGACCATTTTTGGAATAAAAGTTTAATCTTCAAAAACAGTTTTGATTAAGGAAATTTACACATTTCAATGGATAATGCAATAGCAAAGAACCTAAACTGCTCATCTAAAGGAGAACTGTGATGAAAAAAGCAATATTTGATTTTCTATTGCGATTTTTCCTTAGGGTGTCCGTCTTTCTCGGCTTTCCCCTAGATTTACTAGCCGGGCCTACAAAAACTCTCGAAGCGAGAAAGTTAAAAAAATGAGAACTCCATGTTATACTACGTTTGCTCACTTAATGCATTTTTGTTGGATCGGAAGGACCAATATGAAGAGTATTCTGAATGCTCATTTTGTGAATTTTCGTTGGATAAAGTTTACTAAGATTCACTTGATGCATTTTTTTTTTGATTGGAAGGACTAACAAGGAGAGTGTTCCGAAGGTTCATTTAATGTATTTCCGTTGAATCGGGAAGAGCAACATGAAGAATATTTTGAACGTTCTCCTTATGAATTTTCGTTAAATCGGGAAGACCAATATGAAGAATGTTTCGAGGGTTCACTTTATGCATTTCTGTTGGATCGAGAGGACCAATATGAAGAGTGCTCTGAAGGTTTACTTTGCGCATTCTCGTTGAATCGGAAGGACCAACATGAAGAGTTTTTGAAAGGTTCACTTTACGCATGCTCGTTGGATCGAGAGAACTCAAATGAAGAGTGTTCTAAGGTTCATATCATGCATTTTCGTTTGATCGGAAAGACCAACATAAAGAGTGTTCTGAATTTTCATTTAATGAGTTTTGGTTGGATTCAGAGGGCCAACATGAAGAATGCTGTGACATTCACTTTATGAATTTTCGTTGGATTGGGAGGACCAATATGAAGAGTATTCTGAAGGTTCATTTTGTGAATTCTCATTGGATCGAGAGGACCAACAAGAAGAGTTTTCCGAAGGTTCACTTCATGTATTTTCGTTGGATTGGGAGGTCCGATATAAAGAGTGCTCTGAAGGTGCACTTAATACATTTTCGTTGGATCGGAACGACCAACATGAAGAGTGTTCTTAATGCTCAGTTTAGAGAACACCAATATTGATGAAGATTCACTTAATGAATTTTTGCTGGAACGAGAAGACCAACAAGAAGAGTGTTCCGAAGGTTCACTGCAGGTATTTTCGTTGGATTGGGAGGACTAACATGAAGAGTGTTCTGAATGATCACTTCATGTATTTTCGTTTGATTGAAAGGACCAACACGAAGAGTGTTCTGAAGGTTCACTCTATGCCTTCTCGTTGGATCGGGAGAACCAACATAAAGAGTGTTCTGAACGTACACTTTATGAATTTTCGTTGGACCAGGAAGATCAATATGAAATGTTCTGAAGGTGAAGCTAAAAGTCTCTTTATAAAAAATATTTGATTTAAAAATAAATTCTCAGAACCAAATGGAGATGCATTTATGTTAAATCAAATCACTAATCCAAATCTGACAAGAAAAGCTTGAGAATTGATATCTGTTGCTTTAAATTTAAAACCTTTTACTCACCTTTTTACTTAAAAATACTGCATCTCAAGTGAAGCCAAAACTGTACTTTTTATGGTGTTTAATGACTTAATTCCAACTAATAGTAAGTTATTCAGTCATAAAATAGGGAGAATAAGTTCTCCGAAATGTCTTTGTGGTGATTTAGACTCAATCAAGCATAGAATCAACTAATCTCAACCAGCCCAAGTCGTTTGGAATTTAGTTTCAGACATCATTCGAAATCGAATGAAAATTTACATCATGGATCCAGAAGTCTTGATATCATCTGTTATTGGAGAAAAAAATTGCAAGCTAAAGGCTGCCTGTGGTTAGTCGTTGAAGCGATGTGTTTCAATTTAAATAATCATGGTAGAAATGACATCAATCGAATACGAGATTACCAGAAACAAATTCGCGAAAAACGTTGGAACAATTAAGTCATCTTTGATAAACATTTCAAAAATTTTTGAACATCTGTTAAAAATGCTTATCAAAATGGTCAGGATTTGAGGATTTTTCTAGTTTTCTGCAATTTTTTTTATTGTTACGTGAATACATATTTAATGTAGAGATTTTTGTAAAAATAGGTGTATAATAGTTTAAAAATATTGTTTGTCATGCTTGTCCAACACCTCGCAAACCGAACAGAGCAGAGAACGAATTACACTTTTAGCATTTCGGTTTCCGAGTGCACTGCTTAGCCGATCAACGTTCACTTATCTTTTTGCCGAGTGCGCCCGATTGCGGTTGCTCCGACGGTCAGGTGGACGTCACTCGCTTAAAGAAAAGAGAAGGAGCTGGCTAGAAAATTGTGCTCTAGCGACGCTGCTGTGCCGCTCAGTGTATCAAGCCAGAAAGATTTCAATGCAGGAATGTTTTCTTTAAAAAAAGCCGCTATGCAGTGCGGAACAGTGCATCAGTCGAAGAGGTCCAATGTAGGTTTATGTATAAAATATTTTTGTACGTAGCCAGGCCGGGCACTTCCTAGCAAATTATTTGAAAAACATGGTGAAAACCGGGTAAATAATCTGAAATTTTCCATTCACAAAACCGAGCAATATCTGGCCAAATCTGAGGAAATTCCAGACATTTATCTAGTGGAGAAAAACGACTTACATTTTTTTGTCGCAACACATCAGCAGTGTTACATTTACGTTTTAAGCATACGAAGGAAAGTTTTGGTTTGATTTTTGATGAAACAAACTTTCACAAATCCAATTTTCGACAAACAATTTTAAACTGAATTCGATTTTCTTGTTTTATTTTCCAAATAATGTGGATAAAACTGGGCAAAATCCAAGTAGTTTATTCACAATATCCGGGCATCCGCAAATTGCTGTATACTTAGGTTTATGTACTTTAAATATCGTACGTGGGTAGCATTAATTTACTAAAGCAGCAATTCGCAAAGTAACATTTACTAAAATTATCCAAAAATCTTTGTCTATAAAACAAACCGTGAAAATTACGCAGGGATCTGGGACAAATTTTAGTAATAAAACTGCAAAACTTTCACAAATCGTAAAATTTAGGATTTATCTTCCTTTACCGCTATGCTTTCGATATTTTTTGACCCAAGAAAGCTTTTGTAGCTAATCATTGGTCCTGGTGCCGAACATCAATCTAGAGTAGAGGACTCGCTCAGGAATGACCGTGTAGGTGTTTTGGGCAAAGTTGTTAATTCACATATTTTGATATAAAATTTAAAGTGGAGAGATTAAAAATAGCGTGATAATAACAATAACTTTTTGTAAAGTTTTTTCTTAATTTAACCGTATCTCCTTGGGTTAAGATTGTAGAACTTTGACATGTTAAGCAAAGTTATGTGTTTTATTGAGATAAATAACTTTGTAGAAAAAACTAAAGCTCTAAAATGCTAAACAAGAAAGTTATGATTTATATCTTCCTATAGGTGGACCTCTAAACTTTATATTTCATATCAAAATATGCGCTTTATTATACAGAGCAATGTTGTCGAAGACACCAGCATTCTATCTTAACTACCTTTGGCGTTATTAATTTAGTTCCGTTAGATTTATGTTCTGCATTGTAAATTCTGACGCACTTCCAAACTTCGATCCAGACGCAACCGGGGAAGACAAACCGAGTTTTTTGTAAAGCTTCTCTTTCGCCTGAGTGCGAACGAATTTATCTGCACCGAGAACGCACTTCATCAGTTTGCTTGCTTCTCTTGCCCACACTTGGGTGGACGCTTGGTCGCTCTGGAGGTAACTGAGCATTTTTTAAAGATTCTCCGTTTGGAAAGAGCACAGCGGAAAGAATACACGCTCTTACTCTGAACGGGCAAATCTGAGGAGCGATGCCAAGCATGTTGTTTGTAATGCAAAGGGTTAACGAGCTAATGTAATCTTGATTGCGTTGCTCATGGAACAGATGAGTCTTTATAGCGAAGCGGATCAAGATGGGCTTGTTTGAGTACAGCTTTTAAAAGCATGCTTAACAAGGAAGAAGGAAAGGCATCAAGAATTTTCAAAGTAGAGTCGAATGTTGAACAGTCAAAATAAAGAGATGACTAGAAAGCACAGTGTTGGATTCTCCTAAAATTGTGTCTAAATACCAACAGATTTTTCAAAAAAATATTTTGTTTGCCACAAGTCAGTTAAACTTTTCGTAGCAATTGTTTTGAAATTTGCACTTATAGAAACCACTAAAATCGAAACACCTTCCAGAGCATTCGACCAGAGCAACAGAACACGTGAGCTCCAGGAGGATGAGTTGTTAACATGAATGCAAATTGCCACCGCAATGCGTCGTGTGCAAATAATCAGTCTTAACCGGGACCGGGAAAACGGAAAGCCTAGGAAAATCTAAGTAGCTACAAACATCAATGAAAATCACTGCGGACGTAATTGAATATCGATCGCCTAGGGGCTGGGACTCCTACAGGCAGACTTGATTGATGTGGTGCCGTATCAGTTTCAATGTCTTATCAAACGAAACGAAACAATATCGATGCGTTTGCGTGGGTGGTTGGGCGTTCGGTTTAGGGAAGCAAGGTGCCAATGATAGAGCCGGAAACGTCTTCTTGATTGGGCTCAATCGTAATAGGTTGTCTGCCGATTGGCAATCACACACGCGGATCCGGCTTTCCTTCAGCTTCTTCGATGGAGGGGTGAGAGATTTATGATGTCAGTTCCGGATTCCGATTTGCTCACACAATCGCTGAGCTACCTTTGAACATTGGCAGTGCTTCCATCATAAGACGGATTAACGTTTTGATTGAAATGAGGATTTGAAATTCTTAAATAAATTCGTACAATTTTCCTTAAAGGTTAATCTTTTCCGAACCAAAATAAAAATGTACAGACAGAAACAGGCACCGAAATATGTATATCATGATGATAATTTGGGCCCTCAATTTATGTTCACCATAAAGGATCAGGAGCGGACCCGTTTCTTGGCGTTGGCGTTGCCCCACGAGAGTTGATTGCGCCGAGGATGAAAACGGTAATCTACTTATGTCGACACCCTGGCTCGTTGGCTGCCACTTTGATGTTGTTACGATGGTTCATTATTCATGAAATTGGGGCTTACATTGAGCCAGTTTATGGTTCACCGAAGTGGTGAAACATTGCCATGGATTTTGATGGTGCTTAAAATATGAAAATCCTCCAGGGGGAGAGCTGAATGTGGGCTGGTTTTGAAATAAGCAAGAAGTCTTTATGGAGAAACAACAAACTGGAATAGAACCAGCAGTTACTTTTGTTAATATAGAAAAAATTTAGAATACAATTATTAATATCTACAATTAAATCATAATTCATCATTCAAATGTGACATTACTATGCCTTCAAATAATTTTCCTTTTTTTGATCTTGCAATCAAACTACATTCTGGAAGCATTCAAAAATTGTCAAAATTTACAAAATTGTCAAATTTTTCGAATCTGTCGAAATTATCAAAATTGTCAAAATTGTCAAAATTGTCAAAATTGTCAAAATTGTCAAAATTGTCAAAATTGTCAAAATTGTCAAAATTGTCAAAATTGTCAAAATTGTCAAAATTGTCAAAATTGTCAAAATTGTCAAAATTGTCAAAATTGTCAAAATTGTCAAAATTGTCAAAATTGTCAAAATTGTCAAAATTGTCAAAATTGTCAAAATTGTCAAAATTGCCAAAATTGTCAAAATTGTCAAAATTGTCAAAATTGTCAAAATTGTCAAAATTGTCAAAATTGTCAAAATTGCCAAAATTGTCGAAATTGTCAAAATTGTCAAAATTGTCAAAATTGTCAAAATTGTCAAAATTGTCAAAATTGTCAAAATTGTCAAAATTGTCAAAATTGTCAAAATTGTCAAAATTGTCAAAATTGTCAAAATTGTCAAAATTGTCAAAATTGTCAAAATTGTCAAAATTGTCAAAATTGTCAAAATTGTCAAAATTGTCAAAATTGTCAAAATTGTCAAAATTGTCAAAATTGTCAAAATTGTCAAAATTGTCAATATTGTCAAAATTGTCAAAATTGTCCAAATTGTCAAAATTGTCAAAATTGTCAAAATTGTCAAAATTGTCAAAATTGTCAAAATTGTCAAAATTGTCAAAATTGTCGAAATTGTCAAAATTGTCAAAATTGTCAAAATCGTCAAAATTGTCCAAATTGTCCTAATTGTCAAAATTGTCAAAATTGTCAAAATTGTAAAATTGTCAAAATTGTCAAAATTGTTAAAATTGTAAAAATTGCAAAAATTGCAAAAATTGTCAAAATTGTCAAAATTGTCAAAATTGTCAAAATTGTCAAAATTGTCAAAATTGTCAAAATTGTCAAAATTGTCAAAATTGTCAAAATTGTCAAAATTGTCAAAATTGTCAAAATTGTCAAAATTGTCAAAATTGTCAAAATTGTCAAAATTGTCAAAATTGTCAAAATTGTCAAAATTGTCAAAATTGTCAAAATTGTCAAAATTGTCAAAATTGTCAAAATTGTCAAAATTGTCAAAATTGTCAAAATTGTCAAAATTTTCAAAATTGTCAAAATTGTCAAAATTGTCAAAATTGTCAAAATTGTCAAAATTGTCAAAATTGTCAAAATTGTCAAAATTGTCAAAATTGTCAAAATTGTCAAAATTGTCAAAATTGTCAAAATTGTCAAAATTATCAAAATTGTCAAAATTGTCAAAATTGTCAAAATTGTCAAAATTGTCAAAATTGTCAAAATTGTCAAAATTGTCAAAATTGTCAAAATTGTCAAAATTGTCAAAATTGTCAAAATTGTCAAAATTGTCAAAATTGTCAAAATTGTCAAAATTGTCAAAATTGTCAAAATTGTCAAAATTGTCAAAATTGTCAAAATTGTCAAAATTGTCAAAATTGTCAAAATTGTCCTAATTGTCAAAATTGTCAAAATTGTCAAAATTGTAAAATTGTCAAAATTGTCAAAATTGTAAAAATTGCAAAAATTGTCAAAATTGTCAAAATTGTCAAAATTGTCAAAATTGTCAAAATTGTCAAAATTGTCAAAATTGTCAAAATTGTCAAAATTGTCAAAATTGTCAAAATTGTCAAAATTGTCAAAATTGTCAAAATTGTCAAAATTGTCAAAATTGTCAAAATTGTCAAAATTGTCAAAATTGTCAAAATTGTCAAAATTGTCAAAATTGTCAAAATTGTCAAAATTGTCAAAATTGTCAAAATTGTCAAAATTGTCAAAATTGTCAAAATTGTCAAAATTGTCAAAATTGTCAAAATTGTCAAAATTGTCAAAATTGTCAAAATTGTCAAAATTGTCAAAATTGTCAAAATTGTCAAAATTGTCAAAATTGTCAAAATTGTCAAAATTGTCAAAATTGTCAAAATTGTCAAAATTGTCAAAATTGTCAAAATTGTCAAAATTGTCAAAATTGTCAAAATTGTCAAAATTGTCAAAATTGTCAAAATTGTCAAAATTGTCAAAATTGTCAAAATTGTCAAAATTGTCAAAATTGTCAAAATTGTCAAAATTGTCAAAATTGTCAAAATTGTCAAAATTGTCAAAATTGTCAAAATTGTCAAAATTGTCAAAATTGTCAAAATTGTCAAAATTGCCAAAATTGTCAAAATTGTCAAAATTGTCAAAATTGTCAAAATTGTCAAAATTGTCAAAATTGTCAAAATTGTCAAAATTGTCAAAATTGTCAAAATTGTCAAAATTGTCAAAATTGTCAAAATTGTCAAAATTGTCAAAATTGTCAAAATTGTCAAAATTGTCAAAATTGTCAAAATTGTCAAAATTGTCAAAATTGTCAAAATTGTCAAAATTGTCAAAATTGTCAAAATTGTCAAAATTGTCAAAATTGTCAAAATTGTCAAAATTGTCAAAATTGTCAAAATTGTCAAAATTGTCAAAATTGTCAAAATTGTCAAAATTGTCAAAATTGTCAAAATTGTCAAAATTGTCAAAATTGTCAAAATTGTCAAAATTGTCAAAATTGTCAAAATTGTCAAAATTGTCAAAATTGTCAAAATTGTCAAAATTGTCAAAATTGTCAAAATTGTCAAAATTGTCAAAATTGTCAAAATTGTCGAAATTGTCAAAATTGTCAAAATTGTCAAATTGTCAAAATTGTCAAAATTGTCAAAATTGTCAAAATTGTCAAAATTGTCAAAATTGTCAAAATTGTCAAAATTGTCAAAATTGTCAAAATTGTCAAAATTGTCAAAATTGTCAAAATTGTCAAAATTGTCAAAATTGTCAAAATTGTCAAAATTGTCAAAATTGTCAAAATTGTCAAAATTGTCAAAATTGTCAAAATTGTCAAAATTGTCAAAATTGTCAAAATTGTCAAAATTGTCAAAATTGTCAAAATTGTCAAAATTGTCAAAATTGTCAAAATTGTCAAAATTGTCAAAATTGTCAAAATTGTCAAAATTGTCAAAATTGTCAAAATTGTCAAAATTGTCAAAATTGTCAAAATTGTCAAAATTGTCAAAATTGTCAAAATTGTCAAAATTGTCAAAATTGTCAAAATTGTCAAAATTGTCAAAATTGTCAAAATTGTCAAAATTGTCAAAATTGTCAAAATTGTCAAAATTGTCAAAATTGTCAAAATTGTCAAAATTGTCAAAATTGTCAAAATTGTCAAAATTGTCAAAATTGTCAAAATTGTCAAAATTGTCAAAATTGTCAAAATTGTCAAAATTGTCAAAATTGTCAAAATTGTCAAAATTGTCAAAATTGTCAAAATTGTCAAAATTGTCAAAATTGTCAAAATTGTCAAAATTGTCAAAATTGTCAAAATTGTCAAAATTGTCAAAATTGTCAAAATTGTCAAAATTGTCAAAATTGTCAAAATTGTCAAAGTTGTCAAAATTGTCAAAATTGTCAAAATTGTCAAAATTGTCAAAATTGTCAAAATTGTCAAAATTGTCAAAATTGTCAAAATTGTCAAAATTGTCAAAATTGTCAAAATTGTCAAAATTGTCAAAATTGTCAAAATTGTCAAAATTGTCAAAATTGTCAAAATTGTCAAAATTGTCAAAATTGTCAAAATTGTCAAAATTGTCAAAATTGTCAAAATTGTCAAAATTGTCAAAATTGTCCAAATTTTCGAAATTTTCGAAATTTTCGAAATTGTCAAAATTGTCAAAATTGCCAAAATTGTCAAAATTGTCGAAATCATCAAAATTGTTAAAATTGTCAAAATTGTCAAAACTGCCAAAATTGACAAAATTTTCAAACTCCAAAAAATTGATACTACCTCTTTGATGTCTCAATACGCAATACATCATCTCGAGAATCAATCCAAACAAAGGCCGGTCGAGAAGTTTGCAATTTTACGACACCCCGTTTTAACAATCCCGTTCGCGTTCAACTTTGTTTCTGAAACAAATTTACATAAAACGATTGCTTCCTTCCAGAAGGGAGTGGATCTTTTGGGCTCGAGCGAATGGCCAAAGTTAATGGTTGGCACTTTGCCGAGAATCACATCCGCACACCCGCAAAGTTCGTCGTCGTCAGGTTTCATCTTTTGGGCAATAAAAGTTGTTGAAATTGAAATCCACCACAGCAAGTTCAGGAGCCAGAAGATGGAAAAACCACGGCACAAAAGATTAAAAATCATTTTAATGCCAAAGTTGTCGCTCGTTTTGAAGCCGACGACGACGTTGAGTTGAACCTTAACGATCGCGAACCAGCAAAATCATTTACCAGACCTTACCAACTTCCGGTAGCACCCTACCAGAAAACACGTAGCCACCGTTAAAGCACCTGCACCTTCTTCCGGTATTCGGGGGTAAGGATTTCATCCAATAAGAAACCCCTCCGATCATATTCATCAGTTTGTTGGGTTAATTTTCAGATGACTACTGGTTTCTTTCCGCTTGGGCGAGGTGCTTGAATTCAACCTTGACTGCCTTGGGCGTCCACCAAAAAAGTATGCCAAATTCTCTAGGCGCCAGAGCAATTTACAGTTAATTAGCTCATAACGCACTTCAATTAAAATCCGTGCCCGTAAAACACTAGCGAGGATGCGGCACAAACCAGCACTTGAAAAAGAACATATCTCCCGGTCGTTAACCATAAAACAACTCCCCGAGGATTTTTTTTTTGTTTCAGGGAAAATGGAACAACGTTCATGTTCTGTAAACTGTGGCATGAAATTTCGCACTTTCGTTCCTCGCATCCAGGTTCGGGTTTCATTCTCGAAAATCGGGGAAAATCAGTTAGTTTTTGAGAATTTAAGAGAAAACTAAATTTTATCAAAATTTTACAAAAGTCCATAAATAAAAATCAAGCAAATGCTGAAAATTCAAAATATTTCCATCTTTTCCTAAGGAAAATCTCAAAACTTATTAAAAAGATCAACAAAAGCTTAGCAAAACTACTTACTAGAAGCATTAGCCGTTACAATAATTTCGAAATTGATTTGTAGTTGGATTTTTCCCACTTTTAAAACTGACTTTTTTTTCAATTTTATCCAACAAGAGACTTTATTGATTGATTAGGTGAAAAAGTTCATTTTATGGGTAATGAAAATTGATGCCAGAAGTGTGCTAGTATAGAACAGTTGATTTCTATCTAGTGAAAGAATCTGGCTTGTTTGTTGGCAGACATCGGTTCTAAAATTGAGTACATGCCATTAGTAATGAATAGTAGTACCGATGAAAATTGGACGCATTCTGGCTATTTAATGCAACTTCTTGAGCGAATGCAGGGGTTTGCTCGCAGCTGTCAAAAATCGATGTCAAAAGTGTGCCAGCACAGTTGCTAGTAGTAGAATCTGTAAACATTTTGACACTCTTTGGGTAAAACGACTTAGGTTGGAGATGTTGAGAATCGACGTCGGAAGTGTACCAGTAAACGCTCAGTATTTGAAAAAAAAGTTGATTTGTTCCCTTATAAACTAAAATGGGTTGACTTGTAAGTAGAACAAAATAATAAAAACAAGAAATGTACTTGTTCACGATGCTAGTAAAAATATTCCAAATCCTAAATTATGCAAAATGAAAAAAATGTGAAAATGAAAAAATCTACTAGATACTATTGGAAAATAGACCAACTATTTTAAACTTCAATCCAAACTTTTTTAACCATGGCGTCGTAAGGAAGTTAGAAATCACATCATTTTACAAGGTTTCTAGTAGTTTATACTTCTACATTTATCGCATTGATTTTTGCCATTTATAAGTCAAGACCTTTCAGGAATCAAGAGATAAAGTAAAACAAACATGATTTCTTATCTGTTCTTCAATTCGATGTTCTACTTAGCAGTCCTCCTAACTCGCAACGGTACGGCTGTCCTCACGACTCACCTTTTTTCCATTAGCTGTCCTCCCAAATTGCTCTTCTTTTTTTCTGTCCTCCCAACTCGCAAAGGAAGGCTGTCCACACGCCCCATTTTCCAACAGCTGTCCTCCCAACTCGCTGTTCTTCTTTGCGGTTCCCCAACTTGCAAAAAAAAAGTCCTTATGACTCGCCTTTTTCCAATAGGCACAAAAGGTAAGGCAGTCTTCACGACTTCCCTTTTTTTCCAACTACTGTCCCCAGTACACTTTGTTCTTCTTAGTGGTCGTCCCAACTCGCAAAAGTAAGGCTGTCCTCATGATTCACCTTTTTTCGAATAGTTGTCCTCAGTACCCTCTGTTCTTTTCAGCGGTCCTCCCAACTCACAAAGGTCCTCACGACCTGCCTTTTTCCAACAGATTTTCGTCAGTACACTCAGTTCTTCTTTGCTGTCCTCCAAACTCGCGAATATTCATTCAATAAGGCTGTTCTAAAGACTTGCCTTTTGCAAACAACTTTCCTTCCTAGATAGTTTTTTTAAAGCCACACCGAAGAATACCTTATAGTTTAAGCAACCCAAAGTTTTTTGTCTTTATATAATCGTAATACCTCTAATAAAAGAAGTACAGGTTCCTTTCGGTTTTTGCAACACGCCCGAAAACATTGTGTTGCAAAAATCGAAATTCAATCGTTTGAGTTGTTTTTTTTTACTTTTTAATTGTTTTCCTTTAAATTATTGTGATAAATTGAGGCAAATATAAGGCAATACATTGGGCATTGGCAATACAATTACAGGCAAACATTGGGAAAGAGTTAATCAACTGATCGAAGATAAAAACTCTGATAAGATATTTTAAATAGAAATTTAAGTTGCGTGTTATTCATAAACGGTATAACTATCTCCAAAAAATCAGTTTAAAAAAAACTCAAACATGAGATTTAAAAAAGTTTGATTTTATTTTTTTGACACTTGGTTGACGAATCCTCTGGTTTGGGGATTCAGCGAATATAAATTGTAAAAAAGTTCAAATAAAGAACAAATAATAATCTAAATCGATATCAAAGCCAAAGTAAGAAAAGTTAAATTTATTACTCAAAATTTAAATGTCTATTCAAATTTTATATCTTTCGCACTAAAGTCAGATAAAATGTAAAAAAAAAAAACAAAATATTGAATTGATTAGTGGAGCTTTTTCAGCAGGTAAATTTAAAATTGAAAACTTGAATTTAGAATGAATATAAAGCATCTGCTATATGAACTATGAATTCGTTGAGAAAAACAAAGCAAAAATTTTATATTTATTGCAACCTTTAAAAAAGAATTAATCAAAAACATAGGAATATTAATGTCATTAATATTAATAAAAATATTCATTCAATAAAACTCGAAATTCATTACATAGTAACAGGACTTCAGGATATTAACTTGAATAAAGAGTAATTTAAAAAAAAAAATGCTCAGTGTCATAAATATCATCAACGAATATTCTAAGAAAATTTTAAATCAAATTTCAAATCATTGACTGCAAATTATAGTAGCTTTTCCAAATATCGTTATCAACCAAAGTTTAAGTGTGAACTGAAAAATTGTATCGTGAAATGTGGAGAAGGATAACAGAAATGCATGGCTTGATCCCCTGTGAAGTTGAAAATTTATTTGACACTATAAACGAAGAGGTTTAAAACTCAAAAGTATGGAGACATCAGGCAGTTCTTAAAACAACCAGAGAAAACTAAATCTTTTCAAAATCTTGAAGAAATCCAAAAATGAATTTGGTAAATATTAGAAAATATAAATATTTTTCAATCTTCTTCCGAGAAACTCAAAATCTGAATTCTGAATCTGAATTCTGAATTCTGAATCTGAATTCTGAATCTGAATTTTGAATCTGAATTCTGAATCTGAATTCTGAATCTGAATTCTGAATCTGAAATCTGAATCTGAATTCTGAATCTGAATTTTGAATCTGAATTCTGAATCTGAATTCTGAATCTGAATTCTGAATCTGAATTCTGAATCTGAATTCTGAATCTGAATTCTGAATCTGAATTCTGAATCTGAATTCTGAATCTGAATTCTGAATCTGAATTCTGAATCTGAATTCTGAATCTGAATTCTGAATCTGAATTCTGAATCTGAATTCTGAATCTGAATTCTGAATCTGAATTCTGAATCTGAATTCTGAATCTGAATTCTGAATCTGAATTCTGAATCTGAATTCTGAATCTGAATTCTGAATCTGAATTCTGAATCTGAATTCTGAATCTGAATTCTGAATCTGAATTCTGAATCTGAATTCTGAATCTGAATTCTGAATCTGAATTCTGAATCTGAATTCTGAATCTGAATTCTGAATCTGAATTCTGAATCTGAATTCTGAATCTGAATTCTGAATCTGAATTCTGAATCTGAATTCTGAATCTGAATTCTGAATCTGAATTCTGAATCTGAATTCTGAATCTGAATTCTGAATCTGAATTCTGAATCTGAATTCTGAATCTGAATTCTGAATCTGAGTTCTGAATCTGAATTCTGAATCTGAATTCTGAATCTGAATTCTGAATTTGAATTCTGAATCTGAATTCTGAATCTGAATTCTGAATCTGAATTCTGAATCTGAATTCTGAATCTGAATTCTGAATCTGAATTCTGAATCTGAATTCTGAATCTGAATTCTGAATCTGAATTCTGAATCTGAATTCTGAATCTGAATTCTGAATCTGAATTCTGAATCTGAATTCTGAATCTGAATTCTGAATCTGAATTCTGAATCTGAATTCTGAATCTGAATTCTGAATCTGAATTCTGAATCTGAATTCTGAATCTGAATTCTGAATCTGAATTCTGAATCTGAATTCTGAATCTGAATTCTGAATCTGAATTCTGAATCTGAATTCTGAATCTGAATTCTGAATCTGAATTCTGAATCTGAATTCTGAATCTGAATTCTGAATCTGAATTCTGAATCTGAATTCTGAATCTGAATTCTGAATCTGAATTCTGAATCTGAATTCTGAATCTGAATTCTGAATCTGAATTCTGAATCTGAATTCTGAATCTGAATTCTGAATCTGAATTCTGAATCTGAATTCTGAATCTGAATTCTGAATCTGAATTCTGAATCTGAATTCTGAATCTGAGTTCTGAATCTGAATTCTGAATCTGAATTCTGAATCTGAATTCTGAATCTGAATTCTGAATCTGAATTCTGAATCTGAATTCTGAATCTGAATTCTGAATCTGAATTCTGAATCTGAATTCTGAATCTGAATTCTGAATCTGAATTCTGAATCTGAATTCTGAATCTGAATTCTGAATCTGAATTCTGAATTCTGAATCTGAATTCTGAATCTGAATTCTGAATCTGAATTCTGAATCTGAATTCTGAATCTGAATTCTGAATCTGAATTCTGAATCTGAATTCTGAATCTGAATTCTGAATCTGAATTCTGAATCTGAATTCTGAATCTGAATTCTGAATCTGAATTCTGAATCTGAATTCTGAATCTGAATTCTGAATCTGAATTCTGAATCTGAATTCTGAATCTGAATTCTGAATCTGAATTCTGAATCTGAATTCTGAATCTGAGTTCTGAATCTGAATTCTGAATCTGAATTCTGAATCTGAATTCTGAATCTGAATTCTGAATCTGAATTCTGAATCTGAATTCTGAATCTGAATTCTGAATCTGAATTCTGAATCTGAATTCTGAATCTGAATTCTGAATCTGAATTCTGAATCTGAATTCTGAATCTGAATTCTGAATCTGAATTCTGAATCTGAATTCTGAATCTGAATTCTGAATCTGAATTCTGAATCTGAATTCTGAATCTGAATTCTGAATCTGAATTCTGAATCTGAATTCTGAATCTGAATTCTGAATCTGAATTCTGAATCTGAATTCTGAATCTGAATTCTGAATCTGAATTCTGAATCTGAATTCTGAATCTGAATTCTGAATCTGAATTCTGAATCTGAATTCTGAATCTGAATTCTGAATCTGAATTCTGAATCTGAATTCTGAATCTGAATTCTGAATCTGAATTCTGAATCTGAATTCTGAATCTGAATTCTGAATCTGAATTCTGAATCTGAATTCTGAATCTGAATTCTGAATCTGAATTCTGAATCTGAATTCTGAATCTGAATTCTGAATCTGAATTCTGAATCTGAATTCTGAATCTGAATTCTGAATCTGAATTCTGAATCTGAATTCTGAATCTGAATTCTGAATCTGAATTCTGAATCTGAATTCTGAATCTGAATTCTGAATCTGAATTCTGAATCTGAATTCTGAATCTGAATTCTGAATCTGAATTCTGAATCTGAATTCTGAATCTGAATTCTGAATCTGAATTCTGAATCTGAATTCTGAATCTGAATTCTGAATCTGAATTCTGAATCTGAATTCTGAATCTGAATTCTTAATCTGAATTCTGAATTCTGAATCTGAATTCTGAATCTGAATTCTGATTCTGAATTCTGAATCTGAATTCTGAATCTGAATTCTGAATCTGAATTCTGATTCTGAATTCTAAATCTGAATTCTGAATCTGAATTCTGAATCTGAATTCTGAATCTGAATTCTGAATCTGAATTCTGAATCTGAATTCTGAATCTGAATTCTGAATCTGAATTCTGAATCTGAATTCTGAATCTGAATTCTGAATCTGAATTCTGAATCTGAATTCTGAATCTGAATTCTGAATCTGAATTCTGAATCTGAATTCTGAATCTGTATTCTGAATCTGAATTCTGAATCTGAATTCTGAATCTGAATTCTGAATCTGAATTCTGAATCTGAATTCTGAATCTGAATTCTGAATCTGAATTCTGAATCTGAATTCTGAATCTGAATTCTGAATCTGAATTCTGAATCTGAATTCTGAATCTGAATTCTGAATCTGAATTCTGAATCTGAATTCTGAATCTGAATTCTGAATCTGAATTCTGAATCTGAATTCTGAATCTGAATTCTGAATCTGAATTCTGAATCTGAATTCTGAATCTGAATTCTGAATCTGAATTCTGAATCTGAATTCTGAATCTGAATTCTGAATCTGAATTCTGAATCTGAATTCTGAATCTGAATTCTGAATCTGAATTCTGAATCTGAATTCTGAATCTGAATTCTGAATCTGAATTCTGAATCTGAATTCTGAATCTGAATTCTGAATCTGAATTCTGAATCTGAATTCTGAATCTGAATTCTGAATCTGAATTCTGAATCTGAATTCTGAATCTGAATTCTGAATCTGAATTCTGAATCTGAATTCTGAATCTGAATTCTGAATCTGAATTCTGAATCTGAATTCTGAATCTGAATTCTGAATCTGAATTCTGAATCTGAATTCTGAATCTGAATTCTGAATCTGAATTCTGAATCTGAATTCTGAATCTGAATTCTGAATCTGAATTCTGAATCTGAATTCTGAATCTGAATTCTGAATCTGAATTCTGAATCTGAATTCTGAATCTGAATTCTGAATCTGAATTCTGAATCTGAATTCTGAATCTGAATTCTGAATCTGAATTCTGAATCTGAATTCTGAATCTGAATTCTGAATCTGAATTCTGAATCTGAATTCTGAATCTGAATTCTGAATCTGAATTCTGAATCTGAATTCTGAATCTGAATTCTGAATCTGAATTCTGAATCTGAATTCTGAATCTGAATTCTGAATCTGAATTCTGAATCTGAATTCTGAATCTGAATTCTGAATCTGAATTCTGAATCTGAATTCTGAATCTGAATTCTGAATCTGAATTCTGAATCTGAATTCTGAATCTGAATTCTGAATCTGAATTCTGAATCTGAATTCTGAATCTGAATTCTGAATCTGAATTCTGAATCTGAATTCTGAATCTGAATTCTGAATCTGAATTCTGAATCTGAATTCTGAATCTGAATTCTGAATCTGAATTCTGAATCTGAATTCTGAATCTGAATTCTGAATCTGAATTCTGAATCTGAATTCTGAATCTGAATTCTGAATCTGAATTCTGAATCTGAATTCTGAATCTGAATTCTGAATCTGAATTCTGAATCTGAATTCTGAATCTGAATTCTGAATCTGAATTCTGAATCTGAATTCTGAATCTGAATTCTGAATCTGAATTCTGAATCTGAATTCTGAATCTGAATTCTGAATCTGAATTCTGAATCTGAATTCTGAATCTGAATTCTGAATCTGAATTCTGAATCTGAATTCTGAATCTGAATTCTGAATCTGAATTCTGAATCTGAATTCTGAATCTGAATTCTGAATCTGAATTCTGAATCTGAATTCTGAATCTGAATTCTGAATCTGAATTCTGAATCTGAATTCTGAATCTGAATTCTGAATCTGAATTCTGAATCTGAATTCTGAATCTGAATTCTGAATCTGAATTCTGAATCTGAATTCTGAATCTGAATTCTGAATCTGAATTCTGAATCTGAATTCTGAATCTGAATTCTGAATCTGAATTCTGAATCTGAATTCTGAATCTGAATTCTGAATCTGAATTCTGAATCTGAATTCTGAATCTGAATTCTGAATCTGAATTCTGAATCTGAATTCTGAATCTGAATTCTGAATCTGAATTCTGAATCTGAATTCTGAATCTGAATTCTGAATCTGAATTCTGAATCTGAATTCTGAATCTGAATTCTGAATCTGAATTCTGAATCTGAATTCTGAATCTGAATTCTGAATCTGAATTCTGAATCTGAATTCTGAATCTGAATTCTGAATCTGAATTCTGAATCTGAATTCTGAATCTGAATTCTGAATCTGAATTCTGAATCTGAATTCTGAATCTGAATTCTGAATCTGAATTCTGAATCTGAATTCTGAATCTGAATTCTGAATCTGAATTCTGAATCTGAATTCTGAATCTGAATTCTGAATCTGAGTTCTGAATCTGAATTCTGAATCTGAATTCTGAATCTGAATTCTGAATCTGAATTCTGAATCTGAATTCTGAATCTGAATTCTGAATCTGAATTCTGAATCTGAATTCTGAATCTGAATTCTGAATCTGAATTCTGAATCTGAATTCTGAATCTGAATTCTGAATCTGAATTCTGAATCTGAATTCTGAATCTGAATTCTGAATCTGAATTCTGAATCTGAATTCTGAATCTGAATTCTGAATCTGAATTCTGAATCTGAATTCTGAATCTGAATTCTGAATCTGAATTCTGAATCTGAATTCTGAATCTGAATTCTGAATCTGAATTCTGAATCTGAATTCTGAATCTGAATTCTGAATCTGAATTCTGAATCTGAATTCTGAATCTGAATTCTGAATCTGAATTCTGAATCTGAATTCTGAATCTGAATTCTGAATCTGAATTCTGAATCTGAATTCTGAATCTGAATTCTGAATCTGAATTCTGAATCTGAATTCTGAATCTGAATTCTGAATCTGAATTCTGAATCTGAATTCTGAATCTGAATTCTGAATCTGAATTCTGAATCTGAATTCTGAATCTGAATTCTGAATCTGAATTCTGAATCTGAATTCTGAATCTGAATTCTGAATCTGAATTCTGAATCTGAATTCTGAATCTGAATTCTGAATCTGAATTCTGAATCTGAATTCTGAATCTGAATTCTGAATCTGAATTCTGAATCTGAATTCTGAATCTGAATTCTGAATCTGAATTCTGAATCTGAATTCTGAATCTGAATTCTGAATCTGAATTCTGAATCTGAATTCTGAATCTGAATTCTGAATCTGAATTCTGAATCTGAATTCTGAATCTGAATTCTGAATCTGAATTCTGAATCTGAATTCTGAATCTGAATTCTGAATCTGAATTCTGAATCTGAAATCTGAATCTGAATTCTGAATCTGAATTCTGAATCTGAATTCTGAATCTGAATTCTGAATCTGAATTCTGAATCTGAATTCTGAATCTGAATTCTGAATCTGAATTCTGAATCTGAATTCTGAATCTGAATTCTGAATCTGAATTCTGAATCTGAATTCTGAATCTGAATTCTGAATCTGAATTCTGAATCTGAATTCTGAATCTGAATTCTGAATCTGAATTCTGAATCTGAATTCTGAATCTGAATTCTGAATCTGAATTCTGAATCTGAATTCTGAATCTGAATTCTGAATCTGAATTCTGAATCTGAATTCTGAATCTGAATTCTGAATCTGAATTCTGAATCTGAATTCTGAATCTGAATTCTGAATCTGAATTCTGAATCTGAATTCTGAATCTGAATTCTGAATCTGAATTCTGAATCTGAATTCTGAATCTGAATTCTGAATCTGAATTCTGAATCTGAATTCTGAATCTGAATTCTGAATCTGAATTCTGAATCTGAATTCTGAATCTGAATTCTGAATCTGAATTCTGAATCTGAATTCTGAATCTGAATTCTGAATCTGAATTCTGAATCTGAATTCTGAATCTGAATTCTGAATCTGAATTCTGAATCTGAATTCTGAATCTGAATTCTGAATCTGAATTCTGAATCTGAATTCTGAATCTGAATTCTGAATCTGAATTCTGAATCTGAATTCTGAATCTGAATTCTGAATCTGAATTCTGAATCTGAATTCTGAATCTGAATTCTGAATCTGAATTCTGAATCTGAGTTCTGAATCTGAATTCTGAATCTGAATTCTGAATCTGAATTCTGAATCTGAATTCTGAATCTGAATTCTGAATCTGAATTCTGAATCTGAATTCTGAATCTGAATTCTGAATCTGAATTCTGAATCTGAATTCTGAATCTGAATTCTGAATCTGAATTCTGAATCTGAATTCTGAATCTGAATTCTGAATCTGAATTCTGAATCTGAATTCTGAATCTGAATTCTGAATCTGAATTCTGAATCTGAATTCTGAATCTGAATTCTGAATCTGAATTCTGAATCTGAATTCTGAATCTGAATTCTGAATCTGAATTCTGAATCTGAATTCTGAATCTGAATTCTGAATCTGAATTCTGAATCTGAATTCTGAATCTGAATTCTGAATCTGAATTCTGAATCTGAATTCTGAATCTGAATTCTGAATCTGAATTCTGAATCTGAATTCTGAATCTGAATTCTGAATCTGAATTCTGAATCTGAATTCTGAATCTGAATTCTGAATCTGAATTCTGAATCTGAATTCTGAATCTGAATTCTGAATTTGAGTTCTGAATCTGAATTCTGAATCTGAATTCTGAATCTGAATTCTGAATCTGAATTCTGAATCTGAATTCTGAATCTGAATTCTGAATCTGAATTCTGAATCTGAATTCTGAATCTGAATTCTGAATCTGAATTCTGAATCTGAATTCTGAATCTGAATTCTGAATCTGAATTCTGAATCTGAATTCTGAATCTGAATTCTGAATCTGAATTCTGAATCTGAATTCTGAATCTGAATTCTGAATCTGAATTCTGAATCTGAATTCTGAATCTGAATTCTGAATCTGAATTCTGAATCTGAATTCTGAATCTGAATTCTGAATCTGAATTCTGAATCTGAATTCTGAATCTGAATTCTGAATCTGAATTCTGAATCTGAATTCTGAATCTGAATTCTGAATCTGAATTCTGAATCTGAATTCTGAATCTGAATTCTGAATCTGAATTCTGAATCTGAATTCTGAATCTGAATTCTGAATCTGAATTCTGAATCTGAATTCTGAATCTGAATTCTGAATCTGAATTCTGAATCTGAATTCTGAATCTGAATTCTGAATCTGAATTCTGAATCTGAATTCTGAATCTGAATTCTGAATCTGAATTCTGAATCTGAATTCTGAATCTGAATTCTGAATCTGAATTCTGAATCTGAATTCTGAATCTGAATTCTGAATCTGAATTCTGAATCTGAATTCTGAATCTGAATTCTGAATCTGAATTCTGAATCTGAATTCTGAATTCTGAATCTGAATTCTGAATCTGAATTCTGATTCTGAATTCTGAATCTGAATTCTGAATCTGAATTCTGATTCTGAATTCTAAATCTGAATTCTGAATCTGAATTCTGAATCTGAATTCTGAATCTGAATTCTGAATCTGAATTCTGAATCTGAATTCTGAATCTGAATTCTGAATCTGAATTCTGAATCTGAATTCTGAATCTGAATTCTGAATCTGAATTCTGAATCTGAATTCTGAATCTGAATTCTGAATCTGAATTCTGAATCTGAATTCTGAATCTGAATTCTGAATCTGAATTCTGAATCTGAATTCTGAATCTGAATTCTGAATCTGAATTCTGAATCTGAATTCTGAATCTGAATTCTGAATCTGAATTCTGAATCTGAATTCTGAATCTGAATTCTGAATCTGAATTCTGAATCTGAATTCTGAATCTGAATTCTGAATCTGAATTCTGAATCTGAATTCTGAATCTGAATTCTGAATCTGAATTCTGAATCTGAATTCTGAATCTGAATTCTGAATCTGAATTCTGAATCTGAATTCTGAATCTGAATTCTGAATCTGAATTCTGAATCTGAATTCTGAATCTGAATTCTGAATCTGAATTCTGAATCTGAATTCTGAATCTGAATTCTGAATCTGAATTCTGAATCTGAATTCTGAATCTGAATTCTGAATCTGAATTCTGAATCTGAATTCTGAATCTGAATTCTGAATCTGAATTCTGAATCTGAATTCTGAATCTGAATTCTGAATCTGAATTCTGAATCTGAATTCTGAATCTGAATTCTGAATCTGAATTCTGAATCTGAATTCTGAATCTGAATTCTGAATCTGAATTCTGAATCTGAATTCTGAATCTGAATTCTGAATCTGAATTCTGAATCTGAATTCTGAATCTGAATTCTGAATCTGAATTCTGAATCTGAATTCTGAATCTGAATTCTGAATCTGAATTCTGAATCTGAATTCTGAATCTGAATTCTGAATCTGAATTCTGAATCTGAATTCTGAATCTGAATTCTGAATCTGAATTCTGAATCTGAATTCTGAATCTGAATTCTGAATCTGAATTCTGAATCTGAATTCTGAATCTGAATTCTTAAAAAAAATCGCATTAAAAACATATGAAAAGGATAAATATCATTCTTGAAACGGGTTCATCTTCCGGGAAACTTCAAGACAACCAAGCTGCACGAGACAAATTTCTCCGTAAGGTCCTACCAGAGAAAAATTTCAATTTAAGATTTCCTTCTGGCTCTCATCTTCTTTATTTAGTGGAAATGGAGAATAACCTTACAAATTGTGTGCACCCCCTTTGGGCAGCAGATTGTCATTCCTTGGAATTTTCGGGCACAAGATCCAACCGGGACCAAGATGGCTTAGCTCCGATATGTTTTCCTGCGAATTTCTATATGTCTCTCCGTTGGCCGTTGAGCTGTTGTTTTGTCATTTTTAGGGAGCAAAAAAAGGGGCTTAACCAAGTTTATATATTTTCCTTCTCTATCTCTCTGCTTCCCAATGACACGTATTCTGGAAGCTGCTTTGAAGATAATATGGTTTTGCTTCGTCAAGGATTTTTTTTTCTTACATCTTATACTCCAAAACCAGAAGAAGAGCTCTTATTTCCAGCAGCTAACCTGTTTGAAAGGAAGAAAGGGCCCCCTTGAGTTGAGTCTTTTTCTTTCTCCTAAATAGTCTTCCGGGAGAAACAAAAAAAGCTGGAAGAAAAAAGTTTAGATGCCCAAAAGAAGATTATACGAACGGGCAACGGATTAGCTTCCTTCGGAAATATTCCTCGTAGGCAGGTTCAAAATTGACATAAGGCGGGGCATGCGAAGTACAAAAATCCGTCATGGAGCTATGAATAATAATCGGTTCTGGCGAGTTTTTTCTCAACGTTTATATCTTAAGTTTGTTTGAAAAAGTTTTGAGAATTCTGGTTTAAATATTTAGAACGAAACTTAGACAAAAGAGATGTTCAAACTTGTTTCAATGCTAGAAATTCATTAAAAAAAACTCTTGATAGGGAGCTTATTGCAAAATTGAATACCCTTCCAATCGTTCAGAAAGATTAACGTAGTCTTCGGAATATTTGTTTTTTTTCTCAGAATAATTTTAAACCATCTCTTCTGTTCCAGTGATATTGTTTTCCCCTTTGTTTCATTTAATCAAAATAATTACACATTATTTGCTTGATGTTTCATCAACGGATGCTCAATCAACGAGGCCTCCGAATCACCATTATCGTTCGAGAGATAGCCCCAAAGAGCAAATTTGAATAAAGGGAATTAATTAAATCACGTATCGAATATAAATCCCATCACTTTTCTGGTGGATTGCTGCCAATGGGTCGATTACGATTACAATATAATCGATGTTTCCACCGTCTAGTCGATGAATGAAAACGTGAATTACGGAAACAAAATCCAGTTAATTACCGCAACAGCTTTCCATCGCCGACATGTCCATCATCATCATCATCATCATCCGTATCATCGAACAAGCGAATGATTTTCGATTTTCCATTGACCGCGACCACAAAACCCATTTTCGGTGCAATGTTCCTGATGATGCATTCTATGAAATATGGTAGTGAAGCGTTGATTTTTTCGCTACCACTTTTCCGATCGTTGAAAATATACTCGTTTTGAAAATTGCTTTCCTTACTGAACTACAAAAAAATTTACGTTCAGCAAATCAAAACATCCTCAGCAGATTTTGCATTGAAAAAAATCCCACTTAAAAAAAATCAACAACAATACGAAAAACATGTTTCATAGTTTCCAAGGGTCAGCAAAATTAGTTTTTGAAAAGGAACTTTTATACATTTGAATCAGTGCATCCTCCAAAAATGTGGCCCAATGTGACCCACGACTTTTTTTGCGGCCCGCGAAGTATTTCAAAATAAAGCAACATTTAAAATACTATTTTTTTCATTTCTTAAAAATGTTAAATTTCACCATCTCATATTCTGCCATATTGCCAGCTTGGTTTTTGGTTACTTTACACCATTGGAGTTGAACGCTGTATCCACCGATGAAAGTATTCAAGCGTATTATAGTTTTCATTTTGAGGCGTTTGAAAGGCCTTAGGAAGACAGTAAGTAAGTTCATAAACAAATCGTATGTTTCGTTTGAAAAAATCACCGTAACACATTCACATCATAATCATAATAATATTTTTACAGTAATTTGTACTATTCGTAAGATAAGGTGGCTGTCATACAAAACAATCAAGACTCTCATACATTACTAATGTGGAACAAAATACAAATAAAAAGGCTTTCTAGCTTTCTTTTTTTAACAAATATAGTATACAAACGAACTTTGCGAGATGAATCATTACATTGAAAAAAAAAACTCTTACTTTAAAAACGGAGATAGAAATGTTAAAAAAGCCATCAAAGTTTTACAACTTTACACATTATAAATATTTCATTATTGTTACTTTGCTCAGTTTATTGACAATTTGCTTTGTTTTTGTGTTATGAATGATGAAATACTTTATAGAATTAGCAACCATCCAAGATAACCAATTCAAACAATTTGGCCATCGCGCATAGAGCTGAAATTCCGCGGTAGTTGTTAACGTCTCTCTTGTCACCCTTCTTGTGAACAAGAAACATGTAAGCTTCCTTCCATAGTGAGGGAAAGATTCCAACATCCAGCGATGATTGGAAAATATGCCGAATAGGAAACAGCAAAAGTGGCATAAAACGCTTCAAAAAAGTAGCAGGTATGCCATCTGGGCCCAAAGATGTAGAGTTTTTTAGCTTAACTGTCGCTTTCGATATGGAAGCATCGTCGATTTTGATACCGTTAAACGAAGAAGCTGTAGGCAATATATTTCTCACAGCTCTTACCAGTTGCTCAGGAGAAATGGATCCAACTGTTAAAATGCTAGAGAACTTCTCGGCAAAAAGATAACAAATTTCAGGGTCAGAGTTCACTGTGTCGCTGTTCAGGAACATGTGAGACGGAAGCCCTGATTCTCTCCGCTGATTTTTCACGTGCTTCCAAATAGATTTCGGGCTGCTCTTGAGATTCTGTTGTAACCGATTAATATAATTCTGGTAGCAACGCTTACTGGCTTTCTTATAGGCAGAATTCAATTTGCGATATTTGTCCTTAGTGTAGAGGGACTTGTGTTTGTTGTAGTTGCTACGTTTCGGCACATGGCGATCGGTGATAGTTCAGGATGTTCGCAAACGTCTCGGCAGCTGCATTGGGATTAGAGAAATCGAGCTCAGCCTCCCGATCAATGGATTGCAGGACGAGAGATATAGCGACGAGAGATATAGCTACGGCCGTTTTTAATTTCAATTTTGTTGATCTGTCGAAGAGTCTCGGTACTCAAGGAGTCTAGGAAGATGTTAGAGGATGCTGAGAATGATGAACGTGCAGGATCCGGAAATAAAAAGCCGCTTGGGGAGGAGCACCATTTCAAACCAGGTAGATTGAAGTCGCCGATGATGAGTTTGTCGTCTGCCGAAGAGCAAATCGAGCTTACTTTAGAGAGGCAGAGCGAAAAAGATTCAGCTTAAGCCAAGTCTTCAGAACGGTCAGCGGACACGTACTCTACGCACAAGGAAAGTTTCCGATCTCCGATATCAATGCGAATCCAAACAAGTTCTAAATCGGCCCAGGAATCGTTTTCAATTGGCTTAGCTAGAAACGTAGATTCCACGGCGAGTAACACTCCACCACCAGTAGACTGTTTGCTGTTACGAGGACTACGGTCGCAACGGAACACTGCGTAATCAGGGCCAGTAATCTGACTAGAGAGGGTCCGGTCGTTGAGCCAGGTTTCGGAGAAGGCAATGACGTCGTAGCAGGAACACGAAGTCGCCAACAAGTAGTCAATCAAACAACTATTAACACCACCGACGTTCTGATAGAAAATGTTGGTCTCCAAAAGGCTCCATTCGATGCGTCCTTGTGTTGAACCCCAAGTAAAGGTAGTTGAAGTAATGGGCGTGGCATGTTGACAGCGCATGCAGGCTAGGTGAAACTTCATCACACAAGGAAAAAGTTATCAAACCAGATGAATACTTGCCTGAAGATGCAGGCTGGAGAACCTCGTCGCCACAATCGAACTCAGGGCTGGGACGACTGTTGACGCTGGGTGGAAGCTGCGCGACTGAGTCGAGGGGCTCTGAGGTCTCCCAAGTGTCTAGTTCGTTGCGTCCCAGTGTAGAAACCCAACAAGTACTGTCTGATCCACTCAGAACCGGTGAAGCGTCGCAATACAATCTCAAGAGAGCTGAGGTCTCATCGTCGTTATCAGCTGAAGTGGGAGCCAGATGATTCCCACGATCCTCGAAGGCACTAGATGAGACTACCTCAAGGAAACTGGTCCGATCGTGGCTGTTGTTGGCACTACATTCGGGGTAGCCGGTTCCCCAACCGACCGAATGCATTGAACTGATGGTACAGGAGTCAAAGGCCGCCGGTTGTAGATTTTTGGCTGGTCCACAAATTCACGAAAGAGTATTCCAGAAGGCCAGGTCATAGGACTCAAGGCGACATTTTTGTGCACTGGATCAAGTCCGATTTTGAAAGAAACATATCTTCTAGTCTGTTGTGTTGTGAGCCTACTTGGTTGAATGATTCAACTGAATCAAAGCAATCGAAAGATTCCATTTGATTCAACCACGGTAAATGAAAAGTTCATATACCGGTATTTCGATAGCAACTTACTACCTTCTTCAGTAAACGTTTTCGATTGATGAATGTGGATTGTTTCCCTCCTTATATTGTCCGAGTTAGGTAAGCTACTACTAGGCAGCAACAACCTCCGAATGCTCGGTAGTTGTGCCGTTGTCTGGGAAGCAATAGTTTCACCTCTACCGGCATGGTTAAGTCCAGGCTGCGAGGAACTATTGTTTCAACGTCTGCGTCCGTGATCTGAGGCTGAAGACCAGCTTAATACAGCCAGAACTTGGGTGTCGGGGGTGGAGGTACGATAAACGGGACTGAAAGGTCGCTAAGGTCAACAGAATTTGTTCCAGTCATCGTTGAAGAAACCTGCGACATTTCGTCATTCCCGCGGCGACGCTTGAAGTTCGGTAATGGGAATATTTGTGGAGTCCCATTCAATGGAGGAAAAGCGTACGAAGTTGTAGGTGCATTTTGAGTTAGAGCCATATCGTCGACTTTTCTGGATAGTAAGTCCAGCTGGTGAGTAAGCTTTTCGAGGACATTACCAGGGTAGTCGCTTTTTGCAGTAGTATTACTATCTGTTAAACATTGATCATCGATATAACGGGGAATGCTTCGACCGTTGAGTTCGACAAGGAGTACAAATAAAAATCACCTTACCCTGCGTAAACAGCTCCCTGTTGAGACGGATATTGAATCCCCAACACTGCTGACTAATGTGGAAAAAAATGCCGCAAAAACCACATCCGATCGGCTCTAGGTCGTTAATCACCAATTGGCACTCTCCACACTGCTTTTTCACCTTTGTGTTGGCCATAACGTCGACACTAAGCAAATTCGAACAAATTCCAAAAGTCTTCGCAAGCAAGAAATTTTAGCAGCGATAGACGATAACACAACTTCGCATCGAATAACCTGGTCGAAAAACGTTCCGCTTGCGTACACCGTGCGAAGGACGACTTATTTGAATACATATTTTTTCAAAGTATAGGCGCTTTTTTTTTTTAACTATTTTTATTTTGAGAAAGGTGCGCAATCCTGTTAATAGAAGGCATTCTCGACACATTCATCAAATACAAATAATAAATTTTGTGTTTTGAAACATTATAAACAATTTCAACTGAAAATTTTACCGTTTTGTTCACGTACGCTGTACATTTTTAGATTCAACTCTAAAGCGGTGACGAGGTCCTCACTTCTGAAACTAATGCAATATTACTATGTTACCACTTAAGCATGTTTAGAAAAAAATGTTTTAAATGCCAAACTCTTAGAAAACGGTACTTTTTTAAATTTTTTTTTGTAGAGTGATTTTAAAAAAAAATTTAAAAGGGATGGTGTCTCAAGCAACCAAAAGCTCAAATATCACTTAAAGAACGAACTAATAAGTTCATGTATAGTTCATATATATTCATATAATAATATAAATAAAATTAGCGGAATTGAGAAGGCAATTAAAGGAGCGAAAGAGTAATTTTTTCGATTTTTTATGCTGCTTATAAAGTGGATTTTGAAGCTGGTTAGAAGTTGTTTGGTGATTTATGCGAACTTTTTGTCAACTTTAAAGTCCTTTTAACTACTTAAAAATTGAGCTGAAAAGAAGTTGTATTAGCATACTTGATTAAGCTGATCAATCCTGATAGAGGAATGATATCCGAACTTTTGGTTGCTTGGGGTTTTTTTTTTCGAAATTCGGAGACCATCGATTTAATGTCCATTGTAATATCACTGCTTTACATTTATGACATAATGAGGTTTATATCCGTTGAAAAGAATGATAAACTATTTGACATAATTGACGTAATTTGATTAAAAATGCAAGACGTTTAAAATAGAATGTTTAGTTTTTTTCTGAAAGCTCGCAAACAATATTTCAAACAGTTTTAATTATGTTTTATAAAATGGCGCAGAATTCTAACCGATGAAGAATCTGAAATTTTGCTTGTCGTTCGTACGAAAAGTATTTGGGCCCGAAACTAGAAATAATTTTTTTAGTCAGATTAATAACTTACCTCAAGTAATCCGAAATTGCTGGGCCCCGATATCAGCGAAAAAATATCCGATAAGCTAAGATTAAATAGAATAGTTGTAGATAATATGGTTTGATACATGCATATAAACATTAAAATTCGATGTCTGTGTTCAAATTTCTCATTCTCTATTTCGTGTTTTGCTCTTGAAATCCAGTTTGGATAATCATTGAGAAAAAATTCTGATTCGAATCTTGGTTTTGCATTTCAAAACTCAACTGGATGCGTTTACCATATTTGAAACTCATCTTTTCGGAATGTGAAATTTAAAAATCTGAAACAGTTTCATCATTCGCAAAATTCGATAAGATTTACAAATTGAATTTCAAATTAATAACTGAAGAAAGGATTCAAATAAGAAGCCAAAAATTAAGAAGTCGACTAAGGGAATTTTTGTACAAGATTCTGATACAAATTTCGATTTTATTTCGCAATTAAATTAAATTATTATCTGGAACTAAGGTCAAAAAAATCGTTTTCAGTTTCAGGATTCAGATTGTGAACTGAGTTCAAAAGGCAGGATTCAGGTCTGGAATTGGAATTTAAAATTCAGATCCATTATTGAATTAGGGAATCAAATTACAGGAAAGCGCTATTTCATAGTTTTGTTTCTGGATTCAAAATTTAAATTTTATATTCAAACAAAGTCACATTGGAAAAACTAATCAGAAAAAAAAATCACGAAACTAAAATAAAATTTTTATTCATTTTAAAGATTTCGTACTTCCCAAATCGGCATTTTTGTCATTTTTGTCATTTTTGTCATTTTTGTCATTTTTGTCATTTTTGTCATTTTTGTCATTTTTGTCATTTTTGTCATTTTTGTCATTTTTGTCATTTTTGTCATTTTTGTCATTTTTGTCATTTTTGTCATTTTTGTCATTTTTGTCATTTTTGTCATTTTTGTCATTTTTGTCATTTTTGTCATTTTTGTCATTTTTGTCATTTTTGTCATTTTTGTCATTTTTGTCATTTTTGTCATTTTTGTCATTTTTGTCATTTTTGTCATTTTTGTCATTTTTGTCATTTTTGTCATTTTTGTCATTTTTGTCATTTTTGTCATTTTTGTCATTTTTGTCATTTTTGTCATTTTTGTCATTTTTGTCATTTTTGTCATTTTTGTCATTTTTGTCATTTTTGTCATTTTTGTCATTTTTGTCATTTTTGTCATTTTTGTCATTTTTGTCATTTTTTTCATTTTTGTCATTTTTGTCATTTTTGTCATTTTTGTCATTTTTGTCATTTTTGTCATTTTTGTCATTTTTGTCATTTTTGTCATTTTTGTCATTTTTGTCATTTTTGTCATTTTTGTCATTTTTGTCATTTTTGTCATTTTTGTCATTTTTGTCATTTTTGTCATTTTTGTCATTTTTGTCATTTTTGTCATTTTTGTCATTTTTGTCATTTTTGTCATTTTTGTCATTTTTGTCATTTTTGTCATTTTTGTCATTTTTGTCATTTTTGTCATTTTTGTCATTTTTGTCATTTTTGTCATTTTTGTCATTTTTGTCATTTTTGTCATTTTTGTCATTTTTGTCATTTTTGTCATTTTTGTCATTTTTGTCATTTTTGTCATTTTTGTCATTTTTGTCATTTTTGTCATTTTTGTCATTTTTGTCATTTTTGTCATTTTTGTCATTTTTGTCATTTTTGTCATTTTTGTCATTTTTGTCATTTTTGTCATTTTTGTCATTTTTGTCATTTTTGTCATTTTTGTCATTTTTGTCATTTTTGTCATTTTTGTCATTTTTGTCATTTTTGTCATTTTTGTCATTTTTGTCATTTTTGTCATTTTTGTCATTTTTGTCATTTTTGTCATTTTTGTCATTTTTGTCATTTTTGTCATTTTTGTCATTTTTGTCATTTTTGTCATTTTTGTCATTTTTGTCATTTTTGTCATTTTTGTCATTTTTGTCATTTTTGTCATTTTTGTCATTTTTGTCATTTTTGTCATTTTTGTCATTTTTGTCATTTTTGTCATTTTTGTCATTTTTGTCATTTTTGTCATTTTTGTCATTTTTGTCATTTTTGTCATTTTTGTCATTTTTGTCATTTTTGTCATTTTTGTCATTTTTGTCATTTTTGTCATTTTTGTCATTTTTGTCATTTTTGTCATTTTTGTCATTTTTGTCATTTTTGTCATTTTTGTCATTTTTGTCATTTTTGTCTTCTTTAAATTCTGTTTTTTTATTCATAAGGCTTCGGAAGATGGATGATAATCTTTTGCTATGGCGACCGTCAAAAATCTACTTGACCTTTTGATTTATCTCAGTCCGAAAGTTTTTAGTTTCTCAGAATAAAAAACTTTAAATTTAGAATTTTGTTTTCGTTCATTTTCTCATATATGGTTGCTTTAGTTTGTTAATCAGAACTGTTTCATTTATTTAATTAATTGAGTTTTTATTTTTTTCAAGTTTCTTGATTTAATCAAAATGTTAATCGTTTTTCATTATGTTTCTAATCAGGCCATTGAAATTATATCGCCACGCAATCGATTTTTCCACCCAAACTAGAAAGGACAACTTGGTCTTCCATTGGTATTCGATTACATCGTCTTCCGGTAGACAAGCTGCTAGAAGAAGAATTTTACCGAAGCGCTTCACGTGCTGGTGTGGCCATTTAGCAGGTCAAGGAACGTGACCTCTCTCATCTCGGGTCTGTGATGATGCCACACGCATATCGGAATACCCGGCCATAGAAGAAGATTCTTGGGGCGTGCCAATTTGCTGACCAACTCAACCCCCTTCCTCTTTTTCCAATCTGCAGCGACCTCTTCAGACACAAATAGCAAACAACAACAAGCCAAAGTGACTGGGGGATGGACTCTCACTAGGAAAAGCGATATCGGACTTCTTGGGTTTCCTCCTGGTTAGGATGGGTTGGGAAGATTGGCAACGGAATGGCAGAAAAACGCTGATAATATGGCAATCTAAAACTTGGTATCCTCACACCCCGGATCAAGACCCCTAACTGGGCAAATGGGAATGAATTCGGTCCAGGATTGTCTCCATGGGGATGGACGGTTAAAGGAAGTTGGCAAAATGGGGGTGGCGAACCCCAACCGAGTGTTTGTTTTATTTTCTAGCGGCTATTTGCCAAGCGATTTGATAATTGAGTTGTCTATACATACATAGAGTGGATTAGAAAATTGTGCTTCCGGACTTTACGGGATTAGATAGTGTTGCTTCTGGCAGCTGGTGTCTCGTTGGACTACTTTTATTGATTCTATAGTTTCATTTCCGATATCTTTCCGGGTTGATGACTTCCAGGAGTATACCACTTTGAGTTTCATAGAACATGAAGAAGCTTATTTTTTCTATATTTAATTCGACCCCTTATAAGAATTATAATATTGCTTTCTAAAAACAGGTCCAAGAAAAAAGCCTTTGATAAGACATTCTTTCACAAGATAAGGTGATCTTGAAAAATCACCTATAAAAGAACACGTGACATTTAATTTCATCATAGGATTGGAATGCTGGGAAGACTCTTAAGGAACTCGTTAACACAGTTACTGACGGTCGCCATATAGGTAGATGAGTAAACAAACTTTCATTGAGAAAGACAGCTTAAGATAAGATCAAACTTTGGAACGATTAGAGAGGACAGGTTTGTCGTGATTTTACAATTCTTACAAATCTCAATTCAAAGATTCACTCAGACACGTCTGTCGCTCACAAGCCTATACACCTATAAAAAGGTATCCATCAACCTAAGTTGAAAAAAAAAATAGAAGTGAGAAAAACGATCGCCCTAAGTCTTCGACCACACAAGTCCTAAAAATTTGACCAAAGACTTAGAACGCTCATAGATAATGTTTACTCATACTCGAATAGCTGAAATTTTTCATGAATTTCTGATTGTTTCAATTATTATTGTTGTTTTACTTCTAAGATGAAAGAATTTATCAACAGACATTAGATAAAATATGAACAGTTTGTGTTTCCGTTTGATGGTGACAACTCTTCACGAATTTGAAGCTTTAGAATGAGATTAGAATGAAATCATAATTGGATGATTTTTTTTCTTATAGAGGATTGAAAAATGAACAACATTTGCCGTCTCTAAATAACTTATTTGTTACGTGTTATCAAAGGTTGGAAATGGGATTCGAAATCCAAATTTCATAGTTCAGATTTTCCAAAACAAAGCTAGAAACATAGCAGTGCAAATAAAATTACTCCATTAGAATTAGTATGAAATAACCTTGTGAATATAATTTTGTTGCAAAAATACTGTGTCTACTTTTTAAAATGTGCTTTGTAAATTCAGACGCTAGAATAATTAGAGAAAATGCAGATTGATAAAAATTTCAGAAAACAACTATCTTTGAAAATTCGTCAAACAACTGTGCTTCATATTTTGCGATACAAAAATGTGTAAAACGACTTAACTTTCTAATCCTCTGTACAAATTTTTTTTCGCAGTGACTGAAACAATTCTGGTGGTTGATCGACTGAAAAGAAAGGTTTTAACATCTATTTTTAAACTCTTTTGTGAATATGGTCACTGGAAAATGTTTGTAATTTGGGTGCGCCTGAAGAAAGTTACAAGCCTCCAAACTTAAAATAGTGTTATAATGACAATCTATGACGGATTAGGGTTATCAATGTACATCATTTTGTTTATTTAGACATATAGTTTTCCATGAAAATTACTAAATCAAGCAAAATCAGGCTTATTTCCAAAAATCAGGAAAAAATGGAAGCTTATCAGGTTATCAGGTTGGACCTCAAAAAATGAGGCAAATTCTGAAAAATCAGGCATCTTGGCAACCCTGCTCTCAAGGCAATTTTCTACATATCCTTGATCTCATCCCTACATTCCTTCTCACCACTATTCTCAAGAGAAACTTTTTATTTATCAATTTATGTTTTTCTCTAATACAAATTTAATTTTTTTAAAAAACTTCATCTTAATTTCTCATTTCATAAATCCGTAATTTTTTTAAAACTCTGTTTCTGCGACAAAGATTCTGTGATGAAAGTTTGCTTGAACTTCTGTGAAATTAAAGATTTTTCTGTGATTTCTGGAACCATGGCAGTGACTCAAACAGACTTCATACGGTTTCTCGAAGAAAATTCACACTAGACATGCTTCCTTTTGTTCAAAATTTGAAGTTCAAACATTAATTTTTGTGAACTTTTCTAAAAATGAATGGGAGTATTAAATTAATCACCCATAACTTCATTTTTTGATGCGTACGGTGACTACAACAGACAATCAAGGCCGTGCAAAAGGAGGGGGGTGGGTTTATGGGATTAGCCCCTCCCCCTTGGAGATTATTTTCCAAGTAGAATTTTCAATTTAAAGTATTAATTTACCATAGTAACGGGAAATGACTTGATTCCAAAAGTGTTAAGAAATAAGTGTGAGCTAACTTTTCAGAAAATTGGAATATGGTTCTTTATCACTCTAGCACTAAAACATTTAATTTTACAACACTTTATGACATTTACAAACTGAAACTGATTTTTTAATTGAAACTTAGATTTGCAAATTCAATAAACCTTTTATATTTTAACTCAAATCTTAACTCTGAAAAACCCTAACACGTCTTGCTGATTTTAATTGTTTTCAAGAAATATAATTCAGCATCAGTTTAATATTGTGTTTCTTGTACTTTTCAATTCTCAACTCCGCATTAAAAAGTACCTATGTTTAAAAATTACACGTGGCCACAAATTTCATATTTTTTCTGTGGTGTAGACAATTTAAGAGATAGTTTTGGTAGGTTTGGTGGCCTGAATCCAAATATGCTATTTTCTAAATAACTTTTATCACTTTACCAAATTCTTTCAGGTAAGATAGTTAGCTCTTCACTCAAATACGATTAAATTTCAATTTTAGAGACTACATCACACAAACTAAAGGAGACATGGACAATTTCTGACAAAAATAAATCGTTTTTTGGACACCAAAAGCTCATATATAACAGAAAAACATTGGCTCTAAATGAAATTTTCCTTGAGTTACTTATTAAATTCTATAAAAAAGTTTTAAAAATAGTATGATTTTTTAATTGGATAAATTTCTTTCTAAAACATTAAAAAATCTCAGTCGCGAATGCCACAAAGATGGTTAAACGACTATAATCGAAACAAAAAAAAAATTCTCAACATTTTCACCTTGTTATTTTGTTTCAATTTTAAAATAAATTTCCAAATTGGATAATGATTAATAAATTTTCAATCAATCTTTTTTGAATTTTAATTTTTTTAAAAATAACTTGGCTTTTATCTAGATGTTTTGTGTATGAATCTTTATTTCTAATAAGAATTTTTTTTTTCGTTTTTTTCAGGACCGACTTTTCAATTAACGACAGAGCTTGAAATTTTAAACTATGAAACTTTCTCTTGCAAATCTATAAACGTTTCACTTATTTTTATTATTTTAAATCATCTTTTTTTTAAGCGATCCTGTTTTTTTTTTAATTTATTTATGAAAAGTTAGAAGAAGCAACTTCGAAGCAAAATTTCAATGTGCAATATAAACTAAATAAGTAGGTTTTCGTTTTGTGCTTGAAATATTTACAAGAAAACTAGACTTCACATTTAAAATCTTGATGAAATATTTCAAGAGGTTATCGTGGAATTTTCGAAGCTTTTAATCCTGGATTTGAATAAATTTTTATTCGTGTTCGTATTCTTGTGTTTAAAAAATATTGGTTTCAAAATTGTAAACTAGACTGTTGAAAATTAATTTTCATGCAAAATTATAGTTTAGAATAAAAAACATTATTTTCGATAATTTATGTATGACTTACCGGAAAAATCATTGATTTTAAATTTTGATTCTGATTTATTTTGAAATGTATCAATAAAACAATCGTTTTTTCGAGTTGATGTGATCACTGTGAACAGGAAAATGGTTTTAGAATTCAAATTTCTTATTTGTTGTGCATTTTGGAAATTGTTATTACGTCTAGTTAAATTTTAATTTCAAAAACACCCCCCATGGAAAAGTTCTTCGTACGGGCCTGCAACCAATCATCATACGATTCCTCGCCAAAAGTCACACTAAATAGGTCGCATTTGGTTCGAAATTTTTAGGTTTAGACATTCTTTTTTCTGAATTAATTGAAAAGAATAGGGAAATTGAGGCTTGAAACAGCCATAAATCCATTTTTTGAAGCGTGCGGTGGTTAAAACAGAATTCATTTGATTCCTTGGTGAAAATTTGAAAAAAGAGGTCACATTTGTTGCAAAATTTTCAATGCGGAAAATGTTTTTTTCTGAATTAATTCGATTTTCCGAGAAAAATCACACAAAATAAGCCTTTTTGTTAAATAAAATTTCAAGTTCAAGTTAGCTTTATAATGGATTTGGAAAATATATATAGATATACAGTACCGTTCATAATTGTATAGAAATTGGAAGCCAGCGCTCTGTCATTTCGACTTTGAACTTCCATTACTTTTTTCTCTGATGTTATTTTTTGATCAAATTTTCTGCGAAAGTTAGATCAACTATCACACATATCACGAAATTTGAGCTTTCTAAAGATTGTGTGGTCAGAGATATAATAATTCTTAAAAACTTTTTGGACTTTTACCATTCAAACGGCAAATTTCAGAAACTACGTAACGTTTTTTATTGAAATTTTTCAGTGTGATTGCTGAGATATAAAATTAACATGTCTGAAGTTTTTGAAAAGTTCTTTCGATGGGATCAAAAGTTATGCGATGTAAAATATTTAAGCATGAACCTAAAAATGCGATTTCTATAGATTTTTTAACGATTCATCGCCATCTTTTCCATCCACAAATCAGTCAAATAATGTCTGACAGAAGCAATGAAAAAAAAATGAACAAATGATCCATTTGTATTTTGAAACCAGAATCTTACAAAATTGTTTTAGGTTTTTGATTGAAACATATTTAATGGTTGCTGGACAAAAAATATGATTGTCTTTTGGAAACATCTTTTCAAAATCCTATAGAAATCGCATTTGAAGGTTCATGTCAAAATATTGTACATTTCGTAACTTTTGATCTCACCGATAGAACTATTCAAAAAACTTCAGACATGTTAACTTTATATTTCGACAATCACTCTGCAAAATCTCAATAAAAACGGTGCTTAGTTTTTGAGATATTGCAGTTTGAATGATGAAAGTCTAAAAAGTTCGATTTTTGTAGAATTACTCTATCTCTGGCCACACAATCTTCAGAAAGTTCAAATTTCGTGATAGTGTGATAGTTGATCTATCTTATGCAGAAAATTTGATCAAAAAATATCATCAGAGTAAATGAATTCAATATTCAAAATTCAATGTCTAGATTTTGCAGGATTTTAAGATGAAATATTTTTTTGGATTTTTCCGGCCAGGATACGTGCAGAAAAAAAATCTGACAACCTCAGTTTAAACGATATGATTGTGATTTCTACTTGTTGAGTTCAGTCTCCGAATTTAAGTTGAATTTTCAAACAGAGAATTCTAGGAAAGGTAAGATATTTCTTAAATGCGTCTTTTTTACAATTTAAAAAAATAAAATCAAAATATTTTTTTTTCACCTTTTAATTCCATTAAAAATTTAACAATGAATTTCATCTTCAATGATTTTGTACCAAACATTTCAATGTTAAAGCTGCCCTTTATCGCCATCTTTGGCAGTAGATACCTAACTACATTGTATAAGAAATTTTTCTTTCTCGATTGTCTTCGCTTCCACCCTTTCCCATTTCCCGACGTCCGATGCCAGCAACTTACGATTTGACATCATACATCAAACTGGGGTGTTCTGGGCCATCAATAATTCATCAAAGCCCAACAGGGAGTAGCTGCTCCGCTTCGACATTCACCTCGAGTTGTTCGAAGTGAATTCGGGATGGTTGTGCTGTTCCTGTTCCCATCTCAAAATCCGAGGAGCGAAAATTGTGTCCTAGGTGCTAGTTTTTTTTTCTACTTTAGCTCAGGCTTGCGTCATACCATAAGAATTTGCACCCAAAACTTAAATGTTTAAGTAGCTTTGACAACTTTAAGATTGGTTTCCATTGATTCAACAACTCTCAAAGTCCCATAGACATTAAACAAAAAAAATCTTACAGCAATTTTCTCGGTGTAAGTAGCTGTTCTTTGAACTTTGGCTCAAGTTTGCCATTGCGGAGGTACTTGAATCATTTCTTGGCAGTCCGTTATGGAAACATACACACACACAGTGAGCTTTTTCTAGGTCACGTAGTGCTTCGTTCTTTTTCGCGCTTAGTTGGAAGTCGAACTTTTCGGTCTGTCCCTTCCTTCTGGGAAAGGGGGGATGATTTACACCCGGTAGGTTGCTTTTCGAGGGGGAAAACGAAAGAGGAATGCCTCCGCATGAAGGCCTGTTTTTCTTTCTTGTCGTTCAAGAGAATCGTTGAACCAGGACATGAAGTACGACGACGTTGCCCATTTCTTTTTCCTTGAATTACGAATCCATGCACTCGATTGCTGAACCCAACTGCTGCTGCTGCTGATTTGTGTTGAGGTCCTGTACATTCCGATGGTTTGGGGTACGTAGAACCTAAATTAATAATAAATGATGCCATTAGTGTAGTGACTCCGTTCGGTGAAATATTTCGGTACACGCAAATGCAGTTCGGTGACTCGATGGTTGAATATTGGCTTCAGTCTTAACGTTTTTTTTCATTTCCGCTCTTTTTGGGAGCATTTATTGGAATTCCAACCGAAACATGTTGAAAGAAATTCCGAAAAGATTTCCAAAAAATTAGAATTCTTAAACTACCTTCTTCCATTTTTTTGTTCTACACACTATTAAGTTTTTGGTGTAAATTTATGTCAGAAAGGATGCACAAAAAAGAAGCATCACTTTTGACATAAAATTACACTGGAAAATACAGAAACGCTTGGAGACATAAAATTTTCGGCTTTAATTGAATAGCACATTCGACATAATATTACATCATCAATGATGTAAATTTACGTCAAATAGGACGCACAAAAGCGTAGCATCATTTTTGACTTAAATGTAGATCATTGATAATATAATATTGCATCGTACATTCTAATATGTGAATAATTCTACTGTGAATATTCGACACAATTTTAAATCATTGATGATGTAAATTTATGTGAAATAGAACGCACACAAGTGAAGCATCGTTTTTGACATAAATTTAGATCGTTTTAAAAATTACATTACGTTGTATTGAATCGATTGAATTGATTAACGTGGTTGAATTAAAAGGAATCTTTCGATTGCTTTAATTCAGTAGAATAATTCAACCAAGTAGGTTAACAACACATGATTGTGTTGTGTTTAATTTCAGTGATAGAATCTTACGTATAGAAGTAAATTTTACAGGAATATATTTCATTACTATTTTCATGTTCCGAGTTACTGCTTCGAACTATTAGCTTACATTGAAGAAAAAATAGCGTATAAACATGTTTCATAAATCGAAACTTCACAGCAAAAATTATTTTCTGTAAAATTACAGCAAATATCCTGTAACAAAAAGGAGCAGGACATTTACCGCAATTTGACAGGTCGTAAAAAAATAACAGGACATTGATTTTTACGTCAGCATGTTTTTTCACAGGCTGATTAAAAATTACAGTACTGTAAAAATTTAATACATAGAAATGCTCTGGCTGATTTGTATTATAATTTCAATTGAAAAAGGAGAGAGAAAAACATATTTTTCGGTGAAAATAAATACATAAAAACATGTTCATACAATACTTTATTTAACAAAAAACGGTATCACAACTTCAAAATACAAGCGTTTTTATGTGACATGCTATTGTTTAGACACACTATATGCGCTGAATGAATATTATTACCACCCGCACCAGCAGCACACATTACTCCTACACAATGACACAGGCCCGCTCTATTTTTGCTAATTACCAGTGACTTGCTGATCGTTTGCCGTTGGACGTAGCAAGGTGCTTCTATCCAGGAGTGACATTAGCTGCATAATGGATAAGAAATCGTCTTACAACTTTGGTGGGAAAATCTGTTCAAATCTAGAAAAGAAAAAGATTGATGTTATTAAAAAACACACATGTATATCAGTAAGAACTGTTGTTTAACTAGTTACCTTATAATGAAGGTATTGTGCAACGAAAACTTCTTTTGTTTCTGTCGTTGGCCGATTTCGACTGGTTTTCTTCGGCCTCCCATTGGATGGCCGTTTCAGTTCCTCGACTCGTTGAGAATGGACTGAACAGATCGATCCCGGTTTCGACGCGTTCCGTTTGACTCAAGACATCTAAATCACAGACCAACCTGCCGAAAATGATGTGTTGTCCATCTTGATGCCAGCAGAACCGGTGGGCTATGAGGGTTATAGAAAAAAAGATATTAAAATTGAACAATTCTTTGAAAAGTGATCCTTAACGGTACTTACAACTGCGGTCCATGAGTATTTCGACTGAGGTTGCCTTCGCCCCTATCTGAGTGTATCAAATTGGGTTCGATTTTATCCCTCGGGAAGAGATTCCCAAGTGAACGTTCCTCCATTTCCAATCCCGGTCGGATCACCAGCATGGCTGAAAGAAAAAATCCTTATATCGGCCTTTGTTTCAGAAAATTTTCATCTGCATATTATGTTTAGTTCAGATTTCGAATGGTACTCGAAACGTACGGTATTCAAAGTTCTGCGCATGATGATTTTTTCCCTCATTTTCATCAAGAGTTTTCCATCGAAACTGTGTGGTAATAGTATGAGCCGAAGAATGATGATCTCAATGGGTTATAGTCCTATAAAAAGGAGAAAAATATTGAAACGGTTAAAACCCGTGTAATTACGCAGCTATTTCTCCGACTTTCACAGTAAGTAGGCGAGAAGTGAGCGGGGCTCTCAATGAGTTTGTTTATTTTTTGCTCAGCTTTTCTGTGTTGGTAAACAAACTTCATGAGTTCCGCATAGTTGCATAGCCTACATATCCAAAATGGCTGAATCGGGAATTCGTTATTCGGGAACACCTCCTGAATATATACCCACCTTGGCTATTTCAGCAATTCCAGAAACGATAATATGCCCGCCTCTTCTTCCGTAACATCAACTAATCAAATTTTGATTTTCTTTTAAGTTTCAATTTGCTCTAAGGCAAAAATAAACACAAATTCGGACACCGAACCCGAAGATACCAGCAACAAAAAAGCAAACGGTCTATCGATAAAAACATATATGGTCGTGATTCGACCAGACCGAACTGAACGCCATCATCATTTTTTCGAAGCGTTCAAACTTTATGTGCAAACATTTTTATCAAGAGGCTAAATTCTTGATGTTTATGAACCAAAATCGAAAGTTCTTAATCCAAGGAAATTATTTCAGTCAAACATAATCGCTTCTGCGTTCTAGAATAGGAATTGTACGAGATTTAATTTCGGTTATTTTTAAATTTGTTGATGGCGCTCAGTTCGGTCTGGTCGAAGCCCGGCCATATAGACTGCACTACGCACCGTTTGGGTCGAATAAACATGAAAGTTTTCAAACAAATTTCAATTATCGATTAAAAAAGCTTATGTGAAATTTTCAAACGCGTATTTCTCTAAACGCCATGAATGAACATTGGGATTGGGCCTGCTAAAAAGAATAAAGCTTGCTCTTTACTCTTACACAGATTTCCATAAGAATGACAGCTAATCGGAGTGAAAGCTATTGCTCTCTCAGTTTAACACATGAGAAATCGTATACCAGGATTGCGAGTGGGCCCATCGCCTATAGACCAGGGATTGAAAATTAAGCTCATTTGAGCGAGCTTCATAGCTCTTTATTTCCATAGCTCCGCTTACAAAGCAATTGACGAAGCTCCTATCGTTTTTGTCTCCGGAGCTTCGCATTGCTAAGCTCTTATTTGGAAGAAACCTTAGCTCTTTTTTTGCCTCGTGAGCCCGTTAGCTCATGCTTCCAGAGGAGCTTGAGCTTGTTGGCTCAACCGATTCAAATTCGTTGAGCTTGTTTTCTCTGCTGCTGTTCGAGCCAACGCCTGCTTTTTTGTGCACAAGTGAAGTACCTAACTAAAACAAGGGCTTGTCGCATGGATTTTTAAAATAAATGTTGGACAGTTTTAGTAACTAGTAAAAGTTATCAGCACTAGTAACTATGAAATAGTAAAATTTACAATTTTTCGGGAAAAACGCCAAATGAAAGGGCTTTTTGCGAGGATTATTAAATTCAATGTTAGAGAGTTCTAGTTACTAGTTAAAGTTACCAGCACTAGTAACTATGGAATAGTAAAAATTTCAAATTTTCGGGAAAAGCGCCAAATGAAAGGGCTTGTTGCGAGAATTATTAAAATCAATGTTAGAGAGTGCTAGTTACTAGTAAAAGTTACCAGCACTAGTAACTATGCCAAAAGGAAGGGCTTGTTGTGAGGATTTTGAAAATCAATATTAGAGAGTTTTAGGTTTTAGTAACTAGTTAATGTTACCAGTACTAGTAACTATGAAATAGTAAAATTTACAAATTTTTTAACGCATTTTCTTTGATTTTATTAATCCTTGCAACAAGCCCTTTCATTTGGCGTTTTTTCCCGAAAATTTGTAAATTTTACTATTTTCATAGTTACTAGAGCTGGTAACTTTTACTAGTAACTAGAACTCACTAACATTGATTTTAATAATCCTCGCAAAAAGACCTTTCATTTGGCGTTTTTCCCGAAAATTTGTAAATTTTACTATTTTCATAGTTACTAGTGCTGGTAACTTTTACTAGTAACTAGAACTCTCTAATATTGATTTTCCTCGCAAAAAGCCCTTTCATTTGGCGTTTTCCCGAAAAATTGTAAATTTCACTATTTCATAGTTACTAGTGCTGGTAACTTTAACTAGTAACTAGAACTCTCTAACATTGATTTTAATAATCCTCGCAAAAAGCCCTTTCATTTGGCGTTTTTCCCGAAAATTGTAAATTTTACTATTTCATAGTTACTAGTGCTGGTAACTTTTACCAGTTACAAGAAGTCTTTAACATTCATTTTATTAATCCCAACAAGCCCTTCCACAATTCCTGGTGCATAAAAAAAGCCGTTGGCTCACACAGCACCACAATAGCAAAGTCAATACACATCATTTGGCTCAAGTGTTACAATTTTGCTGAGCCAGCAAGCTCAACAAATTTCGGCTCCTTGAGCTAACAAACTCAAAGCAAAATGCAAAACCTTTGGCTCCTAGAGCCAGAAGAGGTCTGAGCTTAATTTGAGCATTTATTGGTGGGCTAGAATTGGCTCCAGCTTTCTTCGCTCTCGAGCTTCAAGAGCTTTGATGCTCAGCCGCTTGAGCAAGAGCATTTCAATCCCTGCTATAGACCCTTTCCACGTGTTGATTTGTTTTCTCTTTTATGCAAATACGGGAAGATCTGCGTCAGAAAAAGGGATAATTAATAACTTAAATGAAGCGTTACTGAGGCATTATCACAGAAAGGTCGATCATAGAAATTAATAAAATTCGGTATCGATTTTTGAATACGGCGTATACGCAAACTGTAAACTTGATACCCATTTCAAAAATCAATATCGAATTGATTTGTTGTGTTTTTCCTTAGTGATACCATTGAAACAATTAAATGATTTCAATTCAATAAAACATGCATTCAGTTATACTTACCTGGCATAGGGGTTACCGTGATCAGAAAGGCGGTTCCCCCAGGGTGAGGCCCTCCCATTGCAACATGCATTCAGTTTTCTAAATATTCCTGAGTTCTGAGTTCAAAGTTTTCGCGCCGAGAAGTTATCGTTACTAACAGAGTACGGTAAAATTATAAACAATTATAATTTAACTGAATATTTTATGGATGCAGGGGATCCCCTGACTTCTACCCGTTTCCACTTTTTCCACTAAGGGCACCATACTTAGATCGACCCTTTCATTGTGGTGCGCTCGTAACGCTTCATATAAGTCATTGATTATCCCCTTTTGATGACAGATTTATCGTGTGCTGCATCTCACTTGCGCAAATAGGAAAAATCTATCTGCATCGTAGTTGCGTGCTCAAATATTAATCGGAATATTAATAACCAAAACAAACTCCGTGGAGGTAATTTTTCCAGTTCCGAAGATAATTTTCAAGAGTTTTCTTTTACATTATCGTATATCGTGTAGTTACAAATGTTCCGTACTTTGAATTGACCACTGGATATGTCGGTGGTGATTTTCTGCAGTGTTCGGGATGGTATATGCTGGCTGATACGTATAATTCTTCATGGATTCGTTCCTGATGATGGATTATTTAGACAAAGGCGATGAAATTTTGAAATAGCCCGAAAAGTGTCACTAACAGAATATTTCCAACACAGCCTGACGCCTCTGGGATCCATCAACAGATGCAATGGAAGGTTGGTGGTAAAATTGTTTCAAATTTGTTTATCTTTACATTTTCTTACCAAATTTATTTCCTTTTTTTAATTCTTTAATTTTTAACGGCTCATACCGAAGGCATTAAGGATTCAAAGTCTTTTTTTTTAAATCAAATATATCACATATATCAAACATCCGTACCCTAGGCTGTAATGGGTCACGGCGACGGCGTGCATTACTGTGTTTATGAAAGTTGACGGTTTGGAAACGGACTCTAAACTAACATAAACCTGAAAGGGCGGTTGCACGTAGCCTTATTCGATATGAGATCATAGAAAGTAAATTAAAAGGTGCTTCAATATCGTATACTTTTTCTTTGATGATCCATGTTGATAAGGTGAATGGGAGTTGAAACACTTGCCCTCCCTTCCGTTGGACAACAACAGCATTGCGCAGTGGAAATATCACAATTAGCAATTTATATGTTGATATTTCCACTCTTCCACCATGCGCAAGTTAGATTAGAATAGACAGTATTATAAATGAATGATAACTGCCAAAATTAGAAAGGCAATTTTATTGTACAAGAATTAGTGGATGAAGATGTTAACGATTGGTTAACACATGGTTAGGTATTCAATGTTCAATGTGCTACTAGGCAAGGTAAAGTAACAGTATTCTTCTCCCCAATGCTCTGGTAAGTGTGCATTTGCGGTTTATGAATTTCGAAGGCTTATTCTTAAATCAAGCATTTTACAAGAACTAGAGGCTAATTGGATCAAGATGCTGTTTAGACAGTTTCCTGTCAAGAATATTTCCTTTTCGTTTCAATACTTTTTGATAGATTTGTCAGTTTTTTGGTTTGGTGTGAAATTGAAATAATAAAGTAAAAGATAGATGATAGTCCAGGAAAATAATATTGGAGATTTATAAATAGGAGTGTAATTTATTTCATCAGAAACAGATTGAGGAAAGTTGCTTTGAGAAGTTGTTAAGCGTTCGAAATTTTAGAAGAATAGCATTGTCATTAGCAGTATGGTCCGATTATCAATTCAATCATGCTATTTATTTTATTGTTTGTATAACGTAAAATTAATACCAAAGTTGGAGTGATAGACAATTAAAAATTCTGTTTTATGGTATCCAAGTTGTTAATATAATTACAGAGCAGCCGCGTATTCAATTTGAATTCCTAAGGAATCACATATTGGGAAACATCTTTAATTACCCAATCCATCTGAATCTAGTTCTTTCTCGTTTTGATACTTCTTTTGTAGTTCGATATAAAGCTCGATTAGGTTTGAAATTCAAATAAAGATGTAAAAGATAAAAGGTATGATTTTGATAAACAAGAACCTTCTCGTCCAGGAAAATAATATCGGGGTTTTGAAAATTGACATTCATTTTAACCAAACCAAAGATCAAGAAAGGTTGTTTTGAAAAGTTGTTCAAAATCAGCAATGAGGTTTTAGAAGAACAGAATCGTCATTTGCATTATGGTTTATATCCTGTTGTTTTGATAAGTCAATGATAGTACAAAAGATATTGATCATGCAATTCATAATTTCATCTATATTTTATTTTTTAATTTTCCAAAAAATTTGGTACAATAAATATTTGTGTTTAGCGAAATTCTATAAGTGCAGCATTGATAGATAGCTTCTTTTCTAGATGTTTTGTGTTGAATACGAGAAATATGTTTTATTAGTCAATCTATATTAATCTCGAGTAAAAACGATCATAAATTCAAAGTTATTGAATCGAGTAAGGTTAGGTGACAGGTAGGGATAACTCAACTACGGTAAGATAGTGAACCCTTCTGACAATGATATCGAGACGTCAGCATATTCTGCCCATATTTGATAAGCGGTCTAATATGCCATTTTTTCAAAATGGAGAAAATTGTGCCATTTGATAGCTTATACTCTATATAATATCCCTACTTCATTCATTTTTCAAAAAATCCATTGGTAGAGGCATACAACCCTAAAGAAAATTTGTCTAATGTGCAATATATTTGATAAATTGTCTAATGTGCATTATGTGTTGAATCATCCTTCGCAGCAACCGGTGTCTTTGTATGGAAAGTTTTTCTAATCCCTTCTTGTTGTGATCTTGTGGCTTGGTGGTTATGGGCGTGAGCAATCGCAGCAATATTTGAAAACGTATGCACATCAGGCAAATTCAGAGCTATTTGTCAACTTTATTTCACGTTATATTTGATAAAGTGGCTACTGAGATTGAAATTAATTTTTTTCATAAATTCTTTGTCTAAATTTGTGATTCAATTCAACCGCCTATGTCCTACACCTACAATGATTGTAATGCACATTAATCTACTTTATTTTGAGTATCAGGATGCAGAAAAATTGTAAAAACATTGATTTTGCGTTTTTCTCGCATTGGTTTTCATGGCACATTAGACCGTTTATCAAATATGGGCAGATATGATAACTTTTGCTACCATACGGTTACTGCTCGGTTGAATTGGAGGTTGGGTTAACTCGAAGCTCATGTAGGGCCCAATTGTCCCAGTCCGTCGAGCACTATCTTAACGCTTCCCTAAACTGGTGCTTCAGAACCCTCGGGCTCTGTTGCCGCTATCCTACACTAAGCTATTCTACTCTCATGTAAATTTTCCTCTTCTGTCCCCCGATCTGTTTTTCCTTTCCGGGTCAGCCAGGTAGCTCATAAACCCATACAAAAAAAAAAATATATATATATCACATATATCAAACATATATTGAATCATTTTTAGAAGTTCCTTAGATAGAGCTTCTTATATACCGAACTACAATCATGATAATTGTTATTTAATAAGTAACTTTATTTATCCTTATCGCATTATTCTAATTGTAATTAAAACTCACAATAACAATAATGCGATAAGAAGAAATTTAGTTACATATTGAATAACAATTATTTTGATAATAGTTCGGCATATAATCTATTTGGTTGTGAGAAAACTTTATAAAAACTACTTTTTTACTTACCTCTACTGACTGATAGGGTGTTTTTCCACTTAGCAGGTTCCTCCAGGAATGGCTCCTCTAACTTAACGGAGCAGCTGCCAGAAGTTGTCGATAATCTGATGGGTTCATACCGTTCATACGGAACACTAGTAATCAAATTGGCAGAGCCAGCAGCACAGATATTCTATAAAGTTTCGAAGCATTAGGAACTGACATCAAATTAAAAAAAATGTTTTTACTTACTTTTGGTAATGACGAATTTCCGCAGGACCACCGTTTCCTGTCACCGTTCCGGCTCTGTGTTGTTAAAATGATGACTTGATATGACAGTTTCACTTAATCTTCAATTTTTATCTTCATATTCTCTCTCGATATTCTTTTGACAAACTTTTATCACGGAGCGCGGCCGGTATCACCAAATAATTGAAAGTCTTTTCAACTGCACCATTGCGCTTGCAGACGCGCAGACATAACCACAAATGGCTGTTCAATCAAGAAAATATGTCCGAAAAAGTTAATTAAACATAATTTTACATCATTCAACACATATTTTTAGGTGAGACCTAATCTATAGTCACTTGCATGCAATAATAGATGTTGAAAGATGTAAAATTAGAGCATATTCAATAATAGATCGAATATAATTATGGCTCCAAGCGTTTATGTCACGAGTAATTTTCGTAATTTTTTGGTGTGTACGAAATTCTAATTGAAATTTTTTTTTAACATTTTTTCATCAAATGACATTATGCACGGTTGATAAATTTTCCCTTCATAATTAATATAATTGAAACGCTCTCGACCATCAATGGGCTTTCCGGGGATAATTTTTCTTTTTCCACGGCCGAGAAGGCCGAGGGATGTTTCCAGAATTATTTCTAGTTTTTTTGTCTGCTTCTGCTCTCGCTCAGCGTGGGAATTTTTTTAATCTGTCACTTCACGTTCAAGGTTTCTCTGTCGACAGGGAGGGAAAAATAAGCCGATTTGAGATCCGTTAGCAGTATTAAGCGTAGGGTAGTGGAATTGTTTTGTTTTAAGTGAATCGTCATATTTCATAAATTTAATATCATTTCATCAGCCCTGAGGAGATATTCGCCAAAATTTAATTGTAATTGAATGTATTAGCTTAACCAAAACAATAAATGTCTGGAAGCTCGTTTTTTAACCTTATGATTAGGTTTTTGTGATTTTGGGAGAAAAAATGCTTAACGTGAGATTCAAACCTCAAAATTCATGGTGACAAAAAAATATTCCGGCCTTATTTTTGGATAGCTTGCTGCTAAACAAAAAAAATGATTGAAGTGTTTAATGCTAAACCAAAATTTAGTGAGTGTGATAGAAATGCTTCTAAATATTTTTTTCTCATCCATTTTTTACAGTTGTTATTTCTTCTTTCTATCTTTTTTGGTCTATAATTTTCTTTAAGAAAAATCATATAGTTGAAATAGAACACGAGAAACAACTCGTTTAAAAAAACCCAAAAACCACAAATTTAAGAAAAATCAACTGACACTTTTACAACGATATCTCTAAAAAAATTGATTTAAGAATTTTATATTAAATATTTATGTTAATTTATTGAGCAATATTGCTGAAAACTGCTAAGTATTTTGATATGTGATTGAACAAAAAACCCCACGTTAAAAATTTGCTAATTTTTTCAAACAGGGAAAAATAAATAAAATGAAATAATCGATGTCTGTATTTCAGAAGTGAAAATTATTTGCGGTATCGGTAAAAAATTAGCAATTTCTATCTTTATGTTGATGTTAAAATCTTCGTTATAATTCAAAGTTTTGAAAAGAAAGTGCACACATTTCTCGGATGAACTTAAAGCTTTTTTTTTTTCAAATCATGCCAAAAATTAGAGCATAATGAAAAAAAACAATCAATTACAAAAGTTAAATCAGCAACATCGACATAGCCACACTCAGATTTCAATTTCCTTGTCAGTAAGAAGAAATGTATGAATAATATAAATTGACCAAATAGACAAAAAAGACAAAAAAGACAAAAAAGACAAAAAAGACAAAAAAGACAAAAAAGACAAAAAAGACAAAAAAAAACAAAAAAGACAAAAAAGACAAAATAGACAAAAAAGACAAAAAAGACAAAAAAGACAAAAAAGACAAAAAAGACAAAAAAGACAAAAAAGACAAAAAAGACAAAAAAGACAAAAAAGACAAAAAAGACAAAAAAGACAAAAAAGACAAAAAAGACAAAAAAGACAAAAAAGACAAAAAAGACAAAAAAGACAAAAAAGACAAAAAAGACAAAAAAGACAAAAAAGACAAAAAAGACAAAAAAGACAAAAAAGACAAAAAAGACAAAAAAGACAAAAAAGACAAAAAAGACAAAAAAGACAAAAAAGACAAAAAAGACAAAAAAGACAAAAAAGACAAAAAAGACAAAAAAGACAAAAAAGACAAAAAAGACAAAAAAGACAAAAAAGACAAAAAAGACAAAAAAGACAAAAAAGACAAAAAAGACAAAAAAGACAAAAAAGACAAAAAAGACAAAAAAGACAAAAAAGACAAAAAAGACAAAAAAGACAAAAAAGACAAAAAAGACAAAAAAGACAAAAAAGACAAAAAAGACAAAAAAGACAAAAAAGACAAAAAAGACAAAAAAGACAAAAAAGACAAAAAAGACAAAAAAGACAAAAAAGACAAAAAAGACAAAAAAGACAAAAAAGACAAAAAAGACAAAAAAGACAAAAAAGACAAAAAAGACAAAAAAGACAAAAAAGACAAAAAAGACAAAAAAGACAAAAAAGACAAAAAAGACAAAAAAGACAAAAAAGACAAAAAAGACAAAAAAGACAAAAAAGACAAAAAAGACAAAAAAGACAAAAAAGACAAAAAAGACAAAAAAGACAAAAAAGACAAAAAAGACAAAAAAGACAAAAAAGACAAAAAAGACAAAAAAGACAAAAAAGACAAAAAAGACAAAAAAGACAAAAAAGACAAAAAAGACAAAAAAGACAAAAAAGACAAAAAAGACAAAAAAGACAAAAAAGACAAAAAAGACAAAAAAGACAAAAAAGACAAAAAAGACAAAAAAGACAAAAAAGACAAAAAAGACAAAAAAGACAAAAAAGACAAAAAAGACAAAAAAGACAAAAAAGACAAAAAAGACAAAAAAGACAAAAAAGACAAAAAAGACAAAAAAGACAAAAAAGACAAAAAAGACAAAAAAGACAAAAAAGACAAAAAAGACAAAAAAGACAAAAAAGACAAAAAAGACAAAAAAGACAAAAAAGACAAAAAAGACAAAAAAGACAAAAAAGACAAAAAAGACAAAAAAGACAAAAAAGACAAAAAAGACAAAAAAGACAAAAAAGACAAAAAAGACAAAAAAGACAAAAAAGACAAAAAAGACAAAAAAGACAAAAAAGACAAAAAAGACAAAAAAGACAAAAAAGACAAAAAAGACAAAAAAGACAAAAAAGACAAAAAAGACAAAAAAGACAAAAAAGACAAAAAAGACAAAAAAGACAAAAAAGACAAAAAAGACAAAAAAGACAAAAAAGACAAAAAAGACAAAAAAGACAAAAAAGACAAAAAAGACAAAAAAGACAAAAAAGACAAAAAAGACAAAAAAGACAAAAAAGACAAAAAAGACAAAAAAGACAAAAAAGACAAAAAAGACAAAAAAGACAAAAAAGACAAAAAAGACAAAAAAGACAAAAAAGACAAAAAAGACAAAAAAGACAAAAAAGACAAAAAAGACAAAAAAGACAAAAAAGACAAAAAAGACAAAAAAGACAAAAAAGACAAAAAAGACAAAAAAGACAAAAAAGACAAAAAAGACAAAAAAGACAAAAAAGACAAAAAAGACAAAAAAGACAAAAAAGACAAAAAAGACAAAAAAGACAAAAAAGACAAAAAAGACAAAAAAGACAAAAAAGACAAAAAAGACAAAAAAGACAAAAAAGACAAAAAAGACAAAAAAGACAAAAAAGACAAAAAAGACAAAAAAGACAAAAAAGACAAAAAAGACAAAAAAGACAAAAAAGACAAAAAAGACAAAAAAGACAAAAAAGACAAAAAAGACAAAAAAGACAAAAAAGACAAAAAAGACAAAAAAGACAAAAAAGACAAAAAAGACAAAAAAGACAAAAAAGACAAAAAAGACAAAAAAGACAAAAAAGACAAAAAAGACAAAAAAGACAAAAAAGACAAAAAAGACAAAAAAGACAAAAAAGACAAAAAAGACAAAAAAGACAAAAAAGACAAAAAAGACAAAAAAGACAAAAAAGACAAAAAAGACAAAAAAGACAAAAAAGACAAAAAAGACAAAAAAGACAAAAAAGACAAAAAAGACAAAAAAGACAAAAAAGACAAAAAAGACAAAAAAGACAAAAAAGACAAAAAAGACAAAAAAGACAAAAAAGACAAAAAAGACAAAAAAGACAAAAAAGACAAAAAAGACAAAAAAGACAAAAAAGACAAAAAAGACAAAAAAGACAAAAAAGACAAAAAAGACAAAAAAGACAAAAAAGACAAAAAAGACAAAAAAGACAAAAAAGACAAAAAAGACAAAAAAGACAAAAAAGACAAAAAAGACAAAAAAGACAAAAAAGACAAAAAAGACAAAAAAGACAAAAAAGACAAAAAAGACAAAAAAGACAAAAAAGACAAAAAAGACAAAAAAGACAAAAAAGACAAAAAAGACAAAAAAGACAAAAAAGACAAAAAAGACAAAAAAGACAAAAAAGACAAAAAAGACAAAAAAGACAAAAAAGACAAAAAAGACAAAAAAGACAAAAAAGACAAAAAAGACAAAAAAGACAAAAAAGACAAAAAAGACAAAAAAGACAAAAAAGACAAAAAAGACAAAAAAGACAAAAAAGACAAAAAAGACAAAAAAGACAAAAAAGACAAAAAAGACAAAAAAGACAAAAAAGACAAAAAAGACAAAAAAGACAAAAAAGACAAAAAAGACAAAAAAGACAAAAAAGACAAAAAAGACAAAAAAGACAAAAAAGACAAAAAAGACAAAAAAGACAAAAAAGACAAAAAAGACAAAAAAGACAAAAAAGACAAAAAAGACAAAAAAGACAAAAAAGACAAAAAAGACAAAAAAGACAAAAAAGACAAAAAAGACAAAAAAGACAAAAAAGACAAAAAAGACAAAAAAGACAAAAAAGACAAAAAAGACAAAAAAGACAAAAAAGACAAAAAAGACAAAAAAGACAAAAAAGACAAAAAAGACAAAAAAGACAAAAAAGACAAAAAAGACAAAAAAGACAAAAAAGACAAAAAAGACAAAAAAGACAAAAAAGACAAAAAAGACAAAAAAGACAAAAAAGACAAAAAAGACAAAAAAGACAAAAAAGACAAAAAAGACAAAAAAGACAAAAAAGACAAAAAAGACAAAAAAGACAAAAAAGACAAAAAAGACAAAAAAGACAAAAAAGACAAAAAAGACAAAAAAGACAAAAAAGACAAAAAAGACAAAAAAGACAAAAAAGACAAAAAAGACAAAAAAGACAAAAAAGACAAAAAAGACAAAAAAGACAAAAAAGACAAAAAAGACAAAAAAGACAAAAAAGACAAAAAAGACAAAAAAGACAAAAAAGACAAAAAAGACAAAAAAGACAAAAAAGACAAAAAAGACAAAAAAGACAAAAAAGACAAAAAAGACAAAAAAGACAAAAAAGACAAAAAAGACAAAAAAGACAAAAAAGACAAAAAAGACAAAAAAGACAAAAAAGACAAAAAAGACAAAAAAGACAAAAAAGACAAAAAAGACAAAAAAGACAAAAAAGACAAAAAAGACAAAAAAGACAAAAAAGACAAAAAAGACAAAAAAGACAAAAAAGACAAAAAAGACAAAAAAGACAAAAAAGACAAAAAAGACAAAAAAGACAAAAAAGACAAAAAAGACAAAAAAGACAAAAAAGACAAAAAAGACAAAAAAGACAAAAAAGACAAAAAAGACAAAAAAGACAAAAAAGACAAAAAAGACAAAAAAGACAAAAAAGACAAAAAAGACAAAAAAGACAAAAAAGACAAAAAAGACAAAAAAGACAAAAAAGACAAAAAAGACAAAAAAGACAAAAAAGACAAAAAAGACAAAAAAGACAAAAAAGACAAAAAAGACAAAAAAGACAAAAAAGACAAAAAAGACAAAAAAGACAAAAAAGACAAAAAAGACAAAAAAGACAAAAAAGACAAAAAAGACAAAAAAGACAAAAAAGACAAAAAAGACAAAAAAGACAAAAAAGACAAAAAAGACAAAAAAGACAAAAAAGACAAAAAAGACAAAAAAGACAAAAAAGACAAAAAAGACAAAAAAGACAAAAAAGACAAAAAAGACAAAAAAGACAAAAAAGACAAAAAAGACAAAAAAGACAAAAAAGACAAAAAAGACAAAAAAGACAAAAAAGACAAAAAAGACAAAAAAGACAAAAAAGACAAAAAAGACAAAAAAGACAAAAAAGACAAAAAAGACAAAAAAGACAAAAAAGACAAAAAAGACAAAAAAGACAAAAAAGACAAAAAAGACAAAAAAGACAAAAAAGACAAAAAAGACAAAAAAGACAAAAAAGACAAAAAAGACAAAAAAGACAAAAAAGACAAAAAAGACAAAAAAGACAAAAAAGACAAAAAAGACAAAAAAGACAAAAAAGACAAAAAAGACAAAAAAGACAAAAAAGACAAAAAAGACAAAAAAGACAAAAAAGACAAAAAAGACAAAAAAGACAAAAAAGACAAAAAAGACAAAAAAGACAAAAAAGACAAAAAAGACAAAAAAGACAAAAAAGACAAAAAAGACAAAAAAGACAAAAAAGACAAAAAAGACAAAAAAGACAAAAAAGACAAAAAAGACAAAAAAGACAAAAAAGACAAAAAAGACAAAAAAGACAAAAAAGACAAAAAAGACAAAAAAGACAAAAAAGACAAAAAAGACAAAAAAGACAAAAAAGACAAAAAAGACAAAAAAGACAAAAAAGACAAAAAAGACAAAAAAGACAAAAAAGACAAAAAAGACAAAAAAGACAAAAAAGACAAAAAAGACAAAAAAGACAAAAAAGACAAAAAAGACAAAAAAGACAAAAAAGACAAAAAAGACAAAAAAGACAAAAAAGACAAAAAAGACAAAAAAGACAAAAAAGACAAAAAAGACAAAAAAGACAAAAAAGACAAAAAAGACAAAAAAGACAAAAAAGACAAAAAAGACAAAAAAGACAAAAAAGACAAAAAAGACAAAAAAGACAAAAAAGACAAAAAAGACAAAAAAGACAAAAAAGACAAAAAAGACAAAAAAGACAAAAAAGACAAAAAAGACAAAAAAGACAAAAAAGACAAAAAAGACAAAAAAGACAAAAAAGACAAAAAAGACAAAAAAGACAAAAAAGACAAAAAAGACAAAAAAGACAAAAAAGACAAAAAAGACAAAAAAGACAAAAAAGACAAAAAAGACAAAAAAGACAAAAAAGACAAAAAAGACAAAAAAGACAAAAAAGACAAAAAAGACAAAAAAGACAAAAAAGACAAAAAAGACAAAAAAGACAAAAAAGACAAAAAAGACAAAAAAGACAAAAAAGACAAAAAAGACAAAAAAGACAAAAAAGACAAAAAAGACAAAAAAGACAAAAAAGACAAAAAAGACAAAAAAGACAAAAAAGACAAAAAAGACAAAAAAGACAAAAAAGACAAAAAAGACAAAAAAGACAAAAAAGACAAAAAAGACAAAAAAGACAAAAAAGACAAAAAAGACAAAAAAGACAAAAAAGACAAAAAAGACAAAAAAGACAAAAAAGACAAAAAAGACAAAAAAGACAAAAAAGACAAAAAAGACAAAAAAGACAAAAAAGACAAAAAAGACAAAAAGACAAAAAAGACAAAAAAGACAAAAAAGACAAAAAAGACAAAAAAGACAAAAAAGACAAAAAAGACAAAAAAGACAAAAAAGACAAAAAAGACAAAAAAGACAAAAAAGACAAAAAAGACAAAAAAGACAAAAAAGACAAAAAAGACAAAAAAGACAAAAAAGACAAAAAAGACAAAAAAGACAAAAAAGACAAAAAAGACAAAAAAGACAAAAAAGACAAAAAAGACAAAAAAGACAAAAAAAAAACAAAAATGGTTAATCCGGAAAAACTCTATTCCAGAAAAAAACACTGCACACGACAAAAAACAACGACAAACAATGAAGCAAAAAATCACGAAATAATTCCGGAAATGCGACTTGTAACGACACACAAAAAAAAACAATAAAAAAAAAACAAAATGAGAAAACCCGCTGACAAAAATCGAAAAAATTATTTAAAAGAATTGATTATAAATTAAAAAATATCGAAAAAAAATTCGAATATAACTAAGGATTAAAAATCGAAAAAAATACTACTGGAACTATCACGAAATACTTCAAACGGATAATAACGACAATAAAAAACTATGGAAAAACACATTGAATCTACGAAAGAATACAAAATACTATAAAAAAAGAAAAAATGCCGTTTTTACTACAGAAAATGACAAAAATGGCAAAATATGACAAAACATGACATAAAATAGCAAATTATGGCAAATTATGAAAAGTGTACAAAAAATTTTAAAAAAAAATACAATAACGACATAGAAGATAAAACCAACAACAAACAACTACAAAAATCAACAACAAAAAAAAATGACCAAAAACCCCAGAAAAATCTACGAAAGGAAAAACAATAAACGATTAAAAATGACAAAATTTACGAATAAAAAGGAAAAAATGAAGACAAAAAATATCATAATTCGACAAATATCAAAATAAATCAAGAAACGACAGAAAAAAAACACAAAAAACTGCTGAAACGATTTCGAATGACAAAAAAACTACATGAAAACCAGTGAAAATGACAAAAAAATGACGAAAAAATGGCAAAAATCTTCAAAAAAAGATACAAAAAACGACGAAAAAACAACAAAAAATTACCAAAAATCCACAAAAAATGACATACAATGACGAAAAAATTACAAAAGAAAAACGGTTAAAAAGGCCTAAATGACAAAAAAAAACGCCCAAAACGGGGAAAAAAAAAAATAAAAAAAAATTTCAAAAAAAAAATACACAAAAAACGAATCAAAAAGGCTTAAAAACAACAAAAAACTACAAAAACACCACAAAAAACGACGGAAAAAAACTAAAACGACTAAGTTTTGGCATTTATACAAAAAAAACGGCCATAAAACGAAAAATCACGACAAAAACGACAAAAATCAACAAAAATATATTAATATTAAAAAAAACGAAAAATATAACGACAAACAAAATTTAAAAAAAACCTAAAAATCGACAAAAAGTGAATTCAAACCGCTGCACACATTTCACTCAAAAACCTGGCCAAAATTCAAAATTTAAATTTCATTGCTTACTTTTATGTCAATGTTTATTTGATTCTGGAATAAATTTAGCACCATGTACCGGTCATTTTTTTGACATCTGATTTATTTTTAAGCTGTAGTAGCTGTCTTAACTTTAGTATTTTTATGAGATAGAATTTTTCTACAAATCGTTGAATCAGCGCGACCAAGTCAAATTTATGATAAAAACATTCTTTAGTGACTAAAAATGAACACTTGAAATGGAGAACTTCAATGGAAGAAGGTTTAACAGTTTTAAGTATAAAAGTTAAAAATCGATTATTAAAGAGACAGTAAACAGTGCTTTGAAAATTATTTTATTTATTTTTTGTTTTAAACGTTGATTTTTTTACAAACTAATGTTTTTGTTTATTTTCCCAGCAAGTCCCGGTAAAATGTTTGATACCATTTGAAAATTAATAACTTCAAAAAAGAAAAAAATCGCGCAAACTTGCGCAATTTCGATATTTTTTAGTTTGAAGTTTAAAAATATTGATAGTTTTTTCCCCCTAAAAAGTCACCTAGGGCTTCGTTAATTCTTAATTAAAGCCCAGTGAAACTCCTGTTCTTTTTTGAAAATTTTCAATTGCTATTTCACTTTTAAAAACAAATAAAAAAATCTAGGTTTATAACTTTTTGAACTTTGATTATCTATCTTGTCATATAAATGTTAGAAATTTTTTAAAGAAATTACGAAAAATTACGAACATGGTTAAAAATATATTAAATGATTCAAAATACGTTTGATGAGTCAAAATAAACGCTTTTATTGACTACAAACCTAAAAATTATTTTTGGCCAACTTTTTCTTCTACGTACTCCTGTGTGCGCTGAAACGATTACAAATGACATCAAACGGAATATTGACTGCAAAAAATGCCATAAAATGGCAAAAACGACGGAAAAGACACAAATGCTTATTGATTTTTGTTTTCAAAATATTCGATAAGCATTCCGATAAGCAAATTTAAACAAATGTTTTTTTTCGCGGTACTCAAGCGAGATACAACTGCTTATTTAACTGTTTTGCTCGATATATGATCGCCACAGAAATGCAAACAATGTTTTACCAAAAACTCTTTGTCTTTTTTGCTGATAGTGCTCAATGTTTTTTGTTTTTCTAAAACATTTTTCTCAGCGTAATTTGACCAAAAAACATATGTCTCCAAATGATGCTTTATTTATTAAGGTCTTTTTAGGTAATTTGACAGAGAATTTGTGTTTAAGTTAATCTTCAAAGCTTTATTTGAAGGTCATAGAGAGGTTTATGTATAACAGAATATTTTTATTTGATTAAAGTGAACGAGTATCTTCAAGAATTTATTTCGTTTAAAGGATTATTCAAAGGTTTTCGTTCAGTCAACTTGAAATTCGTCATATGAATGTGGTGTTTGCGATTAAATTAAAAAAATCGAGCAATAGAAGTACAAATTTTTACATGTTTTGATGCCGTCAAAAATATACTCAGTATGATGGATTGGCGTTATGAAATCACCTACAATATTTATATTGCTTAAATTATCCTATACCAACATTGTTGGTGTTAAAATATTTCACGGACAGGAACCAATATTTTTTGAACAAATATTTTTATAATTCAGTTACCAGTCTAGGCTAAAATGCATCAAAATGCAAATCAAAGATTCGCTTTTAAATCTTGTTTCCTTATGCTGGAACATGATTGTTTTGCATTACGTGTTTGTTAATTTCAAGATTTCATCCATCCAGTCATTAATTTTTATGTTTTCAGCTAATAGATTTTTTGTAGTATTTTTTACCCCTTAATATATGCAGCACCCTTTTGCTTTTTCTTCAAAACCATTTTTGACTGAAAAAAGTTAAAATTTATTTTGAATTAAACCAAAAACTTCTACAATTGTTGCTTTTTGCCTTTTTGCATCACACATATATCAAAAACTAAAAATTTTCAAACGATTTCAGCAGATTTTTGATTTAAAACAAAGTTTGCTGCAATTTACCCCTTTTTCTAAGTAGGATGAGAATCACATGTTTTTGTGAATTTTAAAATAACTAGTTCTACCAATAATTTTTCTGACTACGTAAATTTGATGTTTCATCAACCTTAAAAGTTTTGATGCACAAGCGATTTGATTATCTGTGAACATTAAGTTTTTAGAAGCCATTGAAGTTGAAAAGTGTTGCATGAAGCCTCGGTTGACGGTATCAATATAAGGGAAAAATTTCGAACTCTCATGAAGATTTATCTCCAAATCACCTCCACACTTTGCTCAATGGCCATCAACATCGACTTAAAGATCGTTTTCGGCCAAAATGACAAGTTCTTTGCTTGCCGGGACCATTTCCGGATTGTTTTTTCTCTGTATTCGGCCATCATACACTCCCCCAATCATTGCCGGCCAATAATCGATAAACGGTCCCCGGGGCACAATTACCCCGACATCCTCACGTGTGTGTCATATAGTTTTGTGTATCGACAACATCTCATGACCGGAAATACCGTCATTCCGGAAGCTCTGATTTCCCCAGATGACAACAAGAACAACTGGTCTCATCCAAAGAAAAAAAAAAGACGCTTCCCCTGATCTTCTGGAACATAACATAACACTTCGCCGAAACTTGGCCGCCCCCCCAAATTTTGTTGTCATTGGTCACCTGTGCGCTGCTCAACTCTCGGAATTCATGGAACGGAACCACCGAAACGGCCTATTTCGTCCTGGCAGATGATACCTAGAACGGGCAAAATCGAGCGGGCACAGCGCTTCGAATTACCGTAATCACATTTAGTCGCCGTCGTTTTGACAGGATTCCAACGTTTTTTTCCCTCTATCTCTCTGCTTTCGTATGATGACACAAAACGACGGCGGCGTCTCTGTTAGTCGTATGACGAAATGGTGGCCGCCGACCTCCAGTTTGAATTCCCCGGGCAGCGATAAAAAGAGCAATACAGGATGATACGAATTGAGAATTTGGTGTTTTTTTCTGGGTCCTCTACCTCACCAATGGTAGGTATGCGAGGAACAAAATAACGGAAACTGTAAAACTTGTATCGTGCACCAGAATGTTTACGTTCTTTTTGGAGAACTAAACGAAAACAACTTTTAAGGATCTCTAAACTAAGGACTTTTGAAAATCGAATCTTCAAATTGGCTCGAAAACCCGTCCTTATTTTGCAATAGTCGCATGTGATAACTATTAAATTTTACATTTTCTCCCTACTCCTTCATTCTCAAAGGTTCAAGTTTTGATTTGAAAACACCCCCTAAAAAGGATCAGCACCAAATTAAAGAAAAAAAAAATACGAAAAAGGATTAAGCTAGCATAAGCCAAAGGATAAACAGCCCCAACTCAGCCTCAATCATTCTATTCCAGCCGCAATCCTCGCCGTCTGCTAGTAAACTTACTGCACAAATACATGTACACACAAATTTTACGGCCGTTTGGAGACACTGGTTTTAATCAGGAATGTCTTTTTTTTGCTTTTGGCATTTAGCTGCCCGCCAGGGTTGTCCTTTTGATGAATTTACTAGCTGAACTGGTAAATTTGTTCTTTCATAATGTGAAAAATAAAATTTCAGAGCAAAAGTTAAAGGTTAAGGTTAAGATTAAGGATAACGTCAACAAAAATCAAGAAAAAAAAGCTTTTTTCATCCATTTATTCTATTCTTAAAAAACCTTTCTTGATTATATTTATAAAACTTTCTCAAACATTTCGTTTTGGATGCATGAATTAAAAAATAACAACCCAATTTAATTTTTTTCAGCAGATTTGTCAAAAAAAGATAATAAATCTGAGCAAAATCCAAGCCTTTAGCAAGGTAAAGGTAAAGGTAAAGGTAAAGGTAAAGGTAAAGGTAAAGGTAAAGGTAAAGGTAAAGGTAAAGGTAAAGGTAAAGGTAAAGGTAAAGGTAAAGATAAAGGTAAAGGTAAAGGTAAAGGTAAAGGTAAAGGTAAAGGTAAAGGTAAAGGTAAAGGTAAAGGTAAAGGTAAAGGTAAAGGTAAAGGTAAAGGTAAAGGTAAAGGTAAAGGTAAAGGTAAAGGTAAAGGTAAAGGTAAAGGTAAAGGTAAAGGTAAAGGTAAAGGTAAAGGTAAAGGTAAAGGTAAAGGTAAAGGTAAAGGTAAAGGTAAAGGTAAAGGTAAAGGTAAAGGTAAAGGTAAAGGTAAAGGTAAAGGTAAAGGTAAAGGTAAAGGTAAAGGTAAAGGTAAAGGTAAAGGTAAAGGTAAAGGTAAAGGTAAAGGTAAAGGTAAAGGTAAAGGTAAAGGTAAAGGTAAAGGTAAAGGTAAAGGTAAAGGTAAAGGTAAAGGTAAAGGTAAAGGTAAAGGTAAAGGTAAAGGTAAAGGTAAAGGTAAAGGTAAAGGTAAAGGTAAAGGTAAAGGTAAAGGTAAAGGTAAAGGTAAAGGTAAAGGTAAAGGTAAAGGTAAAGGTAAAGGTAAAGGTAAAGGTAAAGGTAAAGGTAAAGGTAAAGGTAAAGGTAAAGGTAAAGGTAAAGGTAAAGGTAAAGGTAAAGGTAAAGGTAAAGGTAAAGGTAAAGGTAAAGGTAAAGGTAAAGGTAAAGGTAAAGGTAAAGGTAAAGGTAAAGGTAAAGGTAAAGGTAAAGGTAAAGGTAAAGGTAAAGGTAAAGGTAAAGGTAAAGGTAAAGGTAAAGGTAAAGGTAAAGGTAAAGGGCTTTTTTCATCCAAACTCATCGACAAATTTTAATAATTTTAACAATAAGGCTTCTTAAAAACACGTTTTATGATTATTTATATAACACTTTCTCAAAAAACTTAATTTTGAAGGCATAAATAAAAAAAAACATCATAATTTGTTTTTTTCGGCTAATTTGTCGAAGAATCCAAGAGTTTTCCAATGAAATCCGGGCAACCAGGCTGGGTCGAGATGTTCCAAAATTTTGTATGCAATATCCGGGCAAACCCGGATAAAGTCCCGGGCAATCTGGCAACCTTGGGTTAAGGTTAAGGTCTAATTTAGCATAAAAATTAAAGGTTAATTAACAAATATTAGAGTTTGATGCACTTCTGGTTTGTTTGTTGTGAAAAAACAGTGTATTGATCTTTTTTTATAAACCATCTGACATTTACCCATTTAAAAATCATATTTAAAGACACCCCTAGCTTTTTCTAGCATAAACAAAATCTTAACCTTACCCAAATTTCGTCGCTCTCCCTTATGCGACACACGTTTTTACGACATTCGCAGCCAGTAACGCTAATCCCGGTTCCCTGATATGATTTTTTTCTCGTTCTTTCTGCATCGTTTTCAGGGTCTTCTCAAAGCCAAACCACGCAAAAACTCGTCAGAAAACAACAACAACCCAGTAAATGCCATCAGTTGAAATGTCGAACAAACAAATTCCCAGCCTAGGCGTTGCGTACTTGCGAGCCGACCAACTAACTAACTAACCAACTAACTAGTTAGCGGGTTTGGAAGGTGGGAACATAAAAGGAAACAAAACACAAACACACGAAGAACCTTCAGTCGCCAGGATTCGTGATAGACCAATTTCCTCAGCCCCGAAAGAACTTCCTCCACCCACTCACCTGAAATCCAAGCGTCGTCGGAATCCTGCTCGAATACGCGAAAGTGTTGTCGTTGTCGTCGCCGTCGTCGTTGATGTTATGCGGTTTTGGAAGAAAGCAATTTCGTGAACGGAAGTGAGCTTCAATCCTAGAAGAAGTAGCTGAAGAACACACCGGGAATAATAACTGGAACAATAACAGTCAACGAACCGGAAGAACGAGCCCTAGCAGAAAAAAAAACGAAACCAAAGAAAATCCGGTGAATTCCGGTCCGTAAGAAGACTTGAAAGACACGGGCAGACAGAAATCTTCATACATATCATCATCGCCATCATGCTCCTGACACTGCTGAGATTCGTTTTCATCGTTCTGATATTCGGTAAGTACCGTGAATTTATCTGTCTTGAAATAATTGAGGGAAAGATTGAAATTTTTACTAAATTTTTCTGACAAAAAATTTCGAAAAAAAAGCTTCAATCGACATTCAATATAAAACAATTTAAAATAATGTAATTTTTTAAAGTTTTAACAATTTTGACAATTTTGACAATTTTGACAATTTTTTAAAGTTTTGACAATTTTGACAATTTTGACAATTTTGACAATTTTGACAATTTTGACAATTTTGACAATTTTGACAATTTTGACAATTTTGACAATTTTGACAATTTTGACAATTTTGACAATTTTGACAATTTTGACAATTTTGACAATTTTGACAATTTTGACAATTTTGACAATTTTGACAATTTTGACAATTTTGACAATTTTGACAATTTTGACAATTTTGACAATTTTGACAATTTTGACAATTTTGACAATTTTGACAATTTTGACAATTTTGACAATTTTGACAATTTTGACAATTTTGACAATTTTGACAATTTTGACAATTTTAACTATTTTAAGAATTTTGACAATTTTAAGAATTTTGAGAATTTTGAGAATTTTGACAATATTGACAATTTTGACAATCTTGGAAATTTTGACAATATTGATAATTTTGACAATTTTTTCCTTTGAATGATTTCTCGAGAGGAAAATGAAGAGGGATTTAAAAATCATTGATTTAATTTGTTGTTGAAATTCATCTCAAAGCTCAATCTAAATTCTGGAAACAGCTTTGAATGGTGAATTTCGAAACTTTATTTCTTATGCTTTCAAAGTTTCATACGTAGAACTTTTTAGACCTGATTCATTGTGGTGAGTTTACGCATAACGAGGTACTTTTTCAGCTGAGGGATGAATCAGAAGTTTTCTGAAACTTGGGCATGCGCCCTAGCAATTGGGATAAAAGGAGCACAGAACAGCTTTCGAAGCTTTCAAATGTTTGGCCTCGAATGTTGGTTACACTGGTTGTCAAAGCTTTGTTGATAAACATTTCATCCATCCGGCGTGCGAAAGTTTTATTTTAGAAATTCTAATACGAACTTCGAATCGTCCTTCGAATTCCTGATAAACTTAGATGAGACGATGAGCTTTCTCAGGATTCTTCTTATAACGACGAAAGCTACGTCAGCATATGCTTTCATCGCAGTGTTTCAACACTTTTTTCAACTTGTTTATCCACATGCAGTTTAAACTTTTATATAAGATAAACTGACCATATTCATAAGCTAAGTAAGGTTTGAAGCTTACGATTAAAGCTTAATTCTTTTAGAAATGGGACACTTTCTTTTGCTACTAGCTCGTTTACTAGTTATCGGACATTCAAAATTTTGACAGCATTTTGCTACCTGTAAAAAGTACTATCCCACTTATTTTTTTTTTTTCAAAATTCTAAATTTAAGCGTTTTTGAGATTTTCACGATGCAAGAGAAAAAGGAAAAATAATTTTGCACAGTTTTCTTCAAAATCCATCATTATCATATTCATGGCTGACAAAACCGTTAATCATTCAAAGAATTACTGTCTGTGAGTGGTGGAAAAGTATGCAAACACTGTCAAAATTTTCCACAATGTTCAAATCAAGCATTGGAGTGAAGCACGTGATCGACAACTTCGGTTAAGGGTCATCAGGGAGGTCAGGTTTTTTTTTGTTTTTTGATAGGAATTTACCACTAGGTGGCATTCTTCCCTAGGGAGGAAGCATTTTTAATGATGAAAAAACGAAAAAATAAGTGCAGATCGCTGTAATTAAAAAAAAAATTCTCCGGTAAACTGACAGTGTTGCCTGATGATGAGTCATTCAAACCTAACCTCAGACAACAATATTTTGCAAGGTCCAGAGCTCGTAAGCTGTATAGCCGGTACCGATACTATGCGGCAGATGATATCTGATGAACGTCAAAACTTAAGAAATACTCTATTTCAAACAAATTCCAGCGTCTGAATCCTATTCCATGTCTTCTCGTGGCAAGGTCCCTAGCATATTAAAGTATGTATTTGCTGGTTGTTTTTTTTTTTTATAAAATATAATGATTTGCTAAAATACTGCTCCTGTGGAAAAAAAATAAAAATTTTCAAAACAAAAATTTCGGTTTTCGCTGTTTTTAAAAGAGTAATTTTTTACTTGTAATTAAATACCCTTCACAACCAACGATCTATACTAACCAATTATACTTGAAGTTCAATCTCATAATGGTTTTACTTCGTTATTGTAAGATTTTACCAGCAGAAATTCCCTTGAAAACGCTTTAACACTAAACGTACCGATACTTACGCCGAGAATGCTGGACACCAGCTGTTAGAAGCAGTTAAGAGTTTGGATTCAAATTAAGTAAGACAGCCGTAACGAAAGCACGCGGTGACACATTTTGTAAGTGCGAAAAAGTGAAATAATTGCAAGTCATAAAGTGTGTTAATTTAAAGTTTTTATATTTTTATCGAAATACAGTTTTTCTGAAGATGGCTGAAATCATCCAGTAGGCCGAAACGTAAAAGAATTGTTATTATTTGATTCGACAATCACCGAAAAATATCAACTTAAAAAGATAACAACAACTGGCGCCGACTGGCGGTGATCAAAACCCGTAAACCACAATCAAAATTTGTAAATAAAATGACAAAATTCTTCTAGAACTAAAATTACGAAACAAATTTGACGAAAAGTTTACAAATATGAAAAATAAAATAACAAAAAAAATACAATACAATTACAAATATTTGAAAAACATTTGATAAATCTTTGAAATAATTATGACAAAGGTGATAAAAGTATGGCAAAAACTTAACATTGAAATGACAAAAATATGACAAATGTGCTAGAATATGGAAATTTTTTGACAAAATTAAATAGCGAAAATATGACAAATGTGATGACAATTTGACGAAATAATGGTAAAATCTGACAAAATAAAGACAAAAATATAGATTTGTCATCAATGTAGCTCAGTTGTACCGGATAAGTTATTTTTGTATTTTTTTGTCATCTGCATCGTTGATATAAGTCGTGAACGACATTGGGATGAAAAAACAAAAAAATAGGCAAAACTGTGGAAAATTTTTGACAATCCAATGAAAATAAAAAAATGTGACAGAACTTTGACAAAAGTTGACAATGAAATGACAGAACTCTGAAATCAAATTTTGTTTTTTTTTTGTCATAGTTTTGCCCATTTTCGTCAGTTTTTATTATATTTTTGTCGTTATTTTGTCATATTTTAGACACTTTCGTCTTATTTTTGTCATATTTTTATCACATTCATAATATTTTTGAAAAAGTATTGTCATATTTTTGTCATTTTATTGCCAATTTTTTTCATATGTGTCATATTTTGTTAGTTTTTATAGTTGTCATGTTTTTAATACATTTTTTATGTTTTCTATAATGTTGTTAATTCTTTGTCAGTTTTTTTTCGAGTTTTTTAAATAATGTAGTTTTTTTGTCATTATTTTTCAAATTTTTTTAAGGCTTTTTTTCAGATTTTTTTTTTATTTTACCGTCCAATTTGTGCCATCTGTCATAATTTTTTTTTATTATTTTGGTGATGGCTTTGTCACTTTATCGTAAAATTTATCAAAGTTTTGTCATATTCTACTCACATTATGGACATCATTTTTATATTTTTTGTCATATTTTTGTCAGAGTTTCTTTATATTTTTTGATCATAAAATGGTCATGTTTTGGCCATAATATTGTCGTAATTTTATTATATAGTAGACCTCTCTCCCCTCCCCGTTAGCGTCTGAAAATGCCAAGCAAAATGTTACTCTCCAAACGAAAAATTTCAAACTCCAAATCAAATATTCATGAACAATTCAAATGATTCCAGTGAAAAAATGTCGACTCAGAACCTTGAAATCTTATCCCAGGCCAATAATTATACTACAGTTTTAAAAAAAAAATACAAAAAACTATCAAATCACCCAGCTTTTACCCAAATTTTCGCTCTTTATTAGCAAAATCAAACAAAAATTTAAATTCAGACATTAAATTATTGTAATTTGCGCCTAAGTTTTGGAGTAAATTTTATCAACATTAATGTGACGATTGATGAATTGCAGTAAACCAAAGTCAAGTGTTTTTCTTCGTGATTTTATTCAAAAATTTTAAAATTGACGAATATTTCAGAAAATATCCCGGATTTGTACGGCCCGGAAAAAATAGGAAGCTTAGGCTAGAATAATGCCGAAATTTGTGGTTTCAGATTTGCTTATAATTGCTTATAAAAAAAATGAAACTATTTTTAAGATTTTAAATTTTGACTGTTGATTCTTATGCTGAATTGAATCTTAAGAAAGTTTCATGGTGATCCAGAATTAAAAAATCGGAAACAGTTTGATTATTCCCAATATTCCTTTACATTCACAGTTTGAATTTCGAATCAATAACTGAAGAAAGAATTCACATTGAAAACCAACAATTCAGAATTCAAATATGAGATTTCTAGTTGAGAAATCTTATCAAAATTTCGCCTTTTGGCTCACTATCAATAAGAATAATTATCTGGAACTCAGATTCAAAAATTGTTATCAAATTCTGAATTTAAATTTCAAATTCAGGTTCAAAAGGCAGAACTCTGGTTCGGAATCAGAATTAAAAATTTAGATTCAGCTCGAGGATAAGTTTTAGAATCAAAATAAAATATCAATGTGAGAATTTTTTTAAGGATTCAAATAACAGACGATCGCCGTTTTCTAATTTTGATCCTGGATTCAAAACTAAAATTTAAAATTCTATCAGAATTTGTTTTGAACACAAACCAGAAGGAATCACAAAAATAAAATAAATTTTGATTTTAGAGAAAACCAGATTTTTTTAATTCAACTGAAAATATGTTTTCCTGTTTTTTTGTTTAACATTAGTCATGTTGCAGTTTCAAACTTTAATTTTAAAACTCAATCGAGTTAACAAAAGTAGAAATTTAATCTGATGTGAACCCCAAACCAAATCCATTTCATTTATCAATAAATATTTGAAATTTCTTTAACCAATGCTTCAAATGGTTATACTTGTGGTTAAAAAGAACTAGCTCATCACTTTCTTATTTAAGAAAATATAACAAAAAACTTCTTTAAAATGAAATCTGCAAATCCATAATTTATTTTTTTAACTTCTTGAGAATAATCAGAAACTTCTAGGATTTATTTCCGAAAGTTAGAAATTAGTATAAACACCTTACTATTGATGTAAAATGATTCAAACCTGAATAAAAATATAGATTCCATTTTTAAAACTATTCTTTATGCTTGCATTGTTCAAGCAAAAATGTTATATAAAATATATTTTCACCAAAACACCTCCCCTCCATGAGGCGATTCTTTCCCGGGCCCCAAGTTCAATTCTATTTATATACTAGATTATTAATTTATTCCTCACACTTATTAATTATTCGTTTTTTCATTTAATAATTCGATTCGATCCCATTAAGGCATGCGTACATTTGAGAGAAGCTGGGTGTGCCATTTGATTTACTAATTTAATCTTTTCCTTCCATCTGTTGTTTCAATCCGCTTTTGTAGCCAAAAATCGAAACATATCGAAAGCCCAAAAGCCAAAATCATCCTGTGCTGGTGTCTATTTCAATCATTTGACCAAAAAACCTCCATACCACCCTCATTTTTTTTTCGTCGGTTAAGCGTCGGTAGTATTTTTTTGCGGCTTTTGTTCATCTATATTTGGACTTCGATTTTTTTTTTTTGCTATTTTACCTCCCAGATGGTTGGCCCTTTTGGCAATCATTTTGGCGGAACAATCCCATTATGGTCGCTTCAATTGATTGATAATCATCACATATGTATTTGTGGTTTTTTTTTCTGTTGGTGTCTTTCGGTGGTTCATTTTATTTTTCCCGCAGTCGGGAAAAATGTGGTTTGTCTATTTTTTTGCATCTCATTTGTGGTTTTGAGGTGTCACTGGTCGTGTATGACAACTCATACTACCTTGAAGTGGAATGTCAAATATTTTCTGAAAAAAACCAGGTCAATGGATCGGTATTGCCTTGATAATTGGGTATTGAAACCGTTTTTGTTCGGATAACAATGTTGTAAGCAGTAAATACCGATACGGTGACCCGCTTTAATAGAGCTTCACGTAAGGTCATGAATGAATAAACTTTGGTTCCATTCACGAATTCACGGTATAACCTCGTCGTCCCACATCGGAGTTTTCTCTCAATCTCGATGGCTGTCGGACCATTGACATCGCCAAACTATAGAGCCAGCCAAATTGGTTCTGATCGATTGTTTTATTTTTTTTATTCGCTTTCTCAGTCGAAGAAAAACCAGCCAGACTGCAGCTGATTCGGGTAATGAAATTGTGCAACTTTATTGAAACATACCGACTGGACCGAATTTCCAAAAGCACAGACGCCGGAGTTTGCTTGCTTGCCATTGGCAGCTCATTATACTTGAATCAACTGCAACTGAAACTGGGAGTGAATGGGTTGTTCCGATTCAGAAGCTTTTCGAAGCGTGGTGGCTGAGGGTGGTGTTGGCGTTTTGGATGCTTTATAGTTGGTATATATTATAACAACAACCAAATATTTATTAGGGGAGAACGGGGAAGGCACTTTTACTGGGTCGATTTGGGATCATTTTTGAATTTCTCAAACCCTGGGGTCTTAAAAGCTTCGTTTTGGTTCAAAACTTATCCATGATTTTTTGCAGAATTTTCAAGCAACGTTTACATGAGTAAATTTTAACTTTTAGGTTTGTATGGAAAAATTTAATAATTTGTGCTGAAAAATCAACATAATTTTTTTTTTCTGTGGAATCGAGATGGTTTATGGTTTTGTACCAATTAATAAATTTTCTAATGGAAATTTTTCGCTGTAAAACTTTGTTGAAGACCGTAACTTTGTATCTTATTAGACAAAAAAGTTATTAGCTGGTTAACAGGGGTATGTCTTTATTCATTGATAAACGATAAATTCAAAGACACCATTGCTGGATGCCTTGCGAGGTATTGCATGACTACTTTTCAAGCAATGACAATTTACTCAAAATTCACAGATTTCACAGAATTTTTAAATTTCGAATGGATTTTCAAAATTATATTTTTTTTGGCAAACACAAAATAAAGTTTTCTTATTAGTCCTGCTACGTGATTCCATGTTCCAGAGACCGTGATGTGATAGATCTCGGAGACTCGGTTTGCTACAAACTCTTTCCAACGCAAAGGTGGGGATGATAGCAAACACTTAACTATCATGGAATTAGTCACAAACTAAGATTTCGCTGACTGCAACTCGATGCTTCTGGAGACTCTCTCATACAGGTGCGCGAAAAGTAAAGCTGATGACAAATCTAATCTAATATTCTTTTTCAACAGGGTTGGCAGGGACTACTTTCGAATTCGCCGGCAAAAGTCGAACTAGAATCTCCTCATTAGCATCCACGGTTCATATATATGAGCATGCTACGTACGCTTTGTCTGATGCATCACAAAATCCGTTTATTTCTACAACTCTTGTTTCCTGACTAAAACCGACCCAACGGGGCACTGACAAACTGTCTAAACTTGCAAAATTTCGATGACACTCCCTCCACTGCTCCTGAAGCTCAACGGTCAGTTCCTCATCCCAATCATTTTGGAGTTTCCACCGATTTTTTTTATAAAGATTTGAACTAGGATTACGACGGCTCCAACTAGTTCTAAGGTATTGAAAAGCCGTGCTACGTCTGACAATACTTTTCGCTTAGTTATCGGTGCTTTATAATCCTAAGAAATCGTACTGAAGTGGAAGTCGTCGGAGCTAGGCTGCTGTTCGAATAAGCAACACTTATTTTGGTAGAAAGTTGTTTCAAAGCTAAAATTTTATAATTTTTCAGTATCGTGAACTTAATAAATAATAGATTTCAGAAACTTACATTTAAGTGCCTTTGTAATAACGAAAATGACAGCGGATATAGATTGAGATTATATTTCTGATTTTCAGATGAATCGTTTTGGGTCAATCAGCGCTTCCTAGTAGATTTTAATGTAAGATTAACTAGATCTGACTTATAAATTTAACTAAGATTTATTTTTGGTAGAAATCTTACCAAAATCTGTTAGAACAGATGACAATTTTTCACGACTTGCTGCTACAGAAATTAAGGCCAAAATTCCCAACTATAAAGGTTAAAGTGAAGGTAAAAATAACACTTGAATAAATCCTCTCGATAACCTACTTTTTCATACAGAAAATATAACTGAATATAACCGGTTTTAAACTGGATTTTCTCATGTATCCTAGATTTGCCAAACTATTACTTTGTGAACACGTTTTTTCCAAATTCACAGATTTTTCATAATGACATTCCGCTTTTGCTACATTCTAAACAACTATGTACGAGAGCCTGGGACTCACATCTCATTTTCATCCAGCTTACGAGGGTCTTCGCCAACAGCTGCCACTGCAATCCAAGGGTTTTCACAGTAGATCTGGTTGAGTTTAACTCACAAATCAGTCGCTCATCACAGAGATGGGAAGATATTTTTTGTAAAATCTCCAAGCAGTTAGAAACGTACTTTCTGAGAGACATTCTAGCGGAATCCATGCGGGTCATCATTTGTTGCACAAGTTGCTTTCCTTCTTCAATGGATTTGATACTGATCAGCATGTCGTGCGATCGGATATTTCCCAGGATGGAGGGAAAATTGTTTCAAACACCTTGTAGCAAGATAAGAGGCGGAAGAAGTACACAGTATTAAATAATCATGTACACTTACATGTTTTCAGCTGCAAATAATTAGAACAAGTTATTCCTACTAAATTTACATGACTTATGACGTAATGTAAATTCCCGAAAAGAATAATATGCCATTGTGAATTTACATGACAATAAAAATGAAACCGTTCCGGCTTATTAATCCTTTCTAGTTTTGAATCATAATTTATCAACTGCTAGCCATCAGCCTTGTAACAAAGCATGACATTGATTAAATAGATACTCATAATGTTCATGTTTACTCGAAATCCGCAAGCTCCAGATTTGCAACAGCATTTTCTTTGCGCATCAAATCGAACTTGCTGCTTACCGGTCGGCCGTTCGGTGTTTGTTTGTGAAACGATCTTGCTACAGGGTGCATCTGAATTTTCGTTTTAGTTTCGTCAATACTTTTTGGATGGATGATGTAGAAAAAAAAAATTGTCATTACTTTTCAAAAAAGGTAGCACTAAGTTTTTTTTTGTTATATCAGACTTGTTATTTGTTCGTTGTACATTGAAATGTTCTTTGCAAAATGATGGAATTGTAGAAAGGAAAGGGGTAATGAAACTTGCAGAGGTCGGCATTAAAACGCCATTCGCTAGTTAGTTCGCTACATTTTTTTTGTATATTTATTTTTTAACTTCATTTTTGGACAACTTACGACTAAAAAAACTCCATCACCTTATGGAAAATAACATTTATCAGCATTACTGCTTGAATAATTTCGCTTAGTGGAGTTTGTTTCTTCGTTATTTCACCAGAAATCCCGCAAGACTTCATTTCAACCTTATCGGTTAAAGTTATTCTTATATTAAAAAATATTTAAAATTAGGGGCAAGAGGTGAACTGTACCTTAGAACAAAATATCTTTTCTATCCAATAATGTATAAACTTTTATCGAGTAATAAACTATACTTAAGATTTTTTTTACAAACGCAACAAAAAAATGTTTTTATGAACAATTTTAAAAGGATTTTACTATTTTACATTTATGAATATTTGCAAACAATAAGACACACCCTGTGCGCGACTGCAACGTGTTCGATTCCAAACATTGTTTCATGCAAAATTCATGTAAAATTACAACAAATTGACACGAATGAGGAAACGCATGGTTTTTTTCAGGGCAGCGTTATAGTATACAACACATCTGACCGAAGTTTACATAAAATAAAATTTTACATGAAATGTAAAGCTCAGTATTTTTTTCTGTGTATCGTAAGTAACGGTGTTAAGTTCGAAGGTCCGAAAACACCTTGATGAATGAACCTTGATCATTCGATACATCTTGGCTATCTCAGCTACCATCGCGTACTGCTGAAGCCTGAGGCGTGGCGTGATATCCAGCAGCTCAAACCGGACGACTGATCCCACCATGATAGCATCATTCAACGAAACACCAAGAGATGACTTGCATGATGTGTCGAACACCACTCGGAGTTTTGTCGTTGTACTTTCCGGTTTAAACACAGAGAGAGGTGGTATGTGGTAACGTTTTTCTAGTTCCGACTTGTATGACATTTCTTGCATGTGCCCTAGTGCATTTATGGACGAAAGCAGCATACAACTTCTTCAAATCAACATCGGTTTCAAATCGCCTTTCCAGTGCCGTAAAACAACTAACAGCTCTCGTGAGTGAGTTACCAAGTTTATCAATCACAGTCTCTTTTTGGAAACTGTAACGACGAATCGACCTTCAGTGTCATGTATCGCAGTTTCTCGAAAGATTTTCTCACACAACGATTCTTCTATAGACAGGACAATTTTAACGCGACAGGTTTCTAGTTCCCAGAGCTTCAGCAATTGATCTTGCAGATTTACAGTTGAACAAACAAAAGTTCAAGAAATGGATGGTGCTGCGCTTGATACTCGACCCGAGACAATCAATTCGGGATTTTGTAGAGTTGGTCCGTTTGCAGTTATCTTGCGCCTGTGGTGAGCAAGTCCATGTAAAGCATGGATCACGCAAAATCTGGACGCATTAAAAAGGGTCTGTCTCGGAGCTTTGTCAACGAAATAAAAATGTTTTGTAATCACAATGCAGGGAGAACCACTTTTTATAGTTTGGACACCCTTCACTGACCTCAGCGACCATTTTGTTCCACAATCTTTTCATCTCTGTTGCATCCCGAGTCGTCCTCCTTCATCTTCTGCTTGACAATTGCCCAAAAATTTTCGATAGGGCGGAGTTGAGGGCAGTTGGGAGGGTTGATGTCCTTTTAGACAAAATCCACCCGTTTGGTCCGATACCACTGTACATACCTCTTAGGTGTAGTGGCAGCTTGCAAATCCGACGAAAACTTTACTGGTCCTTTGTGAGATCTAATGTACAAAAAAAACGTTTTTTAAGGCACTCCTCCTTGTACATTTCGGAGTCCATGGTCTTGTTTTTTACAAAAACCGGGGTTTTTCGGCCGCAGCTGCAAATACCTTACCAGATCAAACACTTTCTTGCCAACTTATCAGCAAAAACGAATTTGAACTTGGCGAGGACATCACCCCGACCAGTGGCTTTGTAAAATTTTTGGCCTGGAAGCCGCCCAAAATCAGATTTCACGATTTTTGAACCCGACCACGACGGGTTTTTGACGTGGGTGTCCAAAATTAATTTTCGCCTCGCGGCTTCCATTACGTGTAACTTTATTGGAACAAAACGAATCGTTTTGAAATTTTCAGCACTGATAGAGAAAACATTCTCAAACAAAGTACTGTCAAAACATTCGAGATCCGACAACTAGAAGCGCTATGATATAATAAACAGTGCGTCCAGATTATGGATGATCCATGCTTTAATATTCAGCCTCAATTTTTACTTCTATGTTACTCGACCCATGGAAGTACGGATCTGCCAGGAGCGATGCAACAGAAAGCGACAAAGTGGATGGATCAAACGAAGTTGTTGGCGAATGAAGAGTGAGCTTTGGTAATACGAAAAACTGCACAGTTCCTGGAAGCGGGACATCTTCGGCGAACGAGGAGTTATTTCAGCGCTTACAGCCTTGGTTGAAAAACTTTGCGATGATCCAACAGCTTGGACCGACAGGAACGTGGGCGATTCAACGAGGTGCAGCTTCCGAGAGAGGTCACGTGTCATGAGGCAATGTTGCGACCATTAATCAAGAAGAGCTCGCGCAATCAGCGTGTTGCCATGACGATCTTTTGCTCTTATTAGAGCCGTTGACAGAATAATGTTGTTCGAAGAAGAAGCAGGAAGTGCGACATAATTTTGACTGGTGTTACTATGTGTTGAAGTTTGTTGTGTCTTTGTGTATTGTAATTTTGTTTTTGCATTTTGTGTTGAGATATGCAAGTCAAGCTTCCGAAAAGTACTGCCGAATGACAGTATTCTTGCGAACGTCGCACATCCACCTCGGTGAAAGCTTTCCGAATATTTCTTCCCCGACAGTTTTAAAAGGCGCGTTCGTGCGATGTACAACGATGCCTTGGTTTACCTCATGCGAAAGTTTGCTCGTAGATTTGAAAGCCTTTTAAGCTCCATAACAGTTTTGGGAGAACTTCGTGACAGTTTTCAATGCGTTGAATTTCGCATGACAGTACTGCTAACTCCGTCCGACTGTAGCCGAGATTCGCTTTGGATTATCATCCACGCTTGGGCCGAGTTAATTTCGAACGAACGTATGCATTTTCCTTTTGCTTGAAGCTCAAGCTACCTGCTGCGGCTGGTGATCAACCCAATCACCCTCTCCTCCCCTTTTTGCCTAAGGTGCACCGGAACCCCACCGGGCATGGGTACGGTATGGGCACGACAGTCACCCGTGACAGTCCTGCCCAAACTGTCATGCCCTGCAGCCGACAGTTCGGATGAAATAATTTTCGAAATAGGAGGCATGAAGGGACGGAAACGGAACTGTCGGTTGGGTTTGCTACAGCTTAAAGCACAACATTTTCGGTCGCGCAAGCTTTGAGCCGATTGTTCAGATACAGCCTGCGTTGCCGCACGTGTGCGATGTAGCCGAAGCGTTTCGACTCGTTACCGACGGTACAGCATCGAACCGAGTGGTAAGGAAAACCGAGACAGTTTGTTTGGCAAGAAAAAAACTGTCGTAGCAAAGCTGTACTTTTCGGAAGCCTCGTGTATATTCTCGATGTGTGTTGATTGTAGTTGTGGCTGTTGGAACGATGCTTGTTGAACGATGGGTTGTGATGTTGACTGTTGATACGGCTTCGGATTCAACGGGTGTGAAACGGAAGATCGCGACGCGTGATTTAACGGATGATGCTTCTGGTGACAGGTATTTCTACTGCAATTCTCTGCGAAATGACCACTATGGAATCGGCAGACTCTGGCTCGATTAAAAGCGTCCAAACGCTCAGACAATTTTAGACACATGCACTTTTGGCGTGGAAGGGTGAATGCCACGGTTCATTTCAGAATGGACACCAATTCGACGACTTGTATGCGGTATTACATACTGAGCTCCTGGATTGCTTGTTGTCTGTTGAACTTGACTCTTCCGATGGGCCACAGATTGGAGAACACTGCAATATCTGCGTAAGAACTTCTTCAGGTCTTCGTCAATTTCGAAGAGAAACAGGATCAAGACGGGCGCTCAGCATGTAACCCAAGATTGTACTCCAGCTTATGATTTCTTCATTGACCTTCTGCCATATCTGCAGATTCTTCCCGAACTCTGTGATTAGATTATTCAGCCCGTCGTAGCCTTCTTTCTTCAGGGGTTCTGAATCAAATAAAGCGTCCAGATAAGCCTTCAAAATGAGCGCTCCTCCAAAATATCCCAAGCGACATGATAGTTGGCTCCGGTGAGTTTAATGGATCTTCAACGTATCACCTGTGACGGCAGACATGAGATACGTGAACTTTTCCGTAGATCCCAGCTAAGGATTGCAGTGAATGAGACTCCAAAAGATATGTATCTATGAACGTCACCCATTCCTTGATCTTTCCGTTGAAGGTTGAATGTCGAATCTCTGGAAGTTTGACACGAGAAAATGGCGCTGACCGATTTTGAATGAACCTCGACTCGTCGTTTGGCTGAGATGATCTCGATGGTTGAAGTTTCATGAGCATTGAGCATACCCTTCAGCTCGATAAATCGATCCTCGAGCTCCAGCAAAATACTCTCGTTCTCATCCTGTCGTTGCTTTTCTGCTTTATTTTTAGTGTCCTCTTCCAAATCCTCGTCTAGCTTTTCAAAGACCCTTTTTCAAAGCAATCTCTATTTTTCCACGCACTTCATAAAACTCACTACACACTGGATCCAAAGCTTGAATACTTGATCTTAATTGACACCCATCATGATCCAAATTATAGTGTTGCGAAAACCGATCTACATTGTCCAGTATATGCACTATTTGTCGTCCACGTTTTTGCAGAGTTTTTAGCTGCGATTGTAAGTTTCTAATTTTTTTTACAATTCGTTTATTTGAAACGGCTCGGATTGTTGGTTGTTGTAAGTTTCTAGCCATGTTAATCTTTTTCACAACCACCGGAACAACACTGGTGAAAAAACCAACGCAAACTAAGACCAACTTATGCAACCAAGAAAAACACCTCACATACAATCTCAATCTTCATTTCTCAACAACACAATAGTACTTCCCAAATTATGCGATGAACTACGATGTCCGATGTCCTGGAGGTTGCCTTCAAGTCCCGTGATGTCCTTCCTAGGTGTCGGGGTTCGCTCCAAGCTGGCTCGATGCACTTTTAAAAACACTTTCAGGCACTCATCACACACGTTTAATTGATCGATAAGCAGCGCAATCAGTTTGCAATGGCGAATTTTCGCGTCCCAAGCCAGCAGCACAAAAGGGTCCACTTTTAATTGTCTGGGAAAAGTTATTTGAGATGGCGATTTTTGCGTCGCCAATCAGCAGCACAATTTGCAAAACACCGCGAAACTTATCCACTAATCCGAAACTAGTCCATACAAATTCTCCGGTCAAACGTAATTAGATTGTCCATCCCGAGATTTCCCGGTCGGGAATTCCGGATTCCCGAGAACCATAGTTTCATTCCCGGGAATTCCCGACATATATGAAAATATTTCTCTGGAAAATTCGGATAGTCTCTGGAACCATTATTATTGTTCTTTTTGAAAATGTAGTCATAAAAAACTGTTTGAAAATATGCCAATTCCTGAAGCAGTAAACATTTTGCAGCCATTTGGAGCAATTTTTTTTTTATTCAAACAGATAAAATAAAAAGATTACATGTATTTTCATACCGTTTTCATTGAACGAAAACCCATAACCCTTCGAAAATTATATGAAAAATCGCACAGCAGGTAGCCAGATTGTGATTTCTCGGAAGGAAAATTTATGCGCTTGTTTCCCTCTGACTTTGAAAGCCAGATGAATTTTCAAACTTAAAAATGACCAAGGCATCGTTTTTTCCATATGAAGAACAATTATAAAAAGTGTTCAGATAAACAAAAAAAAAGTTGGATAAATCATCCAAATAAAAAGATAAAAAACATTATCCAACCAATAATTGCACGAATAAATTCTTCATTTCGCCTGTTCGGGTTAAAGTTCGTTAGGCTGTTTTTAATTTATCATTGTTGAAAACAGTTAGATTTATCTAGTAAAAAAAAAATTTAAAAAAAAAACATTATGAAGCGAACATTTCGAACAAATTATGGGCTTGTGTGCAGAAGAGGTTTGATAAGCTATATAGCAATCGAAGTGCATATATTTTACATGTTTTTGAATATTTCCCGAGATCCCGGGAATTCTTGGGAAACAGGTCACCAGATTTCCCGATTCTAAGGAACGAGAAAATGGCCGGGAAATGGACACTTTAAACGGAATGTGATATCCGGTTCGAAGGCCTAAAATGTTTTAGCACTCCCGAAAGAACTATTCGGACCCGCACAAGAAACTCGTGGATAATAAAAACTTCACTACTTGGTGAAAAGCAACTAAATCGGAAGTAAAAACGGTCTAAATTTCGCGGCGGTAACTTTTATTCCGATTCAAATCCTACTGAGCTCTTTACTAAATGTAAACAAAACATACCTAATTAGATGACATTCGCATTGTTCCATTTCAACTGTTCCTTATGAACATTATTGCACATTTCTGAAAAAATAAGATGTGCGCCATCGACTTCAGTATTTTATTATTCAAAGTCTAAAAAAAAAACATGCTTCTTAAAAAAGACTGTAGACCAGCTACGGAATGCTAAAAAAAATCACTTTATGCCCAAGAAAGCTGAAGTTAGAAGCTATACGTTGCATTAGGAATTTTTTAATTTTTTAAGATTATGATCACAAAAAATGTATTAAAAACTGTGTAATATTCTTACTTTCTAATCAATGAACCGTCAAAATTGTTTAAGTCATACCAGATAAATTTTGAAAACAGGATTGTAAAGTTGATGTAATTGGTCACTTTTTCGCATTTTCTTTTTTTCAAAACATGAAACACAGCTGTAATTTCTTAGCAGATCTACAGTCTTTTTTCCGAAGCATGTTTTTTAAGATTTTTTTTTCTGAGACTTTGGATAAGGAAATTTGAAGTGTTGTGACTGAATATTGTCTGATAAAAATATTTTTGTTACATAAAAAGGTTCCCAAAACTATAAATTTTAAAAATCGATTGGGAATCAAGAATAATATATTCGTTTTAGTCATGAGTGTCAAAATTGACACTCCAGGGGCTGTAACGGGTAAACATTTCAGGGACTGATGAGGGTTTAACAGGTAATATTGAAACATGTTAAAAGTATATCTAAAATGAATGGAAGAAATAAAAAAAAAACATCTGGAATATAACAATCAATACCGAAAAAATTATTTGTGAAATATAATAAGCGAGAGCATTTCAAGTAAACTTGTTATACGAATTCTTTCAAATGTGGGTGTTTTCAGTGTTCATGCATAGAAGTTATCTCATTCTTATTCAAATGATGATTATTGTTTATAACATTATGATTTTAACATATTCCAAAGACCTTTTCGAAAGAAAATTATATGAGTTATGTTTTATGTATTCAAAAAAACTATTTATTTTATTAATCAACATCATTCCAGTTTTTTGTTGACAAAGTTTGTGGATTAAACAGTCCCTTTTTTATAGATTATTTCATTGTAATCAAGAACTTCATCGACTTAATTTTACTTGAAGCAACGATCAAAAGTTGAAACTCATCACCAACAGAAGCCCCATAAAAGCGGCCACTTGCGAGGAAGCCTTTCGATAAGCCCTCAACAACCGACAGCAGCCATCAAGAGTTGCAACAACAACAACAAAAAAGGAGCGGCGAAAATCCTCGGAAAAACTCTTTGAGGAAGGCTTTACAGCCAGTGACATTGCACTTTCTCACTCTCTGGAGCCACTCGACAGTTAGTAGAAAAAAAACTCGCAATCGGAAAAGTTGGAAAACTGGCAGAGAAGGAAAGAAGGGGTGAATGACTTCGATGATTGAATTGGACGTTTTTGTTCGGAAGTGGAAAAGCTTAACACAACTTTTGATCGATCAACAATCGCTGATGACAACAACTGTCGAGTTAATGCACTCAAATTTGAGAACTTTTTAAAGAAAAAAATCCTATATTTTGATTGAATTTCGTAGCCACTTTAAAAAAAATTACCAATTTGATAAAAAAAAACACTAATCCGAAAATAAATTTTTTTAAAGATTTCGATCAAAATTGGCCACTTTTGCGTAAATTCAACACTTCAAGTTGGGAAGATTGGATTGAAGAAAGTGTCTTTTATTTCCCAAGTTTTGTGGCCATAGAAGTTGTCAGTAGCGCTTTCAGTCAGCAACAGCGGACAAAAAAAAACGTAGAATAAAAGTGTAAAATCATCACCGGAAGTGGTTCGCTTTCTCAAGGATCTGGATTGAGGTAATTCAATTAGCGATTAGCACTTTTTCTAGCATTGTTGAGAACGAGTTTCCAATTGGATGCGATTTAAATTGAGATCTAGTGTAGGGTGGACTTTTTGTCTCTCAATATTTTGTGCTAAACTTTTACAGAGGTTTTCTATTTCCGAGAAAATTTTTAAAGCAAAAACATCCAAACGCAGAGGAGGTTAGTGTTGACCAAACGTAGCACCTGTGTTGCGTGTTTGGATCCAGTTCCTAACTTTCGGTAAATAAGGTTTAATTAGATGCAGCTGCGAGAGTGCAAAGTTGTTTGGGTGTCAACTGGACTTGACTGCCTGGGTTAGATGGAAAATTTTATCCCACCCCAACCAAAACTTTTAAACCTGATGAATGGTCAAATTACCCCGGTGCAAGAATAATTTGAAACGAGTTGATATTGTTTTCGAACGTAAGTACTAATTGAAAACATGCTAGCTCCACAGTGAAGTGGCACGTGAGGTGAGGGAAAAATGAATTTTTCTCCCCGGTAATTATTGTTGTATTTAAACTGAAATTTTGAACACGCGAATAATAATAATTTGATCCAGCAAACAGTTTCAACAGATAATTGGTCCATTTTGAGGGTCCAGACGATTGGCCTCTTTTGATAATGTTAATTGAATGATAATTTTTGGTGATAACAATTGATCGGAGATGATTGTAAATAAAAATCGTAAATGAAAACACTTAAGATAAAATATGTGTGAAAAGGTGAAAATATTCCTCAAAAGTGTTCAATTACATTTTTGATTGCGATGTTATCGTTTTTGTCATTTTTGTCATTTTTGTCATTTTTGTCATTTTTGTCATTTTTGTCATTTTTGTCATTTTTGTCATTTTTGTCATTTTTGTCATTTTTGTCATTTTTGTCATTTTTGTCATTTTTGTCATTTTTGTCATTTTTGTCATTTTTGTCATTTTTGTCATTTTTGTCATTTTTGTCATTTTTGTCATTTTTGTCATTTTTGTCATTTTTGTCATTTTTGTCATTTTTGTCATTTTTGTCATTTTTGTCATTTTTGTCATTTTTGTCATTTTTGTCATTTTTGTCATTTTTGTCATTTTTGTCATTTTTGTCATTTTTGTCATTTTTGTCACTTTTGTCACTTTTGTCATTATTGTCATTTTTGTCATTTTTGTCATTTTTGTCATTTTTGTCATTTTTGTCATTTTTGTCATTTTTGTCATTTTTGTCATTTTTGTCATTTTTTGTCATTTTTTGTCATTTTTTGTCATTTTTGTCATTTTTGTCATTTTTGTCATTTTTGTCATTTTTGTCATTTTTGTCATTTTTGTCATTTTTGTCATTTTTGTCATTTTTGTCATTTTTGTCATTTTTGTCATTTTTGTCATTTTTGTCATTTTTGTCATTTTTGTCATTTTTGTCATTTTTGTCATTTTTGTCATTTTTGTCATTTTTGTCATTTTTGTCATTTTTGTCATTTTTGTCATTTTTGTCATTTTTGTCATTTTTGTCATTTTGGTCATTTTTGTCATTTTTGTCATTTTTGTCATTTTTGTCATTTTTGTCATTTTTGTCATTTTTGTCATTTTTGTCATTTTTGTCATTTTTGTCATTTTTGTCATTTTTGTCATTTTTGTCATTTTTGTCATTTTTGTCATTTTTGTCATTTTTGTCATTTTTGTCATTTTTGTCATCTTTGTCATTTTTGTCATTTTTGTCATTTTTGTCATTTTTGTCATTTTTGTCATTTTTGTCATTTTTGTCATTTTTGTCATTTTTGTCATTTTTGTCATTTTTGTCATTTTTGTCATTTTTGTCATTTTTGTCATTTTTGTCATTTTTGTCATTTTTGTCATTTTTGTCATTTTTGTCATTTTTGTCATTTTTGTCATTTTTGTCATTTTTGTCATTTTTGTCATTTTTGTCATTTTTGTCATTTTTGTCATTTTTGTCATTTTTGTCATTTTTGTCATTTTTGTCATTTTTGTCATTTTTGTCATTTTTGTCATTTTTGTCATTTTTGTCATTTTTGTCATTTTTGTCATTTTTGTCATTTTTGTCATTTTTGTCATTTTTGTCATTTTTGTCATTTTTGTCATTTTTGTCATTTTTGTCATTTTTGTCATTTTTGTCATTTTTGTCATTTTTGTCATTTTTGTCATTTTTGTCATTTTTGTCATTTTTGTCATTTTTGTCATTTTTGTCATTTTTGTCATTTTTGTCATTTTTGTCATTTTTGTCATTTTTGTCATTTTTGTCATTTTTGTCATTTTTGTCATTTTTGTCATTTTTGTCATTTTTGTCATTTTTGTCATTTTTGTCATTTTTGTCATTTTTGTCATTTTTTGTCATTTTTGGCATTTTTGTCATTTTTGTAATTTATGTAATTTTTGTCATTTTTGTCATTTTTGTCATTTTTGTCATTTTTGTCATTTTTGTCATTTTTGTCATTTTTGTCATTTTTGTCATTTTTGTCATTTTTGTCATTTTTGTCATTTTTGTCATTTTTGTCATTTTTGTCATTTTTGTCATTTTTGTCATTTTTGTCATTTTTGTCATTTTTGTCATTTTTGTCATTTTTGTCATTTTTGTCATTTTTGTCATTTTTGTCATTTTTGTCATTTTTGTCATTTTTGTCATTTTTGTCATTTTTGTCATTTTTGTCATTTTTGTCATTTTTGTCATTTTTGTCATTTTTGTCATTTTTGTCATTTTTGTCATTTTTGTCATTTTTGTCATTTTTGTCATTTTTGTCATTTTTGTCATTTTTGTCATTTTTGTCATTTTTGTCATTTTTGTCATTTTTGTCATTTTTGTCATTTTTGTCATTTTTGTCATTTTTGTCATTTTTGTCATTTTTGTCATTTTTGTCATTTTTGTCATTTTTGTCATTTTTGTCATTTTTGTCATTTTTGTCATTTTTGTCATTTTTGTCATTTTTGTCATTTTTGTCATTTTTGTCATTTTTGTCATTTTTGTCATTTTTGTCATTTTTGTCATTTTTGTCATTTTTGTCATTTTTGTCATTTTTGTCATTTTTGTCATTTTTGTCATTTTTGTCATTTTTGTCATTTTTGTCATTTTTGTCATTTTTGTCATTTTTGTCATTTTTGTCATTTTTGTCATTTTTGTCATTTTTGTCATTTTTGTCATTTTTGTCATTTTTGTCATTTTTGTCATTTTTGTCATTTTTGTCATTTTTGTCATTTTTGTCATTTTTGTCATTTTTGTCATTTTTGTCATTTTTGTCATTTTTGTCATTTTTGTCATTTTTGTCATTTTTGTCATTTTTGTCATTTTTGTCATTTTTGTCATTTTTGTCATTTTTGTCATTTTTGTCATTTTTGTCATTTTTGTCATTTTTGTCATTTTTGTCATTTTTGTCATTTTTGTCATTTTTGTCATTTTTGTCATTTTTGTCATTTTTGTCATTTTTGTCATTTTTGTCATTTTTGTCATTTTTGTCATTTTTGTCATTTTTGTCATTTTTGTCATTTTTGTCATTTTTGTCATTTTTGTCATTTTTGTCATTTTTGTCATTTTTGTCATTTTTGTCATTTTTGTCATTTTTGTCATTTTTGTCATTTTTGTCATTTTTGTCATTTTTGTCATTTTTGTCATTTTTGTCATTTTTGTCATTTTTGTCATTTTTGTCATTTTTGTCATTTTTGTCATTTTTGTCATTTTTGTCATTTTTGTCATTTTTGTCATTTTTGTCATTTTTGTCATTTTTGTCATTTTTGTCATTTTTGTCATTTTTGTCATTTTTGTCATTTTTGTCATTTTTGTCATTTTTGTCATTTTTGTCATTTTTGTCATTTTTGTCATTTTTGTCATTTTTGTCATTTTTGTCATTTTTGTCATTTTTGTCATTTTTGTCATTTTTGTCATTTTTGTCATTTTTGTCATTTTTGTCATTTTTGTCATTTTTGTCATTTTTGTCATTTTTGTCATTTTTGTCATTTTTGTCATTTTTGTCATTTTTGTCATTTTTGTCATTTTTGTCATTTTTGTCATTTTTGTCATTTTTGTCATTTTTGTCATTTTTGTCATTTTTGTCATTTTTGTCATTTTTGTCATTTTTGTCATTTTTGTCATTTTTGTCATTTTTGTCATTTTTGTCATTTTTGTCATTTTTGTCATTTTTGTCATTTTTGTCATTTTTGTCATTTTTGTCATTTTTGTCATTTTTGTCATTTTTGTCATTTTTGTCATTTTTGTCATTTTTGTCATTTTTGTCATTTTTGTCATTTTTGTCATTTTTGTCATTTTTGTCATTTTTGTCATTTTTGTCATTTTTGTCATTTTTGTCATTTTTGTCATTTTTGTCATTTTTGTCATTTTTGTCATTTTTGTCATTTTTGTCATTTTTGTCATTTTTGTCATTTTTGTCATTTTTGTCATTTTTGTCATTTTTGTCATTTTTGTCATTTTTGTCATTTTTGTCATTTTTGTCATTTTTGTCATTTTTGTCATTTTTGTCATTTTTGTCATTTTTGTCATTTTTGTCATTTTTGTCATTTTTGTCATTTTTGTCATTTTTGTCATTTTTGTCATTTTTAGAATGTTTGGAATGTCCTTTTTTAAGATAATTTACGCAAAACAATCCAAATATTGCTGACTCTAATGACAGCTCACGATCTAGCTCAGTCAGTTGTTTAACGTTCTCACCTCATAATATCCAGATCACACTTTAAACCGCATTTTCTCGGGCAAATGACTTAAGATCCGTAAATCCTCATCCGGTATCAAGTGCACAACCCACACGGGGGACACGCTGACAATGAAGTGACAAACGGCGCGTTTTGGTTGGTCATCCCATCATTCCCGATGGTCTTCATCGTCAACCTTCCCCAATCCTAACGGGACAATCTCCATGCTCGAAGCAGCTCGGTGGTGGCTCCAGAGAGCTCCAGAGTTCATAATCCCTTATCATCTGCTGTCAGCTTTCCAGAAGTGGCATCCTCGTCGTCGTCAGCCAGGGCCATCAGCGTGGTTCCAGTGAGAAGACGCGATAAAAACTTCCACCAGTACCTAGTATCATCAACAAAACATGCAAGGTGGAGGATTCCCTTGAAATGTGTCTTTGATACCGGCGATTATCCGGGATGGTCAGGACTCTAGAGAGGTGAAACTCAATGCCAGCGTTTCTAATTAGTCTAGGTCGGTATTTGCGTTAATTTCTTGTGACTAAATAGACAACTTCATCTTAATTTCACCCGATAAAATCATGACTTAATTCTGTGTATGGTGTTTTGGAAACCTAAAAATGCAAAAATGTGCCAAATAACTTCAACTTTCCAATCCTCTTTTTGAAATTTATCTGGTATGAATAAATAAAGTTTATAAGTTTTTTTAGGTTTTTATTCTTTAAAAACGTCGTGAGAATATCTTAAATCTTATTAACTTGTAGAAACTTTTTCCAGGCTGCATTTAATCTATCTAAAAATCTACAAAACCCTTACGTGACGCATATAGGAATGCATTTTTTCGGAGTTTGTCGCCGTCGAAAAATCAGAATCAACTCTGATAAGGTAAAGGCAGGCCAAAAGTAAAGCGACGGCGCCTTTAGCTGCAAATATTTCCTCCACTTTATGCCCAACAATTGGTCCTTTGAGGAAAGTAGCAGTTCTGATTAGGAACAAAAAAAAAATTTACAATGTCAAACTACGAAATGCAGAAAAAAACAACGCTTGCACGAAAAACCTACCCCAAGTTCGCGTGTCACCAGAAAATTTATGAAACTCGCAAAGTTGTCCTCGTCGCTGGTTGTTGTCGTCGTTTTTTTTAGCTGAGCTTGGATATGTTAATGTTTGTGTGTGTGCATGTGTACGTGTGCTTTGATTCGTGGTACTTCCAGCAACACTTTGATTCACCATGAAAACCTCAAAGACGAAGTTTGGGTAAACTTTTCTGGCTGAGCATCGGATTTTGGATTGCACCAAACAACTAACACCAACTCTCAAAAAAAAAAAAACAAGCAAAAACCAAAACAACCACCCACCCACACATTTGCATGAGTTAACATTTTTTACCACTGAGCTGATGAGGTTAAGCTCGACGATGCAACATGCAACTAGCAACTCTACTTCATAAGTACACAGACACAAATGCAAAGTCACTTTTCGTCGAATACCTTGCCTCTCCCTCCTTAATCCACCATCTTTACGCTCAGGGATGTCAACATCGAAAAAGGAGAGGGTGGGTGTTTGGGGTGAATCAGGTTTGGATAAACTAACCACACGACAGTTTCAGGCTTTTCCGAGCCAGCGAACGATGCACCGATAGAAATTTCGACCCCGACTGAACGAGGTTAGGCTATTAGAAGGTTTGTGTGGGGAGGAAAGAAAAATAAAACCACGTCCTCGACGAAGACGACCAAGTCCTCAACCATGGAAGGAAACGCCGAAGCATGGGACAGACAGCTGGCTGGAGGAGGAAAACTAAGAAAGAACTGGCCCCGAAGGCTTTTGGCAGACTGATTTTTGTTGACTTTAGAAATCCATGAAACATGACGTTTTTTTTGTTTTGCTTCTCTTTTAACTCCCTTTACTCGTCCAGTTGGAAGGAACCCACTGATGTTATGAATTTTTAGTTGTTGCTTAATCTTTTTCTTCATTACAACAACCATTTTTTCCTATTTTCGCCAAAACTTTACCAACACTTGATGGTCGTAAATGTTGGGTTCGGATAACCGTTGCATTAATCGTTGCGATTAGGCAATATGAAAACGATTTTAAAGAGCGCTTTTCCTGATAAAAAGTTGCTATTAATAAAATTATATGAAAAGTATTGTTAGTATACATTTTTGATATTGTGAGTTGAAAACTCAAAAGTTATGAATATGATTTAAATTTAAAAAAACTTTTTGACAAAAGCAAAACCTCAGGGAAAATGTCCTTCGAAAATTTCAATTTCGTAAGAGAGATTTTTTTGATTCAAATCACACTCTTAGAAGAACATTCAGAATGAAGTCCTCTGATCATACCAACAACAGAAAATGTGAACAGAAAAGACGTATTGATAACGGACAGAGAATTGTGAGACTTTAGTTCTTGGGGTGAAAAGTGCAGCGACTTAAAAAAAAGTTTCAATGCAGAAATGTAGGGCGATGAATTCAAAAGAACATCGGCGGAGGTCATTAATAACCGTATGGTTTATGGAAACTGCATTGATGCTCCAGGTAAAATGGGCACAGAGAACTAAAATGAACTTGCCAATACCAAAAAACTGAAAAATATTCAGAATCTTTTTTAAGATTTCCAGAAAAAAATATATTCTTGGGAATTATGATCTAGAATTTCCAATCAATATTTTGTTTATCTATTATAACTATTTAAAAGTGGAGATTTAAATTATAATTTTTAGAATTGGAAATGGAATCCCAGTATAAGTCGTACTATGTTTCGCTGTAGAGCTAACGTTGGCTAACATTTTCCTCTCGGTATTATGTGTTATGAAATAATCATAGAATCAGAGAATATTTGAAAATTCTGGAACCTGAGAAACTAAGACTGTTTATTAGAATATTAAAATTTTATAAAAAAATTATCTCAAAAATTAAAAATACTAGAATTTAAGATTCTCATAACCAAAAAACTTGAAGCTCTGAAAGTCTGAAAATTAGAGAGTATGAGAATCTGAAAATATGAGAATCAAAGAATCTGAGAATTTGAAAATCTTAGAAACTGAGAATCTGACAATTTAAGATTGCGAGAATCTCAGAATCTAGGAGTTATCAAATCAAATATTTGGAAAATAAGATAACTTGAGAATCTGAGTATCTGGAAGTCAGAAAATCTGAGAATCTGTTAATCTGAGAATCTGGTAATCTGAAAATCTGATAATCTGATGATCTAATGATCTGAGGATCTGAGAATCTGAAAATCTGAGAATCTGAGAATGTGAGGATCGGAAAGTTTGAGAACCTGATAACCTGACAATCTGAGAATCTGAGAATCTGAGATTCTGAGAATTTGAGAATCTGAGAATCTGAGAATCTGAGAATCTGAGAATCTGAGAATCTGAGAATCTGAGAATCTGAGAATCTGAGAATCTGAGAATCTGAGAATCTGAGAATCTATGAATCTGAGAATCTGATAATCTGAGAATCTGAGAATCTGAGAATCTGAGAATCTGAGAATCTGAGAATCTGAGAATCTGAGAATCTGAGAATCTCAGAATCTGAGAATCTGAGAATCTGAGAATCTGAGAATCTGAGAATCTGAGAATCTGAGAATCTGAGAATCTGAGAATCTGAGAATCTGAGAATCTGAGAATCTGAGAATCTGAGAATCTGAGAATCTGAGAATCTGAGAATCTGAGAATCTGAGAATCTATGAATCAGAGAATCTGAGAATCTGAGAATCTGAGAATCTCAAAATCTGATAATCTGATAATCTGATAATCTGATTATCTGAGAGTTCGAGAAAATCTGAAAATCTGAAAATCTGAAAATCTGATAATCTGATATTCTGATATTCAGATAATCTGATAATCTGGTTATCTGATATTCTGATAATCTGGTAATCTGGTAATCTGATAATCTGATAATGAAATAATCTGATAATTTGATAATTTGATAATTTGATAATTTGATAATTTGATAATATGATAGTCTGACAAGGTGATGATCTGATTATGTGATAATCTGGTTATCTGATATTCTGATAATTCGAAAATATGATGATCTGATATTTTGATAATCAGATAATCTGATTATCCGATAATTTGATAATCTGATAATATGATTAAGAGATAACCTGATAATCTGATAATCTGATAATCTGATAATCCGAGAATCTGATAATCCGAGAATCTGAGAATCATAAAATCTAAAAATGTAGAAATCTTAGAATCTTAAAATCTTAGAATATAAGAATTTGAGAATCTATGAAGCCGAGAATCTGAGAATCTGAGAATTCAATAAACTGAAAATCTTAGAATCAGATAATCTGAGAATCCGAGATTTGGATAATCTTAACATCCAATAATCTGGGAATATGAGTATCTCTAAGAATCTGAGAGTCTGAGAATCTGTGATTCTGAGAATTTGAGAAACTGAAAATCGAAGGATCTTAGTATCTGAAAATCTGAGAATCTGAAAATCTAAGACTTTCAGAATCTGAGAATATCGGAATCTGAGAAACTTTAAATAAAAAAAAATCCGAATATCTGAATATCTGAAAATCTAACAAGCTGAAAGTCGGAATTCTGAAAATTTGAAAATTTAGAAACCTGAGAATTTTAGAATCTGAGAATCTGCTTAGTTCCAGTATTTTAGAATCTTAAATTTGATAATCTAATAAGGTGTTTGTTCTTATGTTATCAAAATGATTTGACTCATCAAATCGTTCAAGATTACGAATGATGATTGTTTTGCTACTCTGAGCAGAAACTTTAAACATCAAGTGATATGTGAAACAAACTTTATTACCAAACGAAAAAACTGTTAAAAGTGAAAAAAATGTGACATTACCATAACTTTAATTGATAATTTCAATTTACTAGAACTATGGGGTTAAATTAAGCATTCCAGTTCGCCCTGATTTTCCGGTTAACAAGACAAATTTGGCCTAGCCCAGATGCACGGATTTTATAAAAAAGTTCTCAGATACTGTCCGGATTTATATTTTTTTTATTTTTGCAAAACTGAGCAAGAATCTCCAATTTTGTGATCTTGTGATGTTTTAATTCATGGGTTTAAAACTATTTTGAGAGTAATTAAAATCGAAATTAAAAACAAATTAAAATTTTGAAAGCTCTTAGTATGATTTGAGCGCTAATTTGAATTTGAAATGATTGCATTTGCAGTAATTTTTGGTTTTGTTCGAAATAAATTTTACATTTTTTCTGTCAAAAATGTTTTAAAGAAAAAAGTGTTAATCTGCTGCATACATTAAGGGGTTAAAAATACTACAAAATATTCGATTATCTAAAATCTTGTTAATAAATTTTTATGATAACAAACGCATAATGCAAAACAGTCATATCCCAGCATATGGAAACGCGATTTATGAGATTTATGAGATAGTTCTGATTTGCATTTTGTTGCATTTTGCCCCAGACAGCTAAGTTAAAAAAATATTTATTTGAAAAAAAATGGAGATTGTCCGAAAAATATTTATACACCAACAGTGTTGATATAGGATAGTGAAAGCAATATGAAGTTTGTAGGTGAGATCCCAACCCGTCATACTAGGTAAAGTTTTTTACGGCATCAAAAAATATAAAAATTTGTACATCTATTGCTTGATTTTTTGCATTTTTTATGAGAATCAAAAATTTAAAAAACTCTTTCACGATATTAAATATTATGTCATCATCAATTTGTTATCATTCAATGATAACTTTATTACAGTATTGAAATAAAAATTTAATAGATGTTGTGGTATACACATGTTGCCTCTAACCCTGCTTTTGCATGAAGCTCCGTTTGACGGTATTTAAAATTTCTATGATTCTGTGATTACGTGACACTCCTGGCTAATAATAATGAAACACTACGTTTTAGCTGACAACATATGGGTTGAGATATGTCCATAAAATATGTTTCAAAACATTATGTACAAAAAAAAAAAGAAATAATTAGTAAAACCTTGGAGATAAACATAAGTTAAACTGCGAAGGAAAATGTAACGTCCCTCATTTTTATCTTTGTTTGAAAAATTTTGAGGTTTTGACAACCTTCTAAACATTGTCTATATATACTCAATACATTAGATGTTATCAAAGACTTCAATGGAACACCGAGCTGTCCTCCCACCTCGTTTAAAGGTGTTTTTTTTTCATACATTTTTTACTATTTGTCCTCTCAACCCGCTTGATTACCAAGCTGTCCTCTCAATTTGCTTATACGTTTTTCTCTTCATTTATTTCAAACTTTCTTTTCAACCCGCTTGATCACTCGCTTATGAGAGTTTTAATCATACATTTATTTAGAGCTATCCTCTAAACCTGCTTTATCATCAAGCTGTGCTCCCAACTCGCTTGTAGGTGTGTTTTTTTAATACATTTATTTAAATCTGTCCTCTCAACTCGTTCATAGGTTTTTTTTTCTACATTTATTCCAAGCTGTCCTCTAAACTTACTTAATCACCAAGCTGTCCTCTTAACTCGCTTGTAGGTGTTTTTGGAACTTTTATTTCAAGCTGTCCTCTCAACCCGCTTGATCACCAAGCTGTCTTTCCAGCTCACTTATAGGTGTTTTATTTTCATAAATTTAATTCAATTTTTCCACTTAACTCGCGTGTTGGTGTTTTTTATATTTTTAATTCAAGCTGTTTTCTCAACTCGTTTATAGTTGTTTTTTTATACAATTTTTCAAGCTGTCCTCTCAACTCGCTTGATGACTAAGTTGTCCATTCGCTTATTGGTTTTTAAACATTTTTTTCAAGCAGTCCTCTTAACCCGTTTGATCATCAAGCTGTCCTCCCACCTCGCTTTTAGGGGTTTATTTATATTTTTATTTCAAGCAGTTTTCTCAATCGTGTGATCATTAGGCTGTCTTCTAAACTCTCTTATAGGGAGTTTTGATATGTATTGCTTGCTGTTTCAAAAAACCCGCTTGAATTGTCTTTCTCACCAGGCTGTCCTCTTAACTTGCTTTCTGGTGATTCGATTTAAAACGATTTTAGTTTTTTCAAATTTCATTTGTAGTTGTTTTCCGTTTTCATTTTGAATAGAATAATTTCTTTCTTGGAACCAATCTTGTTCCAGTTTTTGTTCTTAAATACAAAATAATTAATGTTATAACTCGTTAGTGTTTTCCCAACGATTGGTAAAAGTTCGTCAGCGTGTAAAACTTTTGACGAAGTTTGTTTTGTATCGGTTTGATATTCTTTTCAAATTTTACAATAGACACATTCCACGCGCTCGTACTGTTCACAAGTGATTTTTATCCGTTAGCGTATCAAAAATCTCAAACTTGACAATAATTTTGATAATTTAAATAACACAAAACCAACGAAAAAGGAGAAAGCAATTTTTTTACATGTTTTACATAATTTTGAAAATCAATTTTGCTGTGGGAAAAAGTGATAATTTTGACAACTTTTACATAATAAATTATTAAAATATATGGATTGATTATTTCTGAGATTTTTCATTGTGTTTTGAAGCCAACAAATATTGCTTCTTTGTGTAGAAAAAAGATTTTTTTTATATCCAATGGGGTTGTTTTTTAAAACGAACAAAAACAGTCGCAAATGAGTGCATTCACGTCACAAAAAAGGAAACTTTTTAATTTTACGAGAAAACTTGAACATTGAATAACAATAAAAAAATAAGATCTTCTTTGAAAATGACAAAAAGATTTTGAAACACTAAAATTTATAGAAATCGGTTGGAGAATCCAGCTGAGTTACAACAGCGCGAATAGTGAATTCATGTCACAAAAATTTGTTTTTTTTTGTAAAATTTTATAAGAGAAACATGCTCTGAAAGCTGATTTGATCCTCCAGATGGTCGAATTTTTTACAAATAGAACGTAATTTTTGAATTTGTTCAATATTTTCAAATAAAAAACAACAAAAATGTTACAAAAAATGTACATAAAATTTGAAGGTTTTGAAGAATTTTTCAGAAAAACTTGAAATTTCGTGACGTGAATTCAGTACCCTGCTCTGTTTAAACTGAGTGAATTCACGTCACATTTTAAAAGAAACATAACTTTGTTCGTTGTGGCTAAATCGAGAAGTTATGAACATCGAATTGTGGGTAATTGTTTTCTCTGCAATTTTTTTTCAAGACACTAATATCCTATTTTCACAGAGGGAACAGTTAACTGAAGTGGTATGTACTAAAGTTCAGTGTTCGGCATCGCTAACTGAAAAATTAGCGTCGCTAATTAGATCGCTATCTCGGTCAAAGTTAGCGATCGCTAATTAAAGCCGCTAAATGTTGCGTAAAAGTTATCGATCTATAATAAAGCGCTAATCGCTGATCGATAGTAGAAAGTTTTGTAAAAGATAAGCAAAACACAAATATTGCAGCCATCTTTAATTATAATATTGCCTAGAAATGTTGTTTAATGATATCAATAGGGGCAATTTTCGAACTTGTTTTGTAATATTTCTGTGCAAATCAGTTGCGTCAGTCCACTTTTAATTTTAGTTAGCGTATTTGGTGGAAAGTAAAAGGAAAAAAATGGAAGCAATTTTTTTCAAAATATTCACCCGTTTATTAATTTTTTTTACATCAGTGAATGCAAAGATTATCTTTAGGTCGATGTTTTGTTTTTCATCTTTTTTAACATAAATACACTTATTTTGTTCTGGAAATTTCAATTTTCCCAACTTTTTCAATTCTTTTATATTCAAAGAAGGCTTATGCTTAAGACATAAATTCAAGTGAAGACAATTCAAAAAGACGCTCATGATTCCAGTCAAAATCGAGATCGAATAGCTTCTCAAATCAATCTTTAACGAAAATTCAAATACCTGATCGGATTCAAAATTTTAAATCTGAATGATGTCGAATTTATGATCTATAAGTCTATGGCCAAATTAACACTTCAAAGAGTTAGCGTTCTTCAGTTAGCGGAACTAAAAATTAGCGGAACTTTCTTATCCGCTAGCTGAAGAAAAATATAGCGAGAAAATTAATTCGCTAACCGAAAGTTAGCGGACTTGTTAGCGATTAACGGATTAGCGTTTTTGTGCCGGACACTGCTAAAGTTAAAAATGGTCAATTCTAGTGAGAATTCACATCACAAAAGTAATCGATTACAACACAAACAACTTAATTTTTTTATGATCACATGTAATTAATTTTGGAGGTAATTCAATTTGCGACCGTTCCCTATTTTTTTTTGGTTGATTTCTGGTATGATAAAGATGAAGTCCGGAAAAGCAATTTTACGTCACAGAAGAATGTGTAAATACAGTTTTCAAATACCTGCCACGCTTGCCAAATGTGCTAACTGCTGCTATGCTCGGAAGTTAATACTGAAGTCTACATGGAAATTTTGAAAAATCATTGGATTGTTGATTCGGGCAAACTTTGGTGAACCCGAGTGTGATATATTCCAAAAAAAAGGAGCCCATGTCGTACCTCAAAACGGACCTATACCTAGCTGAATGATTAAAAACTATTTTTAACACGTTCGTCGCCAAGCGTCATCCACATTTAAAAAATGTTCAACTTAAAAATGCCAAAACATTAACAGGAAATATCGTTTTGGCTCTGAATTTTGGCAAGAGAACGGAGAAGAATATGGTTATGATCTGGAATAATTTTGAATAAAAAATATATCTCCAGATTGATTAAATGACTTTTAAAATTTTGACATATTTTGCGTCACCCACTTTTGGAGACGAACACGTTAAATCATGTTAACATGAAGTAAAGTGTTTTTGAACCATTATGACATATTTCAGCATTATTTATGAATCACACTGTAGGTTCTTGATTCATCATAACATTTCTCAAGAAAATTAAAATGAAAATGAGTGAACATTTTTTTAAAAATTACTTCTGAATCTGATAAATAAGATCTGTTTGAAAAAAAAAGCATGTTGAATACCGAAACCCCTCGTCGCTACAAAAGTCGTTGGTAGCTAGATGTTGTGAGTCGTCGCGATGCCAACTACCGATCATCACCCAACAATAGATGGAAAACAATGGGTGGGAAATGTTTCGCCCCAAAAATGATCGCGATCCGGTCTTTTATTGGCGGTCGAGCCCCAGCCGAAAATTGGAGCCCGCCGTTTGGATCCTGAGCAGCAGTCTGAGTCAACCATACGAAGAAACATTATATTGTGTCCGTCCATCTAGTATTAGGAAAAAAACCGCATGTTTTAGTTTAAGTTAAAATGTGTTACCAGATTATCACCGCTGATTTTTATGATTCAATTGAATGATTAATGGCATTTCGGTGAAGTTAAAATGTATTAAACGTCTATAAATCAATACAGAGTGCCCGTTTACTTTCTATAAACACGGTTTGTTCTTTATATCCGCGAAATCCGGCAATTTTCGAACTAAAAATAATAAGGTGCCCAAGTGGAAATTTTCTTAGTCCGAGTTAACCCGCGTCCGCAAGTTCGGTGAACTTTGAATATTCAATCTAATTCCGAACCCTTCAGCTTGCGGAAAGTTTCTGTGGAGCGGGTATATGTTTAAATTGGATAGAAGACAACTTTATTTGGATTATTGTAAAGGTGGTTTACGTTTGATAGATCCAGAGTCCAAAGCAAAGGCATTATTTTTGAAAAATATTTTTTACAATTTAAATGAGGATGGTACTTACTCGAAAGATAAATATTTAATTGATTTCAATTCTAAACAACGACTCACACGGAATGCAAGAGATTGGATATCTGTAGGTAAGATCTTGGATAATAATTTTGATTTAACATCTACCAAATCACTTTATGAATACTTCATCAAAGAACAAAATTATCAACCTGAGATTGAAAAGAAGATAATAGCTCCTTGGAATATTGTATGGGAAAATTTAAATGATAAAGTTATATCTCTCAAAGACCGTGAAATAATTTTTACGTTTGTAAATGATCTGATCCCGAATAAATATAAATTAAAACAATATAATATCGGTAATTTAACTAACATTTCCTGTGATAAATGTCATGTAATGGATACGAACGAACATAGAATTAAACTTTGCCCCAAATCGAAATTTGTCTGGAATTGGTGTACATCAATAATCAAAAGTCGTTACAAAATAAGTTGTCATGATATAGAAGAGATTTTGTTTATCCCTGTTTCAAGGAAGTCAAAAAAATCTGTGGCTTCATTATGGTTGTTAACGAAAGTAATATCTTTCAATTTGAGGGTAAAAGAACCTGATTTGTATGTTTTAAAAAAAAGAAATAAGAGAAATGAGATGGAACAAAAGTAGATGGTTCAGTAAAGAGTTCGGTAATGAGTTGAATATTTGTTGATGAACCTTTATGAGTCGTGTTGCAAGAGCTGGAAGAGTAGAATAGAGCAAGTTAAAACGATGAATTGTTAACCCGAACATTTAGTTTTAAATAATTAATTTCAATAAAAAAAAAAGAATTAAAATAAAATAAAATTTTGCAGTAATTGCTCCATATAAAAAAAAAAAAAAAAAAAAAAACCTTCGCCGTTCCTGAACCTCCCAACAATGCATTTTAAGATTTAACGCTTTCAAATTAATCAAAGTTAGTTCTACAAAAAAAATATTCAAAGTTCTGAAACGTTTTTCGTGTAAAAAATGTTGTTTAATTGAAAACTAAAGAAAATAATAAATAAGAAAAATATAAGATTTAAGTTTCGAATCTTATATTTTTTTTTCGATTTCTTCTGTTGATTTTAAATTTCAGTCGACAAAACGTTAAAAGTAGAACTGCCTAGTTTCCTTTAGTCGTGCAATCATCTGATGGGTTTTTAGTACAACTCTCAATATTTTCCACTTTTCCTCTCAAAAGTGTGCCTGAAAGCTTTTTTTACTCCCGAAACAGGCCCACCCTCGTCGTCAAAGCTTTCCACTTCCTGTTGAAGCCACCACTTCGCGAAACTTTTTTTCATCCAGGACCTGTCTCAACCGAAACTCCCTTCGGTCCAGTCTCGGTTCCACTCGTTAGCTTTTTTTGCCGAAGCATCCCGAACCCGACCCGGACGGAACCGAACTCTCTCCCGTTTTGGGGCTGTTCGTTGGACTTGTTTCTGAAGGGTGTTTGGCGCCTTTTGTGGGTTCGATGGAGCTGAGCTTCCGATTAGTTTGCCAAAGACCACCGTTTGAGCGAGAAGTTCTCTGACAGTTTTGCTCCCGCGGGTGCTCTGCGAATCCGTGTCAGGTGTGTGAACTTTGCTGTGTGTATCGAAGCATTCGTCCGCCGATTGTCGAGTGTGTAGCTTAAAGAAGAAGGAAAAAAAGGAAAACGTGTGGTGGGTTTAGCTGGGAGGTTTTCCAACAGCGTAAGACCTCACAAGGGGTTTTCCCTAGGTTTTTTTTTTGCTTCGCGTGTCTCCTTCCTGCGGAAGGTGGGAAAGCTCTTCATCCAATTGTTTCTTTTTACGTGTGTTTTTTTTTTGTTCGTTGGTTCTGTTCCACTGATTTCGTTCCTTTCGGCTTTCGGTGTTTGAGCTCTTCGGTGGGTAAAAGGTTGAGAATAATTTGGTGCTGCGAGTTTGGCCTTTTGCGAGAAAACGCGATTTTCCTCTGGATTTGTGCTGTGCTGGTCGGAATCCTTACCTTACATATATTAATGTTTATTTTTTCCTCGTCTCGGGCTAAATTTTGTCAGTGCTTCACGAGGCGTGCAGTGAAGAGTGGAGGATTTTCGGTTCGTTTTTTTCCCGTGTGCTTCCTCATCATCCACTTCCACATTACTCTACCGGAGCAGCCATTGTGTGTGTCGTGGCGCGTTTTGCATTCGCCAGGTGGAGCCTCTTGTGGAGTATATTAAAGAAACGGTGAAGTGGCGAAGAGCTAGCTGGTGTTAGTGGAAGTGCTCTGGGAGTGTTGAAGCCGCTTTGTGCGAGGAATGTGAATGATGATAGTGGCCCGGTTTCTGCCTTGAGGGCACTGTCAGTGAATGAGAGCAGGTGTGCGTCTCTCTATCCAGTGCTTCCTGACACTATGGAGTTTGGATTGGGTCCCGGTGGACCAATAGCAGCCGTGTGTTTGTGTGTGGGTGACTCTTGCTCCAAAACGAACCCGTAGTAGCGTATTCGTGTTCGTTTTTGTCGATGAAGATGGGGTGAAGTGGCAACAGGAAAATCGAAGCACAAAAAATTCAAAGGTCACCCGAAAATGTACCCGACCAACCTCAACAACTTCCACGGTGGCAACAAAATAAAAACCAACTTCAAACAGAATCCTTCGCCCATCTTCACACACATACAAACCCATCACAGGGTGTAGATACAAGCTTCCACATACATACCAAAAACAACCCGTCAGTGCGTCCTCGGGAGTCCCAAATTAAACGTTTGGCAGCAACCACTTTTGTACCACCTATTGTCCAAGAGTAATTCCCGAATTTTGGCTGCAGAGTAAAAAAGGACACCCAGGTTATCCTGGGTTTCTGAAATCACATTTTACCATTTGGATGTTGATCCTGTAGTTTGAGGCTACGATTTTTTCCCAGTTCCCCACAGTTTTTGTACCAACAGCAGATAACCTGAAGCCGCTGGAGAGATCATTTCTGCATGGGGTTTAATTAAATTGTGGCTAAAATAAACTCGAGAAGGCTCGAGAACATTCAGGCTGGACGAAGAGCCCTGAAGTTTGTCAACGCTAGTGAGGGGAAAGGGGAATGGTGCTTGGAAGTTTCCTCTGGTAAAGTTTCAAGTTGACAAGTCTACGAATGTTAAAGTTTCCTCAAAACATGAAATTAAAAAAAAATATGATAAATAAATTTAGGAGAAATGTAATTTTGAATATAAGAAAAAAAATTTCGGGAAAATTCCAATCTAAGTATACAAATTTGACGCTCATTTTCACGACAAAGTTCATCGCTTTTAAACTTTGTGCAAATAATTTTGAATGAAAAAATATACTTAGTTATATTGAAATTTGTGGTTGTATCTACTTACATCTAGTACCTGTTAGCTTTAATGTATTCAAAGGTGATTAAGATAAATCACTGTCTGAGAAAAAGTCTGGTGGAGGAGTGTTAATTCCAGTTTCTACAGAACTAATTTCATCAAGTAAAATTAAAGATTTTCATCATGTGTGGGTCAAATCATTTATTGGAAATCAAATACATATTTTTGCCTCAGTCAGGGGAGAAATATCCCCAGAAAGCGCTAAAAAAGGCTCATATGAAATTTTTTTATAATTTTCAAAACGTTTTATCAAAATTTGAACTTGAAATTAATGTAGATATTTATGGGGACTTCAATCAACGAGCGGCGTGTTTTATTAATGATGAAGAAAATAAATCACTACTGATACCAATTGTAGGAGAGAATAAAACGCTTAATACTCTCTTTGGAAATGCGCAGAGATAGTTCTTAATCAAGCTAATTATATCAGAAATCAGAATAATTGCTATTAAGATTTACTTTTTATTGATAAGAGCGATGATTTCTGTGTGAGTCACTCACAGTGGTTTATCTTAGCAACTACTTGAACTTGAACAAACTAATTACATAAGAATTAGGAACAAATTAAATGCTGTAGATTGGGAAACTTTAATTCGAAATCAAAACCCAGAACAAGTAGTGAACGAATTTTACAAAATTATATACGGTATTTTAGAAATGTCAGTACCAAAAATGAGATCTAAAATTCCAGCATGGTACAAAAGAACAATAATAAATCTCTATAATAAGTGTGGGCGAATGAAAAGGTGATTACTGGGGTTTTTTTTAAAACCTTGAATCAGTTAGGTTCAGGCCCATAAAATATACCACCGCAAGCTGCCTTGAAGCATAAAGAGCTGTATTTGACCCATACATTTCGAAAATAGTTCAAAAATTGTCCCGATTTACCCCGTTTTACAGTTTTGTTTTTTTATGCAAGGTGCAATAATAAATATTAGCCGAAATTAAGCATGGGCATCACGAAATTTTGATCAATTTTGAATAATTTAATTTTTTTTTTATTGATTTTAACTTTTTCGCAAATATTGAGAAAATGTTGAAGGTCTTTTCATGGTTCGTAAAAACCGTTGCCGTTTTGAACTTTTTTTTTTGTTTTATGGTAGGTGGTACCTACTACTCGCCATCACTTCAATTCAAAAGTGTTATGGAGCTAAATCAAAACGATAACTTATAGCTAAGTTGCCAGAATTATTACAGCACGTATCTGGGTCGGATAAATCCTAGCAATTTTATATGAAAACCTGACAATATCAGGGCATTTTATATCAAAATTGACGACCAAAAATCAGGGCAATATCTGAAACAATTTTGTCGAAACCCAGAAATCTATATATATCTATATATATAAAAAGCAATTTCTGTATGTTTGTTTGTTTGTTTGTCCTCTATAGACTCAGCCGTCTTAAGAGCTAGAGGTCTGAAATTTGGCGTGGATGCTCATTAGGACCAGGAAGGATGAAAAATGTTGTTAGATTTTCGGATGACCCCTTCTGAAAGGGGTCGTCCATAGAAGACAAATATTGTTTTCGCGATATTGACGTTATTTTTCGTCGGATCGTAATGAAAATTTGCACATGAGTGTTTTGAAAGACCAGCAATCGATTTTAGGTGTCAAATTTTGTGTAAGGGGTCGGCCAAAGGGGTCGTCCATATTAACTGTTCGCTGTTTTTACGATATTGACGTTATTATACATCGTATTCAGATGAAAATTGGTACACGATAGTTTTGAGTGACGTGCAATCGGTTTGAGGTATCAAATTCAGTGTAAAGGGCCGGCAAGAGGGGTCGTCCATATTAAATTTAAAGTATCTTAGTGATATTGACGTTTTTATCCATCGGATTGGGATAAAAATTTGCACATAGGAGTTATGAGGGACAAACAACTGATTTCACTTATCCAAACTAAAATCAGGGGTCGGCCACAGGGGTCGTCCATATTAACTATTCACTGTTCATGCGATATTGTCGTTGTTATACATCGGATTCAGACGAAAATTGGTACACGAGAGTTTTGAGAGACGAGCTATGGATTTCAGATATTGAATTCAGTGTAAGGAGCCGGCAAAGGGGGTCGTCCATATTAACCTTTCAATATTTTTGCAATATCGTCGTTATTTGACATCGGATTGGGATGAAAATTTGCACACGGTAGTTTTCAGGGACGAGCAATCGATTTCAGATGTCAAATTCTTTGCCAGGGGTCGACGGAAGGGGTCGTCCATATAAATAAATTTTTCACTGATTTTAGCAATACTGACGTTATTATACAATGGGTTGCTTTGAAAATTAGCATAAGGTAATTTTGAGTGAAGGGAAATTGATTTCAGATATCAAAGGTCGTATAAGAGGCCACCGAAAGGAGTTTAGCTTTTTGGCAATAATTGCGTTGTTACGCAACGATTGAGTCGAAATTTTTACACGGGGTTTATGGCACGGCCAATTGATTCCTGATTTCAAATTAAGTAGCAGACGACAGACAAAGTGATCGTCCAATACTTTTGCAATTATTACTTAACAATGACTTCAGAAGTGCATCCAGAAAATGCTTGCTACTGACTTTCATACAAACGTTTCATGTCATATTCCAAGTTGAAAGCGAAACGGAGTTCGTATGGGATCAGCTAGTATATATATAAAAATGAATGTTTGTCTGTCTGTCTGTTCCCTATAGTCTCGGAAACTACTGAACCGATCATCGTCAAAATTGGCATCTGAGGGTTTTTGAGGCCGGGGATGGTTTCTGTAATAGTCAAAACTCTATCCGACTTAAGGGAAAGGGGGCTTCCATACAAAATTTGTAGTTTTTCGAAACAAATTAAAGTCATGACATCCATTTTCTCGAGATTTTTTCTTCCTTTGGGCGGTTTGTTTTTCGTCTCCATGGTCGAGGCGTCGCGAGCCAACGTCGCAAAAGGATAGTAACCATGGCATAGCATACTGATACGTGGGAATATTTTGGCGCGTATTTCTCAACCAAGAATATTTTCAATGCAAGGGGTGGCGATATGAAGCCGATTCGAATAAAACAAAAGTCATGGCATCCATTTTTAGAGATTTTCTTTTATTTGAGGGGTTTGTTTTTCGTCTCCATGGACGAGGCGTCGCAAGCAAACGTCGTCGCAAGTGGATAGTAACTAAAGCATACTGTTCATTGATCGCTGAAAAAATTTAACAATCAGGCGACTGTTTCTCAACCAAGGACCTGCCTAGGTATGTTTCTTATGAACGTGGGGGCGATATGCAACCTAGATGTGTTTTTTTCTTGCCTAATTGCACGTGGTAATAAATGACGCCTAGATGTGACACGGATTGGCATTTTTTTAATCGAATCAAAACCAATTGAAAGATTTGCAAAAATACTTCCATATTTAGTTCGTGTTAATGTAGGTAGCATTCAACTTTTCATTCAAGGAACATTAGAACATGTTCAAACGTTCAACTTTTTCTGTTAAAAAAAAATTAAAAATTGTGTTTTCTTCTAGAGTTTGTTACTTCGGCCCAAATACACAACTGAAAGGAATTTAGAAATGAAAATAAGAGCTTTTTATTTAAAATAATTCTGAAAAAACCATCGTACTTTTTGCTAACATACCATATTCAAGTACGTTCTTAACATGAGAAGTGTTTTTGGCTGCATAAGAGAGACTTTTGATCCGCTTCGTTTTTGAAAAGCGAGACTTTAGGGCTGATATTCAACTGGACGCAAAATTTTTATGAGAAATGTTTAGTAAACCCTTAAAGTGTTAAACACAATATTCCCTTCTGTCAACTTACACGGTGGGGCAAGGGCAAACGTCAAACTTTTAAGAAATTCATCTTCAAAATGATTCAATATGTTGGAAAGACCAGAAGGGGTATTCCAAATGTTGAAACTGAAACGGATATTAAAAATTTCTAAATGTCTTTGTAAATGAAGGTCATTCCCTTTGAACAGCATTCGTTAAAAGTGGAGTAACAAACATAAATTTATACTGCAGGAATACTGCAGATATATCAGTGAAACTTGATAGAACAAAAAACAGGAATACGTATTAAATCCATTTTAAAGCCATTACTCTGACCCTTCTGTAAATAAGCTTTGCATTGACACTTACCCCAATATACAGGACAAATGTAAACTTAGAAATTTGTTTTTGCCAATATTTTTGAATATTTGACTTTCAAAGAGAAAATCAAAAAATGCTGAGAACTTATTTAGTGATGTAACTGATATTTTTTTAAATATTTATATTTTTTGCCGTAGTAAATTTATTTAAAAAAAAAAAGAAATTTGCACTGTATTTAATATATAACTAATTTAATATATTTTTCATTACCATGATAAGTGCTGTTTGGGAAAACTTCAAGCTATAATGTCTCATGTCCACGAGTTTGCAATATGGCGAAACATTTTTTTAACATAATTTTGGCGCAAAAAGGATAGATATTTAAACTGCTTCGTACCTACCTTCTTCAAGCAGTGGGGGACAAAATTGGAAAAGATGGGGGAGCTCTCATGTAAATTTAAGATAAAGAGCTTTTCAAAGAAGGGACCATATTTAAAAAGGTTTTTTTTGGGTACAAAGTACAAATTTCAGATCATGAAAGACGAGTTTAGAGATCAAGTTTCAGTAAATAATATATTCCATCTTTGAATTGCAATTCAGAACTGCAGCTGCAGCTCTAATTTCGAAGTTGTTGGTTCTGAAGTATGATGAGGATTGGTTTAAGAAAAAATCTCTCTAAAATCTAAATTTGAATAATTTTTTACAAATTACATTTATTTTCGGAAGGTGTAGCAAAGCACAACGGGTCAGCTAGTTACTCAATAAAAATCAAGAAAAATTTAAGAAAAAATATTTTTGTCAAAATCTATCGACCAGTTTTAAATCGTCGATAGATTTAGACGAAATTTGATAATTAATGTTAATTTTTCTTCAACTTGCTAAAAAAATATCGTTTTGGAGGCATTAATAAAAAAAATTAAAACATAATTTGTTTTTTTTTTGTCAGATTTGCCAAAAAGTGAATAAATCCGGGCAAAACCAGGGCATTTTTAAATTAAATCCGGGCAATCGGGAAACTGGGCCTGACTTTTCCCAAACTTTGTATTAAATATTCAGGCAAACCTGGATGTAAGCCAGGCAACCTGGCAACCTCAACTTATACCTATTGATAAAAATATATTTTTAGGAAATCACTGTTTTCTCAGCGTTGGAAGTTGAATGGTTATTGAAATTTTAGATTTGAAATTCGCATTTCCGTATTTCACAATTTAACAATTTTACAATTTTGTTTTTCCTCAAGACTTGATTGTTTTTTCTACAAACAGTGAAAAGAAATGTATTTCGTTTGAGGTTACGTATTTAATTACATTGCTGCATGTTGAGCGAGGTAGTCAAAATCACATTTAAATTTATAATTTTCAACTTCGTTAAAACTTCAGTTTACATTCTTGGTTCTAGGATTTTTCAACAGATTTCATGGATTTTCTTAGTTTAATGAGGATACCAATAGGATAGGCTTTCAAAAGCTTATTCTTGAATATCGTAAGGCTTTGGTAATGTGAATTGCTTGTTAAAAAAAAAACAACTCAATCTGTTGATGTTTGTTATGATTTTTCGATGAATTTTTTTCTTATGAAAATAGCATGACAGATAATCGACACAAACATCTTAAACCATTCACCCAGTCTTCATTATTTAGATTTCCTTATTGCCAATTTTCAATATTCAAGAACGAAAATATTTCACTTGTTGATGTTTTTTTTTATTTTTTTTTTTTGTTCAGAATTAGGGTTTTTCTGAATTTGATGGAAGAATAAAATTTTTAAATAAATTATCTGATGAGCATATGTATCATAAAACTGTATCTTTACTTGAAATGAAAAAAAAAATAATGGTCACACTTACGGGCTCAGAAACGCCTGTGGTCATCTATGGCTTTCGGATTTTTTGTTTGCATTTCCGATCTGCTTTCATAGATTTGAATTTACAAAAGTAGATGAACAATTAGGAGAAAATGTAATCAGCAAAAAATACCAATATAACGTTTTGCCAATAAATAATATTGCATGTGTTCCTTTAAAAGAACACATGATGATTGACAATGTATCGTTAAAAAAAATCATGGAATCAATTCAATTTGAGAAAGGCTTCGCGGTCCGGATAAACATGTCTCGGGGCCGCATGTGACCCGCGGGCCACGCTTTGCTCATCCCTGATGTAAAGTACTATTAAGAAAAACCCTAAAAAATGTTTCAACTTTGCCAAGGAAAAGCTAAGATCTCAAAATTTCCCATCGCAAATGAAAATTGAAAGCAGAATAGGGAATACTCAAAACGAAATCAGTATCCACTGTTAGATTTTTTTTCAGAATTTTTCTTCTACGCATAACGTCAATGATCGAAGTTTGAAATCGCCCCTCCTCTCATATCTTGCTATTCCGTTACAAAATTTTGATGTCAATAACATATTTTTCAGTGAAAGAAATGCTTCTTTGGATGCATTAGATTAGATTAATCGGAAGGTTTGCCGCCCCAAATTTTGTTAAGTTCCGGTCAGGAGAAATAGCCAAACCATTCTTCTGGCTGTTTCATCTTTGGGAACAAGTATTCTTCCTGCAAAATGCGTAAGAATCTTTTTTGGTTCCAATATTCAAAAGTTTGATCCGATGCAGGAATTTTTTTTTTCACTACACACAAATAGGACCTCAGAGAAACTTCAGGTTTCTTTAAAGAGAGATCTTTCAATAATATAATGTCTAGCATCTTACACCATGCTATGCTTAAACTACCAGCCCGCAGAATAGTACTATGTATACCATGACCGAGTTTTGATCTCATAACCTCTGGCTTAGAAGACTTAATCGCTATCTTCTAGGCCACGATCGGTGGCAAGTCGACAATTATCGTAGATAATTGCATTCCTAAGTTATTTTAATCCATTATTAATATTAATATGTTCTCGCTAGTAAAACACATAATCTCGAATAAGCAACTTGGTTTTTTAAAGGCCGTTCTACGACGACTTATTTACCTACTACATTTTGTAACATTTACTATAAATGCGATGGACAACGGAAATTATGTTGAAATATTGTTGTTTGAGCAAACCATTACGGACACGAATAAAACACAACTTGTCTAGTGATCGAGCAAAAAATGAAGAGAGCATTTATTTCATTACAATACATAATTACAGTGTTTCCCGCGAAAAACTGTTATACTTTTACAACTAATATAATGAACTGGCAACACTTAGCATATGATGGGATGACAAACAGAAGAAGAGGCTTAAATGGTTTCCAGTCTAAGGTGACCAATAGTGATGAGATTCATCAATTGTTTAATGATTTAAGTATATTCCAATAGGGTCAATATTTCTTTGTAACTTCTTAAGTTAGCTAAGTTTGGGTTTAATCGTAGACTTTTGCAATGGATTGAGATATATTTAACGGGAAACACAAAGGGTACGATTTGAAGCAAATCTGTCTCCAGTTGTAAATGTAACATCAGGTGTTCCTCAAGGTTTTCACATTTTTGACAAAACAGTAGAAGATATCAGAGATTCGTGAATTGAAGGTTTTGATGCAATAATGAAATTTCCCGAAGATCACGAGTAATTTTCACTTCTGAGAAAAAAGTTCTAGAAGTTTCATTTCTGTGATTTTTTTTTATAATTCTGTAAAATACGGGAATCTTTACAATATATTCAAAAGATTTTAAAACAAATTAAATGTAAGATATTTCTAAAACCATCAGTCCAATCGCTTCGCAGTCTTCAACAAAGTTCCTGAATGAGTAAAAATCTTCAATATAATGTCCATATAGATATACTAAGCTTGCCAGATTGCCCGGTTTTATCCGGGTTTGCCCGGATATTTGATGCAAAATTTCGAGAAAGTCCGGCCCGGCCCGGTTGCCCGGATATCGTGAAAAAAGTCCGGATATTGCCCGGATTTTTTCACAAAAAAACCAAAAAAAATCTAAGTTTTTGAGTAAGTTTTAGCAAAATCGATTAATGATATGGAAATTTTCAACGGTTGTTTCAAATTATTTCGCTGATTTACTTTTATAAACCTTTAAATATTTAAGTGTTCCAAAAAGTTTTTGGAAGCCTGCAATTACATCAATAAAATATTGATTTCATTTTTTTTGCATTTTTTCTTTGATTTTATACATAACAACACCTAAATTTTGCCCGGTTTTTGCCCGGTTTTTGGATTTGAAAAATTGAAATCCATGCCCGGATTTTGCCAGGTTTTTTTGAAAAAATGCCCGGAATTGCTAGGCCCGGATGGGAGTGGAAAAAATTCTGGCAACCTTAAGATATACTCAGCGGTGTCAGGAATAAATCAAATCAAATGAATCAAAAAAACAAAATATTTAGATTGGTTTCAAAATTTTTGGTGCCCGTGGTTTTTTATTTGTTTTAAAGAAATTTGGTGTCCTGAATTTGATTTTGCTGGACAACGCTAGTTTCTGAGATAGGAAACTAAGAAAAAGTGAATATAAGCTGAGCGATATTGAATACATATATAAACAATGTTAGAAAATAAAAAAATGATAAATAAAACGATTTCCAAAAAAATGATTATGATCTCAAACCAGTTCTAGATTTTTTCTCTAAAAGCTCTTGTTTTTAAGTTACGCGTATTTAAGTGAACAAAAATCAAAAAGTATTATTGTTGATACAAGGATTGTCTGAAGTGTTTTTTCACCCAATGACTTTGAATTTCTCAGCTTTTACAGAGACTCAAAAAACGGGAAAATTTCGTGTTTTAACTTTGCTGCCCCTTAAGCAATATTATTTTTTTCAGGTCAACACATATCCCTCATTGATGTTTAACGTATCTTATTTTTTAATCAAATGGCGACATTTATCATAATAAAAATCATCAAAAATTGGCGACAAATTTAATATACTGGATCAAAACCACCGATAAAAATGACAAAAATGACAAAAATGACAAAAATGACAAAAATGACAAAAATGACAAAAATGACAAAAATGACAAAAATGACAAAAATGACAAAAATGACAAAAATGACAAAAATGACAAAAATGACAAAAATGACAAAAATGACAAAAATGACAAAAATGACAAAAATGACAAAAGTGACAAAAATGACAAAAATGACAAAAATGACAAAAATGACAAAAATGACAAAAATGACAAAAATGACAAAAATGACAAAAATGACAAAAATGACAAAAATGACAAAAATGACAAAAATGACAAAAATGACAAAAATGACAAAAATGACAAAAATGACAAAAATGACAAAAATGACAAAAATGACAAAAATGACAAAAATGACAAAAATGACAAAAATGACAAAAATGACAAAAATGACAAAAATGACAAAAATGACAAAAATGACAAAAATGACAAAAATGACAAAAATGACAAAAATGACAAAAATGACAAAAATGACAAAAATGACAAAAATGACAAAAATGACAAAAATGACAAAAATGACAAAAATGACAAAAATGACAAAAATGACAAAAATGACAAAAATGACAAAAATGACAAAAATGACAAAAATGACAAAAATGACAAAAATGACAAAAATGACAAAAATGACAAAAATGACAAAAATGACAAAAATGACAAAAATGACAAAAATGTTAAAAATGACAAAAATGACAAAAATGACAAAAATGACAAAAATGACAAAAATGACAAAAATGACAAAAATGACAAAAATGACAAAAATGACAAAAATGACAAAAATGACAAAAATGACAAAAATGACAAAAATGACAAAAATGACTTAAACGACTTAAATTACAAAAATGACAAAAATGACAAAAAATGACAAAAATGACAAAAATTATAAAAGTTACAAAAATTACAAAAATTACAAAAATGACAAAAATTACAAAAATGACAAAAATTACAAAAATCTCAAAAGTAACAAAAATAACAAAAATGACAAAAACCACAAATCTTAGAAAGCATTCTTTTATTATGTTGAAGCCCAGTTTTTTTAGTCTTTTCTCTGAAAGAAAAATTAAATGAAGTGTTTGGAAACAGGAGAAATGATTCGTTCTTCTGAATCATCTGAATCAAGCTCAATTTCTGCTGCCAATAAACAGTTCATAAAGGTGACGCAACACGTTCGACACATCTGCTGCATGATGATGGTCACCGGCAGACAGTAATAGGCATCATTATCGTCATCAGGGACCGAAAAGTTAAGGAAGAAAATGCTGCCACAATCAATGAACACATTATTGGCTTCGGCCGGAATAAAACCTTTTACTTCCTGTGTGATTCAGGAACCGTAAAATCTGAACCTCAAATTTGATGCTTTTTCTTGGAGGAAAATCATCCCCCCTTACTTTTTGGAGACGTGTTTGATTGTTACTTTGTCGTTGAATATAAGAAAAAAACCTCCGGCTGAAGATTTCAGGCCCAAAATGGTTGGCGTAAAAAATCGTTGAATTTTGGTATGTGACCTCGAGTATGGGAGCATAAATTAGTATAGCATCTTTTCCGATGAAAAAAATTGGTTTTATTGAATATTTCTATGTGTTAAATTTTAATTCTTTTGACGTCTATCTTCAAGGAATTGTGTTTTTTTTTCAAATGGGTTCGTTTTTCCAGGGTTTATAATTTTTGAATGCAACATTTTGAAATTGGCTTCGTGTTTAGTTGTTGAAAGAAAAAAATCAAGTTATATATAATCAGATAACTTTTCGAAACAATACAGTAGAAAAATTCTATGACATCTCATAGGAAGTGAAATGAAAACCTTCAATCTCAATTTTCATAAACATAATGAAAAGAAAAAAGCAAATCCTACTCATACGACCACCGGGAGTCAGAAAATTGGCCCCAAAAGAAACCGCACATCCGGTGTAAAGCAAAGGAAATTATGTGCTAATTCGAGCAGCCGAAGCTAAATTGTGAACACACCGGAAGTCACCGTGTGGCGTCTCTCCATGGGAGGTTTCGCTTCCCCGTTTCGGTCCGCCCAATTGTGCTGGCCCCAATGTTCGAATCGGACAGCGGAAACCCAAAGCACAATACTCTACAATAAGGGTGCTAGCGAGGACGTGGAAAAATAACTTCCACAACCATTATTGTAACCTTGATTCATATTTTCGATGGGAAAAATTCTACCTAAAAAATCAAGGATGATAAAATTGTTAAAATTGAAACAAAAATTTAAAAAAATGGTGTAAATTGTCAAGTTTAAAAAATTCCCAGGTTGTCAATAACCAAAATTTTCAAATTAAACAAAATTATTTTAAAAAAAGTCAAAATGTTGATATGAACAAATAATTCCATCTTTAGTTTTAAAAATGTTGAAAATTCCAAGATATTTATTTTTTCCAGGGATTCAAAAAAAAAAGAATTATTCTTGTTTTGGTCACGCAACGCCAAAACTTGACAGTCACGAATACGAGTAGCTAGTTTCAGACCAATCACTCAAACTTGTCACTATTTTTATCGATCTGGGGCTCTGTATTCGAAAAATATATGAGGTTAAATTTATACAAAGTTCAAAAAAGTATCCAACGAACACTGACCTAGCCCTTTCTTTAAATTTTTCGGTTGTAGAGAAAAAGTTAAAAAAAGATATACTTATAGCTCTTCAACGAATTGTCAGGAGTTGTCTGCTCTATTCTTGAGCTGAACTTTCAAAAATGAACCTGTCAAAAAGGCTTGGGAAACTAGTCACGATTTTCTTTAACGATTTCGGATTTTTCCCCTTTCCAAGATGGAAAGAATAGAGGGTCTAGCTACGAGCCAAAGTGTGTTGGAATGAATTAATGAACCTGAAAAATGCCTCAAATTCGTGAGTGTCGTCTTGCCCGTCACTGAAAAGAACCTTAAAAAAATATATTCATACAAAACGTCGGCTTTCAAGTTGATCGAGCGCCGACCACTTTTCGCTCTTGTGGTGAAATTTTCGTGGCGACGGGTTTGGCAATTATGGCGCTGAATGAGGAAAGGAAGAAATTTCCCCCCACATTCGAGGAGTGGGTCGGTCACACCACAAAGGCTTGGCACCGTATTTATTTTCCCATGTTTTTTTTTCTTCCTCCAGCTTTCGCCGTTTGTTTGTGCCAAGTCACAAAGCGTGAGAAAACGAACACTCCGAAATCGTTTCAATTAATTTTCAGCGGCAATTTTCATGAATGGTTTTTTGCTGAACCTCTTTTTGTTGCGTTCGCTTCAATGGATTAAAGTTTTTAAGGAATTTCGATTTCCACAAATTGTTAACAATTTTTTTTTGATTATTTCTATTTCAGCTCAATAAACACAAAAAAAGATCAAAATTTGTGTTAAAGTTTTTTCATATGGTTCTGAACCTTGAAAAGTGTAAAAAAAATTCAAGAATTTGAAAAAGATGATGTTTACAAGATATAATTTTTTTTTTAAACAATTATGACAATGTTTTTTTGTAAAGAAGAGTCAAGACCCATCTTTGGGTCACAGTTTAAAAATTATGACAATTTTAACAATTTGGTCAGTTTTGAAAATTTTCAAATTTTGAACAATTTTGACAATTTTTAAAAATTTTAACAACTGAGACAATACTGATGATTTTGACAATTTTGACAATTTTGACAATTTTGACAATTTTGACAATTTTAACAATTTTGACAATTTTGACAATTTTGACAATTTTGACAATTTTGACAATTTTTACAATTTTGACAATTTTGACAATTTTGACAATTTTGACAATTTTGACAATTTTGACAATTTTGACAATTTTGACAATTTTGACAATTTTGACAATTTTGACAATTTTGACAATTTTGACAATTTTGACAATTTTGACAATTTTGACAATTTTGACAATTTTGACAATTTTGACAATTTTGACAATTTTGACAATTTTGACAATTTTGACAATTTTGACAATTTTGACAATTTTGACAATTTTGACAATTTTGACAATTTTGACAATTTTGACAATTTTGACAATTTTGACAATTTTGACAATTTTGACAATTTTGACAATTTTGACAATTTTGACAATTTTGACAATTTTGACAATTTTGACAATTTTGACAATTTTGACAATTTTGACAATTTTGACAATTTTGACAATTTTGACAATTTTGACAATTTTGACAATTTTGACAATTTTGACAATTTTGACAATTTTGACAATTTTGACAATTTTGACAATTTTGACAATTTTGACAATTTAGACATTTTTGACAATTTTGACAATTTTGACAATTTTGACAATTTTGACAATTTTGACAATTTTGACAATTTTGACAATTTTGACAATTTTGACAATTTTGACAATTTTGACAATTTTGACAATTTTGACAATTTTGACAATTTTGACCATTTTGACAATTTTGACAATTTTGACAATTTTTACAATTTTGACAAATTTTACAATTTTGACAATTTTGACAATTTTGACAATTTTGACAATTTTGACAATTTTGACAATTTTGACAATTTTGACAATTTTGACAATTTTGACAATTTTGACAATTTTGACAATTTTGACAATTTTGACAATTTTGACAATTTTGACAATTTTGACAATTTTGACAATTTTGACAATTTTGACAATTTTGAAAATTTTGACGATTTTGACAATTTTGACAATTTTGACAATTTTGAAAATTTTGACAATTTTGACCATGTTGACAATTTTGACCAGCTGATTTTTTAAACATAAAAATTGTATTTGTTTTTAACTTGGGAGAGAATTTCTGAGTTTTTTCACCCTAAAGCCAAACAGAAAACAGGGAAGAATCAGCGACATCGCTGTTTTTTTTATGGAGCGAAAAAACACCGAGCAAGACTAGATAATTAGTTTCGAAATCGTGTTTACCAAACCTGGTGTTCGGGAAAGAAGAAAAAGAAAAAAAAGTTAAATTTAGGTTTAAGGGTTAGACCGTGAAAATCAACGGCATGCAGCCAATTCGGGCAGCTGTCTGCGCACTCTTCCCAACAGCAATTTCATCAAAAGGGTAGAGGTCGAAATTCAGTCGAAAAAAAATTATACCGATACTATCGAGCGGACTTAAATTTTAGTGGCGGGGATACATAACCCTTTCATTGGGGTTTTTTTTCTCCTTATTTTGATTCTTTTAAAGAGTTGGAAAATTAATTTTTTTTACCCTTCTTAATATTGATGGTCGATTAAAATCTCTCGATTCTTGAATCAAATTGGCTGATTTCTAATCGAGTTTCTTTGTTCAAATTTGTGAAGACTCGAATCGATTCTTTGTTTTGTTTTCTGTTTTTCTTCTCTCTAGTTCAATCATCAATACCCCGTCAATCCAGATCTCTAATTGGTTCTGATCTGGAGGATCATTTCCACAAAACCTCGAATGTCCAGGACATGTGCGTAGCGAACTTTGACAGCAATCTCATTAGCATTAAACACAATCCGACTGCTGCCACTCAAATGTTTCCAATTGCAAGTAGTTGGTAGGGAGCGTACATTCATCCCCCCTTTCCTTTATATGTTCTCTAGGGAAGGAAGAAACGGGCGCTCATTTCGAATGGGAAAATTGGAAAATCAAACAACAAACCTGCACCAGAGTTCATTCATTCTTCGGCAAACTTTGACTATGCTGATTTGTGCATCCAATAGCCATTGTTTGTTTTGGTGACGTAGCACCGGAATGTTTTTGCTGAACCGAGCTGGAAAATTTTCTGGCGAAATGGCAGTGTTTCTAGATTTTTTTTTAAATGATACATCTTAAAATGCTCAAGCTGTTTACTAAAACTTATTGAGAAAAAATTTTCATTAAATGTTAGAAAAATTTTTTTCGGATGAATTAAATACAAAAACATGGCAGCTCTGGAGCCCGCTCAAAGTATTCAAACCGCTCAGATTTTGAGCCCTGCCAGATAACCGGATACGATACGAACCAAAAAAAATCCCGAAACAATCCCGACGCTACAACTCGTCAAAATGGTATTTACATACAGTTTTTTTTTTCGTACACAGTTCTACACAATGCAACAAACACTATAAAACGGTCAAACAAAAACCCACTGAAAGCGCCAAAGTGTAAAATGTGCATTATTTAAATATGTTTATTTTTCGCCTCCAGCCACAGCCAGCAGTCTGATTCATTGGGGCTGCACCAAATTTGTGGAGATTTGCCACCAGGCAGATGCATGAAACAGTATGCAATTCCATAAAAAAGAGATGCAATCTTGATCACTTTTTGCTTAAAAATAACCATGAGCATGTGGTTAATTTTGGGAAATAAAACCTTGTTGATATATATGAAACGAAGGAATTGAAAATCATAATTTTTATTTTGTTTCTTGTAAAGATATTTGTTCTTACTTAGGAATCTCTAATTCAAATTATGTTTTCTGAATCCTTCTTTTAAGTCTCAGAAGATGCTTTTGATTTCATAGGTAAGAGAACAACTTAAGCATAATCACAGCTATTTTTGAAAATAAAACTCTGAAATATCTATTTTTACTTTGAAATTTGCTGTCAATTTTCAGGATCTAAAATGCAAAGTGCTTTCCCCAAGCTTTGCCACCTTAAAGGTCCAACTTTATGTTTTCCCATGAAGCCAATCTGGCTAATTGCTTGTAGCTCCATCAATCTCTTACTCCTCCGTTTTCGTTCGAAAGAATCTAGCCTTCGGGATGATAAAAACGAAGAACCAGCCGGGGATGTACAGAATGTCACACTTTTGACCAAAGTTTTTTTTTCGGTATCTTTTCGAGTAGGGGTGTGAACAAAAATGGTCAGCAGAAAAAAAGTTTTTTTCCGTTCCACCATTTTTATTTTGGACCGGAAACATAGCTCGCAAAAAAAAGTCTCCTTTTACTTTCAAACCGTGTCTCGTCTCAATCAGAACTGAGCTTTGGGAACAACACAAAAAAAACGAGCCAGGAAATGTGTAGTGCCTAATGAATTTGGATGGGAAAAAATCTCGCGCCAAGAAAGTGCTTTTTTTTTGACTCTCCGACTGCCACTTCTCAATATCTGAAGAGGGCAATAAAGCGAGAAGCGAAAAGGAGCAGTTAATAATTCATTGTGAAAAGTGAAAAGTTTCTCCCTAGTGAAGACGCATTCGGGAGCCGGGAAACTCTGTCTTTTTTTTCGGTTCGTTCCTCTGAGTTGTTTTCAAGAAGCAAAATAAAGATGGGAAAGAAACGACAACAACCATCTTTATCATCGTCTCAGGTCTCGGTCTCGGAATGAGAAGAGGGAAAAAAAATGGCACGACTACGATAAATCAAATCGTATGCCATCCGTGTCAGGCTGGAGTGTTTCGGTGTTTGGAAAGAGTGAACGAAAAAATCACAAAAATAAATAAATAAAACAAGAAATGGAGCTCTCACAAGCGTCTATGTATGTGGAGATGTGAGGAAAGCAAAATAAGGCTGATTTTGCACAACCCACACCCCAAGGCGATACACCTTGAATCGTATCGAAGCAAGATTGTGATTTGTATTTTTGTTTGTTTTTCGTATAAAAACAGTTATATAAGATTGGAATAACGAGCTGAAAATTTATTTTAAAATACTTTTGTAAGAATTGAAGTATCTAAACGACCAGAGTTCTGATAAAAGCGGGTAAAAAAGTAAAAATCATAAGCTGAGAATCTATTAACCTATAAATTACTAATCAGAAATTGTGCAATAAAAATCTTATAACTTCAAGCTGCTGGAAGAATTAAATTTTCCTCTTTAGAAGCGTTTTTTTTGGGATTCTGAGCTTGATTTGGGATCACAACTTTGAAATGCGTTTTCTGGCCTTCAGAGGAGTTATTTCGGGAATCTGAGCTTAATTTAGGATCACAACTTTAAAATACATTTTATGACCTTAAGAAGCGTTTTTCAGGATTCTGAGCTTTAAGTGGGATGACAATTTTGAAATGTCTTTTTTGGCTTTCAGAAGCGTTTTTTTTTCGGGATTCTGAGCTGAATTTGGAATCACAACTTAAAAATGCATTTTTTTGGCCTTCAGAAGCGTTTTTTTCTGGATTCTGAGCTTCATTTAGGATCACAATTTTAAAAAGCATGTAATTTCTTTGAGAAGCGTTTTTTTTTCTGAGCTTAATTTGGGATTTAAACTTTGAAATGCATTTTTGGCCTTCAGAAGCGTTTTTTCCGGATTCTGAGTTTAATTTGAGATCACAACTTCGAAGTGCATTTTCTGGCATTTAGAAGCGTTTTTTCAGAATTCCGAGCTTGATTTAGAATCACAACTTTAAAATGCGTTTTTTTGGCCCTCAGAAGCGTTTTTTCGGGATTCTGAGCTTAATTTGGGATAACAACTTTAAAATGCATTTTCTGGCCTTTAGAAGCGGTTTTTACGGATTCTAGGCTTAATTTGTTGCATTTTTTGGCCTTTAGAAGAGTTTTTTTTCGGAATTCTGAGCGGAAGCGTTTTTTTTTCGAGATTCTGAGCCTAAAATTGACAAGAATGACAAAAATTACAAAAATAAAAAAAAATGAAAAAAATTAAAAAAATGACAAAAAATACAAAAATCACAAGAATAACAAAAATTACAAAAATGACAAAAATGACAAAAATGACAAAAATGACAAAAATGACAAAAATGACAAAAATTACAAAAATGACAAAAATGACAAAAATGACAAAAATGACAAAAATGACAAAAATGACAAAAATGACAAAAATGACAAAAATGACAAAAATGACAAAAATGACAAAAATGACAAAAATGACAAAAATGACAAAAATGACAAAAATGACAAAAATGACAAAAATGACAAAAATGACAAAAATGACAAAAATGACAAAAATGACAAAAATGACAAAAATGACAAAAATGACAAAAATGACAAAAATGACAAAAATGACAAAAATGACAAAAATGACAAAAATGACAAAAATGACAAAAATGACAAAAATGACAAAAATGACAAAAATGACAAAAATGACAAAAATGACAAAAATGACAAAAATGACAAAAATGACAAAAATGACAAAAATGACAAAAATGACAAAAATGACAAAAATGACAAAAATGACAAAAATGACAAAAATGACAAAAATGACAAAAATGACAAAAATGACAAAAATGACAAAAATGACAAAAATGACAAAAATGACAAAAATGACAAAAATGACAAAAATGACAAAAATGACAAAAATGACAAAAATGACAAAAATGACAAAAATGACAAAAATGACAAAAATGACAAAAATGACAAAAATGACAAAAATGACAAAAATGACAAAAATGACAAAAATGACAAAAATGACAAAAATGACAAAAATGACAAAAATGACAAAAATGACAAAAATGACAAAAATGACAAAAATGACAAAAATGACAAAAATGACAAAAATGACAAAAATGACAAAAATGACAAAAATGACAAAAATGACAAAAATGACAAAAATGACAAAAATGACAAAAATGACAAAAATGACAAAAATGACAAAAATGACAAAAATGACAAAAATGACAAAAATGACAAAAATGACAAAAATGACAAAAATGACAAAAATGACAAAAATGACAAAAATGACAAAAATGACAAAAATGACAAAAATGACAAAAATGACAAAAATGACAAAAATGACAAAAATGACAAAAATGACAAAAATGACCAAAATGACAAAAATGACAAAAATGACAAAAATGACAAAAATTACAAAAATTACAAAAATGACAAAAATGACAAAAATGACAAAAATGACAAAAATGACAACAATGACAAAAATGACAAAAATGACAAAAATGACAAAAATGACAAAAATGACAAAAATGACAAAAATGACAAAAATGACAAAAATGACAAAAATGACAAAAATGACAAAAATGACAAAAATGACAAAAATGACAAAAATGACAAAAATGACAAAAATGACAAAAATGACAAAAATGACAAAAATGAAAAAAATGACAAAAATGACAAAAATGACAAAAATGACAAAAATGACAAAAATGACAAAAATGACAAAAATGACAAAAATGACAAAAATGACAAAAATGACAAAAATGACAAAAATGACAAAAATGACAAAAATGACAAAAATGACAAAAATGACAAAAATGACAAAAATGACAAAAATGACAAAAATGACAAAAATGACAAAAATGACAAAAATGACAAAAATGACAAAAATGACAAAAATGACAAAAATGACAAAAATGACAAAAATGACAAAAATGACAAAAATGACAAAAATGACAAAAATGACAAAAATGACAAAAATGACAAAAATGACAAAAATGACAAAAATGACAAAAATGACAAAAATGACAAAAATGACAAAAATGACAAAAATGACAAAAATGACAAAAATGACAAAAATGACAAAAATGACAAAAATGACAAAAATGACAAAAATGACAAAAATGACAAAAATGACAAAAATGACAAAAATGACAAAAATGACAAAAATGACAAAAATGACAAAAATGACAAAAATGACAAAAATGACAAAAATGACAAAAATGACAAAAATGACAAAAATGACAAAAATGACAAAAATGACAAAAATGACAAAAATGACAAAAATGACAAAAATGACAAAAATGACAAAAATGACAAAAATGACAAAAATGACAAAAATGACAAAAATGACAAAAATGACAAAAATGACAAAAATGACAAAAATGACAAAAATGACAAAAATGACAAAAATGACAAAAATGACAAAAATGACAAAAATGACAAAAATGACAAAAATGACAAAAATGACAAAAATGACAAAAATGACAAAAATGACAAAAATGACAAAAATGACAAAAATGACAAAAATGACAAAAATGACAAAAATGACAAAAATGACAAAAATGACAAAAATGACAAAAATGACAAAAATGACAAAAATGACAAAAATGACAAAAATGACAAAAATGACAAAAATGACAAAAATGACAAAAATGACAAAAATGACAAAAATGACAAAAATGACAAAAATGACAAAAATGACAAAAATGACAAAAATGACAAAAATGACAAAAATGACAAAAATGACAAAAATGACAAAAATGACAAAAATGACAAAAATGACAAAAATGACAAAAATGACAAAAATGACAAAAATGACAAAAATGACAAAAATGACAAAAATGACAAAAATGACAAAAATGACAAAAATGACAAAAATGACAAAAATGACAAAAATGACAAAAATGACAAAAATGACAAAAATGACAAAAATGACAAAAATGACAAAAATGACAAAAATGACAAAAATGACAAAAATGACAAAAATGACAAAAATGACAAAAATGACAAAAATGACAAAAATGACAAAAATGACAAAAATGACAAAAATGACAAAAATGACAAAAATGACAAAAATGACAAAAATGACAAAAATGACAAAAATGACAAAAATGACAAAAATGACAAAAATGACAAAAATGACAAAAATGACAAAAATGACAAAAATGACAAAAATGACAAAAATGACAAAAATGACAAAAATGACAAAAATGACAAAAATGACAAAAATGACAAAAATGACAAAAATGACAAAAATGACAAAAATGACAAAAATGACAAAAATGACAAAAATGACAAAAATGACAAAAATGACAAAAATGACAAAAATGACAAAAATGACAAAAATGACAAAAATGACCAAAATGACAAAAATGACAAAAATGACAAAAATGACAAAAATTACAAAAATTACAAAAATGACAAAAATGACAAAAATGACAAAAATGACAAAAATGACAACAATGACAAAAATGACAAAAATGACAAAAATGACAAAAATGACAAAAATGACAAAAATGACAAAAATGACAAAAATGACAAAAATGACAAAAATGACAAAAATGACAAAAATGACAAAAATGACAAAAATGACAAAAATGACAAAAATGACAAAAATGACAAAAATGACAAAAATGACAAAAATGAAAAAAATGACAAAAATGACAAAAATGACAAAAATGACAAAAATGACAAAAATGACAAAAATGACAAAAATGACAAAAATGACAAAAATGACAAAAATGACAAAAATGACAAAAATGACAAAAATGACAAAAATGACAAAAATGACAAAAATGACAAAAATGACAAAAATGACAAAAATGACAAAAATGACAAAAATGACAAAAATGACAAAAATGACAAAAATGACAAAAATGACAAAAATGACAAAAATGACAAAAATGACAAAAATGACAAAAATGACAAAAATGACAAAAATGACAAAAATGACAAAAATGACAAAAATGACAAAAATGACAAAAATGACAAAAATGACAAAAATGACAAAAATGACAAAAATGACAAAAATGACAAAAATGACAAAAATGACAAAAATGACAAAAATGACAAAAATGACAAAAATTACAAAAATTACAAAAATGACAAAAATGACAAAAATGACAAAAATGACAAAAATGACAAAAATGACAAAAATGACAAAAATGACAAAAATGACAAAAATGACAAAAATGACAAAAATGACAAAAATGACAAAAATGACAAAAATGACAAAAATGACAAAAATGACAAAAATGACAAAAATGACAAAAATGACAAAAATGACAAAAATGACAAAAATGACAAAAATGACAAAAATGACAAAAATGACAAAAATGACAAAAATGACAAAAATGACAAAAATGACAAAAATGACAAAAATGACAAAAATGACAAAAATGACAAAAATGACAAAAATGACAAAAATGACAAAAATGACAAAAATGACAAAAATGAAAAAAATGAAAAAAATGACAAAAATGACAAAAATGACAAAAATGACAAAAATGACAAAAATGACAAAAATGACAAAAATGACAAAAATGACAAAAATGACAAAAATGACAAAAATGACAAAAATGACAAAATTGACAAAATTGACAAAATTGACAAAAATGACAAAAATGACAAAAATGACAAAAATGACAAAAATGACAAAAATGACAAAAATGACAAAAATGACAAAAATGACAAAAACGATAAAAATGACAAAAATGATAAAAGTGACAAAAATGATGTATTGGCAAAAAAAAAAATGGAAATCCATTCGAAACACAAAAATTTTGTGAAATCTGTGAATGTTTCAAAATTCTGTGTCTGTGACACAGATTCTGTGATGAAAATTTGCTCAAAATTCTTTAAAATTACAGATTTTTCTAAGGTTTCGGCAACCTTGGCCATTTCTCGAAGACTCACAATAATGGCTGCTTAGCACATCATATCTGAACTAAGGTTGTCGAAATAACAGAAAACTGTTCAATTCACAAAATTTTGAGCAAATTTTAATCACAAAATCTGTGTCACAGAATACAGAAATTTGAAAATTTTCAAAGATTTTGCAGATTTTTAAAATTTTTTTACGTATTCCCAAAATAATGAATGTTATGTCAATAAGAGTTTTTTATTCCAAACTTTGTTTTTAAAAATCATGATAAGATTGGAAATATCAACTGATTTTTCTTAAGTGAAATATAAAAAAGACTCATTTTTTCATGATTTTTCTAAACAAATTTATGCTGTTATCATCACAGAAAACCATTAAAGAATTTCTGAGTAAAATCAAAGAATGTCGGATTTTTCCCCAAAAATACAAAATTATTTTTTTTGCAACCTTGATCTGAACAGATGTATTATTCGAGTTTATATTCCAATGTTGTTGTTTGTGTTTTATTGATACCTTGTAGAAAATCGGTTAAACTAAATTTTCCAGACTGCCCAGATATTCAATGCAAAATTTGGGAAAAGTTCGGTTGGCCAGTTTTTTTTCTTGATTTTTGTAGAGTTACTCCTGGGCTTTGACTAAATTTGCCCGCATATTGCTTGGATTTTTTTTATCGACAATTTTGAAATCAAATGCTCGGATTTTGCCTAGTTTTTAGATCAATTAACCAGTATTCGTCCGACCCGGATACGTGCTGAAAAAAAATCTGGCAACCTTAGGCTAAGCACCTTCTTCCTGGTACACAAAGAAGATAAGTAGTCAAACTCAATTCTCTTTTTGTCAGGACAGAATTTTTCGAAGCTCAAAAAACACAGAAAAAAATATCGTTTACCCCTTGAAAAAAAATTTGTAAATTTGAATTTTTCTAAAAAAAAAATGAAATAAAATAAAAAAAATTCTTATATTTCAAAATTAAATATTTCAAAGAATGTGTTTTTAATGATTGGATTTTCATAAACTAAGTTCGACTGAAGTTACATTGAGTAGAAATTTTCCTCTCGTTTTGACATTGAACCGGAGCCGTCTCTCCAAATTTTCGGCTGCCTGTTTGCCTGTCTGTCTGACCTCGCTAATTGGATTCGATTAGATTTTTTTTTCCGGATAGCGTTTTGACTCTCCTCCAGTCCGGTTAATCCCTGTTATTGGCCGATAGGGGTCGGGGTGGAAAGTTTGTTGCCAGGATTATATTCGATCTGAACGAGAGCTCTATCGATTCACTGAAATGGTGGAACCAACTCACGTTGCATCTTTGATGGTATTTGCAATTTTTCATAGCACTTTTTACACCGACGCTGATATCGACCCCAACCCCACTTCTATCCAATCTGGCCAGGGAGGCTAATTGCAAACGGTTGTAAATTGAATGATGGTCCAATTAGAGTCAAGGCTGATGGAAAGTTTTTTTTTCATTCCTGTTGCCGTTGCAGCTTAAAGCTTTTCCGATTCGGATCGCAACCCCACAAACTTTGTTGAAACGAAGATGTTGAAACAGATCAGATCAGGGAAAATGTTTTGCAACTAACGATTAGAGTGAAAAAAAGTTGTTTCAAAATTTGTTTCCTGTTTGGTACAGCTAACGACTGGAATCGGTAGCTAGTTGCAGGGTGAAGTTGCAGTTTGAAAACTTTAACGGGAGAGATTTCCTGCAGGAATTTGCTGAGATTTAATCCAATCGATGTTTTTTTGAAACTTGGAATTCTAACCAAGTTATCCGCAGATTAAAAAAAAAATTTTTTTAGAAATAGATTTTAAAAAACTTTCATGGTATTGTTTTTTTCATAATTTTTTCCCTTTCGACTGATGTCGAGTTGAAAATTCGACGAATTTCAAATTCCATCGAAAAAAAACTCTTCGACCAATGCAAAGGTCAGTTAAACAAACAAACCCAGTAAACTTCCAAAACCCCCTCGCTCGAAAGTGTAGGAATATCAAACAGTCAGTCAGTTTCCCGGCAAATAAAACCCCTGTTTCGAAAGTGTGGTCCAAGTTCGATCGATAATCCGGCCACATATACCCACTCTTTCTCGCTGGGGTCGGGAGTCTAGCAACTAGAGTGTGATTATATATTTTTTAGGTCAGCAGCATGTGTTTTGCCTTTGGCTTTATTTCTGGTGATGTTGGTTATTTTTTTCGATTTTTTTCCCTCTTCTGCTACTAGGTTGGTACTTATTGCTGATGTTGATCCCACAACCTTATCGCCAGAGTCTAGCTGACCGTCACGATAGTGTGGCGCAGCGAAGGTCCCTGGTCCAGGAGTCTTGATATTTATAGTTATAATGGCAAAGGTACTTCGACTTCGACTTGGAAAAGACGACGATGGGGTTTGTTGCCGTTCATATAAATATTAAGTACCTTCCTACCAAAATGGCAAAATATCGCAGGATAATTATTCTTGCTTTGCTTTGCGAGAAAAAAATAATAGCACGGGGAAATTAATGATGTAGAAAGCGTTGAACATGACAGTGGGGATTGATTATGTGGAGGAATATATGCTAATTTATGATGAATTAGGATTAAGGAATCAAATTTTAACATAAAACTGAAAAATTTCAATATGAGTTAAGCTGAATCCCCAATTCCATACAGAATTAAAACTCGAGCTAACTCAGGAATGTATAAATCACTTCACGATTTTTTATAGCTTTTCCTGAGACCAGAAAAAACAGTTCTATTTTAATTACAAACCTAGCAGAATCCGGGATTTAAAATTAGCTACCGTAAACTGGGGGAACTTTGATCACTTTTTTTATTCATTTTAGAATATTTTGAAAGGTGTTGCTTTTTCGTAATACCTAAAAGCTTTAAAACCCTTACTGAGGTGATGAGTTTTAAACATGATCATGGATTGCAGTAAATTCAAACGACATTTATGGTCATAATAAAATGTTTGTTACTGTTTTTTAACGTGTGACTCACACGGGGTGGATCTGCTAGTGGACTGATAGTTTCCGGACTGGCAAGCGATGTGCGAACAGCGCACCGAGATGCACGTGTCTGAAGAGAGCCTTCTCTTCACTAGACACGGTAGGCTGGATCGGTAGTATTGGTCTGGACGCGAGAAGACTAAACTCAATTGGGATTTGGTTCTGACAAGAACCGGGATTGCGTCACCAATCACTACCGGAGATCCAAGCAGTGGAGCAGAGAACAGAGAACAAACTCCTGGACGAGCAAGGCAGGAACACCAATAAAATTCCAGCTTTATTCTTGTCACGTTTATTTTCTCTTCACTTCTCTATTTAACTGATATTAACAACACTGCGTATCAAATTAAACTAACTCAAGGCGCATTGAGAATGCGCCCTTAAATAGGCAGTCACGCAAGCACAGGACCACGTGCTTGCGCCAGATGGAAACGCCTAGAATCTGCTAGGCGCGTCGCGCATAATCTTTCAGTGAGAGCAGCCTTCTCGCTCTCTCGGCACGTACTCTCGCGTCTGTGTGGCACTCTTCTCCTCTCGTGAGTGCTCCGAGCGTCGTTGCTGGTCATCGGCGTCGCATGTTGGGAATCTCTCGCTGCTGCTGGGAGCTTTCGTAGCGAACATACTCCCCCCGTTGGAATTCCATTCCAACTCATTTGATGGTTATCTACGCTGGATGGCGAGCTCTTGCCGTCTTGGATGGACAAAACCTCGGGCCATGATATCCGCCAGATTGTGCTCCGTGTTAATCTCAGGTCCCGGCAACGATACAGGATTTGTCTATGTATCGTGTGACCAACATCTTTTAACTAAGTGTTGGTGAATCTCGTTTTTAAGCTTTTTTTCCTCAGATTTAAGCTTTTTTTGCCTTGAGAGCATAGGAGATGAAAGCTCAAATCTGAAGAAAAAAGCTTAAATCTGTCAAAAAAGGGGAAATCTGAGGGGAAATCTGAGAGATGTGCTCCATACGGTTTGTATAGCATTGCCGGGAAGTGACCACAGCCTGACAATCTCAATTGTCAGCTTCAGCGTTGGGATGACCTTTTTCACCAATTCAACCAACAGTTCAGCAGCACACAGTTCTAATTTTGAAATAGTGCTTTCTTCGAACAGTGCTACTTTCGATTTACTACATAGGAGATGTGCTATTGATCCCTCCCTTCCAATGCGGCGGAGATAAACACAAGCACCATACGCATGTTTCGAGACATCCACGAATCCATGTATCTCCATTGTTTTGGTCTCGGAAACTACGACACATCTTGGAATCTCAAACTTGCCAAGCTGAGTCAACCACGTTCGGAACTCCTCCCATCGATGCAGTAAGTCGCCCTTCACCGGATCATCCCAACCGATGTTGGCGGCCCATAGCGACTGCATAATCATCTTCGCTTCTACGATCACAAGGCCCGATGGGTAAAACAACTTCACAATTTGGGATAGCACCTTACGTTTTGTTGGCTTGGAATCATCCTTCGTTTGTTCATGAGATTTGTGGAACAGAAACAAGTCTCTTGTCGGGTCCCACAGGAGTCCTAAGACTTTCATAACTTCATTGGCACTGGAGTCTTGAATTGGCACCAAGGTCTCTCGGTCGGCGTCTGGAATTCCTTCAAGCATCTCTTCGGAGTTCGAACACCACTTCCGTAAAGGGAATCTTCCTTTCAACATCAATGTCTCTAGGTCACGGCGTAATTTGTTGGTCGAATCCACCGTCTCTGAACCAGACAACACGTCATCCATGTACGAATCGTTCAAGGAATATTCTGTAGCCTTGGCTGTCCCGTCTAACACAACACGGAGCTTCGTACTGCTGCTGGAAGGCTTTAGGATACAGTGATGCGGTAAGATATATGCTTGGAGACCAGGTGAGTTGTCATCCTCTTTCACTTCACGGCTGTGGCCCAGTGCTTGATATTCCTCAATGAATGCCGTGTACTGACCCCTCAGGTTGGGATTCCGCAAAAGGTTTTTCTCCAGCATGAGGTTTCGTTTCGATGGTGGAGATCTGGAGCCTTCTAAATGACTATCTGATTCACAAAATGGCAGTTGAACTACAAATCGTCCATCTTCATTGCGACGATAAGTTCGTTGGAAGTGTTCTTCCTCAGTTGTAACCGTCTCTGGTTCAGTTAACTCCTCCTGGTGGAAAAAGCGCTTGAGGCAGACCTCCAAACTGTCAGCCACAGCAAAGTTAGCGCATAGTGCACCACCTCCGTCGTCCTCTTCGCAAGAACCAGTAACGACCCATCCAAATTGAGTCTCTTGCAAGATTGGCAGTTTTTCGGCGATGTGCATCTGTCTTCGCAACATAATTGCATGGAAGTGTTCAGCTCCAATCAGCATCTCAACATCGTTGGGCTCGTTAAATCTCGGGTCAGCCAGCACCATACCGGCTGGTAAATGCCAAGCATCCACATTGACCTTGGTGGAAGGTATAGTTCCTGTCACTCGTGGTGTGACAAGACAGTCTACAATGCATGGCGTCAAAATCGTTGTAGTTCGAAGACATTTGGACTGCAACTCGATGACGTATCTGGGATCGAGTTCCCCCTACGCCGACCACAGGAACATTCGTTGGGTACTTGGGTAGGTTCAGCTTTCGCACCAAGGACTCCGTCAGTAGATTGATCTGCGAGCCAGAGTCCAATAAAGCTCGCACCTTATGAATTTGACCTCCTTTCGATTGAAGATTTATCAATGCAGTCATCAGGAAGATCTGCTTGCTAGGCTGACGATCAACGCTGGAACACGACGCGTTGACAGGTCGCTCTGTTACGTCAGGCTCCTGTCGTCCCTCGACTGACTTTGATGGTTCGTTCTTCTTCGCTGGAGTTTTGACTCGATCAAAATGAAGAAGAGTGTGATGCCTTCTAAAACACATTCCACAAACAACTTTGCTGGGACAAGTAGCTATTTGATGGCCATTCTGAAGACAGTTGTAGCACAGCTTCATCTCTCTGAGGTTTCTTCGCCGCTTCTGAACATGCATTCCTACGAATATTGGGCATTTGTCGTTTTTATGCTGGCCGTTACAGAAGTCGCATGCATTTTCCGATGTTGCTATTGCTGCATGCGATGATTTCGAGGCTCCTCCCTTTAACGATGCGAACTTTAAAGCCTTGGACGTTCCAGCTGTTTTCGCAGTCTCGCAGCGCTCCAATATCACAACTCGCTGTCTCAGGAACTCGATCATGTTATCATATTGTGGTAGCTCCGTTTGATCAAATGAGGCTTCCCACAACTCACGGGTTTGATCATCCAGTGCACGTGTCAGCAATGTCACCACGAACATTTGCGACATACCAGTCAGAGGTTGGTCTAGCTTGACTAGGTTGTCGATGTGTCGAGTACACTCGTCCACCAGATTCCGCAGCTCTAAGGATCTTTTCCTTTGAACCTTCGTCATGTTCAGGAGGCCCAGAATGTGACTTTCCAATATGAGGCGCTTGTTTCCGAATCGTTGCTCCAATATTTCCCACGCGCGCTCGTAGTGGTTGTTTTGTAGCGTCTCAATGTCTATAACCCCTGCCGCTTCTCCCTTGAGCGAATTTTCCAGATGGTATAGCTTAACAGCAACTGAATCATTTGTTCGCTCTATAAAGTCCTGAAACATGGCTTTGAAGCGTGGCCATGCTTCATAGCGACCATCAAATGTGGGTAACGGCACACGGTAGGATTGTGTGTTAGGGTAAATGTACCCGACCTTGGCACCTAAGGTATGGTGTACCCTTTTTATCAACATTCCAACCTTCCTGTTGAGTGCGCCATAGAACATCCTTTGAAGAATTTACTTGCTAACATGCTTAGAATTCAACAAAAATATGTTTTCTCTATAGAACTTTCATTATTGTGAGCAAAATGCATGCGAAGTACTCACTGCGGTGCTCCAATTACTTGGCCGCCGTACCAATTGTTTGCCGTTTCGATGATCCGATTCTTGGCCCCCAGCAAAGTGCAATAGATCTTTACCAACAATGCTCAATTGACAGTTAACAGAATCGTTGGCTATTCTGAATATGAGGCCACTGACAGAATGACGTCAGCTGAGCGTAAAGTTCTATGCGACGATGGAACACCGGGCTTCACTCATACAACAAAAAGGCATTTGAAAAAATTGATGAAATTTGGTTGGTGGAAGGGAAGCACAAAATAAGCTTTCATTTCAAAAAGTCGGAAGTCCAGAATTTCCACAATTTTTTTTTTTATTTTTGAAACTTTAAACTTTTTACTCAAATAAACAAAGTGATGATTATAAACACCTCAAGTTGTTTCAAAATATTTGTATATGAACAAGAATCATTGGTTTATGAATGACAAACAAACCGATTCAGAAACGAATTATGTCCGCGAGTGGTTTGAACTTTCTTTTTTTTATGAACATTAAATCCCTTTGATGAAATCTTAACTAACATATTATGTAAGAAAACTTTTTAAACTGAACACCTCAAAAATTTCTCCAATATGTATATAGTAAGTTACTTATGAAGGACTGATAAAATCTTAATAAAGCCAATCAATCTAGGAAAAGTATTTCAGATGGCATGGGCTTATCAAGACTAGCCCAGGTTTTCAACGTAGAGTTTTAAAAAAAAGTTGGTGTGGTCAAGCTGCCAGAATATTGAGGTAAAATATTCGTTTCTGGCCCCGATTGAATCACATTCCTCGAATTTTTTTAAAGAGATTTCACAGTTCATCATTTTTGCGAAGTTTTTTGAGACAATTTCATCAAAATAAAAATCAACTTGAAAGGAAGTAATACTGAAAGGTTTGAACCGTGTCAAATAAACTTATTATTACAAAAAAATGACTTGAACGTGGTTGTTGTGAAAGTGGTATTGTAACGTTGAATTGAACTTATTTTGAACTATTCTCATCGACTAAATTTTTCCAAATATTGGAAAAATTGCTTGTATTTTCTCATTTTTTTTTTAAATTTCCCGACTTGAATGCTAACTGGACACATTCAGGAATGCTAAGCCTAACGACAAATTCATTTACGAAATTTCTATCGTTCTGTGCATCATGATGTGTTGTCATTTATAAATCATTGTTTAAATTTTTCCTTTTGAGTTTTTATAGACCATAAGTTGATAGTAAAATACTCTAAGAGACTTGCGATTGCAACACATAGGGTTATTTCCACTACGAAACAACTATCTTCATATTGTGGAGTTTGGCTTCATAAAGTAAGAAATTGAAAAATTCCTTGAAGGGTATTTTAAAATTTTGCCCTTTTGAATTTGTTAGCTGAGATTATGAGCTTCTAGCAAGCAGAGGTGCCAGGTGTCCTGATTTATCAGGATTTGTCCTGATTTTCGAGAGACCGTCCTGATTTTTCAAAAACTTTCGAGTTGTCCTGATTTTTGAAAATTTGTCCCTAAAATGTCCTGATTTGTCCTGATTTTCATAAAAACTTCATAAATATGATCGAATTTGTAGTTAAAGTATGAGAAAATCGAATAAATAGGTTATAAAAAAGTTAAAACCATGGTAATCTTCAGTTCAGATGATATTTATGGTGTTTTTCGATATGAACTACGACCGGCCAGCCAACAAGCTGCGTACTATTGTTGCATAAATCAAGGCGCGTACAGCACTGTCTTGCGCTTTTATTTATGCAATCTACGCAGAAATGCTTATTATTTTCATGAATCAAGAGGTGTCCTGAAAAATCCTGATTTTTAACTTCGCGTTGTCCTGATTTTTGACGAAACCACCTGGCACCCCTGCTAGCAAGAGCCATCTCGAATGCCCGGGGTGTTGCGCAGTGGTTTGACACGCCAAAAAGATGTTAGAATGTAAACCTTGCTAAAACATTTTTTTTTAATTCGACTCACATCTAATGTTATAAGGAATAATTGGAAAGAAAACGATATTTTCCTGAACTTCCAACTTCTGTTTCCAAGAAAAAAATCAGAACAAAAATCCAAAAAATTAAATCTGAGTATTTATATGGTTCCCAAGCAATAGAAAACGATTCCAAAACTTAATGAATTATGTATTTTATATACTAAAGTCATAAATTGCCATTGATCTAACAGTTTTTAGGTAAGAAAAACATCTTAAGTCTTGTGAGTTGCTTAATTTCACTTATTTTTTTTTTTTATTTCGAACCACTGTGTTCTGTAGGAGACCACGTGGCTTTTGCTCGGCAGACTGCAATGCAAATGCTGTTCGCACGCACACCAATGTACCTTCGATTCATGGTTCCCAAATAGCGATTTTTGCATTTTCAATGCTTGGATATGACTTTTAGTTAGTCGAATCTTTTATGTTCTCCAACTTATTTCGAAGCTTAAGTTGATAGAAACAATCTTATCATACAATCCAATTAGTATGAAAACATTTGTGCGTAGTTTTAAACGAATTTTTAGGGAAAACATCAGCCCAAAAATACCTCTTTAATGAACATGTATTTTTTCCAGCTTCCAACACTGGTGGTGTATTTCGATTGAAGTTGCATGCCAAGAAAAGGAACAAAATTAGTTTTAAATTTGTATTCAATACCTAAATAAATATTCATTCTTTTGTCTTTCTAGTATTTTTAGATTTTTTGCCGTGTTTAACTGTAGGCATGAGTATTTATAGCAAATTTTTGAAATGAATGTCCGCGTTTGAAATCGCATGGGAATTTAACAGTTACACTAGAAAGGTGAGTTTATCTGATTTTCATACGGTGATTTCCAACATAATTGCCTCGGATGCAGATCGAAAAAAATTAACTACTTCAATAAAGTACAAACAATCAAAAAATTTGGTATGCACAGATTTGAAACAAATTATTCTCTTCGCAATGAAAACATATTCAAAATTTTTTAGCTCAATTTGGACCTAAAAAAACATGAAAAGACATGTTGGCATGCCAAGAAAAGGACCATGCCAAAATAGGGCTCACTTACCCTAACTATCACTGGACCTGTCAGAGGCATCGGGGCGACAACGGGGTTGGCTGGGGCTCGCTGATTGTCCTTTTGCAGCACATCCATCAGGATCTCAATCTTTATTGAGGCCTCGTTGTAGGCTTCTTCAAACTCAATAAATTTTTCCTCCTGTGCCTCGGCATCTTTGGGTACGGCTTCAATGATGGCATTATGAATCTCGTTGTATTCATCGTATATCGCTTGAAGGTTTCTGGCATGAACCCTCAGAGCTGGCAAGGAAAGTGTTCCTTCATCCGATTCCAGAATATTCAGTAATCGGGTCACCTTTGCCTTGACCCGGCCACGTCGGAGACTGAGCTTCGAAATTTCTTCGGGCCTTTCCATTTTCTGGTTGGGAGTACGAGGTAGCATCTCCGTAAGCGCAGACTCCTTTCCAAACAATCACGAATGTGTTCTATGTTCGTTACAGTAGAACACGTAAGCATTCGCCGGCGCACGATATCACACGTATACTAATCGGCGACCGCGACGAAAACCGTAACAAAATCTTTCGCACCGCGACGTGGTTCTCTCAAACGACGGCGGGTAGATCGCGAATGTCACGTTGTCCGAGCCACGTGACACGCTCAGTTCGCGTTGTCAGCCACGCGAAACGCTTCTTCACCAGTCCCGATCCGGCTCGAAGGACCAAATGTTTTTTAACGTGTGACTCACACGGGGTGGATCTGCTAGTGGACTGATAGTTTCCGGACTGGCAAGCGATGTGCGAACAGCGCACAGAGATACACGTGTCTGAAGAGAGCCTTCTCTTCACAAGACACGGCAGACTGGATCGGTAGTATTGGTCTGGACGCGGAAAGACTAAACTCTTGGTTTGGTTCTGACAAGAACCGGATTTGCGTCACCAATCACTACCGGAGATCCAAACAGTGGAACAGAGCAGAGAATAAAACTCCAAGACGAGAAAGGCATGAACACCAATAAATATATCCAGCTTTGTCTCTTGTCACGTTTATTTTCTCTTCACTACTCTATTTATTCACAACTGAATTACACTGCTTACAAAACGAAACTAACTCAAGGCGCATTGAGAATGCGCCCTTAAATAGGCAGTCACGCAAGCACAGGACCACGTGCTTGCGCCAGATGGAAACGCCTAGAATCTGCTAGGCGCGTCGCGCATAATCTTTCAGTGAGAGCAGCCTTCTCGCTCTCTCGGCACGTACTCTCGCGTCTGTGTGCACTCTTCTCCTCTCGTGAGTGCTCCGAGCGTCGTTGCTGGTCATCGGCGTCGCATGTTGGGAATCTCTCGCTGCTGCTGGGAGCTTTCGTAGCGAACAGTTACTAAACCAGATTTCGAGTTTCGGGGTAACTTTGATCACTACGGTTTTTACGTATCTCAACATCTTCAAATTTATTGTTTTGATGCCATTAAACACAGAAGGCTCAAAACATCGCTAACAGTAATTTTTTGTTTGGACACAATTGAATTTTGCAACGTTTTCTATCAAAAACAAATATACTTGAAAGATGGACAATGTTGCTGCATACATTTAGGGACAAAAAATATAAACATTTCTCAATATTTTTTGGCTTCTAAAATAAATAAAATTTTACCTTCATGCAATTTCCTAAGTCCTCGTACTGTTCCCACGTTCTTTTTTCTTCTAACTTTACCATTTGATAGGGTTTTTAGCCATTTTTCCTATACAGGCTTTTTCATGGAAAATGACCGTTTGTTTTTCAATATCCAAAAATTATCATCAAATGACCATAAAAATAACATTTAAACTTTACCTAAACCAGGAAAAATAGTTGAATTTCCACATTAAACAACCCATTTGCTCCTAAATGCTTAAATTTGATCAGGAGAGATGTTTCTTTGTGAGCCTTTAAAAAACCAGATATTTTAAGATTTTAAAATTATATTTTAATTAATATAAAAAATCTATTATTAAAAACCAAACTTAGCTTACTTGTAACTAAATTTACAGGCTTTCAAACGTAGTAAACAATTTTCAGATATTTTAATTTTATACTTAGTTAATGATGATTATCTGCAAAAATTTCATGCTGATCAAAGTTACCCCGCTGATCAAAGTTCCCCCAGTTTACGGTACCAAAAATCTGGCAATATCCATGAAAATTTGACCAGAGTCCAAGAATTACTCAAAAAAAAATCAAGAAAAAAAAACTTGAAAAAAAATTTTCATCAAAATTCAACAGACACATTCCACCGTGGCGTGAATTGGTTTTCCGAACTTTTCTGAACTGTTATCATTCTAGAAGTCAAATAAAAAAGCTGTGCGTAGCTTCTCGATTGAACAACAACGAAAAAAAATAACGTATTTTTCAAGTTGTATCGTGAATTGCCTCAGTTTAAACAAAACAGGATTGTAGACTAAATTCACGTCACGAAATTTCAAGTTATTCTGATGAGGTTTTCACAGCCTTTAATTTTAATGAACACTTTTAAAAGTGATATTTTGTTATTCCGACTTGTATAACCATAATTTTTCAGTATCTTTTCCTTATTTAATCTGGAACTTGAAAAGCAATATATTGGGTAATCATACACGTTTAATTTTTTGCTATTTTTGGGTTTTTTGAAATTTGTTTGAAAAAAAAAACAAATTAGTTAAAAAGTCGACAAAATAATGTTCGATTTATAAATATCTGACCATCTGGAGCGTCAAAACAGCTTACAGTTTTCTTTATATAATTTAAGAAAAAATCAAATTTTTTGACATAAATTCCCTCGCGCTGTTGTAACTCAGCTTGATTCTAATCGATTTCATTAAAATTTTGTCTTTGAGAATAGTCTCATTTTTTTTCAAAGAAGTTCTGTTTTTGTTTAAAAATGTTAAAGTTTTCTCGTAGAATTAAAAAGTTTCCTTTTTGTGACGTTTATTCACTTTTTTAAAACAAATCCATTGTTATCTTTACACAATGAGGCAGTATTAGTTGGCTTCAAAACGTGTTAAAAATTTTCCAAAACATATCAATCCATATATATTATTCACTATTTTGTAAAAGTTTTCAACCTTTAAACTTTTTCCAACAAAAAAAAGATGATTTAAAAAATATGTGAAACGTGTTACATTTTTTTTTATCTTTTTAATCAGTTGGCTTTGTGTGATTTAAATTATCAACATTATTGACAAATTTTGATACGTCAAATCACTTGCATCACTAGCGCGCTGAATGTGCCCAAGAGCTTTGCCATGGTGTTTTTTTCTCCCAAATTCTATGTTTACCAGGAAGATTACAGTTTTGGGTTTGATAAAAAATAAATGAATCAGCTAATTTTTACCATTTTATAGTAAGTCCATAAGATTTCAATGTTACTCTTCGAAAAGCTCTTTCCTTTAAATGAGTACAAATTTAATATTGCGATTAATTAAAGATTTGGTACAAAATACCTAAAAAAATATTTTCAGAAGGTTAACAGTGTTGCCATGAAATTTAATTACTCATAGAATAAAATTTGCAATATTTCCTCTTTTCAGTCGATATCTGAATGCATCTGGATGCAAAGAGGGAAATTCAATGGCTTTATTGTCATCCAACTATTTCTCAGAATTCTCGTAGATTTGTGCAAATATTAACTGGCTTTAAACAGTAAAAATAGAACTTTTTTTCATTTCGTACTTTTAAATAAATTTCAAAACATTCAAGACTAAAAATGAGATATTTTATGATTTGAATAGAAGAACCTGTATTCTGACTTTAAAACTTAAAAAAAAAATGTTCGAGAAACCTTGATGAATTTTTTATGCAAAGTACGTTAAAAGAGGGATAACTTTTGTAAAACATTCTGTTTACCAATGTTTAAAATGTTTGTAGCTTGTAATGTGCCTAATATAAAGTGACTTATGAAAAAAACATCATTTCCAAATAGTTTGGAAAAATTACAAAAATCAGCTGTCTACCACTTTTGAACTATTTTGAACTATTTTGATAAAGGTCATTTTTGAAATATGGTGTAATAAGAATGTGTTGTAATGTTTTCAGATGTGTGTGCTTTGTAATCTGTTTTTTCAATAATTTTCGATACATTTTTGCTTACTAAGCCTCAGTGAAAAATGTGAGATAACTTGGATGCAACGAGTTTCAATTTTGCATGAGAATGTGTATGAAAGAAGAAATGTTTGCATATTACAAAATTCAAAATTCTTAAGTAATACTCAAATTTAAAATTTATAAAAATAATATAAATTAAAATTGCTTAATGAATAATCATTTTTGTTTAACTCAAATTTGGGCTAGTTGTTTTTTCACATGAAATATACTGCAAGGATCAAAGGATATTTACAACTCAAAGTTATATTTTTTCAACTTTCAGTTCATATCTGATGATTTTTTTATGGAAAACTTTGTATTATTTTATAAATTTCCATACAGAATTAATACTCGTTGTAATATTTCAGAAATGTATAAATCGTAATCGTTTTTTTGCTTTTTCGGGAAGTTAACAGATTTCGAGAGTTGTTTAAATGTATATAATTGAAATTTTTACGGTCTAAGATTTTTAAAGTTTTAAGTTATTATTTTGATTGTTGAAGTTATTTTCATACCTTTTGATACCCGGAAAAATTTAAATTTTCAGAGTGGCCAATTTTTTCTTTAGGTTCCAAAAAAGACACTTTGTCAAAACAATAAAAAATTAAGATAGAACTCCAAAATTTTTGTTTAACTTTCCCAACCATATTATTGAATTCTTATAAAAAGCTTTATTATGTCTTCGAAGAGGGTGCTACAAGCCCTTGCTTTGGAAGCAATTTTTTTTACAAAAATAACTATGGTGTTAATGGTACTCGACACTTTAACTGATTTTAAAAGCTGAGAAAATTTTGAAAAAAACCTTTGTTCACTTCCAAAGCACCATTCCCCTTGAAAAGCGCAATCTAATTTTCGTACACTGTACCTCTGGGGGTTTTAAATGGGATTTCCGAGAGCAGGTGTATTTGGTGTGAAAACTAGCCACCAGATTGGACCCCAATAGAGATTAAACGTCATCCGGATATAATGAGAACGTATAGTATAAAGATCCGCATAAAATGAGACGACGAAGGTGCGGCAGAAAAGTAGCGGTGGACGAGCTAGAAAAAGAAAAAGCTGAAGAAGAGTTCCAGAGAAAGGCGATAGTGGAAGAAAAAGTAAAGGAAGTGGAAGGCTATGGCCATCAGCCAAAAGTTGCGATGGCTCGGCAACTTCAGCCAGTCATCGTGGAAGAAAAAGAAGCGGAAACGGAAGCAGCGATTGGGTCTTGCAGTGGGATCATCAGCTGCTGCCAACCGGAGATTATACAACGAATACCACCACCTTCATGGCGGAGCAGCTCATTTTGGAGCAGTTTCATGGTCCAACGAAAACCCCGGAGGATACCCAGCAGCGATTGGTCAATGGGAATGTTGCCAGTAGCTCTGCTCCTGCTCCTGACCAGCAACATCGTTTGGGCCAGTGAGTTCCCGGAGCGGGAATGTTGTGATCCCGTTTACCCGCCGATGCCGGATCCGGAACCGGTTCCTCCCGGGCTGCTTCCGGCTCCGTTGCCGACCACCACATCGATTTCGCTCTATGGATCGGTGCCGGGAGCCGGTGGAAGTGAGCTGGGAGGAACGGGGCACGGAGGAGGGATTGTGGATTTGTCCCCAGGAGGACTGGCCGCCGGTGGAGGACTCATTGGAGGAGGTATTGCCGGTGGCGGATTGCACGGCCATTCTAAAATAGGATACTCTGGTGAGTAGAAGGTTTGACAAATAAGCCATTTAAGGTTGTTTTGTGAATCAATGCCATCGATAATTATTTCAATGCTTAAAAGCATAAATTATTTAAAAACCTTTAATTCAATGAGTTTAATCATATAAACATAATCATATGAAATTGTTTGAAAAAGCTTTTCGAGAGATATCATCAAAAAAAGACTCATTACTCATTATTCTATTCAAACATTGATCGCGATGATGAAACAAACTTAAATTAGATACTCATGCATTTGTTTTCATCAAAGAACACCAAATCATCACATTGTTAGATAATTACAAAATCAATGTTTAAAAAATAAATGCAAATAAAATCTAATTGAAACTTTGTGACTTTATATACACCATTATTTGTATTTATAAGTAGTTGTAGCTAGTTGTTTCTCTCTTATTTCTCCGCTGAAAGAAGGGATAATTGCTCTGTATGAGTATGGGAGAAATTCTTTGAGAGCCCTTTCTTTCCTTTCTATCTCCCATCTGGGGGGAATGAGAGGTCTCAAATCATCATAGAAATGTTTCTCGTATCCAAAATCCTCCCATGCTTAATTTACTCTGATTTCTTGATAAATTAAAGCTATGCTAAACAGAAGGGGAGCCTCCTTCCTCCTTTCTGATCTTATTGACAAACATTTCTCGTATCAAAAACACTTTTGTGCCAAGTTTTTTTTTTCAAATGCGTAATTCAAATCATCATAACAATAGTTCTCGTGCCCAAATGCCCTCGTATGCCAAATGTAACTCGATTTACTTGATCAGCTCTCGCATTTTGCAAAAAAAAAATGTATGAAAGCCCCCTTTTTCGCTTTCCATCTCCCCTTTGGATGGATGGAGGGGTCTAAGAACATTTCAGAAAAAATTGTCAAAATTGTCAAAATTGTCAAAATTGTCAAAATTGTCAAAATTGTCAAAATTGTCAAAATTGTCAAAATTGTCAAAATTGTCAAAATTGTCAAAATTGTCAAAATTGTCAAAATTGTCAAAATTGTCAAAATTGTCAAAATTGTCAAAATTGTCAAAATTGTCAAAATTGTCAAAATTGTCAAAATTGTCAAAATTGTCAAAATTGTCAAAATTGTCAAAATTGTCAAAATTGTCAAAATTGTCAAAATTGTCAAAATTGTCAAAATTGTCAAAATTGTCAAAATTGTCAAAATTGTCAAAATTGTCAAAATTGTCAAAATTGTCAAAATTGTCAAAATTGTCAAAATTGTCAAAATTGTCAAAATTGTCAAAATTGTCAAAATTGTCAAAATTGTCAAAATTGTCAAAATTGTCAAAATTGTCAAAATTGTCAAAATTGTCAAAATTGTCAAAATTGTCAAAATTGTCAAAATTGTCAAAATTGTCGAAATTGTCAAAATTGTCAAAATTGTCAAAATTGTCACAATTGTCAAAATTGTCAAAATTGTCAAAATTGTCAAAATTGTCAAAATTGTCAAAATTGTCAAAATTGTCAAAATTGTCAAAATTGTCTAAATGGTCAAAATTGTCAAAATTGTCAAAATTGTCAAAATTGTCAAAATTGTCAAAATTGTCAAAATTGTCAAAATTGTCAAAATTGTCAAAATTGTCAAAATTGTCAAAATTGTCAAAATTGTCAAAATTGTCGAAATTGTCAAAATTGTCAAAATTGTCAAAATTGTCAAAATTGTCAAAATTGTCAAAATTGTCAAAATTGTCAAAATTGTCAAAATTGTCAAAATTGTCAAAATTGTCAAAATTGTCAAAATTGTCAAAATTGTCAAAATTGTCAAAATTGTCAAAATTGTCAAAATTGTCAAAATTGTCAAAATTGTCAAAATTGTCAAAATTGTCAAAATTGTCAAAATTGTCAAAATTGTCAAAATTGTCAAAATTGTCAAAATTGTCAAAATTGTCAAAATTGTCAAAATTGTCAAAATTATCAAAATTATCAAAATTGTCAAAATTGTCAAAATTGTCAAAATTGTCAAAATTGTCAAAATTGTCAAAATTGTCCAAATTGTCAAAATTGTCAAAATTGTCAAAATTGTCAAAATTGTCAAAATTGTCAAAATTGTCAAAATTGTCAAAATTGTCAAAATTGTCAAAATTGTCAAAATTGTCAAAATTGTCAAAATTGTCAAAATTGTCAAAATTGTCAAAATTGTCAAAATTGTCAAAAATGTCAAAATTGTCAAAATTGTCAAAATTGTCAAAATTGTCACCCAAAAAGCCCAGGAATAAACTCCCAAATCAGACCTTGAATGCCAATTTGACATCCCTCGCTTTAAACTGCTTTATCTCTCTTTGTTCTCCAAATGTTTTTTCAAAATTTAATGTTTTGGAAAGCTTGTTATGTAGCTGAAACTTGTTTTTAGACATTTTTCACCTACAGAACTTCAATTTTCCGTTTTTCCAAGTACGAAAACAAAATCCGAAAAACATTCTTCGGAAAAAAGACTGTAGATCAGCTACGGAATTCTAAAATAAATTTTACTAAATGTCCAAGAAAGCTGAAGTAAGAAGCTAACTGTTACACAAAGGATTGTATTGTTTTCAAAGTTGATCATGATCATGATCACAAAAAATGTAAAAAAGTGGTATAAAAACGGCCCTTTTCAATCAATAAACGGTCAAGATTATTAATGTCACATCAGAGGAATTTTGAAAAGAGGATGATAAAGTCGTTGTAATCTGAAACATTTTGGCATCTTCAGTCTCTCAAAATACGGAACACAGAATTTTTTAAGGAATTTTAAGCGAAATTTTATATATTAAAATTAATTATCCTTGAGGTACCTTTTTATGACATTAAATTCCTATCGATATTTCCCAGCAGCTCAATCTACTGCATCGTGCCATCGCCATCACTTCAAAAGGTCGATTATAATTAGAATTTGTTGTGCTCACAATGCATAGAATGGCCCATAAGTTTATATCAAGCCAATGACACCAGCCATCAATGGAACGACATGGATCATCCTCTTTATGGAGGGCAATTTGCAGCTGTCCTTCATCAATGTATACGTTCCTTCATTGGTCCTAGTTGTTGAAATCATTGACCTGCACCGTTTCACGAAGAACAACAGACAGAAGAAGGGAGGAGCTCAAAGAAAAAAAAAACAATAATAAAACAACACAATTTTCAACAAAGCCTCCCCGAAGCGTTCCGCAGAAACCAATTTCACGGTCTAATGAGGTGAAACTTGCATTATATCCTCTTATATGCTCTGGCATTGAACATACCATTCCCGGGGAATGGATCTCGGAATTTTACCCGCCCACACTCACTTCATCCCACCCACACTTCGGAGCCCAAGGATCAACACCTGCTAGCTTTACACGGAAGCAGCCACGGATTTGAGTTTTGGACCGAATCGTTGTAAGTCTCCTTTGGCCTCTTCTCGGGATGGCCTTGTTGTCGTGGGAGGCGAGACAATTTCATAATCCATTTTCACTTGGATGATACCGCTCTCATCTTCTTGGAAATATAAATTGAAATAGCAATAACTATGTGAAAAAAATTTCAATTTTTTCAAGACTATTCAAATCCACAAAAATAACAATTTGAACATTGAAAAGTTTTTGAAATCCAGAAACTGGAATTTGATTTTTAGTTTTGAGCTTAAAAGTAAAAAGTCTAAAGTTTCATCCTTCAAAACTTTTTTCACAAAACGAAGGATTATGAAAAACTTACCAACACTTCATGGCCAGTCTATATTCAGCACTTTTTTCCCCTCGATGCCATTAAGTCAATTTTCCCCGCACACCGGTGACAACTTCTCACTTGAAACGGCTTCAAAAGGCTGGCCAACCTGTCAAACCGAAGCTTTGGCTTCTTTGGGACACAAAAAGTGGCCAAGTGGCCATTTCATAAAAATCGAAATAAATAACTTTCACTAGTTTATGACGGCTCGGGCTGTGCTTTCATACCAACATAGTAGAAAAAAAATTGGAAAAAGTATCACCTTTCTGGTTTGGGTGACACGGAAAGCCAACATCAAAGCGATAGGTTTTCTGCACCTGAGGTGGTTTAATTTTTTCCGATGAAATTGAAAACAAGTCTTTCGGGTAGGGTGGTTTGTTTTTCATTCATTCAGATCTAGGATAAAAATCATAAACTTAAGTTTGAAAACTCAATTTAAGATTCTTAAAAGTAAATCAAAAGAAAATTTCAAATCTTACAGATTTTTTCATCTATGATAAAAAAAAAAGATCGAAGAAAATCAAATCCTCAATTTTAGAAGCGTATAGTTTGTTTATTTATCTCTTGAAAACAAAACTAATAAGCAACCATTCAGAAAAAATACCAGTCTTGATTTTTTTTTTCATATTATAGCACTTTTGTTTCGTTATTTTATGATTTGAATGGCAATTTTAAATTAAAATTGATTAGATGTTTGATTTTTTTTCCGAAAAAATTTTCTGATTTATGTTTCCTGTTTGGTATTTTTTATTGTATCTTGATCTGGTTTAAACACTTTTGCAAAAAGGTTTATGCATGAAAAAAACTATTAGTTTACTATCTTTTATGATTTATTTTGTCCAATGTGTTTCTCAGGAAAGTTCTTTATAGTCGAATAACTTTGTATCGTTTTCACCGCAATTTTTTCTCACTTATTAATAGACTGTGTAATGCAGTGTAATTTTTTTACTCATAATTATTTCAATAACTTTTTTTTCATTTTATTTATGATTCCATTTTTTTTCTTTTGTAACTGATTAATTTGAAACGGCTCATACGATTAGGTTTAAAGGAGCCAAACTCATTTTTTTTGTTTTTACAATCGTTTGCTTAGCTTAGCACTTTTTTTAGAAGATTTTTTTTCCATTTGTATCCTCAAATATTTTGGATTTTTATTACTTTTGTAGAGTTTGTTTTTCGGTACACTTCGCTTTATTGGCCTGATCTTTTTTCTGAATTTTGTCTCAAGTGAGTTTGTAATTTTGGCTCATTTGAATTTAGCGTTTTACGATTTCATCTAAATTTTTGCGCAGTTCGTCCATTTTAGTTTTATTTTAACTGACGTTTCGATCGCAATTTTGTATATTTTTGTTTTGAATTTATAAAAATTTTATCACAGTTTTGTTTAATTTTAGCCTCTCTCTTAATTATTTTGTCTGAAAAGTATTTTGGATTTATTGAAGATCTTGTTTAATATACGATTTTTTTTTTAAATGTTCTGTCTTATATGAGTTTTGTTTTGTTTAAGATGAATTTGTGTCTGATTTTCGCATTAAGTGAGTTTATTTTTTTATTGTCTCAACTCAATTTTTTTTTCAATTATTTCTTCTGTGGTATATCAAAAATAGCATTTTCTTGTTTTGTATCCTTTATATCATTTTCCATTAAAATTATGTTTCAAATCAATTTCATTAAATATCTGATTTTTTTTAAAACAGATTCTTTTTAATACTGAATTGTTGATCTTATTTGATAGAATTGTTCAACATTGCATTTTGAAAATATAAAACATTTTCATAATTTTAGATAATTTCGTAATTTTTTGTAGTTTTTTTTTTGTTTTTGTCGTGTATTTAAGTTAAGTCATTTTTGTCATTTTAGTCATTTTTGTCATTTTTGTCATTTTTGTCATTTTAGTCATTTTTGTCATTTTTGTCATTTTTGTCATTTTTGTCATTTTTGTCATTTTTGTCATTTTTGTCATTTTTGTCATTTTTGTCATTTTTGTCATTTTTGTCATTTTTGTCATTTTTGTCATTTTTGTCATTTTTGTCATTTTTGTCATTTTTGTCATTTTTGTCATTTTTGTCATTTTTGTCATTTTTGTCATTTTTGTCATTTTTGTCATTTTTGTCATTTTTGTCATTTTTGTCATTTTTGTCATTTTTGTTATTTTCGTCATTTTTCAGATCTAGGATAAAAATCATAAACTTAAGTTTGAAAACTCAATTTAAGATTCTTAAAATTAAATCAAAAGAAAATTTCAAATCTTACAGATTTTTTCATCTATGATAAAAAAAAAGATCGAAGAAAATCAAATCCTCAATTTTAGAAGCGTATAGTTTGTTTATTTATCTCTTGAAAACAAAACTAATAAGCAACCATTCAGAAAAAATACCAGTCTTGATTTTTTTTTTCATATTATAGCACTTTCGTTTCGTTATTTTATGATTTGAATGGCAATTTTAAATTAAAATTGATCAGATGTTTGATTTTTTTTCCGAAAAAATTTTCTGATTTATGTTTCCTGTTTGGTATTTTTTATTGTATCTTGATCTGGTTTAAACACTTTTGCAAAAAGGTTTATGCATGAAAAAAACTATTAGTTTACTATCTTTTATGATTTATTTTGTCCAATGTGTTTCTCAGGAAAGTTCTTTATAGTCGAATAACTTTGTATCGTTTTCACCGCAATTTTTTCTCACTTATTAATAGACTGTGTAATGCAGTGTAATTTTTTTACTCATAATTATTTCAATAACTTTTTTTTCATTTTATTTATGATTCCATTTTTTTTCTTTTGTAACTGATTAATTTGAAACGGCTCATACGATTAGGTTTAAAGGAGCCAAACTCATTTTTTTTGTTTTTACAATCGTTTGCTTAGCTTAGCACTTTTTTTAGAAGATTTTGTTTCCATTTGTATCCTCAAATATTTTGGATTTTTATTACTTTTGTAGAGTTTGTTTTTCGGTACACTTCGCTTTATTGGCCTGATCTTTTTTCTGAATTTTGTCTCAAGTGAGTTTGTAATTTTGGCTCATTTGAATTTAGCGTTTTACGATTTCATCTAAATTTTTGCGCAGTTCGTCCATTTTAGTTTTATTTTAACTGACGTTTCGATCGCAATTTTGTATATTTTTGTTTTGAATTAATAAAAATTTTATCACAGTTTTGTTTAATTTTAGCCTCTCTTTTAATTATTTTGTCTGAAAAGTATTTTGGATTTATTGAAGATCTTGTTTAATATACGATTTTTTTTTTAAATGTTCTGTCTTATATGAGTTTTGTTTTGTTTAAGATGAATTTGTGTCTGATTTTCGCATTAAGTGAGTTTATTTTTTTATTGTCTCAACTCAATTTTTTTTTCAATTATTTCTTCTGTGGTATATCAAAAATAGCATTTTCTTGTTTTGTATCCTTTATATCATTTCCCATTAAAATTATGTTTCAAATCAATTTCATTAAATATCTGATTTTTTTTAAAACAGATTCTTTTTAATACTGAATTGTTGATCTTATTTGATAGAATTGTTCAACATTGCATTTTGAAAATATAAAACATTTTCATAATTTTAGATAATTTCGTAATTTTTTGTAGTTTTTTTTTTGTTTTTGTCGTGTATTTAAGTTAAATCATTTTTGTCATTTTAGTCATTTTTGTCATTTTTGTCATTTTTGTCATTTTTGTCATTTTTGTCATTTTTGTCATTTTTGTCATTTTTGTCATTTTTGTCATTTTTGTCATTTTTGTCATTTTTGTCATTTTTGTCATTTTTGTCATTTTTGTCATTTTTGTCATTTTTGTCATTTTTGTCATTTTTGTCATTTTTGTCATTTTTGTCATTTTTGTCATTTTTGTCATTTTTGTCATTTTTGTCATTTTTGTCATTTTTGTCATTTTTGTCATTTTTGTCATTTTTGTCATTTTTGTCATTTTTGTCATTTTTGTCATTTTTGTCATTTTTGTCATTTTTGTCATTTTTGTCATTTTTGTCATTTTTGTCATTTTTGTCATTTTTGTCATTTTTGTCATTTTTGTCATTTTTGTAATTTTTGTCATTTTTTGTCATTTTTGTCATTTTTGTCATTTTTGTCATTTTTTGTCATTTTTGTCATTTTTGTCATTTTTGTCATTTTTGTCATTTTTGTCATTTTTGTCATTTTTGTCATTTTTGTCATTTTTGTCATTTTTGTCATTTTTGTCATTTTTGTCATTTTTGTCATTTTTGTCATTTTTGTCATTTTTGTCATTTTTGTCATTTTTGTCATTTTTGTCATTTTTGTCATTTTTGTCATTTTTGTCATTTTTGTCATTTTTGTCATTTTTGTCATTTTTGTCATTTTTGTCATTTTTGTCATTTTTGTCATTTTTGTCATTTTTGTCATTTTTGTCATTTTTGTCATTTTTGTCATTTTTGTCATTTTTGTCATTTTTGTCATTTTTGTCATTTTTGTCATTTTTGTCATTTTTGTCATTTTTGTCATTTTTGTCATTTTTGTCATTTTTGTCATTTTTGTCATTTTTGTCATTTTTGTCATTTTTGTCATTTTTGTCATTTTTGTCATTTTTGTCATTTTTGTCATTTTTGTCATTTTTGTCATTTTTGTCATTTTTGTCATTTTTGTCATTTTTGTCATTTTTGTCATTTTTGTCATTTTTGTCATTTTTGTCATTTTTGTCATTTTGTCATTTTTGTCATTTTTGTCATTTTTGTCATTTTTGTCATTTTTGTCATTTTTGTCATTTTTGTCATTTTTGTCATTTTTGTCATTTTTGTCATTTTTGTCATTTTTGTCATTTTTGTCATTTTTGTCATTTTTGTCATTTTTGTCATTTTTGTCATTTTTGTCATTTTTGTCATTTTTGTCATATTTGTCAATTTTGTCATTTTTGTCATTTTTGTCATTTTTGTCATTTTTGTCATTTTTGTCATTTTTGTCATTTTTGTCATTTTTGTCATTTTTTGTCATTTTTGTCATTTTTGTCATTTTTGTCATTTTTGTCATTTCTGTCATTTTTGTCATTTTTGTCATTTTTGTCATTTTTGTCATTTTTGTCATTTTTGTCATTTTTGTCATTTTTGTCATTTTTGTCATTTTTGTCATTTTTGTCATTTTTGTCATTTTTGTCATTTTTGTCATTTTTGTCATTTTTGTCATTTTTGTCATTTTTGTCATTTTTGTCATTTTTGTCATTTTTGTTATTTTCGTCATTTTTTTTAAATTTGTCATTTTTGTCATTTTTGTCATTTTTGTCATTTTTGTCATTTTTGTCATTTTTGTCATTTTTGTCATTTTTGTCATTTTTGTCATTTTTGTCATTTTTGTCATTTTTGTCATTTTTGTCATTTTTGTCATTTTTGTCATTTTTGTCATTTTTGTCATTTTTGTCATTTTTGTCATTTTTGTCATTTTTGTCATTTTTGTCATTTTTGTCATTTTTGTCATTTTTGTCATTTTTGTCATTTTTGTCATTTTTGTCATTTTTGTCATTTTTGTCATTTTTGTCATTTTTGTCATTTTTGTCATTTTTGTCATTTTTTGTCATTTTTTGTCATTTTTGTCATTTTTGTCATTTTTGTCATTTTTGTCATTTTTGTCATTTTTGTCATTTTTGTCATTTTTGTCATTTTTGTCATTTTTGTCATTTTTGTCATTTTTGTCATTTTTGTCATTTTTGTCATTTTTGTCATTTTTGTCATTTTTGTCATTTTTGTCATTTTTGTCATTTTTGTCATTTTTGTCATTTTTGTCATTTTTGTCATTTTTGTCATTTTTGTCATTTTTGTCATTTTTGTCATTTTTGTCATTTTTGTCATTTTTGTCATTTTTGTCATTTTTGTCATTTTTGTCATTTTTGTCATTTTTGTCATTTTTGTCATTTTTGTCATTTTTGTCATTTTTGTCATTTTTGTCATTTTTGTCATTTTTGTCATTTTTGTCATTTTTGTCATTTTTGTCATTTTTGTCATTTTTGTCATTTTTGTCATTTTTGTCATTTTTGTCATTTTTGTCATTTTTGTCATTTTTGTCATTTTTGTCATTTTTGTCATTTTTGTCATTTTTGTCATTTTTGTCATTTTTGTCATTTTTGTCATTTTTGTCATTTTTGTCATTTTTGTCATTTTTGTCATTTTTGTCATTTTTGTCATTTTTGTCATTTTTGTCATTTTTGTCATTTTTGTCATTTTTGTCATTTTTGTCATTTTTGTCATTTTTGTCATTTTTGTCATTTTTGTCATTTTTGTCATTTTTGTCATTTTTGTCATTTTTGTCATTTTTGTCATTTTTGTCATTTTTGTCATTTTTGTCATTTTTGTCATTTTTGTCATTTTTGTCATTTTTGTCATTTTTGTCATTTTTGTCATTTTTGTCATTTTTGTCATTTTTGTCATTTTTGTCATTTTTGTCATTTTTGTCATTTTTGTCATTTTTGTCATTTTTGTCATTTTTGTCATTTTTGTCATTTTTGTCATTTTTGTCATTTTTGTCATTTTTGTCATTTTTGTCATTTTTGTCATTTTTGTCATTTTTGTCATTTTTGTCATTTTTGTCATTTTTGTCATTTTTGTCATTTTTGTCATTTTTGTCATTTTTGTCATTTTTGTCATTTTTGTCATTTTTGTCATTTTTGTCATTTTTGTCATTTTTGTCATTTTTGTCATTTTTGTCATTTTTGTCATTTTTGTCATTTTTGTCATTTTTGTCATTTTTGTCATTTTTGTCATTTTTGTCATTTTTGTCATTTTTGTCATTTTTGTCATTTTTGTCATTTTTGTCATTTTTGTCATTTTTGTCATTTTTGTCATTTTTGTCATTTTTGTCATTTTTGTCATTTTTGTCATTTTTGTCATTTTTGTCATTTTTGTCATTTTTGTCATTTTTGTCATTTTTGTCATTTTTGTCATTTTTGTCATTTTTGTCATTTTTGTCATTTTTGTCATTTTTGTCATTTTTGTCATTTTTGTCATTTTTGTCATTTTTGTCATTTTTGTCATTTTTGTCATTTTTGTCATTTTTGTCATTTTTGTCATTTTTGTCATTTTTGTCATTTTTGTCATTTTTGTCATTTTTGTCATTTTTGTCATTTTTGTCATTTTTGTCATTTTTGTCATTTTTGTCATTTTTGTCATTTTTGTCATTTTTGTCATTTTTGTCATTTTTGTCATTTTTGTCATTTTTGTCATTTTTGTCATTTTTGTCATTTTTGTCATTTTTGTCATTTTTGTCATTTTTGTCATTTTTGTCATTTTTGTCATTTTTGTCATTTTTGTCATTTTTGTCATTTTTGTCATTTTTGTCATTTTTGTCATTTTTGTCATTTTTGTCATTTTTGTCATTTTTGTCATTTTTGTCATTTTTGTCATTTTTGTCATTTTTGTCATTTTTGTCATTTTTGTCATTTTTGTCATTTTTGTCATTTTTGTCATTTTTGTCATTTTTGTCATTTTTGTCATTTTTGTCATTTTTGTCATTTTTGTCATTTTTGTCATTTTTGTCATTTTTGTCATTTTTGTCATTTTTGTCATTTTTGTCATTTTTGTCATTTTTGTCATTTTTGTCATTTTTGTCATTTTTGTCATTTTTGTCATTTTTGTCATTTTTGTCATTTTTGTCATTTTTGTCATTTTTGTCATTTTTGTCATTTTTGTCATTTTTGTCATTTTTGTCATTTTTGTCATTTTTGTCATTTTTGTCATTTTTGTCATTTTTGTCATTTTTGTCATTTTTGTCATTTTTGTCATTTTTGTCATTTTTGTCATTTTTGTCATTTTTGTCATTTTTGTCATTTTTGTCATTTTTGTCATTTTTGTCATTTTTGTCATTTTTGTCATTTTTGTCATTTTTGTCATTTTTGTCATTTTTGTCATTTTTGTCATTTTTGTCATTTTTGTCATTTTTGTCATTTTTGTCATTTTTGTCATTTTTGTCATTTTTGTCATTTTTGTCATTTTTGTCATTTTTGTCATTTTTGTCATTTTTGTCATTTTTGTCATTTTTGTCATTTTTGTCATTTTTGTCATTTTTGTCATTTTTGTCATTTTTGTCATTTTTGTCATTTTTGTCATTTTTGTCATTTTTGTCATTTTTGTCATTTTTGTCATTTTTGTCATTTTTGTCATTTTTGTCATTTTTGTCATTTTTGTCATTTTTGTCATTTTTGTCATTTTTGTCATTTTTGTCATTTTTGTCATTTTTGTCATTTTTGTCATTTTTGTCATTTTTGTCATTTTTGTCATTTTTGTCATTTTTGTCATTTTTGTCATTTTTGTCATTTTTGTCATTTTTGTCATTTTTGTCATTTTTGTCATTTTTGTCATTTTTGTCATTTTTGTCATTTTTGTCATTTTTGTCATTTTTGTCATTTTTGTCATTTTTGTCATTTTTGTCATTTTTGTCATTTTTGTCATTTTTGTCATTTTTGTCATTTTTGTCATTTTTGTCATTTTTGTCATTTTTGTCATTTTTGTCATTTTTGTCATTTTTGTCATTTTTGTCATTTTTGTCATTTTTGTCATTTTTGTCATTTTTGTCATTTTTGTCATTTTTGTCATTTTTGTCATTTTTGTCATTTTTGTCATTTTTGTCATTTTTGTCATTTTTGTCATTTTTGTCATTTTTGTCATTTTTGTCATTTTTGTCATTTTTGTCATTTTTGTCATTTTTGTCATTTTTGTCATTTTTGTCATTTTTGTCATTTTTGTCATTTTTGTCATTTTTGTCATTTTTGTCATTTTTGTCATTTTTGTCATTTTTGTCATTTTTGTCATTTTTGTCATTTTTGTCATTTTTGTCATTTTTGTCATTTTTGTCATTTTTGTCATTTTTGTCATTTTTGTCATTTTTGTCATTTTTGTCATTTTTGTCATTTTTGTCATTTTTGTCATTTTTGTCATTTTTGTCATTTTTGTCATTTTTGTCATTTTTGTCATTTTTGTCATTTTTGTCATTTTTGTCATTTTTGTCATTTTTGTCATTTTTGTCATTTTTGTCATTTTTGTCATTTTTGTCATTTTTGTCATTTTTGTCATTTTTGTCATTTTTGTCATTTTTGTCATTTTTGTCATTTTTGTCATTTTTGTCATTTTTGTCATTTTTGTCATTTTTGTCATTTTTGTCATTTTTGTCATTTTTGTCATTTTTGTCATTTTTGTCATTATTTTCATTTTTGTCATTTTTATAATTTTTTTCATTTTTGTCATTTTTATAATTTTTTAAATTTTTGGATTTTTTGTCATTTTTGTCATTTTTGTATTTTTTGTAATTTTTGTAATTTTTGTCATTTTTATCTTTGTTGTCTTTTTTGTCTCTTCAAAATTTTCTTTTTTTACTTTTAACCAGGTTTCACCGATTGGTGTTTGGGTCCTGGTAAGCAGAAAGTAATTTGTTATTTACCACTAACTTTCGTATCAACTGGCTTCTTACTTCCAGTTTCCCTATGTAAGAACCTAGTTGAAAGCATGAAGGTGCCAAGAAAACTTATTCCACTCGATTCGATCCGATTTGCCAAGAAAATTCCCTTCTGCAATTTCCATGGCATTTTTGTTTCTCGCCTGTTTGCCACATCTTTCAGTCTCGGAAAACGTCTTATTTTGCACTTCCGATCCCGCAAAGTATGTCTCAAGAAGAATACAGATGTGGGTGGAAAATTGTCCCAACACTTGCCGGAATTTTACTGTCAGCCTGTGAGTCCTCCAAAAATCCAGTTGCGAATGCCGGGGAGGATTTTTGCCTTTTTCCAATTTCCATAGGCTGACAGGCTTGGCGCCTTCCTTCCTTTACGTTTCCAGTATACCTTCTCTCTTGAAGGTAAGAACTGAATTGAGTGAACAGAACCGGAAGCCCAAAAGACGGCCCAATTGTCAGGAGAAGGTCTTCGCCAAGTGGAAAAGAATTAAGTACTTAGACATTTGGGTGGTGAATTGGCAAGGAGGGAAACGAAAATATTTCTTTGGAGTAATTTGCACGCTGCCTAGTCATCACATCCGATCGGGAAAGGGAAGAAAGCTACTGGCTCCGGATGCCGGGCGAAATCTTTCTCGAAAAGTACCTCCCCGAAAAGGGCAAAGGAATTGTGGGAAGGAAATCGTTTCCATTTCCAAGAAAATTTGTAGCAGAATTAATTACCGGTTTGCAATTCTTCTGTCGAGTTTCTTGGAACTCGTTTGTGGCTTCAGAGTTGACAAATTTTCACAAAAATAAGATTGATTTTCAGGTTTTCCAGTTGATGAATTTTAATGTATTTTTTTGTACTATAGACAATGTTGTCTTCTGTGCTTGAGTTTAGTAATTTTTTTAAAATTCTTTTCCATGTAAAGATTCTTGACGAAGGAGTCATCATCATCTTCATCACCATTTCAGAGTTAATCTTCACTTTAGCTGGCTCTCGCACTTGGCTGAATGGCAAAAGGAAATAAGAAAGGAAACATCAAAACTGATTGTTAAATTATGCAGAACACCTCCCCGGCTTTCGGGAAACTCCCAAGGCAAACAAAAACCAACCGCGTACGCCTTCTTCCAACTTCCTCCAGGTGGTTCCGCCCACTTTTTTCCGGCCCATGAAGGCCCTCGAAAACGATCCCAGTCAGTATTTTTGTGAGGCCAAGTTCCAACAACAGAGATGTAGTAGAATTCAAACAATTCCGGTGCGCTCGAAAATTGGCCTCCGGTGGGTTTTCGGGAGGGAATTTTTACTAATCTAAATTTTTGTCCAAATATACAAAAAATCGATCTATTTGAGTTTTTTTATTTGAGAAGAACTGTCTCCAAAAATTCGCCGATTCAAAAGTTTTAAAATTATGTTTCCAGGTTTAATTCCAAATTATTGACTATAGGCTCGAGTAATTACTCAGGATGCCAGAGGAGTCGGATGAGTGGTATTTATTTTTCTTGGCAAGCCGAACTCCCTCCAAAATTCCTTAAACAGCCCAGAGCCAAACGCCTCCAGAATCAAAAGTGAAGTTGAACGCCAAATTGCCGCTCCATGGTGTTGATGTTTATTATGATGATGATGATGATGATGAAGGGCGGCAAGCCAAACAAAATATTGTATCTATCCTATTTAATCTGAATAAAATCTATCTGCCTTTCGTCAAATTAAAGCTTTCTAAAATTGCATGATTGCATTTTAACATATCAAATTCAAATAAACTTCAATGTTATTGACATTTTTAACAATATATCAGTTTTTTATTTAAAATTTGCCATTTTTTGACATTCTTAAGTTTTTGCGACAATCCAAAGATAACCTTTTTTTAAAAATGGAAAGAAATTTCACTTTGATTTCTATTAAAAGAAATGATGTTACTGCTTATTCGGTTTTTATCTAGATTAATCTAGATTAACTTACAAATTTCTATAAAATAATGTTAAAAGAAATTTATTTTGAATTATATTATGAACTTGTTTTGAACGTTTTGTAATTTGTGGAATGGAGTTTAAACTGCCATTGTTTACTTACTTACAACCATTATTTATTTACATAGTATTCCGTCTTACGACATAACTTGACGAACATAATTCCTAAAATTCACTCGGTCCATGGCAACCGTTGTCCAATTTCTCGGGCACCCCACGTTCGCCAGATCACGCTCCACTTGGTCTAACCACCTCGCTCGTTGCGCCCCCGCTCGTCTTGTTCCTACCGGATTCGTAGCGAACACCTGTTTTGCGGGACAGTCGTCCGGCATTCTCGCAACATCTCCTGCTCAGCGTATCCGGCCAGCCTTCACCACCTTCTGGATACTGGGTTCGCCGTAGAGTCGCGCGAGCTCGTGGTTCATCCTTTGCCTCCACACTCCGTTCTCCTGTACGCCGCCAAAGATGGTTCTTAACACTCGTCGCTCGAATACCCCGAGTGTACGCAGGTCCTCCTCGAGCAATATCCATGTCTCGTGCCCGTAGAGAACAACCGGTCTAATAAGCGTCGTATACAGGTTACACTTTGTGCGAGGGATAAGTCTTCTCGACCGCAGTTGCTTGTGGAGTCCATAGTAGGCACGACTTCCGCTGATAATTCGCCTCCGGATCTCACGGCTGGTGTCATTGTCTGCGGTCACCAGTGAGCCGAGATAGACAAAGTCTTCGACTATCTCCAGCTCGTCGCCGTCGATCGCGACCTTGTTATTACTGGACAAGCGGGTTCGGTCGGTCTCGGATCCGCAGGCCAGCATGTACTTCGTCTTGGACGTATTAATCATCAACCCAATCCTTCCTGCTTCGCGTTTCAGTTTGCGGTAGATCTCCTCCACCGCCGCAGATGATCTTCCGACTATATCAATGTCATCGGCAAAGCAGATAAGTTGACAGGATCTGTTGAAAATCGTGCCCCGCATTTCGCCCACCGCTCGTCGAATAACACCTTCTAGCGCCATGTTGAACATCATGCAGGATAGACCATCACCTTGTCGAAGCCCCCTGCGCGATTCGAATGAACTCGACAATTCACCCGAAATCCGCACACAGCACTGCGTTCCATCCATCGTCGCCTTGATCAGTCTGATCAGCTTCCCAGAAAAGCCGTTCTCGTCCATGATTTTCCATAGCTCGTTACGGTCGATCGTGTCGTATGCGGCTTTGAAGTCGATGAATAGATGGTGCGTAGGGACTTGGTGTTCACGGCATTTTTGGAGGATTTGCCGTAATGTGAATGAACCGTCCCTCCATAAAACCGGCCTGATGACTTCCCACGAATCTGTTTGCTTGTGGCGTTAGGCGGCGGAGTAGGATTCGGGACAACACTTTGTAGGCGGCATTGAGGACAGTGATCGCTCGGTAGTTCTCACAGTCCAATTTGTCGCCCTTCTTGTAGATGCAGCATATTACCCCCTCCTTCCACTCCTCCGGTAGCTGTTCTATGTCCCAGATCCGGACTATCAACCGGTGTAGGCAATCGGCCAATCTGTCCGGGCCCATTTTGATGAGTTCAGCTGCGATGCCATCCTTCCCAGCCGACTTGTTTCTATTCAGCTGGCGAATGGCTTCCTTAACTTCACTCATCGTTGAGAGTGGCTCCTCTTCGTCGTTGGCTACGCTGGCGATGTACCTTCCCCCACCGTCTTGATCTCCTGCATGTGCGCCGTTCAGGTGTTCATCGAAGTGCTGCTTCCACCTTTTGATCACCTCACGATTGTCCGTCAGGATACCCCCGTCCTTATCCCGGCACATTTCGGCTTGCGGCACGAAGCCTTTGCGGGATGCGTTGAGTTTTTGATAGAACTTTCGTGTTTCTTGGGAACGATGCAGCTGCTCCAGCTCCTCGAGCTCCTCCTCCTCCAGGCGGCGCTTTTTCTCCTGGAAAATTCGGACTCGCTGCCTCTTCTGCTGTCGGTGATTTTCCACATTTCGACGGGTGTCTCTCTGCACTACTGCCGCCCGCGCGGCATTCTCTTCGTCCATCACCCTCCTACACTCCTCGTCGAACCAGTCGTTCCGTCGAGATCGCTCCACATAACCGATGACGTTCTCCGCAGCATTGTTGATGGCTGTTTTGATGGTATCCCAACAGTCCTCGAGAGGGGCTTCGTCAAGCTCGCCCTCCAAGCAACCAAATATCCTATAAAACAAGTACGAAAAGGCTTACTCAGCAGCATAATTGATCTGAAGTACGTTCTATGCTGCTTAAAATTTAATTATTAATCTAGTTAATACTTTAAAGTTCCAAAACAAGTCTAAATGACCTTCTATTCAGATTCCAACGGCCAATTAAATCGGCTTGTGATATCAGACTCAGTCGATTTGAGGTCATTTAGGAATTTCTTAAAACCTGGGGCACAAAAAGCTTCGTTTTGATTCAAAACTTATCCATGACATTTTGCAGAATTTTTAAGTAACGTTTAAATGAGTAAATTTATACTTTTATGTGTGTATGGAAAAATTGAATAATTTGTACTGAATTATTGTTTCTTCTGTAGAATCAAGCTTGCTGATGGTTTTTGTGCCAATTTATAAATTCTCCAAAAAAAAATTTCTGCTAAACTACTTCGTATCTTATTAGAACAATAAGTGTTTAGATTTTTTATGCAGGAATCTATTACACGACATTTTTTAGGCTTCGATTTTTTGGCTCTGAATGTAGTCAAGCATGGCTCAGTGAAAATGATTGATTTTCGGAACAATACAATAAATTATAAAAAGTGTTGTAAAAACCGTACTTTTAATAAATTAACCGCCTGTCTAAACTGTTCCAATCACATAGAAATTTTTTTAACAGTGAATTGTAAAATTGACATTATTTGTGACATCATTAAACTTAAATAAAAGCGAAACACAGAATTTTTGACGAATATTCAAAGGTAGCTAACCCATTCCAAGCACCTCTGAATTTGAGAACAGATTATTATTTTTTGTTATTTCGATGTAATTTGCACACTGTCATATAAGTAGTTTTCCAAGCTTCATTTTCCATCAAAACATATTCAGTTAACTTTTATGAACATTGGGCATGTTATCTTCAAATTAAAAAAAAAGTGGTATGGAAATAAATCGAGCTGAGCATTTTTTTTTATTAATTTTTCACACAACTTTGTCAAAACTATAGCTAAGTCGTAACACTTTATTGCAAAATGATGCTCATCTTTTAAGCTTGATATGAGATAGAAAATTATAACTGCTATTTTTGCTCTAGCTTCGGTGAAGCAGGTACTTATATTTAAACGTTTTATTGGAAGTCATGAAAATTATAATTTTTTCCACTTTTCCAGTTAACATTATTGAAATTAAAATTACTTACTCTAACACCATTCTTAAATTCTTTCCAATGCAAGTTTCACATTCAGAAATTAAATTTTTGGGTGCAACCAAAAATCACATTCATATAATTTAATGCATTATTCGATAACTAATCATGCAAATTAATCCAAATTTCACATAGGAAGGTATATCCAAGGCTACGAGTCAAGTTTGTTCGATGTTTGAGACCCATCTGTTCTTCCACTGAAGAGAAAAGAAAGGGGAGGGGTTTCCCTTTTATTCATTACTGGAGAACTAATCGAATAAAAAAATCAAATTTGTCATACAATATTTTTGTATCACTCGAGATCTTTTTATCCAAATAATATAGCAGAGGGTATTTGGGTAGATTTTTTTCTATGATTTTTTAAGACTTCTTCTCCTTTCACTGATTCGATAGAAAGGGAAAAGGGTAACTCCCAAACAATTTTTTTAATGACTCGTAGGCTTATCTAGGAGATGGTAACAAATTGGGAAAAGTATTCCAATACAAGAATAATTTCTAAGATGATTTGGTTCCCCTCACGGGATAGAGAAAAGATGAAAGGTGTCATACATTTGTTTGGATAAATTCAAGAGATCACGAAAAAAAAAATTATCAAATTTTACTGGGGAGCGTATAAGGGTACAAAAAATGATGTTGTGGCTATTTAAAAAAACCTTTTTACCTTCCAATGGGGAATGAGAGGGAGGAAAAGGAGTTCCGCACAGTTTTGTATAACTTGAGAACCAATCCGATGTATTCGAGTACGAAAAATTTTTCTATTTTGTTTAAAGGAGAGTACACTACAGAGTCGGGAATGGGGAGGTTTAATCGCATAGAGGAGTAACGGGAAGAGGGCAAGTATGTATACCTCAAAAACTTATCAAGCAAATGGAGCCAAATGTGAAATGTGATGTTATTTGGTTAAATTGTTGTTATGGCAGATCGTGGACCCTTCTGAACTGCATGAGAGAAAGGAAATTAAAAACAAGCTGTTTATATCAAATTTCGATCCATTATTGGAAAAATTTTTTGAAAACAAAAATTATTTCAGAGAATCTAATCATTTTTGTATTCTAATAATAATTTTACGTGAAAGTGGTCATTGGAAAGAAATCGGAAATTTGTTTAAAGTGAAATTATTTTCACACAATTTATTGAGTTTTAAAAGGTGTAGCAAAGTACACCGAGTGAGCTAGTTTTTTGTTTATAAAATTCAAGTACGAAGCTTGATCCAGAGATATTTAAAATATGATAACAAATAACGAGTGCGGTCTTCAATTTTTCAATTTTCAAATTCATAACTATTTGTCAATGTTCAAATTTCGAGTTTTGAAGTATGATTCTGCTTGGTTTTTCAGAGACACAATCAATGATTGGATTGACTATTACAATGCTCATTAATTTTCTTAAAGTTTGAGCAGTTTCTAATATAAAAATAACAAAAATTACTCTTCATTCAAATTACACAAGGCAACAAGATGTAAATTTACCCGAGGTGCAAAGAACACAAGAACTAGTTAAGTACGCATTTTTTTTTTAGTAGCTCTTGTTTTCGAAATTACTATGGAAAATAAGTAATCAGTCATTAAATCATAAAGCTAATACAAAGCTGATATAAAGCTTTGAAAAAATTAAAGGCTACAATTTTAGGAAATTTATATAGATATCATTACAACTTATTCTGATACCACTGTAAAAAGTCTTTGGATATTTTATTATAAAGATTTTACTCATTTCAGAATTTCATTGAACGCTGAAATGGTTTAAAAAATATCAATTTGGGTTAAAATGTTATACAAATTTCGTCGAAATTTGCCGTGTTTCGCAAAATTTGGAAGACATAGACAATAAGAAAACTTCTTTAACTTTTTTCTTAGAAGTAAAAATCACTCGCAGTGTTTAGGAAAATTCGAATGTTGGATCAAAACTATTAATTTTCAATTATTTGTAACTTTCTACAGTTCGATTCAAAAAGTGCAGGATTTAGAACCGAACTTTAGAAAGGTACAAATAATTTGAAGTTAATGGATTTAACTCATTGTTTATTTTTTTCTTATTTTGCAAAATACGAGAATTTTGACGAATTTTTTACGAGATTTTAACCCAAAATGAATTTTAAATATTTATAAAAACCATGAGTTCAATCGTTTTACAGTTTACAGCAAAATTATGAAATAAGTAAAATTTTTAAAATCAAATATTCGAAGACTTTCTTCAGTGGTGTCAGAATAAGTTGTAATGATTTTTATGTAAATTTCCTAAAATTGAAATATTTATTTTTTTCAAAGCTTTATACCTCTGACTCTATAATATCAAGGCAAAAATCTGAATCCTTGATTGCATGGAGGCAAATCCAAATTTTCGAAATTAGTTTTTATTTTTCATGAAGGTTTGTTGATTCATCAGTTATCAATGATCGATTTTACTCAATATCGATAAATTTCAAAATTTCTACATGCCAAACAACTAAAACAAGAGCTTACAGTCAAAATGTAACTCATGCTTCGCATTCAGGACGCGAAATTTTTTCAGAAAAAGTTTTCAAAACATAGGCACCAAAAATGGTGTTCCCTAGTGTCATCACTCATCAATTCATTTTAGTGAGTTTTGGTTTTTAGTTTTTAAAAATTAAAGACTTATTTTCAATTCAATCTGGATGATTGAACCTAGCTCTGGCATTCGAGTTTTAATGAAAAATCTTAATGGTTGAAATCTGTTTCAAATTTTTTAATTCTTCTACCGAATTTGGTTTTGAATTCTTATATCGGAATCATGTTCTATATTCTAATGTTGATTGAGAGGAATAAATTTTTTTTCTTTGTTCTATTTTATTTGTCGACTATTGAAATTCTATAGTATTAATTTATTTTTTGAATTATTCTTTTGACCGTTATTGAGATTCTGCCTTTCAATACTGAATTTCGTTCAAGAAAACTGATAACGATAATTATAGGATTTGAATCTTCATCAGAATTTTTTTTTAACTTGTGTTTAGAATTTTAATTGAGATTTTCTAATTAAAATTTCAAATTTTAAATGCTGAAGCCATTTGATTGTTTAATTTTTAAAAATTGCAGATTAATCTGCACAATATTTCGAGACTTGAATTCTGAATTGAATTTTTGTGGTTCACAAGTATATTACCAAAGGTAAATTTTAATTTTAATTTAATTTACCTCAACTTTTTCAACTGAAACTTTATTGTGAGGGTAAATGTTAAATCAGGATTGATCTCTCGAGTTTGAATAAACGTTCTTGAGTTTTTTTTTGCATTTTTATAAGCAGAAATATAGCTTGTTTTAAGAATTAATAAATTAGTTTAATTTTTTTTTACTGCTACTGCTACCAAGGTTGCCAAAATCACAGAAAAATCTATAATTTCACAGAATTTTGAGCCAATTTTCGTCACAGAATTTGTGTCACAGAACACAGAATTTTGAGAATATTCACAGATTTCACAGAATTAAGAAATTAGGGACGTTTTTTCAAAATTCAATATTTCGTGTCAATATAAATTTTGTAGATTTATACTTAAATTGAAAAATTGTGATTAAAATTTGTGATGTTTATTGATTTTTTTTTAAATAAAATGTTAAAAAGAGGCATATTGACATGACTTTTGAATTAAATTTATGGAAAACATCACAGAAAACCGTCACAGAATTTATGGATAAATCACAGAAAGTCAGAATTTCTTTTCCATCAAATCAAAGATTTTTTTTTCGGCAACCTTGACTGCTACACATATATCATTATTCAAAATAGAATGAAAATAAATAAATCGACTGCTTAGTCCGACCCTGGTTGTAGTCAAAGTCAGTTTTCGAATGGACAAAATGACATCGTCATAAAACCCTTAACATATCGCTGTTTCTCTGATTACAAAACTCTTCCGTCTTCTTATAATCCAAAAAGAATTCAATTTCCTGCAAACCCAGTCGACCCCCCTTCAAAAACGAGCAGGAGTATGGACAACTTCTGACGAGAAACTTTCGGATAAATAACATTCCAAATACGTCAAAGAGCAGTAAAATGGAGTTAGGTTCAAATTATGAATACCGACAGCTGACTCTGAAATCAGCATTTTGAAAATAAGTTGAGATGAACATTCAAAGTAGTTGAAGTAGTGCTTAGCCACTTCCCGTTGACTTCCGTTTACTTCCTCTAGAGTAAGGTTACCAGATGGCTGGGTTTTTCCGGGTTTGCCCGGATATCTAATATTAAATTTGGAAACTGCATGGCTCTGCCCAATTGCCCGGATTTCATTGAAAATGCCCAAATTTTGCCCGGATTTATTCGTCTTCTTTGCGAAATCGAAACAAGAAAAAAAAATAGTGTTGTGTTTTTTCATTTATGCGTCCGAAACGAAATTTTTTGAGCAAGTTTAAAAAATATTATCATTAAGGTTTTTTAGAAGCCTAAAATACGATTTTAAATCTTGTGATAAGTTTTGATAAAAAAAATACATTTTTTTCAAGTATTTTTTCTTATTTTTTGTTGAGTAATTCTTGAGTTTCGATTTAAGTTTCTCGAATTTTTTGTCGACATTTTAAAATCAAATGCCTGGATTTTGCCAGGTTTTTGAATAAAGCAGCTCGGATTTGTCCACCTTGGATACGCGCTGAAAATATGTTGGCAACCTTACTCTGAATTGCGATATTTTATTCATATTCTTTCATCGAAATGCTTGGATCAATCATGTAACTGTTGAAATACAGAATGTAGCTTGTGAAATGCAGAAATCCATTTTTTTTCGATAGACAAGAGTTTTTAACTTTCTGAATAATGACTTTGTTTTCTTAATCATCAAAAAAAAAAACATATCTATATAGTCAGCATTATTTCAGAGCTCCTTGAAGTATATGGACGCTTTAGGAAAATGAAACAGTAGAATCTTGAAGTAAACTCCTCTTAAGACTACCAATCTGTAAATTGATAAGTCTTATCAGGTTTATTTTGTAATAGATCATATGTTTAGCTTCCAATGTCAATGACTGAGAAGTCTCAGATTTGATCCTTACTGATAAGCCAGAAAGCGTATCATTTGAGGGCAGGAAAAAGTATTCCCCCCTCCCACAAAGATGTTTGGAGATCTCCAGATTGATTATTTTCCAATAGAACAAACCTACGGAACATATGTACATAGGTACATAAACCCATTTTCGATATTGAGTGGTTTGATTCCATTCCTTTTCCGTCGGAAGCAAGTAAATTATCGAGGAATTCCTGGCATCTGCCTTGCAACTGCACTGCAGATAGCATCAACTAGTCAAATAAACTTCAATCAATTACGTTAAAACCTTGGAATCCAAATCGATCGATTGGACGTTTGTGCTATGAATGTTTGAGCTGATACCGTTTACCTATTCTCTCACTATGTTGTTGTGTGTGTGAGTGAGTGAGTAAGCCATTGAAACGTGTCTGGCTGTTGTTAATAATTTCCCTTGGCACCTGGATTGTATGCACGTATAAGCCATCCGAGCATAATTGGGGCAATTGAATGATTATCTCAGCCGTTTTCAGTTTTTGAACGAACGACGAATATCGAAAATTGTTGCCGGTAAGTGTAAAATGCCCAGAGCTGTCATCCGAATTCCCTTTGGGAGGTGAGTCGGCGTGTTTTCCCTTTTCCCTAAATGTATAACAATCCAGCAAATCGAAATGCAGTTGATTACACTAATTTGAGAATCAAATTCCATTCTGTTAAAGTTTTTAAGCCGATTCACTAACTCGTATAAGGGGTGAGGTGACAAAGTGAAAAAGTTAATATTGACAATCATCCCCCCTTACCAGTCCTGCTTTCCAACTTTTACGGATGGGAAGATTCTCAACGATCAGTCCTTTTCCACAATTTTTTTATCTCCAAAATTTCAGTTCATTTTCAAGACTGAAAACACTTGAGTAAAAATTGCCGAGGGTGCTGCATTTCTGTGGCCTTGAGAAAATCAGTTCAAAAGGGGAACTCAATTTCCAAATCGAACTGGAAACAAAACAATCCGATCGAAATAAAAACAAACGGTTCACGGTAATGGAAATGTGGGAAAGGACACCTTCCCCAATAGTGGTGTCCTCTTTCGTTGGAAGAACAATTTTGAGAAGGAAAAGAAAACCAAACAAATCCAATAAGATGGGTGGGCTCTCAGGAAAAAAAGGTGGAGGGAGGGATGAGCGCCGTCATTCGTGACCTAAATAATAAACAACTCTAGCAACGAATGAATGGATTTGGGGTGCGGCCAAGATCCGTCTCGAAGGTTGCATACTAAAAAGAAGGGTCTGACGGCCACGGTAGACTCAGAAATAAACTGCGGATGCCGTCGAACCGAAAGCATTGGGAAATCGATAGCTCAATTGCGATTCGTTTTATTTGGGTTTGTTAATTTATTCTTGGCCAAGATTTTCGGTTGAAGATTAAGACTTTTAAACATTTGAGTACAATTCGAAAAAAAAATTGAATGATAATTTCAATTATTCTTATTTTTCTTTTCAGGTGAGTTAACTTCACAAAAATGTTGATGGTTTGGTAAGTTTATTAATTTCCAGGCAACGAAAGATTCTTTTTAATACCCTTTTGAGCTCAAGATAACTGCGAAACCATTTCTCAAAAAACATCTTTTGTCGATCCTCTTAAAAGCGTCACTAAACTTCGGTCAAACAAGAAACGAGAATCGGTCAAAAGCCATCAGTTTACCCCATCATTGACTTTTGACGCCAAGCATCAGGTGTGTGTGCTTTTTGTGTGTAACGAACATAAAACACACTTTAAAAACTCAATGGTCTTTCATTCGAAGATGAAAGAAAGCTGAACATCCTCCCATACCCCAATTTTCTCCCGGCAACAGTCCACCATAAATAATACAGTGTCACAAGGTAGAAGTCCGACCGAACCGAAAAAAATCTCAACATACTTCACCAACCCAAAACCTAAATCCTAACCTAAAAGTCCCAGAGTTATGGTAGTCGGGTGACGAAAAATGAAGCGTGAAAATTTCGACAACCCAAAACGACGAAACCAATAAACTAAACGGCCCGTGAAAAGGTCACCCAGGATGATCCCCTTTCGGCCAATTGGGTGTAAGAAAAAGTGATGGAAGAATGGGGGGGATGATTTCCGAAATAGCTTTCGGCTTCAGTTAACCCCTTCCGGTTTCCGGGTGGGGATGACCATAGGTCATCTCAAAACTGCCTTTCCAATCGTTTCTCTTTTCACCACCCAAAGAAGTAAGTAGGTCCTATCGTGTCAGCTCTATTTTGAACAATGCGGAAGAAAAATGTTGACAGGAAGATCTACATGGGAAATTTTTTTAACCTCCGGTAGGTTCAAAAGATTTAAACGTCCTGTACAAGGGTATAAGTTACTGATTGAACAGATTGATGTGGGTGGACAGCAGGACCTGTTTAGAGTTTCTTCGCCAAGGTGTGTTAAGACATTTTTTTCGGTGCAATAAATTTTTAGGTTTCGTCGCCTTCCATGGAATTCTGTTTTTTTTTGCAAGAATATTTTGACATGGATAACTTGTCAATGGCAATTGACTGACACTGTTTCACTTTTGTTCGGAGAACTGGTGAATCTAAGGATTATTTTCCTTTTTTTTTTCAAACCACAGTCATCCTCTCGAAACTTTTCAAAGTTTAAACTCAGATTTTTTTTTGCTTTTTCGGAGTTGAAAAATTCAAAATAGATACAAAGTGTTCATTATTTAATTGTTTTGATAGCTTTAATAGAGTGTCTCATTATGTCTAAGCAGATTTAAAATAAACAGCTGAAACACTATTCAGGAGCAAATTAGAACACAAATTAATTACATTTTTATTATAATAAAATGAAATAATTTGATCATTTAATGATAACAAAATTATGAGGAAATAGTTTCTCAAATAGCGAGATTGTTTTTTAAAGTTTTTAATTATTATAGGAAATTTAAAAAATCGAGCAATAGATGTGCAAATTTTTACATTTTTCGATGCCGTTAAAAATTTCCCAGTATGATGGATTGGCTTTATCATCTGAAAACTTCTTATTGCTTTTATTATCCTATACCAACACTGTTCATTTTAAAATATTTTTCGGACAACCACCAACTTTTTTAAAATAATTATTTTTATAATTCAGTTCCCAGTCTGGACTAAAGTGTTTCCAATTTCAAATCAAAGGTTCACCTTTTAAATCTCGTTTCCATATGCTGGAATAAATGTCATCTATTCGAACATTATTTTTTATGATTACAACTAGTAGAATTTTTTTAAGTTTATATTTTTTACCCCTAAAATGGCTTTTTGCCTCCATACGTTTTTTCGATGTCTTTTGAGTCACCAACCATCGGTGTAGAGTTTAAAATGATTTGGTTGATTCCTGAATAAGCGCAACGCGTTTCAATTTTGTATGGAAATTTGCATGGGAGATGAAATTTTTGCGTATTGAATCGTCTAGAAAGCTCAAATCAGCTTAAAATAAAGTTCGTCTTTAAGTATTGGTTTTGACTTTTTTAAGCTTCTTCTTGGTAACATGAAAGACAGCTAAGAATTTCTTCAAAAAATTTATCACTATTTCTAAATAAAAAAAAATCTGAATTTCAGGTTTTGCTGGCTTGAGCATTCACAAATTTGAAGAAATGTTTGTGTCAGTGTTCCGAATATCAATCAAAACAAACACTCAGGATGCGTTTCCTGTTGGAAACATTCTGATTGTATAATGGGATAGCGCCTCTCGCAACTGCTTCGCCTGGCTGGTATGCAATCTCGATCAGCGCTCATATCAGCTATGCAAACCGAGTCGCATCATTCAGAATAATCGGTTTAGCAAACATCGCATATCGGAGATGATTGAGATACAAACTGATCCATTCTGAATGTAGCTCACTCAGTATCTGCCTGAATTATATGAAATTCAAAACTATTTTTTGCAGGACGAGAAAAATCAAACAATTGTGAGGAACACCATAAATTCTCAGTAATTTTAACGTGACGGACGACAGTTTAATAAAAGAACTTGTAAAAATTGAAAAACACGGCGAAAGTGAACATCTTTCCCTCACAAACACAACTACAATTTTATTTTAATCATACTGATGTTAAAAAACGTTATAACAACAAATAAATTTATTAATTTGCTGTATATCAAATCAAACAAAATACGCTAATGATCGGCTTCATGTATCACTCACTCACTGCCTGATCCATTCACTCCTGATCGAAGACCAACAAGATTCGCCATATGCATTGCGCATTGGTGAGATTCCAATTCGATGATGGTGCTGCACTGTTTTAACAGCAAGCATCGTGCGAGGTGATCTGTATTTTAGCGATGAATTGAACGATCGATGATCGGGTAGGTCCAGTAGCAATCAGTAACGAAACCCGACCGCTGTACGTTCAGGTGCGAAGGGCAATCAGAAACATTCATTGAAAATGAGTGATATTCGGAACACTGGTTTGTGTCAACGTTGAATAAGGCAAAAAATTTAATGGCTATGCTAAGAAATATTTTGTGATTTTTTAATTTTCATTCTACGGATTAACAGCTATTGAATGAGCCATTTCTTGAGCCATACTTATTTCCACACAAAATTAAAACTTGTTGCGCTAATTTAGGACTGAATGAATTGCTTCCAAATTTTAATTTACAATTTGAGGCAGTAAAACAACCAAAAAAAGTTATAAGAGGTGTCAAAATGTATGAATTTGAAAATTTCATACAAAATATTTTAGAAAGAAAAAATGTAAAATTTAGTTCAAACAAATTTTCTGAACTATGTAAATATGATTTGATTAAAGCGTATTAGTTGATAAGAATGCAATAAGATTGAAAGGAAATTGCTAGTTTTAAGTTTTTATGCAAACATAAAAAAATTTGATCAATAAAAACACATTTGAAAAACAAAACCAAAAAAGACTGCAATTGGTGCTTTATGAGTAATGACATCACAAATATGTTAAAACTATAAATTTTAAAATGAATTCATTTGATTTTTTATTAAAAACCAAATTTGTTGCGACTTACCCCTTTTTCTTAGTAGGGTAAAATTGCACGTTTTTTGAAAACATCAAAATTACAGGTGTAAACAATAATTTTTATGACCACCTAAATTTGATGTGCCATCATTTTTAAAACTTTTGAATCAAACGGTATGATTGTCTGTTGACATTATGTTTTTAGAAGCCAGTGAAGTTGAAAAATGTTGCATAATTCTCAGTTTACGGTACATTTTTTTAACATAACAAATTTGAAAAAGAAAAAATATAATTTATTTGATGTTGTTAACGCTTTTATGCAAAGTGTTGTTTTTAAACAACACTATTTAAAATCCAAATCTTTCGAAAATGCTTGAATTTTTAGTGATAAATTCACAAAAAATATTCTAGTGATTTAAAAAAAATTCGCCTATGGTCAGCGCCGTAAAAAAAGAACTACCTCATGGAAGGGGGTTGGTGACAAACTTTTTCCAATAACTTTTTGCTTGAAAATGCATACATAAAGAATAGGAAAAAAAAATAATACTATAAATATCACATTACTGGGTTAAGTTCTTTTATATTAATTATTATTAATGTAAAATCCTCATGAACTAAGTTTCCAGTATTTTAAAGCTTTAAAAATGAATGAAAGATCGTGAAGGCTTCATTTGAAAGAAAAACTTTCGTGGTAAAGCAACAAATATTAAAAAAAAAGTAAAAGATTAAGTTTGGGATTCAAATCTTATTTATTTTCAACTCTTGAACATTAGAAATATTCAGATTTTAGTTGAATTCTTTATTTTTGAAGTATCTACAATATAAATAATGTTAAACAACAATTCAATAAAATATTTATATAGATGAATTTTCCCAAACCTGAAAATTAAGCACAAGTTATTTTATCAACAACAAATTATCAATAATACTATAATTTCAATTTTTTATCAAAATCCTGAAAAAAAATGATTTCAATCGAAATTTAGATTCTCCAAAGGAAAACATCTTGTAAATAAATTCAGATCTTGTTTTCTAATTGTAGTGCTCACCTATTTTGTTTCTTTTTTTCTGGGCCAATTTTAAATTTTGATTCCCATTCTGAATTCTTCAACCTGAGTGAAAATTCTGAATGCAAATTTGAAACAAAAATTCCCAAAAATTATGAGCCAAAAAAGGCATTTAATAACAGAATTCTTAATCAGAAAACTCTTATTTGAATTTAAATCTTCGATTTTCTGTATGAATTCTTCCTTCAATCATTGATTCGTAAACTAACAAGTGAATCTGAATGAAAATTCCGTATGCTAAAACTCTGATATTTCAATTCTGTCTCATCATTATGATTTTTTAATAATCTAGCAAAATCCGGGCATTCGACTTCAAAGATTAAAACCCAAAATCTGGGCATAATCCAGCCAAATTTTGGAATTACTTAAATTCAAGTAGAAATGAACTCGGAAAATTGTTTTTATTTTTTTTCCGAAACACATCAACCAGTAAAATTTGCTCAAAAAATTGTGATTACGTAATTGGAATTTCGTTTTGATTTGGCAAATAAAGTGAAAACATTAGGACCAAATCTGGGCAATCTGACAACCTAATTGAGTATGTTATTGAAAATTTCATTCGTCAACTTCTTTTGAAAAAAACTTTTGATAGTAATTTTCGAGTACATTTTTTTTGAATATCTATCAACAAGTGAGATAATTTTAAAAAAAAAACTGTAATATATTGTGACCATGGACCAGATTTTGAGGTTTTGGTCATAGTTCTGAGTCGAGATTGTTACTTTTGATTCGCTTTAGTCGTCCATCAAATTCTATTTAAGAATTTAAAATTTGAAGTTACGGGAAGAACATTCTTGCATTAAAAGGTTAAAGATAATCTAATTTTCACCTATTTAATACCGCATCATTCGAATCATCATTACCATTTTATTATAATCAGAAACTTTGAATTGGTTAGAACATCTTCACAAAGATTCTTTCAAATAGAGACATCATGCCACGGTGTCTCTGATGGAACGATTTTATTATTCAAAAATAAGCATCGCTAATTTTTGCAACATTCGAAATCTGGGACTTTCCCCTTTAATTTGAGCTCAAATTTGAAATATTCTACCGGGGGGTCTTGAACAATTTATTATTTTGAAGATTTTTTACATTTTTTACGGTTTTTTTTTCAAAGACAAAATCATACTAATCACTGTAAAAACGCTCGTCTTATCTTTAGCGAAAATCCAACATCATATGTCAATATGTCAACAACATGATTAAATATGAAATTCCTCTGGCTACAATTTTGTTGGAAACATCAAAGTGATACAAATTAAGAGAAAAGAGTGGGAATGTCACAAACAGAGTGATTATTATTTCATTTGAAAAATCTCGCAAAACTTCTCACCACTGATTGTACTAAGACCAGAAAAAGTATTCTACGAGCTTAGTTATTGATTTTAGAGTGTATAAATGTTCAAAACGGTTTATTTACATATAAAAATCAATCATTTACAATAAATTGATCAGGATGATCTGAGGTTGTGAGCATTTTTGGGGTTTTATTATTCCGGAACAACTATCAAATAATTTTTTTTGGTCACTTCGATTTTTCCAAAAATCCCGAAGTGGGGAATGAACAAAGTTTAAGGTATTTTAAACAAAAATTTAAAATATTCTTTGAAAATTAAACAGTTGAAAGAGCGAAAGCCAAACTTTAGAAGATGAGAGTAATATCACTTGTCGTTTAAATTTTTTTTTTTTTTTCAAATGTTTGATCTTAATTTTGTCGATTGTTTAATTTCGTGCAAACGTAGATTGTATACAAGTTTGTTGCAAGCCAGCTTTGGTTCAATTTATTTTCCAATCGTTTTAAAATTTAAATTAATTTATATTTTGAATCCCCTTCCCACCCTCCTCGTGATGTTTCATCTCCAAATGACAAAAGATAGATTTCAAATTGTTTCCGGCCATATAACAAAAAAGATGACACCTTCTTGACTTGAAAATTTTGTTACTCATTTCATAGCTTGAGCAATATTACATTTTGAATAAGTGCCTAATCTGGGCAAATATATGTAGAAAAAATATTTTAAACATTTCAAGTCACTTCTTTAAATACTGTTCATGACACTTTGATATATTTTGTTTTCAGAGAAGTAAGAAAATAACATTCCAGGGGAAAGCCAATAATGCAGATATCCACAGACAAATGTTTGCAGTGTTCCAAAATATCAGATAAAATCCATGTTTTTTTTTTAATTTTATCCAGAAAATTAAAAAAAAAACACATCAATTTGAACAAATGCTAAATTTTCAGAAAACGAATTGAAAAATTCGCAAAACTATCTGAAGACTTCAGATCTGACAACCCCCCGTTGGATTATTTCAAATTTTGGCTCAAATGAAAGGAGAAAGTCCCAGATTTCGAATGGTGCAAAAATTAGCGATGCTAATTTTTGAAAAATGAATTTTCTCCCAGAGACATCGTGGCTTCTCTTTGTTATTGTAAACAAAAATTGTTGAAGGCCTTCCTGGTTCATCTAAAAAGTTTAAACTGTTATCTGAGAAAATCTTTTTTCCTCAAACCGATGAAACGATAAAGTTGAAATAATTCATTTTTAGGACATTCTTATCTTCTCAGCTTTGGAAATTGAATTGTTATTGAAATTCATTGACTTTGCTTTATTTTTTCATAGAGCATTAACGAGAAGATTTTCCACAACTTAGTCGTCTTATCCTCGACTATTTTTCCTACAATGTTTTGCAAAATATTTTTACGAAATTTCTGAAAAAAATATCACATGTATTCGTCACAGGTTGGTTTGATTGAACCAGAGAATTACAGATATTTTTTTTTATATCAGAATTTTTGTTGTTTATTTTAATGCTCAGTCGTTTCGATAAGAAATCTTAAATTGCTCACTCAGGCGCTATTAGTAAACTTTCCTCATTTCAGTCAATATTCAAGAACAAAAAGATCACTTGTTCATGGTTTTTTTTGCCAGTAATTGAGTGCTTGAAAATACTTGCTTTTCCGTCAAATTTGATAAAATATATGAGTTTTCATAAAATATTTGCTGAACATATTAATTATGCATAGTTATCTTTGCCAATGGATTTAAAATTCCTGCGAACATCTATATTCGTTTGCTATTTTGAGCCCTCTTTTTATAGATTTCAAATTTGAAATATAAAGTGGTTGTTCAATATAAATACGGAAAATGTCATCTAAATTTAAAAAAACTCCTCTCTTAACTTCGTAGATTTCAAGATTTAATTCAAGATTTAGACTTCATTTTTATTTGAGAATATCAATTTCAGCTTAATCAGCTCAAACAAAATTTTTATCTGGGGATTCCAAATAATTTAATTTCAATTTAATAAGTTCAATCTTACAATTTTTGAATAATCTTGAATAAAGAATGATTATCAATTGCTTATTTCAAACTAAAAGCTGTTAAATGTTCAAAATATGTTGTTCATATACATGAAGGTTCAATTCCTAGAGCTCAATGTTTTGTGGTTTGTTAAAGCCTTTTTTTATTTTAGTAACATAGTTTAGGTATAAGGCAAATTTTAAATTTGACAGTAAATTCTATAGTTAAAATAAGTTTTCAAAAAAAAAATATTATGTTTGCTTATTTTGTTAAACTCCAAGTTTTTTACCAAAAAAACAAATTGACGTTAAATCAAGCAGAAACATATCCCTTAGTTGCTCACCTCTCAATCTCTGACCCAACCCAATTTTGATGCTTGACCGACACGCAAAAGTGTAAGGAAGTTCCTCACCTCCAAACATTTCTTCCTTTTTCTTTCTGCCTGGTATTATTCCACACTTTCTGCTGACTCATCTTCGAGGAATCGAAATAATCCACATCCTTCAACCCGCCCGCTTCCCCGGAGAGAAGATCCTTTCAACCTTTTCCAATTGAGCAAAAGATGTCTTAGCTCCGAGTTGAGTGATTGTGTTGTGTCAGACGCATTCGATGATAGGTGAAGAAAAACACGAAAAAAAATGGGAAGAAAGAAAAAGGATTTCGCCCCCGCATTTCGATTGAGTGCTGCCAAGGTGGCGTTGATGGGTGGGATTTTATTTTGCTTCAGTTTTGGGCAAATGTGTTGAATTGGGGAGGATTTTCGGATGATGATTTCCTGTTGTGGGTGGATTTATGAGAATATGTTTTGCTTACTTTGTTTTTGGCAGATGAAGATGTTTTTTTTTTTCCTGGAAAGGAGTCAATCAGGATTTACACGCAGATGAAATTGTTATTGGAAGACGAAATCATCATGAGATAAAGATGTTCAACATATGTTTTGGGAAGATAATCCGATTGGCATAATTTTAATTGAGCAAAGCAATGCTGTTTCACGCTTTTGTGTTCTAATTAGCGGGATCTTATGAATGAGGGAAACCAATCAAAATTATTGACCCATGTGATGTTTGGAAAATCGAAAAACACAATAACAACTAATCCATTGAAAGCTGATTATGATTGAAAAAAAAAACAGGAAAATACAATGCTTGATCAAATTTTAAATATTTTTTTTATATTTTGAGCTCATCCCTTCTAGAAGATATTTGATTGTTTTTGAGTGATTAAAATTTAAAAATAATCTTCATATTCAGAAGTTTTCGATTTTCAACGATCGTTTGACAAACAAGTTTCGTAACAGCAAATGTTTGACCAAAAGCCCATAACATTAGTCACTTCCAATCGTTACGCGTTTCACGATATCGTATCTATAAACAAGCTCATATAAAAGCAAGAAAATATCCAAAGTAAACATTTCCGACAAGCGTCAGGCAAAAAAAAACGCGTGACTCCCCGCAGCAAATCCCTCAAAAGCGCAAACATCCTCCGACAAAATAAAGCACCAAATAAACCAAAAGTGGGGCCAAAAGTTATCGTCGCCAATAAAGAAAATACCCTCTCGATGGAAGAGCATTACACCGAGCGTTTATCCCGTTTAGCAAAATGTCGAGCTTTAGCTGTTAGTCTGGTTTGGCGGAAGGGAAGGAAAACACCAGCCGGAAATCAACTTTGCCAAGCCCCTTCCTCCGTTTTGTGGCTGCTTTTACTGGTGTTGAAGATGAAGCCAAAGAAGAAGTATCCTCGCAAAAAAAAAAAACCCACCGGAATATCCTAACCGAAGGGATGAAACTCTCTATGCAAACACCCTGGCCACCCCTTGCTTCAGGGAAATCTCTCCATACCTCTTCCGGCTTTAATACCGGCAGAAGGGGCTTCGGGTCTCGTTCCGGAAGTTGAGAAGCGATTTATTTGCGGCGATTTGTCTCCGGGCGCGGAAATCCTACTTGACTTTTGTGGCATCTCGCCCATCCTTTCTTCCTTCCGACAATTCAACTTTGCCTTCAACTGTGAGATAGGACAAATCAGATGAAAAAAAAACTGCAGAACACATGTACCCGAAATAGGCAACCAAAAACTTGTGCTCGATTTTAGCGCGACACTTGGGAGGAAAATGACTGTGCGAAGTACTGTCAAAAAAAAAACGGTGCTTATCGAGCGACTGTTTTTTTTTTCGGAAGAAGAGAAGGATCGTTCTAATAGGTTTCGTTTTGCTGACCGCAAATACTGGGAAACGATGGTAAACCAATTTTGGCGGGCGGCCGATGAAAAGACGTGTCGATGGACAGTAAACGACTTCATGCTAAAAATACTCTCTGGAGCCACTGTTTTTTTTTTTTACTTTTTAATTGTAATGGTTTTGTAAATAAAAACGTCAGAAACTGAAACGTATTTTTTTAATTTTTTTTCATCAAATCTTATTTTTTAAAAGTGTATCCAGACTTTTTAAATTTGCATCAAAACAGTATAAATTGAGCAAGGTCTATGTTGAAAAATAAATCCCTACAATATCCCTCTGATTTAAGAAACAAATTTTACATGTTTGTTTTATGTTGTTTGAACAATAAAGATAAATTCACACTCTATAGCCACCAATTTTGGAATTTTGGAAAAGAACATTAAAAAAAATCCAAGCAAAAACTCAACATAGCATCATCAACTTATAAACGATATCCGATGTTCAGCATCAGGAATGTCAAATTAAAAAATTGCTGAAAAAGTTGAAAAACTGAAAATTAAAAACCAACCAAATCATTGAATATTTTCAAATTATTAAAAAGTTAATTTGAAAAAAAATATCTTATTCGGGATGAATAGTTCAAAGCCTACAAGTTAAAAAATTTTCTAAAAAGAAAATAAAATGGAAAAACAATACCTTAAACAATGTAGAAATGCTAGAACATGTTTAAGAAACATCCAAAAATTCAAAACCAAAATTCAAATTTCAAAGTTTCAAATGATGAAACTTGGATTCATAATTCACTGTTCACAATCCAAAATCCAAAACAAAAAATCCATAAATCAAAACCTAAAATAAAAATATTCAAAATCCTAAATCTAAAAATCCGTGAGTCCAAAATCCTAAATACAAAGTTAAAAACTTAAAAATTTATTTTTTTTTTTGGTTTTTTTTAGACCAAAATGAAAAAAATCAATATCAAAAATTTAAAATACAACACCTAGAATCCTAAATCGAAAAAAAAGATTCCCAAAAATCTAAATTAAAAATCCAAAATCCATCATCCTAAATCTAAAATATAAAATCCAAAATCCAAAATCAGAAATCCAAAATCAAAAATTCAAATATAAAATCCATATTCCAAAATCAAAAATCCAAAAGGCAAAATCCAAACTTTTAAATCCAAAGACAGAAATAAAACCCCTTATCCAAAATCCACAATCCAACATCCAAAATTCAAAATTTAAAATCGACAGTCAATAATCCAAAATATAAAATTCAAAATCCTGAGTTCAAAATTCAAAATTCAAAATCCAAAATCCAAAATCCAAAACCCAAAATCCAAAACCCAAAACCCAAAATCCAAAATCCAAAATCCAAAACCCAAAACCCAAAATCCAAAATCCAAAATCCAAAATCCAAAATCCAAAATCCAAAATCCAAAATCCAAAATCCAAAACCCAAAATCCAAAATCCAAAACCCAAAACCCAAAATCCAAAATCCAAAATCCAAAATCCAAAATCCAAAATCCAAAATCCAAAATCCAAAATCCAAAATCCAAAATCCAAAATCCAAAATCCAAAATCCAAAATCCAAAATCCAAAATCCAAAATCCAAAATCCAAAATCCAAAATCCAAAATCCAAAATCCAAAATCCAAAATCCAAAATCCAAAATCCAAAATCCAAAATCCAAAATCCAAAATCCAAAATCCAAAATCCAAAATCCAAAATCCAAAATCCAAAATCCAAAATCCAAAATCCAAAATCCAAAATCCAAAATCCAAAATCTAAAATCCAAAATCCAAAATCCAAAATCCAAAATCCAAAATCCAAAATCCAAAATCCAAAATCCAAAATCCAAAATCCAAAATCTAAAATCCAAAATTCAAATTTCAAAATCCAAAATCCATAATCCAAAATCCAATTTCAAAATCCAAAATCCAAAGTCCAAAATCCAAAATCCAAAGTCCTAAATCCAAAATCCAAAATCCAAAATTTAAAACCCAAAATCCATAATCTAAAATCCAAAATCCAAAACCCACTTGCTGTTACGAAACTTGTTTCTCAAACCTTAAATTAAAAATTAAAAACCAAATTTAAAAATCCAAAGTAGAAAATTCAAATTCAAATTCAAACTCTGAATCCAAAATCCAGAATCCAAAATCCAAAATCCAAAATCCAATCTCCAAAATATAAAATCGAAACTCAAAAATCCAAAATTTAAATTCCATAATCTCACATCTGAAAAGTTCAAATAACTCAAATATAAATTGTAAAAATCTTGTATCAGATATATAATCCAAAGCCTACAAATTTAAAAATTATGCATAAAGAAAATCAAGGAAATCAAAACGTGGATTTCAAAACCACAGTTCAAAGTCCAAAACAAAAACAAAATTTCAACCAAAACCAATGACAAAAAATAAAAAAGCTTAAACCTGAAATTCAAAATCCAAAGAAAAAAGCTTAAAATAAAAAAATCCTAAATGAAAAAAAAAATTAAAACCCAAATCTAAAATATTAAACCCTGAATCCAAAACCTTAAATCGGGAACCAAGATTTAAAATCCAAAATTAATTAGCTAAATCCAAAATAGAAAAACCCAAAATCCAAAATCAAAAATCCAAAATCCTTAATCCAAAATCCAAAATCTCTAATCCAAATCGAAGATTAAAATCTAAAATCCAAAATTCAAAGTCCAAAATTCAAAATCCAAAAATTCAAAATCTTGAATCCAAAATTCAAAATACATAATTCAAAGTACAAAATCCAAAATCTAAAAACACAATTCAAAACTACAAAATCCAAAATCAAAAATTCAAAGTCCAAAATCCAAAATAATCAATCGGAAATCTAAATAAAATGTTCAATATCTCAAAATTTTCATTATCTTTCTTTCAAAAAGGTAATTAAAACACTTTTCACGTGTACTGATTCCAACGATTTGAATCATATTGTTGATTGATCAAAGAAATTAAACAAAACGCAGAAGCATAAAACCATATTTTTATCAATTGAATTCTTCTAATTTATTAACTTTATCGGTCACTCGTATAATTTTAAAAATCAGGTTTGTTTCTAACACAATCATCAATCATCGGAATTCTGGCTACAAATTCGGATTATCAATCTTAATTTCATATCGGAAATGAGAAGTTTTAAAATTAGATCCAGGAATCAAATTTTCAAAATCAAAAATCAATTGTGTATCTCGAATCAAAAATTCTAAATTAAAAAAATTCAAAATCCTTTTTTAAACAAATCTCTATTAACTTACAACCTTGAAGAAAAAGTTATTAAATAATGATCTTACATAATTTTATTTTTTGTAAAATCCAGATGCCAAAAAAATATATTCAAAATTCAAATCTCGGAGCTTCTTTTTAAAATCGAATGAATATGAAATAGAAAACCTTAAGTATTAAAAATGAAAATACAAATAAAAAGCACAAAGCATCATACCAATATATCACCATTATTATATACAAAGCGAGCTCGTTGCTAGACTTAAATGCAATTTGTATGTATTATCTTAGAGTCAGTTTTCTAGAATTTTTCAGCACGTATCTGGCTGGGTTATTTTATCTAAAAACCTAGCAAAATTTGGGAACATCCAGGCGAATTTGGCCAAAAGCCATAAATTACTCAACAAAATTAAAATAAAAAAAAACTTGAAGAACATATTTCATTTAAACTTATCAGTAGACTTAAATCGTATTTTAGGCTTCAGAAAACCTTTCATGATTACTTTGATCAAATCTGCTCTAAAATTTTCGTTTTAGATGCACAAATAAATATTTTTTTCAAAACATTGTTTTTGTCGGATTTGCCAAATAAAGTGAATAAATCCAAGCATAAACTGAACTTTTCAATGAAATCTGGGCAACCGGTCCGAACCGGTTCCAGGCAAATCCAGATAAAACCAGTCAATCTGACAACCTCATTTAAGTGCCAGTTTCGTTTTTGGAAAATTTAAAAGACGTGTCTCTCGGATAGTTTGTTCATTTTTGTTAGACGAAATAATTTTTGAGTTATTTTAACTTAGTTTGTCTTTTTTCTATTTTTCTGATAATTTGATGTCATGTTTGTGTAGTTTTCAAACCATTTATATGAAGGTATTTCATTAATTTTCATTTGATATGATTTTCAATTGATTGATTTGACATTTTTGAGTAATGGTTGCATCTCTGGTGTCATTTTGTTTAATTTGGTTTCACTTTTGCTTACGGTTTGTTTATATTTTAGTTTCATTTCGGTAAATTTGTCTTCATATTTTTGTAGTTCTTTGTCGTTTTATTTTAATCGAGTCGTTTTTAAGTCATTTGTGTACTTTTTAAATGTTTTTGTGTTATTTTTTAGCTTGATCTATGATATTTTTGTATCGTTTATGATATTTCTTTCAAAAAAAAAAATGTTTTGGCGTTTTTATTTTGTCATTTTCGAGAAAACCCTAATCCACTCTTGAGTGTCAATATGACACTTTAGCGGCTTACAACTTATGATCTCAAAAAAATTTCAAAAAAAATATACACTTCAGTGAAACGTATTGCTTCTAACATCAGTTTTCTTGAAAACTAAGTAAAATTTTTTTTAAGCATTCCGTAGCTAAACAGCAGTCTTTTTCCGAAGCTTGATTCTTCGGATTTTTTTAGACTTTGAATAATGGAAAAGTGAAGTGTTGTAGCTAAAAACTGTCTCGATTAGGATTGGGCGATCTTGGATCGATCTTTGCAAGATCGATCTTTTGAATTAAAATTTCCGATTTTTTGGATCGATTCGTTAGCTTTGGAAAAATCGATTTAATCGGTTTATTTTCGATCCGATCTTTCAATCTTTTGAATTTTTTTTTTTTCATATTTATTCCGGAGGTTTTTCAAATTCAGGTTCGTGCCAAATTCACACCAAATGCACCATCTTCAAGCTAGCTTTTCATTATTTGTGCTTCCTAGTCAATATGATCGAGACTGGCTTAATAAATAGCGTTTTTCACCACTATCTATAAACTCTTGAGGAAAACCTGAACTTTCATCAAATGCCTAAGTAAGCGAAAATTCCAGAGAACGGTCACTCGAAAGCTATAGCATTTAACTCTGCTCAAGATTTAAGTTCTTATCAAAACTTTCTAGTTTCAAAGTTGAAACTCGGTAGAAGGAATGCAGATAGGTTTTAATTATTTTTTTTATATGTTATATCATACTCAAACAAAGTCATATAAAGTTAAGCATTCTGATGTTGAATTTGAAAAGATATTTTTTATTGAATATCAAATGTATGAGCATTCCTATAGTTTTTCACTATTATCTTCAGCATAATGCAGTACTCAGGAAGCACTCCTCAAAAAATTTGAAATAATCGATCTAGCAGAGATCGATCCTTTTGCTTCGATTTTTGGGTGGATCGATCTCGGAACTATTCAGCTGAATCGATCTTGGAAATCGATCTTTTTCACAAGATCGAACAATCCTAACTCGATACATATTTGAGTAACATTAAGATATTTTCAGAACTTTTAATTTTGTAAAAATCGGTTATTAAACAAGAGAGATATATTAGTTTTAGTCAGGAGTGTCAAGTTGACACTTCAAGGACTGCGACAGGTAAGAATTTCAGAAACAGATGAGGGATAATTTTGCCATATATATTTTTTTTGTTATTTTCGCTTGAGTTATTAGTCAGTTTTTTTTTGAGTCATTACTTATTTAAATAAATAATTTTTTTCCCATTTTTTTCTTGTTTTTCTGAATATAAAAATTGCGTCACTTTTGATTGCATTTAAGTTGAATCTGTTCAGTGTTGTGTAAATTGCAGCAATATTTTGGTTTTGTTTCCTTTAATAATTATGAAGGTAGATTTTTATTTATGTTTATTTTTTAACTTGTTTTTTTAATGTAGATATATTTTATTTTAGTATTTTTATATTTTTATTCTTTTATTTTTTTTGTAAACTATCGGGTTTTTTTATTTGACAGGATTGTATCATTCAATGACATTTTTATATCATTTGTCTTACATTAGGGTGGCACTTGGTTAAATGTTGGTTTTGAAAAGCACAGATTTACTGCAATCACCCCTAAAAATTATCCTTGTATTTGAATAGCTAACTGTACTAATTGGACAACTCTCAAACGCCATGAAATTGAAAAATTTTGGAAAAAAGGTAAAAATTTCCATTTAATAGATTATAATTCATTCTGGAAACACTGTACAAATTTAAAAACTCCTTTCCAATGAAAGCTGTTAGTCTAGAAACAATTATTCAAAAGATAACAAGAAGTTTTGGCCTCAGCGAAAAAAGTTATTGTTCTTTATGTTTACATTTTTCTAAACAATCTTTTTGGATGATTTATCCCATCCTGCCCTAGTAGTTTGCTTTACATTTGTTTTTCTTCTTCGAAAAACTTTCTCATCAACTTTTCGTTCTTGAAAGTTTCGGATAAAAATGCATAGTCAATGAATTAACAAGGCTTGATTAAGCCTTATCGCCACACACATTTTTATGATTGATGCAAGACAGAAAGATAGGGAGCCTATTTCAAATGTCTGATTATCCAAAAAAATTTTGTTTGGCTTTTTACTCGTAAAGCTGATTGGTTTTACTCTGTTATTTTCTTTTCTATTCTTACCACGATCTGCGGACAAATTTTCCTTTGTATTTTTTGTGAAAGTTTTATCTATTTTTTCCGGAATGAGTCAAAAAACCTGTTTCTGTTATTTTGTTTACAACTTTCTTATACAGTTATGTTTTATCATTTAAATAACCGTTTTCCAAATTTAAGATTTTTTTTTGGGAAAACAAATCCTAAAGGAAAGGAAATACCTAGAATTAAAGGAAGTTTTTAACGTTACAAATGATTTAAAATAATTGTTGTCAAATATTCCTCTGTTATTGGTTTTTCATTCCCATGGACCGAGTTAATTTTAGGAATTAAGATTTTTCCTTTTTTCATGATTAATTTGTAGTTAAAAAATCTTTTTTTTTGCCGTTTTTCCAACTGTTTTTGTGATTGAAATAGGAGAGTCTTTAGTTAAATATAAGAAGTGATGTGAAATGCTCCAGGAGCCCCTTTAATCTTTTTTTTTGGAAATTTTTATATTTTTTTGTAATTTATCTGCCAATTTTGTGTTATTTTCACGTCACATGTTGTTATAATTTTTTCGATATTTTTACCGTTTGTGTCATTTTTGTAACGTTTTTTTATCATATTAGTTATTGGTTTACGTAATTTACGTAGAAATGTGATATGTATGTTTTTTTTTTAATTTTTGTTTAAAGGTGTAATTTTTCGCTCATTAAAAATTTTTTTCCTCAGTTTTGTTTGTTGTTATATCGATTTAAGACAAAATAATTTGTTTTTTTTTTTCATATTAGTTTTTTGGAATTTTTTTAACCTAATTTTGTGTCATTTTTCGTTCATATTTAAAATCATTGAAACTAAAATCATCAACACGCTTGTTCATCAGAGTGGACTCCCATCGAAACCATAACGCCGTGGACAATTTTCCCAGAAACGATGTTAATGTTTCCGGTTTGGTTTGGTTTGCTTATTCAGTTAGAGGCAGAGACAGTTCTTGCTCTTCCTGCCTACTTCTTCATTAACCTCCCACGGCGCCCCGTCGTCATTTTCCGTCGGTCGGAAGCACGCAGAAGTCCCCGACAGGCAACAGGAGGTCGATTCACGGTCAGTAATTCATTTCGTTCCAAGCCCCCGCGAGCAAACAAGACAAGGCCAGCCACATCCGAAAAGCCGATGCCGAAACGGAAGAAAATTGAATGGGCTCCACTTCACTCCATTTCGGCGCATTATTGTTTACGGTCGGAATGGACTTTCTGGTAATTATTACATAATTGGATGAAAATTCCATTATTGAACTGTCCTGCGGCCAGATGATGTATTGGAAGCTATTGTGTGTGGACGATCGGAAAGAAGAAGAAAGCGACTGGCAACGTGAATGGCTAATTTGTAGATACATTTTTTTGTGAAGCAATTTGTGAACTACTTGTGAAGCATACATTTTTTTGTGAAGCAATTTGTGAACTACTTGTGAAGCAATTTGTGAACTGTTCTTGAAAGGTCAAAACAATATAAGATTATCTTGGAGGTTTCTTGAAAAAATCCATTACTGTTTCGTTGATAGAAATATGTTTGAGTTTCATTATGTTAGATTCTTTTTAAAGCTACTCTTAGAGCAAAAAAAAAGGCACCTCAAATTAAGTCATCAGTCTCTCCAACCAATCGGAAAAGTCATCCGGAAAACATTCCAAACAATCACAAACACATTCATTCACCTCACCCACCCACGCAGACAGCCATCACGGCTAATGGAGAGATAAAAGTTGCGGGTCCAGAAAAATTTGCGGACAATGGGCAAACTTCTCACCAACATCGGAGGCAGGCAAGACGATAGGCTTTTGGGGACAATCCGTTGTCGCCATCAAACTTTGCCCAATTATCTACACGTGTTTGGACAGATTTATTTATTCCCATAGCTCGCCGCCATTCTATGTCGGTATCTACTAGGGCTTATCTTGGCTTCAGCGTCAGTCGTCGTTGAGGTTTGTTTTATTTTGGGGACATTGTCGGTTTTTTTTCCCTTCCCTTGTTCAAAAACGAAAATAATCCAATCAGATGGGTGTCAGTTGGAGCGATTTGGTTTAGCAGTTTTTTTTTTTCTTTACTGAAAACTGAGAAAATGCTTATAACTTTTTACTTTCGTAAAGCAAAGAATTTTTATCTTTAAAAACATTTGAGGGACGTTAGTAAAAATTTGCCAGTTTAGGGTTTGTAGAAGGATTCAGTGATGTATGTTAATTTTTTTAATCGTTTCGAGATTTAGGTCTCGATTCAAGTTCGAGCATTTTCTAACATCTTATTTTTATTTTGATCCACCTCCAACCAAACCAATCCACCGGAAAGAAAAAACCAACCATCCATGCGTGTTGAAATTTAGAACTCAGTCAGTCATCCAGATTAGCCGTTTGAATTTCGTCTCCGTGGAAAAACAAGAAGATTCAATTATTCATATTGCTTTCGGAGACTTTCCGTCAGCTGGCTGATTTTGAGTGCGAACACAGTTTTATTTCACTCACAGGCTTAAGATATTCTAGACTTATCGGAGGCCAAGAAGAGTTTTCTTCTGCAACGGAACTTTTCCGGCTTAATGAAAGGTTCTGCGGTAGAATGTTCCTAGAAGTGGGAAAGCTGGCACCATCACTTATCCTCGCTAGGAATTTACCTGGCGACCGTCGGAAAACGTGACGATCTGTTCACAGCAAGCAAACGAATGTCGCCTGTTTAAAGACCCATCGTCTAAGAGATTGTTCACCCGTTAGAGAGATAAATGGATCAACGAAGTCTCAATCTTCATTTAAGTAAAAGGCTGCTCTTTCGATTTCCTTCCTGGCTTCTCCTCAACCGATCCAAACAGAACCAGGAAAACTGTCGGGGAATAGAGCAAATGAAAGAAAATCAATTTCCTGCCGGCCCGTGTTTCCAATCTGTGTACGCCCCCAAGCTTTCGATGCAGGCCAAGGCGGAATAAAGCAGAACTGATCCACTAAAGTGGAGAAAAGGGAGGAAAAAAGTAAGGGCAGAACTGCTGTTGACCTGAACCGAGAAATCCCTCACGATGACGAGGACGAAGCCTTTAAATGAGAAAACGCTCATCCGACGACTCCGCCTCATTAAGCTTTAATGAACGGAATTATTTATATTGTTGCTCTCTATCGAATTATTTATATTGTTGCTCTCTATCTCAATCAGATTACCGGGTACGGGGTCTCGGGAGCGAATTCGCCGGGAAGCTGGGGTTGGGAGTGAACGAAACGAGCAAAACGGAAACGCGAAACTTGGTTACGGAAAAAGGAAAACAACTCAGCTATAGTGGCACATATTCGGTGGAGCTCAGAGAGGAGAATCGGAGCATCGCCACAAGTTTCGTATATTACTTTCTAATAAGATTATCCTTCCGGTTTACGAAATTCTAGGCAATCATCGATGATGCAAGGCAAGTTTTTCCTTATATGTTCATTGATATTGATGGGTCAAAGAAGCTAAACATTTTTTTTTTCCGTTCAAAATAAACGCTATCAAAAATTTGTAAATAATGATATAATAACAGAATTTAAAATTAACAAAAATGGCAAAAATGACAAAAAAGACAAAAATGACAAAAATAACAAAAATTGCAAATGTGATAAAAAGGAAAAAAAAAATAAATAAATAAACAAATAGAGCAAACAATAATAACAAGAATCACAAAAATCACAAAAAATACAGCATTACAAAAATTAAACAAAATTAAAACAATTACAAAAATAACAAAAACTACAAAAAAAAATAAAAAAAATTACAAAAAACACAAAAATTAAAAAAAATTACAAAAATAACAAAAATTACAGATATAACAAAAATTACAAAAATAAAAAAAAAATAACAAAGATGACAAAAATTACGAAAATAACAAAAACAACAAAAATAACAAAAATTACAAAAATTACAAAAATGACAAAAATTACAAAAATTACAAAAATTACAAAAATTACAAAAATTACAAAAATTACAAAAATTTCAAAAATTACAAAAATTACAAAAAATACAAAAATTACAAAAATTACAAAAATTACAAAAATTAAAAAAATTACAAAAATTACAAAAATTACAAAAATTACAAAAATTACAAACATTTACAAAAATAACAAAAATTACAGATATAACAAAAATTACAAAAATAAAAAATAATAACAAAAATTTCAAAAATAACAAAAATTACAAAAATTACAAAAATTAAAACAAAAATTACAAAAATAACAAAAATGACAAAAATGACAAAAATGACAAAAATTACAAAAATTACAACAATTACAAAAATAACAAAAAATACGAAAATAACAAAAATGACAAAAATGACAAAAATGACAAAATGACAAAAATGACAAAAATGACAAAAATGACAAAAATGACAAAAATGACAAAAATGACAAAAATGACAAAAATGACAAAAATGACAAAAATGACAAAAATGACAAAAATGACAAAAATGACAAAAATGACAAAAATGACAAAAATGACAAAAATGACAAAAATGACAAACATGATAAAAATGACAAAAATGACAAAAATGACAAAAATGGCAAAAATGACAAAAATGACAAAAATGACAAAAATGACAAAAATAACAAAAATACAAAAATAACAAAAATAACAAACATTACAAAAATAACAAAAATTACAAAAATTACAAAAACTACAAAAATAACAAAAATGACAAAAATTTAAAAAAAAAACGGAAATGACAAAAACAAGAAGAACTAAAAAAAACAAATATTACAAAATTTTCAAAATTGCCAAAAATGACAAAAATGACAAAAATGACAAAAATGACAAAAATGACAAAAATGACAAAAATGACAAAAATGACAAAAATGACAAAAATGACAAAAATGACAAAAATGACAAAAATGACAAAAATGACAAAAATGACAAAAATGACAAAAATGACAAAAATGACAAAAATGACAAAAATGACAAAAATGACAAAAATGACAAAAATGACAAAAATGACAAAAATGACAAAAATGACAAAAATGACAAAAATGACAAAAATGACAAAAATGACAAAAATGACAAAAATGACAAAAATGACAAAAATGACAAAAATGACAAAAATGACAAAAATGACAAAAATGACAAACATGATAAAAATGACAAAAATGACAAAAATGACAAAAATGGCAAAAATGACAAAAATGACAAAAATGACAAAAATAACAAAAATACAAAAATAACAAAAATAACAAACATTACAAAAATAACAAAAATTACAAAAATTACAAAAACTACAAAAATAACAAAAATGACAAAAATTTAAAAAAAAAACGGAAATGACAAAAACAAGAAGAACTAAAAAAAACAAATATTACAAAATTTTCAAAATTGCCAAAAATGACAAAAATGACAAAAATGACAAAAATGACAAAAATGACAAAAATGACAAAAATGACAAAAATGACAAAAATGACAAAAATGACAAAAATGACAAAAATGACAAAAATGACAAAAATGACAAAAATGACAAAAATGACAAAAATGACAAAAATGACAAAAATGACAAAAATGACAAAAATGACAAAAATGACAAAAATAACAAAAATGACAAAAATGACAAAAATGACAAAAATTACAAAAATGACAAAAATGACAAAAATGACAAAAATGACAAAAATGACAAAAATGACAAAAATGACAAAAATGACAAAAATGACAAAAATTACAAAAATGACAAAAATGACAAAAATGACAAAAATGACCAAAATTACAAAAATTACAAAAATGACAAAAATGACAAAAATGACAAAAATGACAAAAATGACAAAAATGACAAAAATGACAAAAATGACAAAAATGACAAAAATGACAAAAATGACAAAAATGACAAAAATGACAAAAATGACAAAAATGACAAAAATGACAAAAATGACAAAAATGACAAAAATGACAAAAATGACAAAAATGACAAAAATGACAAAAATGACAAAAATGACAAAAATGACAAAAATGACAAAAATGACAAAAATGACAAAAATGACAAAAATGACAAAAATGACAAAAATGACAAAAATGACAAAAATGACAAAAATGACAAAAATGACAAAAATGACAAAAATGACAAAAATGACAAAAATGACAAAAATGACAAAAATGACAAAAATGACAAAAATGACAAAAATGACAAAAATGACAAAAATGACAAAAATGACAAAAATGACAAAAATGACAAAAATGACAAAAATGACAAAAATGACAAAAAGACATAAATGACAAAAATGACAAAAATGACAAAAATGACAAAAATGACAAAAATGACAAAAATGACAAAAATGACAAAAATGACAAAAATGACAAAAATGACAAAAATGACAAAAATGACAAAAATGACAAAAATGACAAAAATGACAAAAATGACAAAAATGACAAAAATGACAAAAATGACAAAAATGACAAAAATGATAATAGTGACAAAAGTGACAAAATGACAAAAATGACAAAAATGACAAAAAATAACAAAAATGACAAAAATGACAAAAATGACAAAAATGACAAAAATGACCAAAATGACAAAAATGACAAAAATGACAAAAATGACAAAAATGACAAAAATGACAAAAATGACAAAAATGACAAAAATGACAAAAATGACAAAAATGACAAAAATGACAAAAATGACAAAAATGACAAAAATGACAAAAATGACAAAAATGACAAAAATGACAAAAATGACAAAAATGACAAAAATGACAAAAATGACAAAAATGACAAAAATGACAAAAATGACAAAAATGACAAAAATGACAAAAATGACAAAAATGACAAAAATGACAAAAATGACAAAAATGACAAAAATGACAAAAATGACAAAAATGACAAAAATGACAAAAATGACAAAAATGACAAAAATGACAAAAATGACAAAAATGACAAAAATGACAAAAATGACAAAAATGACAAAAATGACAAAAATGACAAAAATGACAAAAATGACAAAAATGACAAAAATGACAAAAATGACAAAAATGACAAAAATGACAAAAATGACAAAAATGACAAAAATGACAAAAATGACAAAAATGACAAAAATGACAAAAATGACAAAAATTACAAAAATGACAAAAATTACAAAAATTACAAAAATTACAAAAATTACAAAAATGACAAAAATTACAAAAATTACAAAAATTACAAAAATTACAAAAATTACAAAAATTACAAAAATGACAAAAATTACAAAAATTACAAAAATTACAAAAATTACAAAAATTACAAAAATTACAAAAATTACAAAAATTACAAAAATTACAAAAATTACAAAAATTACAAAAATTACAAAAATTACAAAAATGACAAAAATGACAAAAACGATAAAAATGACAAAAATGACAAAATTTGCATTCAAGTTTTAAAAAAAATGATATAATAAGTTCTTTTCGTTAAATTTTTATATATATGTTAGCTAAAAATAAATTAAAGGTATTGATTCTGCTTTTTTGGAAGGGTTATTCATAAAATTCTAAACTTCGAAAATCTTAATCAATTTCTGACTCAGGTTGGTTCGAAAAACGGTCTTTTTTCCAAAATGTGTTTTTTGTTACTGAACTTATATGAAAAGTTTTCAGTGTTTTACAATTTTGAATGCTTCAAGTTTAGAGACTGTTCAAGTTCTTAGACTTGATTAGGAATAAAAAATTTAGTCATAGAACAAGGCAACAAAATTCACATTTTTCCGTGGTGCAAAAAAACATACAATCTTTTTTCGACTTTTTCTAGGGTGCTGATAGTAAATACTAAGGTATTTTGTTTTTTTTTTATTAGCTCTAGTTTTCTAGATAAATTTTGTTAACAGGTAGAATTTTATTAATGCATTCTGTGCAGTTTTTAAGCAAAACTGTAGAACGTTATGGAGATTTTGAAATTAGAAGTTGTTTTAACTTTCCCGAAGAACGCAAGTTGCTCTGACTCCGGGAAAAAAATTAAAAAAAACTTTATTTTTGCATATTTTTTCCTGGTTTATTCGAAATAGTGAATTTCGAGGAAATTTTTTATCAAAGTTTAAGTCAAAAAAATTTAAAGATATTTCTAAAAGCATAAGTCAAAACGGTTAACAATCTTTAGTAAAGTTGTTTAATAAGTTAAAATCTTCAATACATTGATCTCAAAAATCAAATTAAAAACAAATCAAATTGCGGAAATTAGCTGCATTTCGAATTCCACAATCGCAGGCGTGGCTCAGTAGAACGAATTCCACATCGCCAATGGTTGCTACTCCGTGATTGACTGAGGCCATTAATTTTGCCCAGAGGTCAAATGAATGGCGTCTGGCATCGACAGCTCATTCACAATGAACAAAACTGATGCTCTCTCTTTACACATCAATAACGGCGCCGGCCACGTCCTAGTAGTCAATGGATAGGCTGAAAGAGAGAAAAGGATGAAAGATAAATTTTATGCTTTAGGACCGAGGTTACCTCTGCATCCTAGCAAATAATTTTGGTTTGGAGGTTTGGGTGATAAGATATGATCAGGAGACACTTTTGACTAGTGTGATCTCATTTTAGCATCCTAGTGTCCTACTATTTTGATGGCTATACCCATTACTAGTGCTATTTAAGTGAGTTGAAAGTTATTGAAAAAAAATCCTCGTATATATGAAAAATCTAGTATCCCTTACTAAAAATTTATATTCATTAATGATGTAGCTTAATATTTTCTCCCTGTATTAATTATTTTACAACCAACTCGTTCGAAAAACTCAATTGGATATTCTGTACTACCAAACATTATTTTGACGAATAGGCAAAATATTTTCTAATAAAAGAGTGATTTTCACGTACCAAACGTACAAACGATTTTTAAATTCTTCGATGCTAAATCAATATTTGTCTCAAGGTTAGTAGAAAGTTCGTTTCATGCATGTATCAGACCTTCTTCTCTAAATTATTTAAGAATAAGTTTATTGATATACTACTTTCGAAATAATATAATGAAAGAAATCTAAAAAATAAAAAATAAAATAAAAATTTCATAATAACTTGTATGGTTCCATATTTTTTACTTGTATAATCCTTTTTTGCCAACGATATGACTACAAATGTCAATAAACATTTGAACATATGATAAAATAGACAATTCAACAATAAATAACAATGCAATTCTTAAAAGTAAACATTTGAAGATGAATAAAAAAAATATATACACATATTTGAAAATAGAAAAAAAAAACTTGCTGACAAGAAATTAAGTAATTAAGAAATTAAAATATTATTCTTCTTTTTAACAATCATTACTGAAAACACTTCATTTCTTATTTAAGAGATCTTACTTTATCAAGCTTGGGTATAAGCTTGAATTTGCTATCATCCATTGAGCAGTAAAGAACACGTCAGTAAAACCTAGTACTATAATGATATGTAAGTTATATTTTGATTCAAGCTTCTGTTAAGCAAAAAAAAAAATCTTATGTGTAAATTATCGTAAATGATTTTATATCTGACTTGAGATATCAATCGACACGAAGACTTTTTTCTCAAAAAAAAAAAAAAAAAAAACGCGTTCTTATCAATTTCAACTACTTAAGAAGATATGAAATTCCCATATACGCATTTGATATAATATTTTATAGAATGACACCAATTAACTCTCAAGCTGGACTAGTAGACCAACTTGCATACTCTTGAGTAAAGAATCTTTTCCAATTCCAATAATGTTCAAAGACATGATCATATTTCATTTCATGTTATCAATATTTGGTACCTTTTTAATTCATTTATTAAACCAATTTTTACACTTGAATTTGAGAATTTGAATAAACCCTAAATATGGAAGCGCCAATTTTGCTGCATTTTGATGAACTTACTATACCTTGTAAAAATACGTTTCAAAAAAAAAAACTAATGCAATTGGTTTCAAAGAAAAAAAAATCATTCCTGTTTGTAAAATGTCACAGAAAGAGCAAAATTGGAGTAGAAGGTATTAAGGAAAACTAAATCATTTAAATGCTATAAAAAGATCTCACTTCAAATCCTGATTTAAAACTCTTGAAAATTGTACCGGAATAATTAAAGGTAAGCAGTACACCGACAGTAAATATAAACACACACACACACACACACACACACACACACACACACACACACACACACACACACACACACACACACACACACACACACACACACACACACACACACACACACACACACACACACACACACACACACACACACACACACACACACACACACACACACACACACACACACACACACACACACACACACACACACACACACACACACACAAATACCATATACGGGTTGCTTTTGACATGAGTTTTATTTATTTTTAGGTTTCGAAATACGAAGTTAAGATGCCCCTGCTTTCAGATTAACTTCAATATTGCGTTCCACATTTGATGCAAGTTGTGCTTTCCGAGTATAAATCTACGGGGCGGTGAAATGTTTCCCAAAAAAATTTATATTGAACTACCCTATGAAGAATAATGAATTTTCAACTCTAGATTATTAATTCGTATTAATAGTATTAAAAAACAACAAAAAATGCACTTATCTTGAACGAGGGACAAACGAGAAACAGCATCTTTCTGTTCAACTCTCTTGGAAGGCTCACAACTCATGGTGTTTTTCGACTTTCTGAAAGTGTCCGGGGGGCGTAGCACTAGCCCCTATCCATTCAGCGGCTCAGGAACCGAAACTGCTCTTCAGATTTCAGAGACGAAATCTCACTTCCACGCAATAAAAACACAGCACAGATATTTTTTTTTAATTCAACAACCAAGTTTCGGAGCAATATATCAAAAACACAAATCTTCTATAAGTGAAAACCCAACAAACGGAAAAAACGCCACGACAAAAAAAAAAAAAAACACGTCCGTTCGCAAGCACGGATTGCTGCGACCTCATAATTATGCTGAAGTATTGGCTAGAAAGTGTTATATTTTGCTTTATCAGTCAAAAGTTCAATTTTTTATTCTTTTAATGGAATAGATTTTAGAAACAATTTTTTTTAAATATTTTTAAGTATCTTTGGCATAACTTAGGGAAGTAAACTTAAACTTGTATGATGTTTTCCGAAAGGAAACTACTTTAAGCTATTAAAACGGAACTTATTTAACCATTTTAATCATTGCGTTGGAATAATTGCTTTCAAAAGGAAATTAGTGTTGCGCTTTTTTTTTCTTTCCGATATAAAAGTGACATTAAAAGATTCCAACATTAAGTAACAAGCAGAAAAAACATCTTAAAAAGTGCTTGTTAGGTGACGCAAAAAAAAAACGAAGCATAAAATCCCATCAATGGCCCGTTATACGGCCATTTTTCGAACGCAAGCAAACAAACGCCTGAGCCAAACCCGAACCAAAAACAACTATAAAGCCCGATAGTGAGTGCGTGATTTGAATTTATGGCGTTGGCGTTCTTGAAATTACCCACCCATTCTAAACGAGCCCACCAACATCGGTTGTTTTTCTCCGTTTGATTGCTTATTTTTCTTAAATTCGTTTTAAGTTGGAACATGGACTGAAATTGACTTTTCAAAGTTCAAACCATAAATTATTTGTTATAAATAATTTTCCACTTGTTAGTGAGTAAAAATATCAAAAATTCTTGGAAACTGTAACAAAAACAAAATAATCCGGGATAATGATTTCCTAGTAATCTCTGATTTTCCATAATCCTCGTCTCTAGATGGATTAGCTTTCCATTTCAACGACATCAAGCATCAGCAGTCAGTTTGTTTCGGGGATGATGATGTTTTCTGCTGAATGAAACCAGCTGCCATCATTGAGGAGAAGATAAATCAACGCCTTCAATTGAATCGCCTGGAATATGGGGAAATGAGACACACGATTCGAACATTGTTCCGGATTAAGAGGCACTGACTCGTTCGTTCTGCTCGCACGCAATTTTATAGCCATTCAACGAATCTCGACCCTCCGTCCTTCGCTTCGGTTCGAAAAATCTTGAATATATTCTGGAGGAACGTAGAACGTTTTTGATCGATTTTCTGTGTGTTCAAAAATTTTTTCATGAAGATTAAAAAATCTTAAAGTTTGAAGAATTTCTATCATTTTGTATAAATGAAAGTAAAGGAAAATATATTTTTTTAAATTTTCAAAATAAGTCCTCTGAGGAGCTGAACCTTAAGTCATACGTCCAAAAATTGACACAGTTTCGCACTCTGGAACCGATAATAAAATGGAAAGTGTCTCACTCCAGAAATCTGACACCAGCCAGCGTGCGAGTCCAAGAACATGTCTCTGATGTCTCCCAGGGGTATCATTTTGAACGACATCAACAAGACCATGAATTCAGCATCTGCAGACTCATTTGAGAACACTGAAATTTTCCCGAAAGCTTCTGTCGGTCGATGAAGATAAAGATGAAGTGTCGTAAGTCTTCCGGGTGTCAAAATGGAGCTACAAGCGCTAGGGAACCAGTTTGTGAGACGGTATTGAAACTTTGATAAAATATTTTCAAATTTACATGCTTTAAAATTATTTTAAGCAAAAAATCTGAGTTCTAACGATACAAAAATGTTAAATAAAATCAAAAGCGAGTTTAGAGCTATGTTCATCGTTTAAATTCAAACCTTTTCCTGTTAAGAAGATTACAAAATGTGTACTTATTTATTTTGGAGAAAATTTTCCGATTAAAAACGAAATAAAACATCATTGAAAGCTTTTTTAAATCATCTTATCTTGATTCCATGGCGACCGTCAAAAACTGTAAAGAATTAACCAGCATCTTAAAAAAAGATTTAAACATTACGAAATCTATAAGTTTTTGACGGTTGCCATGGAAATAGATCAGTTTTTGACAATTTTGACAATTTTGACAATTTTGACATTTTGACAATTTTGACAATTTTGACAATTTTGACAATTTTGACAATTTTGACAATTTTGACAATTTTGACAATTTTGACAATTTTGACAATTTTGACAATTTTGACAATTTTGACAATTTTGACAATTTTGACAATTTTGACAATTTTGACAATTTTGACAATTTTGACAATTTTGACAATTTTGACAATTTTGACAATTTTGACAATTTTGACAATTTTGACAATTTTGACAATTTTGACAATTTTGACAATTTTGACAATTTTGACAATTTTGACAATTTTGACAATTTTGACAATTTTGACAATTTTGACAATTTTGTCAATTTTGACAATTTTGACAATTTTGACAATTTTGACAATTTTGACAATTTTGACAATTTTGACAATTTTGACAATTTTGACAATTTTGACAATTTTGACAATTTTGACAATTTTGACAATTTTGACAATTTTGACAATTTTGACAATTTTGACAATTTTGACAATTTTGACAATTTTGACAATTTTGACAATTTTGACAATTTTGACAATTTTGACAATTTTGACAATTTTGACAATTTTGACAATTTTGACAATTTTGACAATTTTGACAATTTTGACAATTTTGACAATTTTGACAATTTTGACAATTTTGACAATTTTGACAATTTTGACAATTTTGACAATTTTGACAATTTTGACAATTTTGACAATTTTGACAATTTTGACAATTTTGACAATTTTGACAATTTTGACAATTTTGACAATTTTGACAATTTTGACAATTTTGACAATTTTGACAATTTTGACAATTTTGACAATTTTGACAATTTTGACAATTTTGACAATTTTGACAATTTTGACAATTTTGACAATTTTGACAATTTTGACAATTTTGACAATTTTGACAATTTTGACAATTTTGACAATTTTGACAATTTTGACAATTTTGACAATTTTGACAATTTTGACAATTTTGACAATTTTGACAATTTTTACAATTTTTACAATTTTTACAATTTTTACAATTTTGACAATTTTGACAATTTTGACAATTTTGACAATTTTGACAATTTTGACAATTTTGACAATTTTGATAATTTTGACAATTTTGACAATTTTGACAATTTTGACAATTTTGACAATTTTGACAATTTTGACAATTTTGACAATTTTGACAATTTTGACAATTTTGACAATTTTGACAATTTTGACAATTTTGACAATTTTGACAATTTTGACAATTTTGACAATTTTGACAATTTTGACAATTTTGACAATTTTGACAATTTTGACAATTTTGACAATTTTGACAATTTTGACCATTTTGACAATTTTGACAATTTTGACAATTTTGACAATTTTGACAATTTTGACAATTTTGACAATTTTGACAATTTTGACAATTTTGACAATTTTGACAATTTTGACAATTTTGACAATTTTGACAATTTTGACAATTTTGACAATTTTGACAATTTTGACAATTTTGACAATTTTGACAATTTTGACAATTTTGACAATTTTGACAATTTTGACAATTTTGACAATTTTGACAATTTTGACAATTTTGACAATTTTGACAATTTTGACAATTTTGACAATTTTGACAATTTTGACAATTTTGACAATTTTGACAATTTTGACAATTTTGACAATTTTGACAATATTGACAATTTTGACAATTTTGACAATTTTGACAATTTTGACAATTTTGACAATTTTTACAATTTTTACAATTTTGACAATTTTGACAATTTTGACAATTTTGACAATTTTGACAATTTTGACAATTTTGACAATTTTTACAATTTTGACAATTTTTACAATTTTTACAATTTTTACAATTTTGACAATTTTGACAATTTTGACAATTTTGACAATTTTGACAATTTTGACAATTTTGACAATTTTGACAATTTTGACAATTTTGACAATTTTGACAATTTTGACAATTTTGACAATTTTGACAATTTTGACAATTTTGACAATTTTGACAATTTTGAAAATTTCGACAATTTGGACAATTTTGACAATTTTGACAATAACCATCAGTTTCAAACAAATTGAAAATTGTTTGAAAATCGGAAATCGCGTCGAATTGGAATGACACTGTCAGCAAGGATTTTCATATTTGCACCCTGTGATATATTCAGGGAGTCTTCTTTAGTAACAAATAGAACCGAATAAAAAAACCTCCCATTGGTGACCCATGATGGACACATTCCCAGGGAAAACACAAGAGATCGGTTTGGTTGGCTCTGGTCAGATAACTGCCACTCTTCCTAAAGCTGGTTCGGAAGAATGATGGCCTTTTGGCATCCTGGATGTTACTTCTGGCTACTCCTGATGACATTCCCCGGATCTCGAACCGGTTCGGTGGTGTGATTGAAGAATTTTTCAACTTCGAACACATCGATGCATGTTCCAGTAATTTTTTTGTTCTGTTTTCTTCGGTCCCTTCCATTGCAGATCATTCATCAGTGGAATGTAACGAGATGTAGAGCAAACGGGTGAAAAAAAAAACTCGAAAGGCGGCGCCACAACAACAATCAGCGTCCTGCCGGCTGTCGCTTTCGGTGACGTTCTCTGGCTGTGGTTGGAAGGTTTTTTTTTCTCGCTTCCGATTTTACGCTTTTTCATGGGAAAAGGAAGCTTTCAACTTGTCGTTTATTGACACGATGCTGACAACCGTTGAGCTGTGGCTTTTCTAGGGCATTTTCTTTTCCCCGGTACTGGTTTTGGATGAACTGTTCCCAGAACCCATTGAAGGAGTGAGCTTATTCTTGTTAATGGAAGTAGCAGCATGTGAGCTGTTGAAATATGTTTGTTTTTTTTTTGTGAATGGAAAATTCAAGATCATGAAGTGAATAAAAATTAGAAATTTTGTAATTTTTATTTTCAATAAACATAATTTATCATTTTGAATATCAACCCCTTGTTTCAAAATTGCCATAATTTCCGATATTTCTTCTGGTGATTACAGTTAATCAACAGTAAACATTTGATCTTACATGAAGTAAGGTAGCCAAATGGATCCCTAGGGAGAATGGGACGATTGAGCCGATTTCTGCTAGCTAAGCTTTCCTAATCCCAGTCACACTTTAGCACGCAATGACGCAAAGCAACAGCCCAAATTCAGCCCTCCATCATCTTCCCTTCTTGCTCAAGGTCACCTCAAACAGCCCTAAGAAAGTGAAAGTGAGGGTAAAAGTGAGAAGGGACGAAGCCATCCCTGTCGACTTCGGTGTGTAGTAGGAATAAGTTGCCTGATAATCATCAAACAAGTAACAAACCCGTGCAATGCACGAGTGGCTCCAGAGAGCGCGTGGGAAGAAGCCGTAAAGACGATCATTAGCCGACCATTTTTATGACCATTTTGTGCTTCCTTTTGGCGTTTTGCCCGGTTCCTTTCATTTCTATACTCATTCACAGGCGCTGCTTTTCGGTTTTGGTTCATGAGTGTGTGAGGATCGTTTGTGTTTTGGCAAAGAAATGCGGGAAGGGAAGAGAACTTCATTAATATGTGCATTAGTAACATGCTTAAATCACACTCTGAAGAGTCAGCAATCTTCATTAAACGTTTCCATCATTCTTTCACCGTTGGAACCTTGGACAGCGACTGGCTTTCGATGTTTGCTGCGAAGGGAAAGAAGATGGCTAGTTTTGTCCCTGCCAAAAGATACTCGCTCTCTTGAGCCGACAGCTCAATATTGAAGCCGAACAGCTGCTTCTGACAATCGCAAAGCTTTGGCTTCCAACTTTTTGCTCTAGGTACTTTCAGCAACTTACAACTAAACACCTCTGAGAAGAAAAAGCGAAACCCGAAGAACCAGACTCAGCAGAAAGCAGCTTGGGTGTGAATAAACATCACTCTAATTAAGAGTAAACGAGAGGCCAATTTCGGCACGGTTGGTTTGGCGCTTCAACTACACATAATAACTACCGAGGGAAGCAGAAGATTTCACCACAGTTACATGCCTTAGAATACAGTTCACATATCGACACACATACAAACACATGAGCACACCATCGGTCCGAACATTCACAATCACAGACTGGAACCCCCTCTTACTCGAGTGGTTGTTGTTGTTGTTCGCATGTACTTGTAACGTTATTTAGGATCGGATATCCTTGGGTGGATATGAAGCGTAAAGAAGCAGACACGCGTTTATGGTGATTCCATTGAGTGTCTGAGCCCAAAGTGTGTCGGAATTTAGCTCGGGCAAAATGCTAGATAGGAATTTTGGGGAAATTTAAAGCTTTTTCAGGAAAGTGGTGTTTTTCAAGAAATATCTTTTAAACATCAAATATTTCAGAACTTTTATTCACCATTTATTTGTCAATACCTTTTCAACTATCATTTTAAGCTACCAAACTATAACACAGTTTCATTGAACTGCAAAAGATTTTCAGCGAAAAATGCCTCCAGGCACATGTCTTCATCAATCCCTGCACCCAGAGATCTATCAATCTTTAAAAACCTTATCTATTTTTTTTTTCCACTGCTCAGCACCCACTGCTAAACGTCTGGTTGAAAACGAAAACTCCAACTCTCTCCCCAATCACCCCAGAAATCATCAATCCGGTTTATGGATGGAATTTTTCCGGCACAAAAATCTTGAAACTTTCAATCAAGATTTCCAGTTCCGAACTTGCCTGTGTTTTTTTTTGGAAAATTTTCTGGAACCAAAAAGTCTGAACTGCGTGTGTAGCCAATGTTTTTTCCTTCCGCGTCTTAAAAGGCACACGCCTGTCTGGCTGATCCAAATGGGTTGATATCTGTCCCGAGACCCAAGATAAATCTTCGCTCTTCAGGCTGCCAACCCTGTCGTGCTAGGAATGGGTTGTGTTCCCGTTTTTTTCACTCTTTACTTCCGTTTATTTGCCAAACACACCGAAACTGTGTGAGAAATGAGGCACATGGTTTTTCTTTTTTTTTGTTGTTGCTGTTCATCCCCCAGGAATCCATTTAATCTGGCGTGATTCCGAAGGTCGAGTTTGACTGACTCCAGGTCTAATTGGCTAATGGAGTCGGGAGGTTTTTTTTTGCTGTTTCGATGAAGCAAAAAAAAAATCGATTTTCAACCCACAAATTTGCTTGTATTGAGTGTATAATCCATAATTTTCCGATTGCTCCACATAACCGAGTTGGTTCTCATTTCTCTTTAAAAAAAAAAACAAATTGACGATGGCCGCCCTGAACAGAGGATTGAATGAGCCAGTTAATTAAAAAGGTGAATGAAAATGTTGGATTGCAAGCATCGCTTTTAACGGTTTCTTCCATTTGTATTCATTAAATTATAAATCGGACAAGCTCCTGCGGTACGCTCCAATTTTCGAGTGCCGCCCAGCTTTTCAGCAACACTTGTTCTAATGATCATACTTTTTTTTTCTTTTCAGGTAAGTGGAGCCTTCAAAAATGGTTTACAGAGTAAGAAAATAAGATTTTTTTTTATAATTTATCCACATTTTGCAATATTACGGGAATTAAAACTTACAGAAGGGGAAAGTCAGGTAAGATGGACACCCTAAGGTAGAATCGCAATAGAAAATCAGATATTGCTTTTTTCATCGCAGTTTTCTTGCAGATTAGCAGTTTACGTTGTTTGCTATCGCATAAACCATTGGAATTAGTAAATTTCCTTCATCAAGACTGTTTTTATAGCTATTCAAAACATGCTTGCAAATTACACTTTTCAAAAATGATCGGGTAAAACGGACACTGCTCAAAAACGGTTTATTTTGTCGCAAAAATTGCAGTAAAAGTAGATATTTTTTGTGAGGTAAGCATTTGAAAACTTTTTTCAACCAAAATGGAACCAACTTATCCGAGTCCAGAAGCGAAACAGAGTGGTTTCGAAATTTCTTATTTTATAGGCGCTTTCATCACCGGAGATCATGCTTTTACAGTTTTATGGCCTGTTTGTGATGGTGAGTGCTTTTCGATCGATAATTGCTTTTGCCAAGGTCTTCTGATGGCATATGGAGGAACAAACCGATGATAAAATTAAAATACCTGGAGAAACTTATGTGTCCATTTTACCCGACCTTGAGGTGTCCGTCTTACCCGCCTTAGCAACTTTTTTTTATGTTTGTTGTTCAAGCCTTTTGACCGAAATTCGGTGATTTTCCTCCGAATGGTTGAAAAAAAGCCTAATAAACACTCTTCCTATGAAAACGGTTGAAGTTTTCGAAAATTTGGCGAGTTATGAATAATTTTATGAGAAGAGAAAATTACATCAGATAATGGATCCTCAACATTTTTGTTTGTTTTTTTTTTTACTTTTATGGGACCTTGCTTGCTATACATAAACAAAAGGTACACTTGACGAACATATTCCCATCATTAGATTTGTGCCAAACATTGTAATAATTGAAATATTGAAATTGTCCGTTTTACCCGACATTCCCCAACTATAAAACCAAGCAAAAGTGTTTGTCTGAAATTGACAAAGAGTGAAATAATATTTGCTGTTTTCATAAGATTCTATTCACAAATTTGGTCTAATTAGCTTCCTCACTTCGCTCTTGAACTACATGGTGAACTGTGCATGTTGGTTCATCGCGGTGGCAAAGTTGCCAAAAAAAATCCTTTGTTTTAGAGAAAAAAATCTGTCTTTTTTTGGTTTAATCCAAAAACTCTGTGTTGAATTTCCATGATGTTTTTTTTTCTTGAATTGAATTCACGATAAACAAACAGAGACCTAAAACGAATCAAAAATTTATTCCACAACACAGTTATTGTGGCGTCTCATTATTTCTTAAACTCCGTTCTTACTTCTTTTTTTCTCAACTGATTTTAATTCTGTAAAAAGCATTGAACGTGGCTTCAAACGTTTGAAGAGAAACCATATTTTTACTAGAATAAATCTTAAGAATACGTTGTGAAATTTAAAAAAAACCTTTAAATTTCGTTGCGTCACATCATTAAAAATTTCCCTTTACCACGATATTCGAATCCAAAATTATTTTCAAAAATTGCTCCAAACGCCTAAACATCTTGAAAACAGTTGGCATTTGTCATGTTTTGGGTACAGGCTGTAATTTTTTTTGAGTATAATCCGTGTAGTGAGAAAAATTTACCTTTAAAATGGTATTTATACATTCTCAAGAGTATGAAGATTAAAAACAGAATTTTTGGTAGACAGGTGCGTGGAATTTGAAATGAAAATTTTTATTTTCTTCAAAATAACTTTATCTGTTTAAGAAGCAGCATTTTTGTTAAATTTATGTATGTTTAAAAAATTTGTTCGAAAAATTTGGTTGATATATGTTTTAGCTTTTTTTCAATGATTTAGATAGAAAAAATTGGTCATGAGACAAAAGGTAAGGTTTAACTACAATAATATAAATGTCCTTTAATTAAGAGTTCGCAACGTAAGAATTGAAATTTTGTGTTGAAACTTTGTGTTGAAACTTTGTGTTTTATGTAACATTCTGAAAATCCTTAAGATTGCTTGAAATATACTATAAATATCCCTTGATTTATTGAGAAACGAGAATTATGGGGACTCAGGAAGTAATTTTTCAAAAATAACCTATATTTCCCAGTTTGAATACCTTTTAAGAAAAAATATGGCTACAATAGTTAACCCTTGGACCAACACTTATTAAAACCTAAATATCTCGTAAACGTGTGGAAATATTTGAGTTATGGATTCACAAAAACATTTTAAATTACGATGTGTTGATGAATGTGTGAGATATCAGAGAAAGTATGCAGAAAAAAGCAAAAGTCAAATTCATAATTTTTTTTTTTTTTTAAAGTAGTTTTTAGAAAATTGCTGTTATTTCTTCAAATTTGGAAATTCTTACAATGTTGAACTCATGAACAATGTTTGGCAGATATTTTGATGGTATCGAAATTATCAACAATTTAAAAAAAATATTTTTCAATTTTGATGGTCCAAATCTGTTATAAAAATCAAAAAAAAATGCTTATTATAAGTTATTATTTCACTGAATCAATAATTGATGTTCTCATTTTCAAAAGTGTCATGTATAAAGGGCTAAATGTCGTAAAGTTGCAATTTAAAAAAAGGATATAACTGTCTTACTACTCAAATGAAACGGAAACGAAATGCCGCATTCTGCTCTTTGGGTGTTAATCAGTGACTCTTAATTCAATGCACAATTTCATTGAAACAAATATTTAAAAAGTTATGTAGCTCAGATGCTTAAGTGTTTTAATGGCATCAAATCGTCTAAAGCTTATTTTTTCACTTTAAACTTCATGATAACACTTCCTGGAGTCTGCTTTGTGCTGCCGTCGCGAATGGTTCATATTTGTTTGCTCCCCGCGCGTTTGTGCGTGAAGCTTACCTTAAGCTTTTATATCGAATGTTCATAGCATAGATCTAAATCTGTGGTGTTATTTCATAAATTAGTAATGTGTTAAGTGATAAAATTCATTTTGTGCAAACTAATAAGAATTAGAAGAAGATGCGCATTGCGTGGACGTGTAATTTGCTTTTGCGGGTCATCGGTTTGGCATATAAAATGGAAAAGACTGTTCCTAAAATCAATTCCGAAAAAAGTGAAATTGAAAACTCGATTTTATTAGGTAGAATGTGAGCTTTTTTCTTAAATTCTGCCTGCAGAAGAAGTGTTTTCAACATGCTGTAGTGAGAAAGTTGTTACCAAATCGATCAAGCTGCCCAGCAAAAACAACACAGCAGCAAGCCGAAACGTGTCAGAACATGTTTCCGATCACAGAAGGCGGGGGACGTTGTGCGCTGGAGATATTGTCGCTTGCTTGGATCCGACGCATGAAGAAACGCTTTTTTGAAAATTGTGAAAGGAAGAAAAGAAGAAAACAGGCTAAAACGAAGTCAATCTGGCGATGGGTATGAGATGCAGTTGATAACGTCCTATGAAAAGGGTAGTGGTTTGCGTTTATTCTAGAAGAAATGCTACCATATGTTGCGAAATTTATTTGAGGTTTGTTTGAAAGTGCTAGTGGGGTATATGAAAGTATTTACCAAATTAGGTGGAAAGCATTTTTAGTGCGCAATTAATGCGATGAATAATGAAGATGATATGGAAGTGCAATGCAGATAAAAGAAGAATAATGATAGTGGTAAGGTTTCATGTTCTGGTAAGATGTGATTTCACAAAAGGTAAGATGTGTTTTTCTATATAAATGACAACATAAGATTGATCAATCAGTTGCCAGCTGGCCAGGTATATACACGGATGCCGGAATACCTGTTGTAAATTTATAACATAAAAATGTTATACATTTTTTACTGGTTGCGCACCTGATTGATCCATTCATCCAAATTATACAAACAGTTACACGTATACATACACTACATAACAATTCACACGAAGCCATGGTGCCGGGTATGGTGTACACTGCATTGAAAATTTGTCAATTCAACTAAATAATGCAAATAATTCCATACTTTGGTCAAACTGCGGTGAATCCGTGCACCCATGGTGGATTATCAACATACATACATACATTAAAATTCATGATAACACTTCCTCATCAACTTCGAAAGATTTAATGAATCGATAAATTGTGCAAACTATTTCGTCAATATTTTATCTTTGAAATTCTGTTACAATAAATTTCTTTTTTTTTCAATCTCAGAATTTTAAATTTGGAAAAATATTCCAGATAACCCATGGGTGAAAATAATAAATCAATCAGTTTTTTTTCATGGAGAAGATTTTTGTACTGTTGATGGATCCGATTTTGAATTTCAGCTAACGCTTCTCTTGTTCTATTTGATAAACTGATTATGCATTTTATTCATTTTATTGAATCTTGTTATCAATTGCATCTGCATTATAATTTGATGATAATTTGAATTATGATATTTTAACAAGCTTAAATGCTGAAATCAAAGGATTTTTGAATTTTTTTAACAATTTTTTATTATTTTTTTGATTAATTTGTTTACCGAATCAGTCTTGAAAATATGTTGTAGATTTAAAGAAGCTTTCAGTATAACGCTAACGCATACACGAGTTTTTAGGAGATACATTTCTTTAAAGACTGTCCATAAAAAATTCCATGAGCTTATAATTAGGTCACCAGAATTTTTTAAGCACTTATCCAGGCCAGACAAATCTGGGATATTTTATCTAAAACCTAGCAAAATCCAGGCATTTGAATTCAAAATTGTCGACCAAAAATCCAGGCAATATCCCGGCTAATTTGGTCAAAATCTCATCAAAAATCAAGAAAGCTGGAAAAAAAATTTGGAACAAAATTTATTTTCAATCTTATTTTAGGCTTCGAAACGCCTTTCATGATTATTTTTATGAAACCTGCTCGAAAAATTTCGTTTTTGCGCATAAATCAGTTTTTTTACAACAGATTTTGTTTATTTTTAGTTTGATTTGAGAATGAAAAAGAAATTAAACTGGGCAAAATCCAGGCTTTTCCAATGAAATCCGTACATCCGGACCGGGTCGGACTTTTCCAAAATTTTATATTCAATTTACGGGCAAGCTCGGATTAATCCGGGCAACCTGGCGACCTTAGTTTATCACATATCTCTACATTTGTCATAAATTGTCACTTTTGTTTTATTACTCGAAATACCACTCAAACCGTCAAAATTTAGAAATCAAGCCTATGTAAAAATTGGTTTTGCAAATATTTTTAAATTTTAAAATTATGAACAAATTAAAGAAATTTTCTACTAAATAAGTGTTCATTCCTTTTGAATATACATCGGTGGGAATTAAAACAATTTTTAATTTTGGAGCCGTCAAACTTTAAGCGCGTTTTTCTCAAAACAGTAATGTTCGGTGCATTCCCCCAAATCTAAATTTATCAAAGAATCGATATACATTAAAAGTGTTATAAATATTGGTTTTTTTTGCTAGCCATATTTCGTTGTGCACTAATAAGTATAGTAAATATGTTCTAAAATCTTAATTTTTAACCGAGAAAACTGAGAAAATATGGGAATATCAAAATAAAAAAAACGTTTGCAACCCTGAAATACACTGCAATCAAAAAAAAAAAATATTTAAAATGACATACGTTGCAAGAAGCATAATTTTTGAAGGGAAAAATAAACTTTATTTTACTCTTTCTCAAAAAATTTTAGAACACTCGAACGCTTTGATCATAGAAGAAGACGTATTTTATTCATTTTTATTAGGTTTATTTATCGTCAATAAACTGTATCATGACTTACAAACTTTGATAAAATTTCGATAAGGCACTCAGTCATTTCAAAGAAAAGTTGAAAAAACTGACGCAAAGATTTTTTCGTTGCTCATACGATGGCTAATTTCATTAAAATTTATCCAACTTGTGTTATTTGAAAAAAAAATTGTCCTATTTTTTATATAAATTCATTTGTTTTAATTTCTGATATAAAAGAACCAACCAATTGTCACTGTATTGATCATACAATTACAATGAGTTATAAAAGTTTAGGAAAAAAAACAAAAGATGTAATGATGTTTAAATTTTTCCACACTTTTGCTAACCAAGACAAAAATTGAAATTTGCGATTAAATTTGAGTTTTTTTTACCTGATGTAGTGTCGCACACTTGTAAAAGTAAACTTAGTAAGCAACATTGAACTGAACAGAATTGAACAAAATTTTCATAGTTCAGAAAAGCCCTTCTTTTATGCAATTCCAAATTATGTTTTTTCTCAACTAAATTTACAGGAAAGGTTCTACTTAGATTTATCAAGAAAAAAAATAATGTGGCTCTTTCAAATTCTGGAATTTTTAAAAATTGTTAATTTTGGCTCTCCCTACTCAAAAAATTTACGACTACTGCCTCAGAGAATTGCTGTATATCAGGTTTCAGCTAAATTAGACAAAATTTGACGTCACTCAGTTCACGTAAATCATCACTTTTTCACAAAGAAATGTAAAGAACTCCCACTCTAGAGCTCTGAGGGGTTTAATGCGTGTTTCAAGAGGAGCTTCTATAGAACTTATAGTGATGCAACTTTAAAGATGTTTTTGGGTGCCTTAAAACAACAAACTTTACAGATTGACACTGCAATCCGGATTAGTTTTGACAATTGTTAGTTTCATATTTTCAAACAGCGTGTATTGCAGTCAGTATCAATAGCGCTTTTTATATAGTTTTGCTTTGTTCTCTCACTGTTTATAATATGTTTCATTAGTTGACCCGCCAGTTTTTTTTTGTTGCTTTCCGTTGAAATATCATTGAACAGCAACTGTATTGTGTCATCAATCAATCACCATTTGATTGGTTTCTCGGAACTGAGAGCACTTATCATTCGCGAACAGTCGGCATTTTACGGCTGCTGTTGGAAAAAAACTGGACCTGCTCACTAGACTGACACAAATTTGTAATTTTATAATACTTTTCAATCCGAAAAAAATCCTATAAGGAAGAAAAATTAAATGGAAATGTTGAATTTAAAGAGATTGTATGAGTGTCGCACATTTTATTGGAATTCATCAAAAAAACACTGATTATCATTGATCATTTTCCAGATCGTTGTTGATGTCTTTAAAAAATATTCCATTGCGAAAATTAATTCTGTTTAAAACGGTGAAACTCAAAAGTCGACCTATTTTTTTTGTTTTCAGAAATTCGTATCAACGTCCAGTTTTTTTCTGGTTTAATTTTAATTTTTTTTGTGTGATTACGTGTGTTAAATCCAATGCGGAGATCGGCTGCTTCCGATGGCAAATTCAAATGAATAGCAATCAAATGGATGATTGATGCCAAGCTCTGGTATCGATCGGTCGCATCGAAAGAGGAGAGGGGAAGGATTGGGAAGGTTGAAATTGCGTGGGTGGAAATCGATGACCGATGTCGATTCGATTCGATTCGATTCTAGTCCATTTGGGCCAGGAAGTTGATCGGGCTGACGAGTATGAATGGCAACTGTTTCGGAGGAAAATGGCCTCTAGCGCATTGGAAACTGGACCGGTAAGACAATGGAGAGTGAAAGAGAGTGATGGTGAGAGACTGAGAGAATGACGAGAAATGCAGGAAAGAGATAGGCGAGGCAGGTCTTGGAATAGAAACTGATTAAAAATTGATCAACCGTTATAGACAGAATGTCTAGATTGATGAATAAATTATTCACTGGGGTGGACATTCAGAACGATTACAGGTGTGTGTGCGGGTGAAAATTTGTTCGAACATTGGCTGCCTGTCAGCTAGTCAGCGTTTTCTACTTATTTAAGCGGTAATTGGCAGGTTTCTTTCTTGCAAACTGACAAACAAAGTCCGCTTCAGTTTTGCAAAGAACTTCGTTTCGATTACAAATTCGAACCAACATCATCACAACTACATTGTCCCGATTGAATTGTGTCAACTCTTTGAGCCAAATAGTCGAAAGAATACCCCAGAGCTAATTGAATAATATATGTAAATTGATTCTTGTTGGAAGTAAAACCGATGTAGGACTCAGATTGAGCAACTGACATGCCCATAGTGAAAACTCCCATCATCCAGTTCCATCAATGACCTTCGCAATGATTCATTTCTCGTTTATCAAAAACCTACTAATTGCCTTCCTTTTCATAGAAAACTAATTTCATGCAACAGCTTATCTCGATGGTTATAATAATCATCACTCATTCATGCGCTCCCAGTTTGCCCGTAGCCCGAGGGAGGGAAAATAAAACTTGTGGGGCTTAACAGACCGTAGTACTTTGATCCGATTAGTTCTTGCTCTTTCGTTGGCCACATCGGGATCATATCCGGGCCAGAAACTCCCTAGGAAAGCTAGAAGCAACAGAAGGAACAGTGAAAGAAAAACCCGCCCGGCTCCAAACAAGCCTTTCTCGGAGGCTAATTATCATCATCCTTGTTTGGAATGCATTTTGCCAGGCTCAACTCAGGGTTCCTTAATTTTGTTGAGCTGCAGCTGGAAAGTTTTCCCATCGGAAATAGAGCTAGAGTCTACCATAAACACTACTTCGAGGAAATTAATGAAAATTAATCTTTGAAAAATTCAGAAATTAAAGATGATAATATTTTACATTTGAAAACATATCATTAGTGTCGTTGCCGCCTGATTTTTGTCTAATTGGTGTCATATTTTAACTTTATTTTGAATATTTTATCTCAATTTAACTCACATTTGTATCAATTATGTGACGGATTTTGTCTTAGTTTTTTCTCAATTTTGTCATATCATTCATAAGATTGATTGATCTCATCAAATATGGTCTGTCTAGTCAATGTCAAGCTAGCCCCATTCAATTGTTTGCCTGTTAGTGGTTTGATGAGTGTTGCCAGTTAATCAATTTTTTTTAATGTAAATTTGCTACTGCAAAGTTTGATCTTACTTTTGTCTCATTCATGTTTCATTTTTGTCTTATTTTTAACTCATGTTCGTCTCATTATCAAATCATTCAAATTTGTAGAACTTGTGTCTTGTTTAGTATCGCCATCCATCCAGCAAATGCGGGACATGTCTCGCTTTTTTAGAAAATGTCCCGCAGCCCCACTTTTTCCTGAGAAAACTTTCGTGGTATACTCAACCTTCTCCGATTCTACCACTTAAAAAAAGTTGATCCATGCTTGATGAAAACGCTTCTCATCGAATCTCTTCTCGATAATTTTTAACTCCTGTCATTCAATTAAATTGATAACACTTTTATGAAGTTTCACTGACTTAAACTGGAAACACCTAAATTTTATCAAAATTTAAATTCATTCAACACAGAAAATCATTCAAATGTAATGTTTTTTTCTCAAAATTAGCAGAATTTTTTCAAAGTTTATGATTACATAACTCATTTAGTTCTTAGCTTTAAGATTGCCAGAATATTTTCCAGACATATCAAGACCAAGTGAATCCGGGAAATTTGAACATAACATCAGGCAAAACCCGGTTATTTGTTTCAAAAATTTTCAACCAAAAAATCCGGGAAGAATCCAAGCAAATTTGGTCACAACCACGGAATTGTTATATAAAAAATTAAAATACAATTCATGTTAATTCAGGTTGAATTTGCTCAAAAAACTAAAGTTGTTGGACGAAAAATTAGGAAAAACATAATAAATGAATATAAGTCTTTTTGTTCAATTTTGGATGTAAAGTAAAATAATCTGTGCAAAATTCGGACTTTTTTCAACGAAATCTTAATGAACGAGCCTCATGGAATTTTTCCTAATTTTTTTTGTCAAATTTCCGGGAAAGTATAACATAACAACGAGACATAACAAATGGGATCGGCCAGAGTTCTTTGAGTACGTTCTAGCGATGTTAACATTTTTCAATGGAAGAAAAAATTCTTAAAGTTGCTTCCAAATAATGGTGGCTCGAGACTTTACTCCGGAATCCTAGCAGAATCCCTTGAATGTAATGCTTAAGCAAAATTTCAAACTCCGGATAAATTCAACAGGACTTGTTAAATAAATAAAATTTCTAGATGATCAAAAACGGATGTTTAAAAATATAAAAACTTTCTTCAAAATAGGGATTTTAAGTTACTTTGAACTACAACATTTTCGACTGCACTGTTCACAGTTCACAAAGAAGGATATTTACTTATCTGATAAAAAAGTTTTGGAATAATTTTAATAAATATGAGTTTTGTCGTTTGTGATTAAAAAGACGAATCAGAAGATATTTCATTTTGCAGTTTGCGCTTGATTTTTTTATCATTCGTTCAAACGAAATTAAAAAAAAAAGTCTTTTCAGTTTCCGTAAAACAGTATTTGTCTCACTCAATTGTCCGCTCTCATCGGATGGAAATTTTTATATTCATAATCTGCTTGCTTGGGTTTGAGGAAAAACCGTGAAATTGCTTTGCAGGAGAACATTACAAAGTTAAGTTAATGCTTTGTCTAACTTCTCTAAATGCATTGAACCATCAAATCTTATGAATACTCCACTTTTTCCATCTTTAATTCATTTATAGTTAATTCCTTAATTCTGTCTGGTTATCTGATTATAATTGAATTAAAACTTATTTTTGAACTATTTCTGTTTCATTTTTAATGCTTTTTCAATTATTTTGGTCCTAGTTTTCCTCGTATTTGTTCTATTTTTGTGTTTTTTTTGGTCTTGTCATTCTTTTTTTTTATCAGTTTTGTCATTTTTGTCCGTTATGTCATTTTTGTCTGTTTTGTCATTTTCCACATTTAAGTCTATTTTGCAATTATTTTCATTTTTTATTATTTTTGTAATTTTTTGTAATTTTTGTAATTTTTTTCATTATTTATCATTTTTGTTTTTTTTTGTAATTTTTGTAATTTTTAAAATTTTTATAATTTTAGCAACTTTTGTTATTTTTGTAATTTTTGTAATTTTTGTAATTTTTGTAATTTTTGTAATTTTTGAAATTTTTGTTATTTTTGTAATTTTTGTAATTTTTGTAATTTTTGTAATTTTTGTAATTTTTGTTATTTTTGTCATTTTTGTAGTTTTTGTAATTTTTGTCATTTTTGTAATTTTTGTAATTTTTGTAATTTTTGTAATTTTTGTAATTTTTGTAATTTTTGTCATTTTTGTAATTTTTGTCATTTTTGTCATTTTTGTAATTTTTGTCACTTTTGTAATTTTTGTATTTTTTGTAATTTTTGTAATTTTTGTAATTTTTGTAATTTTTGTAATTTTTGTAATTTTTGTAATTTTTGTAATTTTTGTAATTTTTGTAATTTTTGTAATTTTTGTAATTTTTGTAATTTTTGTAATTTTTGTAATTTTTGTAATTTTTGTAATTTTTGTAATTTTTGTAATTATTGTAATTTTTGTAATTTTTGTCATTTTTGTCATTTTTGTCATTTTTGTCATTTTTGTAATTTATATAATTTATGTAATTTTTGTAATTTTTGTACTTTTTGTAATTTTTGTAATTTTTGTCTTTTTTTCTTTTTTAATCATTTTTGTCATTTTTGTCATTTTTGTCATTTTCGTCATTTTTGTCATTTTTGGCATTTTTGTCATTTTTGTCATTTTTGACATTTTTGTCATTTTTGTCAATTTTGTCATTTTTGTCATTTTTGTCATTTTTGTCATTTTTGTCATTTTTGTCATTTTTGTCATTTTTGTCATTTTTGTCATTTTTGTCATTTTTGTCATTTTTGTCATTTTTGTCATTTTTGTCATTTTTGTCATTTTTGTCATTTTTGTCATTTTTGTCATTTTTGTCATTTTTGTCATTTTTGTCATTTTTGTCATTTTTGTCATTTTTGTCATTTTTGTCATTTTTGTCATTTTTGTCATTTTTGTCATTTTTGTCATTTTTGTCATTTTTGTCATTTTTGTCATTTTTGTCATTTTTGTCATTTTTGTCATTTTTGTCATTTTTGTCATTTTTGTCATTTTTGTCATTTTTGTCATTTTTGTCATTTTTGTCATTTTTTCTTTTTTGTCATTTTTGTCATTTTTGTCATTTTTGTCATTTTTGTCATTTTTGTCATTTTTGTCATTTTTGTCATTTTTGTCATTTTTGTCATTTTTGTCATTTTTGTCATTTTTTTCATTTTTTTCATTTTTGTCATTTTTGTCATTTTTGTCATTTTTGTCATTTTTGTCATTTTTGTCATTTTTGTCATTTTTGTCATTTTTGTCATTTTTGTCATTTTTGTCATTTTTGTCATTTTTGTCATTTTTGTCATTTTTGTCATTTTTGTCATTTTTGTCATTTTTGTCATTTTTGTCATTTTTGTCATTTTTGTCATTTTTGTCATTTTTGTCATTTTTGTCATTTTTGTCATTTTTGTCATTTTTGTCATTTTTGTCATTTTTGTCATTTTTGTCATTTTTGTCATTTTTGTCATTTTTGTCATTTTTGTCATTTTTGTCATTTTTGTCATTTTTGTCATTTTTGTCATTTTTGTCATTTTTGTCATTTTTGTCATTTTTGTCATTTTTGTCATTTTTGTCATTTTTGTCATTTTTGTCATTTTTGTCATTTTTGTCATTTTTGTCATTTTTGTCATTTTTGTCATTTTTGTCATTTTTGTCATTTGTGTCATTTTTGTCATTTTTGTCATTTTTGTCATTTTTGTCATTTTTGTCATTTTTGTCATTTTTGTCATTTTTGTCATTTTTGTCATTTTTGTCATTTTTGTCATTTTTGTCATTTTTGTCATTTTTGTCATTTTTGTCATTTTTGTCATTTTTGTCATTTTTGTCATTTTTGTCATTTTTGTCATTTTTGTCATTTTTGTCATTTTTGTCATTTTTGTCATTTTTGTCATTTTTGTCATTTTTGTCATTTTTGTCATTTTTGTCATTTTTGTCATTTTTGTCATTTTTGTCATTTTTGTCATTTTTGTCATTTTTGTCATTTTTGTCATTTTTGTCATTTTTGTCATTTTTGTCATTTTTGTCATTTTTGTCATTTTTGTCATTTTTGTCATTTTTGTCATTTTTGTCATTTTTGTCATTTTTGTCATTTTTGTCATTTTTGTCATTTTTGTCATTTTTGTCATTTTTGTCATTTTTGTCATTTTTGTCATTTTTGTCATTTTTGTCATTTTTGTCATTTTTGTCATTTTTGTCATTTTTGTCATTTTTGTCATTTTTGTCATTTTTGTCATTTTTGTCATTTTTGTCATTTTTGTCATTTTTGTCATTTTTGTCATTTTTGTCATTTTTGTCATTTTTGTCATTTTTGTCATTTTTGTCATTTTTGTCATTTTTGTCATTTTTGTCATTTTTGTCATTTTTGTCATTTTTGTCATTTTTGTCATTTTTGTCATTTTTGTCATTTTTGTCATTTTTGTCATTTTTGTCATTTTTGTCATTTTTGTCATTTTTGTCATTTTTGTCATTTTTGTCATTTTTGTCATTTTTGTCATTTTTGTCATTTTTGTCATTTTTGTCATTTTTGTCATTTTTGTCATTTTTGTCATTTTTGTCATTTTTGTCATTTTTGTCATTTTTGTCATTTTTGTCATTTTTGTCATTTTTGTCATTTTTGTCATTTTTGTCATTTTTGTCATTTTTGTCATTTTTGTCATTTTTGTCATTTTTGTCATTTTTGTCATTTTTGTCATTTTTGTCATTTTTGTCATTTTTGTCATTTTTGTCATTTTTGTCATTTTTGTCATTTTTGTCATTTTTGTCATTTTTGTCATTTTTGTCATTTTTGTCATTTTTGTCATTTTTGTCATTTTTGTCATTTTTGTCATTTTTGTCATTTTTGTCATTTTTGTCATTTTTGTCATTTTTGTCATTTTTGTCATTTTTAGCAATTCAAACTTGTTTCATTCATTCAAGTTTCTGGACACATTCTGAAGGTTGCAATTTCGTTTTGTGTGATCTCAAATTGCTTAAAATTATGCCAAAGTATTATCTAGGGAGCTTGTTTTGCCAAATTTGTGTCTAGCTTCGGGACAATGTGCCAATAGGAATGTGAGCTTCTTGTTTTCTCAACCCCCAAGAAAGCATCGTTTGTTTTTTTTGTTTATTGTTGGTTCAAAGTCAGAATTTCCATGAGTCTTGACAAGCGAACAAGAATTTTCCATTCAGCTTAACTTTAACATTCGTAGGAATAAGCAGTCCCGTTAATGAATCCAGCAGACGCAGTGGGATTGTCCTGGGAATAAACTAAAAAGCTCAAAGTCGTTCTCCCCACCGTACCCTAAATTCTTCTGGTGAAGAACGAAATCTGCCCCTCAGACAGTGGAAGGACTTCCAGGACCTTCAAGGATTCTCCTCTTCGCCCACAAAAACTCGTTTTGCAACGAACGGATTTCGAAATGGGACAGACGACTAACTGGGACAAACGCTCAAATAGCTGAAAACATCATAAAGTGAAAAGGTTAAGTATGTTTCGCCCCATCAAGGGTGAGCCCTTCTTCGACCTCTCCCTAAAATATCAAAAACAACACCATCCGGCTGCTCAAAAATGTGCATGAGAGTATTCAGAATCCGGAATCCGCCAACCCTCTCTCGTGTTTTTTCTCCTGCGGCACTTTTCCCAAATTGACAACGAATTTTCTTACTTACAAACACATCCACATGTGCGAAAAAGTTTTCCTTCCACCCCCGCCTCGCCTCGAGGGACCAACATTAGGAATAATGCGAGTGGAGCGTGTGTCTGAGTGCACATGTGCTTATTTGTAAGTGTGTGTATGTGTGAGGGAAGTCGTGCGTCAGTGTGCCCTAGCTGATGCCGGTGACTTTTGCCATATGTTGGTGTCACTTTTGGCCCATGAATATTTTCCCGCCTGAAGTGGAAGTCGGAAGTCAGTCAGTCAGCCTCCACTTGCTTGGTCTGGGGAGAGTTTTTTTTTACAGTCAAAAGTCCAAGTTGGGAGGCACGTTTGAGTTGTTTGGCACATTTGGAGATGTGGGATGAATGAAAGACAAGGGAATACTTCGACCGAGGACAATCTTGCTAAATGGGCCAGCCTCTTCTAGCTCGGCTCTTGAGTTGATGTTGAATTTGAAACTGTAAGAAAATATTCATACATGAATGCTGTGAAGGAAGTAAATTATTGTGAGGGCTATGACGTGATGACTGAAATCGTAAAGTTGGCTCTTGATATCTTCTCAACTTAACAATATTTATCTAAGAGCGTATATGAGTTTTAAAGAAAATAAAACCGGGAAAAACTTTTATCCAAAACGAGCAAAAAAAAAAACAAATATAAAAATGACCAAAAAAAAATCTGGAACAAACCTCTAAAAATGAGGCAGAAAAAGATTCAAAAGAAGACAACAGTAAATTTGAATATACAACAGAAATAACAAGATAACCCAAAGTTGAAAAAAATAATTCAGACAATTTGGAAGAATGAGATAAGATGAGATTAAAGTGCCACAAAAATGAATCTGAAAAGAAAAAAATAAAAAATTGAGAAAAGTGAAATGAAATTGCGATAAAAAGGTGGAAAAAATAGAAACCAAAAATAAAAAAAAATCAGACTTAAATAAGACAAAAAATGACATAAATGATTCAAAAATAATTGCTTAGATTAAACAAAAATGATACAAAAAAAATAACAAAAAAAAAACAAAACGAATTAATATATGACATTGAACAGTTAGATATTTTGGAAAAATGTCACAACTAAAAACAAATTCACACAAATAAAATCAAAATTGAATGAAAAATGAATCGAATATGAGCCCGAAAATGGTGACAAAAGTGAAACGACAAGAAGAAAAAAATTGGATATAAAAAAACCAAAATAATTGCAAAATTGAAACAAATTTGGGTTAAAATAATACAAAAGATTAACAAAAATGGTACCCAAAAAAGACAAATATAAGTTTGAAATGAATCCATTATTTTTTTTTGGTTTATTTATTACACTTTACCACTTTGTGGCATTCGTGTCTACATGAAACCACAATCATACACAAGAATAGCAATTAAAGATATAATGAGAAAAAAATGAGACATTAATTTTGACAAACAGTAAACAGTAACACACATGGCTTATCTTGAACAAAAATCAAATAAATGTGAGGCAAAAAAGAGTTAACTAAAGTCGGACAAACATAATCCAAAATAAACAAAAATTTGACCGAACTTAACCAAAATCAAGACAAAAACTTATCCAAAAATAAGACCCATTTAGGGATAAAAACAGAGTTAAACTGGAAGAAAATTGATGGAAAAATTACGTGAATATCAGAAAAAATATTAAAGAATAAATTTACAAAAATGAGAAAATTTTTTAACACAAATGAAACCAAATTGTATTAAAAAGAGATCGAAATAGAATCAAAATGAGAATAAAAAAAATCAGATTGAAATGTTTCAAATATGAGTAAAAACTGAGGACATAGTATTTGCATTTCGTTGCATTTTACCCCAGACACGTAACTGAATAAAAAAATATTTATTTAAAAAAATTATTGATTATTCGAAAAATATTTTTATATCAACAGTGCTGGTATAGCATGAGGGAACCAGTGAAAAGTTTGTAGGTGATATTATCAAGAAAATCCGTCATAATGCGTAAAGATTTCTACGGCATCCAAAAAATGTTAAAATTTGTACATTTATTGCTCGATTTTTCAAATTTTATAGATTTTTTTTTTAAACGAGCTTAAGATAAGATGCGAGAAATTATGTCATCATCATTTTGTAATCATTAACAGATAACCTCATTACAATGCATTGAATTAAAAATTGAATCAAAGTGGTGTTGTATAAATGTTGCATCTAACCTAGAGTTACCAGATCCCACAATACCAAAAAGAGTACATTGATATCATTTACCCAAAAAGTCAGGAGAGCGATATAACTCCGGATTTTCGAGCTCCCAGCCACAAAAAAAACATTTTAAAATAATCCATTTCCATTTTTATATTGACGCGTACATTTCCTTTACAGACATTTTTTGAGATATGTGCGCATATAAGCATATTACCTAAATTGCATACTTATTGATTACTGATTGCATACTCAAAGGCGCTTATATTACTACACGCTCCTTTTTTAAACTCAAAATTAAGTAGTTTTGGTTCAAAACAGCACTTCAGTGGCAGCCCTCAACTTTGAGTTTGGCTGGGCAATCGCAAAACTAAGTTCTGATAGGCATACTCAATACTAAGTTCGGCAGCCGAACTCAAATTTATCCTTTTTATTGAAGGGTGTTTATTTTCAGGGAATTAAAGGATGGTTTAGATTTTTTGTATCCGGATATTGATGTTCCGGTACATTGCATTGCAATTACAGAGCGGTGGAAAGTTTTGACACTCCCGGCCAAAGAAAACTTCCGGATGTTACTTCCCACGGGAACTAAATAATATCCGGAAGTTTCCGGACATTCCAAGCCGCTTACCATATGATGACAATGATGGACAGAATTTTACGGGGACACGGTGGACATTCCATTATGACGTTGCTTCATGTAGTCTTCCGGTAATTGTTCCGGAGTGACAAAATTTTGCGACGTGATCGTTGGTTGCTGTTCCGGTTCGAAGTGAACTCGCTAAGTGTTTTCAGTTCAACAAAGGGAGTTCAATTTTTAGTTCATAAGGTCGAACTCCGTTTTGAACCATCGCAAGGAGGAAAAAGGGTACTCAACTTTAAGTTCATAGAATCGAACTATGTGTTGAACCCCGGTCACACTTAATTTTGAGTTAAAAAAAGAGCGTGTACCAACTATGTATGTTAATGAAAACAAGATGTTAAAGTAATTTGCTGTAAGCTGTTATCCCTTTCGTAGTTTTTGTATAAAATGTATACAACCTCATAAAATGGTAGGTATACAAAGGTTTTTCTGATAAAATGTCTTTCAACAAAAATAGAGTACATTTGGTGAAATTTCACAAAAAGAAGAGTACGCCGATTTCTCGTTCGAAAAAGAGTACATGCACTCTTAAAAGAGTACGTATGGTAACCTTAATCTAACCCCGCTTTTGCATGATGCCTAGTTTGACGGTATAGACGCAGTTTTTTGCCAAAATTTAAAGCCCAATAATGAGGGTGCGCTCTATAAAATGGTAAACATTTTTTAACACATTTTATCCTTTTTCTCATAAATTTTCGCCCAAAAACTGATGTTATTTTAATAAGTTTATATTTTTATCATCACTGTTTTGATCAAATAAAAGGCAAAATTTATAAATAATTTGTGGATGTGCACAACTCGAAACCTCGAAAGCGTGTTTTTCTCGGAATCACAACTTAAAACAATTATATCTTTTCGACTCAAAAGACCTCACATAACTTTTTATGATAATCCTTTTTTTTCCATATTGTTAAAAAACAAATACAAGTGAAAAAGAACACCTAATCTTCCATATTCTCACGCATTTATGAATTTAAGATAATTATTTGGATAAATTTAAACGATTTTTGAATTCAAATGACGAGACACTTAAATACTCTATCCAGTAGAGTAATCAACAATTCAATAACATTTTCACATTACTAAAAATATCATATGCCATACCATGAACTGTTAAAATACGAAAAACAAAACCGTTTCAAGTATTTTATTTTTAATTTTAGGAGACTGGAAATTGGTTTTGTATGATTTCTAATACTTTTGAAAAATAGTGATATAATCGAAAAAAGAACCGTGGTAAAATCGAGCCTGAAATTGAGCGAGTATTGAAAAAATCCAACAAAAATACTGGTTCAAAATTATTTGCAAATTGAGATAAATTTGAATTTAAGAAATTATTAACAAAAATAAAACAAAAATTAAACAGAAATGAAACAGACCTAAAACGAAAAACATGAAAGTGAGACAAAAATGTGACAAAATATGTTTAAAAATTGAAAAAAAATTGATTGAAAAGGCCAAAAATGGGATATTGAAAACACTAAATTGCGACTTACATGAGACAAAAATTAAACAAAATCTTGTATGTCATCCAAAATTGAGTTAAAATTAAAATAAGAAAAGGACAAAAAAGAGCAGAAAATGAAAATAAAAATAAGTAAAAAATATGACGAAAGTAAGATAAAAATGAGACAAAAATAGACTTAAAAAGTAATAGAAAATTGAAAACAATAGATTCGTTGGAAGAAACATTTTAAAAATTTAAATAAAAATAAGACATAAGGGAGACAAAATTGAGTGAAAATTGACAATAATTTTAAAGTCCTCGAATATAAAAAATCTTCAGTAATTGCTTCTCAGAATTTTGATTTTTTTAAAATTATTTTTATTCATTCATAAAATATATTTTGAGGAGTATTCCAAATGCAGGACCTCAAGGTTCAAAACCCATGAATTGAGCACTGGTTCAAAAAATCGAACACACACATAGTGAAACTTCATGTTTTTTTTAAGAGATCTAAATTCTCCTAAAGACTAAAGCGTACATCTTTCAAGGATGGCTAGCATTTTACTAATGCATTCTCGGACGAGACGTGAGTCCGAACAGTCGTGTAAAGTCTTCACTCTCAACAGATTTTTTTTTTTCCGTTTGGCGTTTTTGACGCCACGTGCTTGTTTCGTGTAAATCGGAATCTCAGGATTAAAAATGGAAATCGGAGTGCGAAAGAACACTTTGAAGTTGTGTTTTAATGTTGGAACGGCTGCGCCAACGCATCTGGAAGTTTTAAAGTTTATTACTGAGACGTTGAAGCTGGGAGTTGCAGATGTACATTCAGTCTACAAAGATGAGAACGACAGCCATTTTTATTTAAAGTTCTTTGACGAACCGAAGTTTACGGAATTCTGGAACTCCATTTTGGAGTCCTACGTATGGAAATGGCGAGTCGTATATTCCGGTACGTAAGAATTTTTAATCTTCCCCCCGAAATAGACGATAAAGCTATCGCTCAAGTTCTCGGACAATTTGGCATGATCCGCCAGCATGTTCGGGAGCGCTACCCGCAACAATTCAAGCTGAACATTTTCAACGGAGTGCGCGGAGTTCACATGGAGGTCGCCAAAGAAATTTCCCAAGTCTATTTATTGGACACTTTCGAGCTCGTATTTACTACGACGACTTGAAAAATCGTTGTTTTCATTGCAAAGAGGTGGGTCACCAGAAGGCTGCATGCCCGAAACTTTCGTTAAACGCTTCGGGTAGCAGTAATCCCAAGTCATACAGCTTGGTACAGCATGGGAAGAAGTGTACCCGATCCAGTAACGAAGGTTCCTTCCTTCTCTAGCAGCATGGAAATTTTAGGCAAACCGACGAAACCAGATACAACTGAAACTTCTGCTCTGAACGAAACAACAACAACAAACAACAAGCTTGTAGGTGCGCATCAACAACAACCAGGAGGAAGCAAAGGGTCTAGTGTGCTTCAGCAGCCCGTTGAACATATGGAAACCGAACAAAAAGACACCAGCTCGAAACAAGCATCCAAACGCACAGCGACGATAACTTCAACCTCATCGTCGGATCCGGAGGAATCGAACAGCGTACGAGAGAAAACGGGTATGGACAGGGCAGGAAATCACGGCAGCATCCAAAAACGAAGTCTAAACGAGGCCGAAAGAATAAACTGGTCAAGCCACTTAAAACGATCGCCACGCGTTCGTGTTCCCAACTGAAGAAATGAAAACTTAAACTCATGTGTAACAAGTAGGCAAGTTAATAAGAAGTGAGTTTGAAGTGAATAAAATGAGAAATGAGAAGAAAAATAGTGAACAAATTTCAACTCTTTTACTAGTAAAGAAATTTATTGGTTTTAATGAGTTTTGAAATAATCTATCCAGTGTAATTTTAGATCAATTTGTAATTTTTTGTACTGAATAAGGTAAATGAATAGCAGTAACCCTTAGAAAAAAGGTTCTGTAAAATGATTTAAATATTTATTGAATAAACGGATTTTTTTTTGAAAAAAAAAATGCTAACACCACCCATAGTACTTTGAAATATACAAGGAAGGCTATTCCGCTCTCTTTAAGCGTATTGGTAAGAGGCCCCGGAAAATAGTTATGAAAAAAAACTGGCTAATGTATGGAATTTTTAAGAAAATCAGATTTTTCTTCAAATTAATAATCATCAAAATTATGCGAAAAATACGCACGAATGCATTTTAATGAAACAAACCATATTTGGCATTTCGGCATAGCTAAAAGTTATATGCAATGGACTTTTTTGACGATCCAAAATCAAAATTCTACTATATTTATGTCTTTTGTGATCTTTTTCTTGTGCGATTTGAATAAAAACTCATTCAAATTGACTTATCATCACAGAAATATAAAGTCTTTTAAATCATTCATCAAATCTTAAACATAAATGCAAGAAAATATCAAATTGCTTGCTTTCAACAAAGAGGAACAGCGATGAAAATTGGTTTTTAATGCTCATTATTAATGATCCGGATCCAAAAAATCAATTAAAAAAATAATATCCGATGAACCCGAAGAATCAGTCTTTAATCTCATGCACTTTTTAAAAGAATCAAATGACGAACGTCAGAGCAATAAATAATTTTGATTACCATTCTATATAAAACTGCCAAATTTTCATAACTATTTTTGTTGGTATGCAAGCATGCTGTGTACATACACGGAGTTTTAAAGTGAGGTTAAGCGCAATGGACTACCTGTTATTTTCCATGTACTATGAACACCACCAACCCACAGAAAGAGCACTATGTATGCCGTGACCGAGACTCGAACTCATGACCTCTGGCTTAGGAGACTTGAACGCTATCCTCTAGGCCATGGTCGGCGGCTATGGTTATGGTTTATGTTTTTCTTAAGAGTTTTTTAAATTTTTTTGTATATCACAAAATGTTCTACAAAAATAAAGATTTTTTTTTGAAAAAGTTAAGTTTTTTTTCTTTTTTTACTTCAAAAGATTTCAATGAAAATTTGATTAATGAATCCATAAATAATTCGTTTTTAAGTTGAGTCAGTGCAGGCTCGCTTAAAATTTAAGAAGGTTGTTATTTAGATTTCCATGCATTCGAACGAACTTCCATTTGCCCCTTAAATTTTTCGCCCCAGTTCCTGCAAGCACATCGTGTTTCCGAGAACTATGCAAAGGTCATCTTTTGCCCAGAAATGCCATCAAAAGGCTCCACATGTAAAGAAAGTATTTCGAACCATTCTTCCAAAGCATCTCGTCCGTTTAGGACAGGTCGCTTCCTGATATTTGGGTGGCTCCAGTGAACTTCTGGGGCCAAAACCAAATAACCCGGTGCAGGAATGCATTCACCTATAAATATATGTTCTTTCAACGACGTATTCCTCGAAACAAAACGACTAGGAAAAACATAACAAATATTTCACCCATTCAACCATCGCTATGAAGGGAGGAAGGCAAGAAGATCCTGTCGAATAAAACGAACCTCCTGCTGAACGCAACCGAAAACCGACAAGAAAATAATTGCACTGCACCGCACAACAAAGTCGAAAAACAACGTCCTGTTCTATACGTTGTTAGTACTAAGGTTGCATCGTCCAAAAGTTGTTTTTCCGGGCGGAAGGCGAAATAATTTTTCGGTACCATTGCAGCAGTGCGCCGAGTCTGAACGTGTGTCGTCAACGTGGGGGGATGATGTCAAGGCGCGGGAGAATGGGGGGATGAATGGGAAGTTTTCGGTTATGAAACTTAGTCCCGCCCGGAACAACCCCAGCTGGGTTGACTTTGGCAGACAGACAGACAGACTCTGGAACACTTTTTGCGCAAAGGGAAGTGAAGGGGAGTATCAAAAGCTTTTCAGAGAGAGCTGTGAACACAAAGCAAGTTCAATTTCTAATGAGGTGATAAAATGTTTATTACATGCTTGAATTGGTTTTTGTCGAAGGTTTTTTTGGAAGGGTGTTCTGAGTTGTAATCATCGACAAACGTATGAGGCTTACTCGGGTCTAGAAGAGAAAGTTTCCCTATGGAGCCACCATAGACTCTCAAACACAAGTGGCCCAGAGAGTTACTTTTCATTTAAACTATGAACATGAGGCTTGGATTATTTACAGATTGTTGGAATTGGGTGAACAAGGAACGGTTATGTTTTGGACCGATGCCAGATTCGGTTCGAGGTTATGGCACGTTGGATGCCGAAAGTGCAGCATCGAATTCCGGATGGGATTTTCTGAGCCAACAATTGACTGACGTTTGGGATGATGAGGTCGATTTAATTAGGTCTATCAAACAGAAAAAAGGATTCAAATTATTAAAACAAAACCATTAAAAGCCATTTAACGTTTTCAATTTGGTATGATTATTAATTGTAATATTTGGTAATACGATTGCTTCAAGATTTTAGAAAAAAGTTTTTGTTCTTTTATCAAATAAATTAAATTCAAAAAAACTCTTCCTAGTGTCTTCAACAATGCTGAAATCAAAAGAAGTTTGACATGAAATTTGAATAATTTTATATATATTAAACTGACAATTGAATTCAACAAAGCTGGAAAAACTTCGTTTATATTTTTTTAAACAAAATAGGTTTCTTCACTAATAATAATAATAAAAAAAAAAGAAAATTTGGATGTTTCTCTAGAGTTGTGGAAAGCTTTTAGCACTAGAATTTAAAAGAACTGCTATTCAACTAAGATTGTTCGGATTTACCGTGGCTGCACCGGTTATTTGATAAAAAAAAATATTGGAAACTACCAGTCTGACCCTGTTGTCTGAATTTCGTTTGAAGAAGCCAAAAATTGAAAAAAATGTCAAAATTGTTTAAATTGTCACAATTGTCGAAATTGTCAAAATTGTCAAAATTGTCAAAATTGTCAAAATTGTCAAAATTGTCAAAATTGTCAAAATTGTCAAAATTGTCAAAATTGTCAAAATTGTCAAAATTGTCAAAATTGTCAAAATTGTCAAAATTGTCAAAATTGTCAAAATTGTCAAAATTGTCAAAATTGTCAAAATTGTCAAAATTGTCAAAATTGTCAAAATTGTCAAAATTGTCAAAATTGTCAAAATTGTCAAAACTGTCAAAATTGTCAAAATTGTCAAAACTGTCAAAATTGTCAAAATTGTCAAAATTGTCAAAATTGTCAAAATTGTCAAAATTGTCAAAATTGTCAAAATTGTCAAAATTGTCAAAATTGTCAAAATTGTCAAAATTGTCAAAATTGTCAAAATTGTCAAAATTGTCAAAATTGTCAAAATTGTCAAAATTGTCAAAATTGTCAAAATTGTCAAAATTGTCAAAATTGTCAAAATTGTCAAAATTGTCAAAATTGTCAAAATTGTCAAAATTGTCAAAATTGTCAAAATTGTCTAAATTGTCAAAATTGTCAAAATTGTCAAAATTGTCAAAATTGTCAAAATTGTCAAAATTGTCAAAAATGTTAAAATTGTCAAAATTATCAAAATTGCACCGGTGCACCGGTTATTTGATAAAAAAAATATTGGTAATTACCAGTCTGACCCTGTTGTCTGAATTTCGTTTAAAGAAGCCCAAAATTGTCAAAATTGTCAAAATTGTCAAAATTGTCAAAATTGTCAAAATTGTCAAAATTGTCAAAATTGTCAAAATTGTCAAAATTGTCAAAATTGTCAAAATTGTCAAAATTGTCAAAATTGTCAAAATTGTCAAAATTGTCAAAATTGTCAAAATTGTCAAAATTGTCAAAATTGTCAAAATTGTCAAAATTGTCAAAATTGTCAAAATTGTCAAAATTGTCAAAATTGTCAAAATTGTCAAAATTGTCAAAATTGTCAAAATTGTCAAAATTGTCAAAATTGTCAAAATTGTCAAAATTGTCAAAATTGTCAAAATTGTCAAAATTGTCAAAATTGTCAAAATTGTCAAAATTGTCAAAATTGTCAAAATTGTCAAAATTGTCAAAATTGTAGAAATTGTCAAAATTGTCAAAATTGTCAAAATTGTCAAAATTGTCAAAATTGTCAAAATTGTCAAAATTATCAAAATTGTCAAAATTGACAAAATTGTCAAAATTGTCAAAACTGTCAAAATTGTCAAAATTGTCAAAACTGTCAAAATTTTCAAAATTGTCAAAATTGTCAAAATTGTCAAAATTGCCAAAATTGTCAAAATTGTCAAAATTGTCAAAATTGTCAAAATGGTCAAAATTGTCAAAATTGTCAAAATTGTCAAAATTGTCAAAATTGTCAAAATTGTCAAAATTGTCAAAATTGTCAAAATTGTCAAAATTGTCAAAATTGTCAAAATTGTCAAAATTGTCAAAATTGTCAAAATTGTCAAAATTGTCAAAATTGTCAAAATTGTCAAAATTGTCAAAATTGTCAAAATTGTCAAAATTGTCAAAATTGTCAAAATTGTCAAAATTGTCAAAATTGTCAAAATTGTCAAAATTGTCAAAATTGTCAAAATTGTCAAAATTGTCAAAATTGTCAAAATTGTCAAAATTGTCAAAATTGTCAAAATTGTCAAAATTGTCAAAATTGTCAAAATTGTCAAAAATGACAAAATTGACAAAATTATCAAAATTGTCAAAATTGTCAAAACTGTCAAAATTGTCAAAATTGTCAAAATTGTCAAAATTCTCAAAATTCTCAAAATTCTCAAAATTGTCAAAATTGTCAACATTGTCAAAATTGTCAAAATTGTCAAAATTGTCAAAATTGTCAAAATTGTCAAAATTGTCAAAATTGTCAAAATTGTCAAAATTGTCAAAATTGTCAAAATTGTCAAAATTGTCAAAATTGTCAAAATTGTCAAAATTGTCAAAATTGTCAAAATTGTCAAAATTGTCAAAATTGTCAAAATTGTCAAAATTGTCAAAATTGTCAAAATTGTCAAAATTGTCAAAATTGTCAAAATTGTCAAAATTGTCAAAATTGTCAAAATTGTCAAAATTGTCAAAATTGTCAAAATTGTCAAAATTGTCAAAATTGTCAAAATTGTCAAAATTGTCAAAATTGTCAAAATTGTCAAAATTGTCAAAATTGTCAAAATTGTCAAAATTGACAAAATTGTCAAAGTTGTCAAAATTGTCAAAATTGTCAAAATTGTCAAAATTGTCAAAATTGTCGAAATTGTCGAAATTGTCAAAATTGTCAAAATTGTCAAAATTGTCAAAATTGTGAAAATTGTCAAAATTGTCAAAATTGTCAAAATTGTCAAAATTGTCAAAATTGTCAAAAATGTCAAAATTGTCAAAATTGTCAAAATTGTCAAAATTGTCAAAATTGTCAAATTTGTCAAAATTGTCAAAATTGTCAAAATTGTCAAAATTGTCAAAATTGTCAAAATTGTCAAAATTGTCAAAATTGTCAAAATTGTCAAAATTGTCAAAATTGTCAAAATTGTCAAAATTGTCAAAATTGTCAAAATTGTCAAAATTGTCAAAATTGTCAAAATTGTCAAAATTGTCAAAATTGTCAAAATTGTCAAAATTGTCAAAATTGTCAAAATTGTCAAAATTGTCAAAATTGTCAAAATTGTCAAAATTGTCAAAATTGTCAAAATTGTCAAAATTGTCAAAATTGTCAAAATTGTCAAAATTGTCAAAATTGTCAAAATTTTCAAAATCGTCAAAGTCGTCAAAATTGTTAAAATTGTTAAAATTGTCAAAATTGTCAAAATTGTCAAAATTGTCAAAACTGTCAAAATTGTCAAAATTGTCAAAATTGTCAAAATTGTCAAAATTGTCAAAATTGTCAAAATTGTCAAAATTGTCAAAATTGTCAAAATTGTCAAAATTGTAGAAATTGTCAAAATTGTCAAATTTGTTGAAATTGTCAAAATTGTCAAAATTGTCAAAATTGTCAAAATTGTCAAAATTGTCAAAATTGTCAAAATTGTCAAAATTGTCAAAATTGTCAAAATTGTCAAAATTATCAAAATTGATTATTTAAAATAATCACATTTTCGTTCAATTCCAACCGATTGGCTTGCTTCCTTCTGTCAAAAATCGTGGATAAAAACCCCAGTAATGGGCAGTAAATACCAGAACAATCCGCCGAATGATTGGCATGAAATGGAACTCTGTCAGTGTAAAAGTTCCTCCCACATATCGTACGGTGAGAGCTGAACGTTCATTCATTCATATGTCTCGACATTTGGATCGACAAACACGAAAAGCTTCGATTATGGCATGATGTGTGTATTCAAGGAAGAAAGTGGGAAAGAAATAAAACAATCCGGAAGCAGTGTGTCAATAAATAGATTCCGGAAAAGCGTTTAACCGGATCCGATTCGATGGCATTGCTATTATTATTGCTGTTGTTGAGTGCGATGATCTGAATCCTTATTGGAGAGTTTGTAAGCTACTGTCTGTCTGTATGCCTGTTTCAAACGATTCCAGGAACGGGAGCTGGGAAAAAACATAAACCCGAAGACAAGTGTTCCATTTTCCCACCGCCCTTGGAACCTTGGGGTGGCTCCAGAGAGTTGAGTTTTTTGATTAACGGTTCTCCTGCGCTTGTACATCACGAGTCTTAGTATCTGATTTTTTTCCGCACTTTCTTCACTCAAATTGATTTTTTTTTACAACTTTTAAATTATTGGACTCTTGGAGCCACCCAAAACTTCAACCTGCAACTGTATGAGTGGTTGTTGGCTGATGGCAGGAGTGGAATTGGCCTGCATTATTCATGTACCTTCAGGAGCCAGTTTGAGTTCTAGTTTCCCATCCCCTCAAGGTGCTACTGACCGGATCGAGGAAACCCAACTCGTCCTTTCGATAAGTTTCTGGAACAGAAAGTGGGTGTGCTACTAAATACATTCATCGATTTCCAAAACCATTCCTTCCCGAGTATGTAGGGTTCTTTCGAGGCTAGGAAAGGAAAACCTCAAAACCTCGGAATGAATCCGCTCGGAAGACTCGCTTCCACACACTCTGTACAGTACTAGAACTCTAGAATAGCGGGTTTTCGTTTATTTCCAGCTAATCGAATGAATTTGATACAGCCGTCGTACCTCGGAATTGGTTGTTTATTGATGATGAAATCGAATGGCATAATACTACTTAGTGGCAACTATATTTAGCCTCAATTTCCCAACCCCTTCTCCGATTTCGGGACCTCAATATGTCGTCACACCAAACCAAAACAGAAGCTTTGCTTCGCAGCAACTCGGCCAGTGTGGAAATGGCGGACCTCAGTCTCGGTTTCGAAAGGAGGCAAGTAAGTGGGCTGCCGATTTCCAGCTCGAAGTAAGTGACAGCTCGAAACGGTAATCAACGATAATGGGTTTTGGGGGAAAGCTATTTTAAAGCCTTTCCAAGCGATTGCCTTAATTAGTCTGCTTGACGTAAGAGGCAGTTTAAAACTAAATGACACGTGCTTTGTTGATATTTTTAACATTTGATATAAATGTTATGGGTAAATGGCAACATATTTGAAAAAAAATCATCAAAATGTTTCCAAAACATGTTTCAACATCCAATAAAAATTTGTAATTAAAGTTTACATTTTGAAATGTTTAAAGATTTTTATGAAACAACATAAACTTGACAGATTGCCCGGATTTATCCGGACTTGGATGAATATTTGATACAAAACTTGGAAAAAGTCCACAATTTGTTGGAACCAGAAAATTCGATTTTCCTGATTTTTGTTGAAAAATTCCATAGATTTGGCAATTTTGGCCAGTTTTGCCCAAATTTTGGATTCAAAATTTTGCAATCTTATGCCCGGATTTTACCAGGTTTTAAAACAAAAAAGCCCGGATTATATGGGTTATTTCGAAATGGTTCTCTATAGGGTCAAGCTAAAATTTTCCTCAATATTGATTTTTTCCTAATGTCAATCAATTAATTATTAGAATGAAAAACTCTCTTTGAATTTCCTCTGATTTTAAAGTTGGTTTCATTTGAAAAGGTTTTCAAATATTCTCGATACCTTCTCTTGAAGATATTATTTCAAAATCTTCAGAAAAAAAAGTGTCAATCCAGTGAAAACCAATTCTTTAACGGTTGCTATGTGGACCATCATGATAAGAAAGACAAAAATACTGGACCCACGCACGAGGACGTAGCCCACCGATTCTGTCTTCAAAATCATCAAATTAAACGATTTCTTTACCCCATGTATTTTGGGGATGAAATCTTCAGCAGAGTTTTTCCTTTTTTATCAACGACATAGTTACAATCAAACGCGTCTCCAAAAAGTAAGGGGGATGATTTTGCACCAAAAAAAGGATAAAATATGCGGTTCAGATTTTACGGTTCCTGAATCACACGAGAAATAAACGTTTTATTCTCGCCGAAGCCAATAATGCGTTCATTGATTGAGGAAACATTTTCTTCCTGACTGCCGTCCTAAATTCTCGGTCTCTGATGGAGATAATGATGCCTATTACTGTCGGTCGGTGACCATCATCATGCAGCAGATGTTGAACGTGTTGTGTCACCTCAATGAACTGTTTATTGGCAGAAGAAATTGTGCTTGATAAGATATTTGGGAAGGACGAATCATTTTTCATTTCTGCAAACCGTTCACTTAATTTTTTTTTCAGCAAAAAACTAAAAAATTGGAGCGATACAATTGAATTTTGAAAACATGAGCTATCCAAAAATGGAAAAAAATCCTTGAATTTTTTTTCAATTTTTTCAAGAATGAAGTTTTTAGAATTTTTGTTTTTAAAGCAACTTTAATATTTTTGGAATTTTTGTCATTTTTATCATTTCTATAATAGGTTTGTAATTTTTAAAACTTTTGTAATTTTTGTAAATTTTGTAATTTTTGTCATTTTTGTAATTTTTGTAATTTTTGTAATTTTTGAAATTTTTGTATTTTTTTGTATTTTTGTCATTTTTGTCATTTTTTTCATTTTTGTCAAATTTGTCAAATTTGTCATTTTTGTCATTTTTGTCATTTTTGTCATTTTTGTCATTTTTGTCATTTTTTGTCATTTTGTAATTTTTGTCATTTTTGTCATTTTTGTCATTTTTGTCATTTTTGTCATTTTTGTCATTTTTGTCATTTTTGTCATTTTTGTCATTTTTGTCATTTTTGTCATTTTTGTCATTTTTGTCATTTTTGTCATTTTTGTCATTTTTGTCATTTTTGTCATTTTTGTCATTTTTGTCATTTTTGTCATTTTTGTCATTTTTGTCATTTTTGTCATTTTTGTCATTTTTGTCATTTTTGTCATTTTTGTCATTTTTGTCATTTTTGTCATTTTTGTCATTTTTGTCATTTTTGTCATTTTTGTCATTTTTGTCATTTTTGTCATTTTTGTCATTTTTGTCATTTTTGTCATTTTTGTCATTTTTGTCATTTTTGTCATTTTTGTCATTTTTGTCATTTTTGTCATTTTTGTCATTTTAGTCATTTTTGTCATTTTTGTCATTTTTGTCATTTTTGTCATTTTTGTCATTTTTGTCATTTTTGTCATTTTTGTCATTTTTGTCATTTTTGTCATTTTTGTCATTTTAGTCATTTTTGTCATTTTTGTCATTTTTGTCATTTTTGTCATTTTTGTCATTTTTGTCATTTTTGTCATTTTTGTCATTTTTGTCATTTTTGTCATTTTTGTCATTTTTGTCATTTTTGTCATTTTTGTCATTTTTGCCATTTTTGTCATTTTTGTCATTTTTGTCATTTTTGTCATTTTTGTCATTTTTGTCATTTTTGTCATTTTTGTCATTTTTGTCATTTTTGTCATTTTTGTCATTTTTGTCATTTTTGTCATTTTTGTCATTTTTGTCATTTTTGTCATTTTTGTCATTTTTGTCATTTTTGTCATTTTTGTCATTTTTGTCATTTTTGTCATTTTTGTCATTTTTGTCATTTTTGTCATTTTTGTCATTTTTGTCATTTTTGTCATTTTTGTCATTTTTGTCATTTTTGTCATTTTTGTCATTTTTGTCATTTTTGTCATTTTTGTCATTTTTGTCATTTTTGTCATTTTTGTCATTTTTGTCATTTTTGTCATTTTTGTCATTTTTGTCATTTTTGTCATTTTTGTCATTTTTGTCATTTTTGTCATTTTTGTCATTTTTGTCATTTTTGTCATTTTTGTCATTTTTGTCATTTTTGTCATTTTTGTCATTTTTGTCATTTTTGTCATTTTTGTCATTTTTGTCATTTTTGTCATTTTTGTCATTTTTGTCATTTTTGTCATTTTTGTCATTTTTGTCATTTTTGTCATTTTTGTCATTTTTGTCATTTTTGTCATTTTTGTCATTTTTGTCATTTTTGTCATTTTTGTCATTTTTGTCATTTTTGTCATTTTTGTCATTTTTGTCATTTTTGTCATTTTTGTCATTTTTGTCATTTTTGTCATTTTTGTCATTTTTGTCATTTTTGTCATTTTTGTCATTTTTGTCATTTTTGTCATTTTTGTCATTTTTGTCATTTTTGTCATTTTTGTCATTTTTGTCATTTTTGTCATTTTTGTCATTTTTGTCATTTTTGTCATTTTTGTCATTTTTGTCATTTTTGTCATTTTTGTCATTTTTGTCATTTTTGTCATTTTTGTCATTTTTGTCATTTTTGTCATTTTTGTCATTTTTGTCATTTTTGTCATTTTTGTCATTTTTGTCATTTTTGTCATTTTTGTCATTTTTGTCATTTTTGTCATTTTTGTCATTTTTGTCATTTTTGTCATTTTTGTCATTTTTGTCATTTTTGTCATTTTTGTCATTTTTGTCATTTTTGTCATTTTTGTCATTTTTGTCATTTTTGTCATTTTTGTCATTTTTGTCATTTTTGTCATTTTTGTCATTTTTGTCATTTTTGTCATTTTTGTCATTTTTGTCATTTTTGTCATTTTTGTCATTTTTGTCATTTTTGTCATTTTTGTCATTTTTGTCATTTTTGTCATTTTTGTCATTTTTGTCATTTTTGTCATTTTTGTCATTTTTGTCATTTTTGTCATTTTTGTCATTTTTGTCATTTTTGTCATTTTTGTCATTTTTGTCATTTTTGTCATTTTTGTCATTTTTGTCATTTTTGTCATTTTTGTCATTTTTGTCATTTTTGTCATTTTTGTCATTTTTGTCATTTTTGTCATTTTTGTCATTTTTGTCATTTTTGTCATTTTTGTCATTTTTGTCATTTTTGTCATTTTTGTCATTTTTGTCATTTTTGTCATTTTTGTCATTTTTGTCATTTTTGTCATTTTTGTCATTTTTGTCATTTTTGTCATTTTTGTCATTTTTGTCATTTTTGTCATTTTTGTCATTTTTGTCATTTTTGTCATTTTTGTCATTTTTGTCATTTTTGTCATTTTTGTCATTTTTGTCATTTTTGTCATTTTTGTCATTTTTGTCATTTTTGTCATTTTTGTCATTTTTGTCATTTTTGTCATTTTTGTCATTTTTGTCATTTTTGTCATTTTTGTCATTTTTGTCATTTTTGTCATTTTTGTCATTTTTGTCATTTTTGTCATTTTTGTCATTTTTGTCATTTTTGTCATTTTTGTCATTTTTGTCATTTTTGTCATTTTTGTCATTTTTGTCATTTTTGTCATTTTTGTCATTTTTGTCATTTTTGTCATTTTTGTCATTTTTGTCATTTTTGTCATTTTTGTCATTTTTGTCATTTTTGTCATTTTTGTCATTTTTGTCATTTTTGTCATTTTTGTCATTTTTGTCATTTTTGTCATTTTTGTCATTTTTGTCATTTTTGTCATTTTTGTCATTTTTGTCATTTTTGTCATTTTTGTCATTTTTGTCATTTTTGTCATTTTTGTCATTTTTGTCATTTTTGTCATTTTTGTCATTTTTGTCATTTTTGTCATTTTTGTCATTTTTGTCATTTTTGTCATTTTTGTCATTTTTGTCATTTTTGTCATTTTTGTCATTTTTGTCATTTTTGTCATTTTTGTCATTTTTGTCATTTTTGTCATTTTTGTCATTTTTGTCATTTTTGTCATTTTTGTCATTTTTGTCATTTTTGTCATTTTTGTCATTTTTGTCATTTTTGTCATTTTTGTCATTTTTGTCATTTTTGTCATTTTTGTCATTTTTGTCATTTTTGTCATTTTTGTCATTTTTGTCATTTTTGTCATTTTTGTCATTTTTGTCATTTTTGTCATTTTTGTCATTTTTGTCATTTTTGTCATTTTTGTCATTTTTGTCATTTTTGTCATTTTTGTCATTTTTGTCATTTTTGTCATTTTTGTCATTTTTGTCATTTTTGTCATTTTTGTCATTTTTGTCATTTTTGTCATTTTTGTCATTTTTGTCATTTTTGTCATTTTTGTCATTTTTGTCATTTTTGTCATTTTTGTCATTTTTGTCATTTTTGTCATTTTTGTCATTTTTGTCATTTTTGTCATTTTTGTCATTTTTGTCATTTTTGTCATTTTTGTCATTTTTGTCATTTTTGTCATTTTTGTCATTTTTGTCATTTTTGTCATTTTTGTCATTTTTGTCATTTTTGTCATTTTTGTCATTTTTGTCATTTTTGTCATTTTTGTCATTTTTGTCATTTTTGTCATTTTTGTCATTTTTGTCATTTTTGTCATTTTTGTCATTTTTGTCATTTTTGTCATTTTTGTCATTTTTGTCATTTTTGTCATTTTTGTCATTTTTGTCATTTTTGTCATTTTTGTCATTTTTGTCATTTTTGTCATTTTTGTCATTTTTGTCATTTTTGTCATTTTTGTCATTTTTGTCATTTTTGTCATTTTTGTCATTTTTGTCATTTTTGTCATTTTTGTCATTTTTGTCATTTTTGTCATTTTTGTCATTTTTGTCATTTTTGTCATTTTTGTCATTTTTGTCATTTTTGTCATTTTTGTCATTTTTGTCATTTTTGTCATTTTTGTCATTTTTGTCATTTTTGTCATTTTTGTCATTTTTGTCATTTTTGTCATTTTTGTCATTTTTGTCATTTTTGTCATTTTTGTCATTTTTGTCATTTTTGTCATTTTTGTCATTTTTGTCATTTTTGTCATTTTTGTCATTTTTGTCATTTTTGTCATTTTTGTCATTTTTGTCATTTTTGTCATTTTTGTCATTTTTGTCATTTTTGTCATTTTTGTCATTTTTGTCATTTTTGTCATTTTTGTCATTTTTGTCATTTTTGTCATTTTTGTCATTTTTGTCATTTTTGTCATTTTTGTCATTTTTGTCATTTTTGTCATTTTTGTCATTTTTGTCATTTTTGTCATTTTTGTCATTTTTGTCATTTTTGTCATTTTTGTCATTTTTGTCATTTTTGTCATTTTTGTCATTTTTGTCATTTTTGTCATTTTTGTCATTTTTGTCATTTTTGTCATTTTTGTCATTTTTGTCATTTTTGTCATTTTTGTCATTTTTGTCATTTTTGTCATTTTTGTCATTTTTGTCATTTTTGTCATTTTTGTCATTTTTGTCATTTTTGTCATTTTTGTCATTTTTGTCATTTTTGTCATTTTTGTCATTTTTGTCATTTTTGTCATTTTTATCATTTTTATCATTTTTGTCATTTTTGTCATTTTTGTCATTTTTGTCATTTTTGTCATTTTTGTCATTTTTGTCATTTTTGTCATTTTTGTCATTTTTGTCATTTTTGTCATTTTTGTCATTTTTGTCATTTTTGTCATTTTTGTCATTTTTGTCATTTTTGTCATTTTTGTCATTTTTGTCATTTTTGTCATTTTTGTCATTTTTGTCATTTTTGTCATTTTTGTCATTTTTGTCATTTTTGTCATTTTTGTCATTTTTGTCATTTTTGTCATTTTTGTCATTTTTGTCATTTTTGTCATTTTTGTCATTTTTGTCATTTTTGTCATTTTTGTCATTTTTGTCATTTTTGTTATTTTTGTCATTTTTGTCATTTTTGTCATTTTTGTCATTTTTGTCATTTTTGTCATTTTTGTCATTTTTGTCATTTTTGTCATTTTTGTCATTTTTGTCATTTTTGTCATTTTTGTCATTTTTGTCATTTTTGTCATTTTTGTCATTTTTGTCATTTTTGTCATTTTTGTCATTTTTGTCATTTTTGTCATTTTTGTCATTTTTGTCATTTTTGTCATTTTTGTCATTTTTGTCATTTTTGTCATTTTTGTCATTTTTGTCATTTTTGTCATTTTTGTCATTTTTGTCATTTTTGTCATTTTTGTCATTTTTGTCATTTTTGTCATTTTTGTCATTTTTGTCATTTTTGTCATTTTTGTCATTTTTGTCATTTTTGTCATTTTTGTCATTTTTGTTATTTTTGTCATTTTTGTCATTTTTGTCATTTTTGTCATTTTTGTCATTTTTGTCATTTTTGTCATTTTTGTCATTTTTGTCATTTTTGTCATTTTTGTCATTTTTGTCATTTTTGTCATTTTTGTCATTTTTGTCATTTTTGTCATTTTTGTCATTTTTGTCATTTTTGTCATTTTTGTCATTTTTGTCATTTTTTTTAGGATGATAATTTACAAACCTTTTAATTGTTTCTATTTTTTAGATTGGTTGAACTTTATAGATTTTTCTGTATTCCTTCTCTGATGCTTTAATTTTCGTCGCATTAGGTTTTATTCTTTTTTCAAATGTTTCAACCTGCTACTTTGAAAGTACTAGCACAAAAGATTCTTCCAAACAATAATAAATTTTCTGCTGCAGCTTATCTACTCGACATTCATTTTCCCGGGGCTGAAAGATTTTTCTTTGCACACACCTTCTTTTGGCGCCAAGAGTCAAGGATTCTTTTTACTTGCTTTTCCATTCACAAAACACCAACGGGAAGAAGTTGCTAAATTTAATATATTTGGTGGAAAAAAGTGTGCACAAGTCAAGCGTAAGTGCACTTTAAGGTTTTTTTGGACTTGCTCTGATGGTTTCGAATATAAATAGTCTGGTGCTTTTCATGAGATGGAAAAAAAAGTGTCCCTTTGAAGGAATGTGGTGGCTCCAGAGAGGGCAAAAGAATATGGAACAAAGTTTCATTCCATTTGCAATCTTTGGCTTACGAGTGCAGCGGAAGGAAATGGAAAAGCACAATGTTTTTTTTAACAGTAAAACGAATTTTTGATTAAAAAGTGGTTCAAGGTTTTAAAGCTGATTTCTTTCCATTTTCGTTTAAACGATGATTGAAAACATGTAAGGGTGTTTAAATTAAAATGTGAACTCAAAGTTGATCCATAGTCAATCTGGAAGAATCAAAATGGACTGTTTATTTCGGAAGGAAATTGATTTTCAATCTACGGGCGATAGGATGGATTTTCTTCGGATCAAGACGAGAAGATTGTTCGGTCCATTGGAAAGCCTCTTTGTGGCAGCAGCTTTGGGAAATTGAGCGTTTTTATTGGTCTACATCGTTCAACATCTTGTTCTTTATCGTCACATCATCAACATCTTTCTTGTCTTTGGTGTTCCAACAACCAGCATCTAAATCGTCTGAAATACAATCGATCGACTTGTGGACTGGCTCCAGCTTTTCTTAATGGAAGGCAAGATGAATTGAGTGCGAGTTCTGAAATTTTGATGCTAAATTCTCAATGTGTTTTTCCATATTTTGATTCTGAAGACATCAAAATGTCGTCACTAGATTATTATTCCATCTTAATTGCTCAAAGTGTTAAACAACAATCTCATTTGTCTTTCCCGAGTATGTGGTGATGATGCACCAAAATTTGCATTCGGCACGAACTTGGCGTGTCAGTCATCAAACACCAAAGCTCAACCGAAAGTAAACATTGTCTCTTGCTGCTAAAATACACACAAACACTGACACTGACTGGTGCTACTGAACTTTGAGGTTGAGGAGGCACTTCCTTCTCTTTAATAAAACCGGCCACAGAACCGTGACCTGTCGCTAGAATATTGTGACCTCAGCCAGCAGGGAAGGATGATGGCTTCATCTTCTCGCCGCATCGCACCGGAAACGCGCCACTCAAATTTGTCCCCAAAGCCAAAAACATGGAGCCTACAAAATGCAAATGAATGATATTGCTTCCTTCCTTCCTTTCTCTTGGCTGCCAGCCTGCCTTCCGGAGTGTCCGTCTTTTGTTCTTGGCAAATTGAACGACGACCATTTTGTCTCCATGATGTAGTTTTGATGATGGATTTCCGTTCTCGAAGCTCTAGGCTTGGATTCAAAACGATGGGCCAAGTTGATCAAATACACGCACATCCGGAGACCTTGAAATGCAAAACGGATGCTTTGGGGAAAGCGTGGAACCGAAACCGAAGGTGAGGAGCTGCTCAAAAGTTGGTTCCAAGAATTTTCCAGCTCCCGATAGCCGTTTCGGTGCAACAACCCGAAGCGAGAAGTTTTGCTGCGTTCGCTCGTTTGCTCGATTACAGTTCCTTTGCCATATAGCTAGTAACTTAGATAGACGAAAGCACTCCGGGAAAGGGGGGATGATTTCGAGTCGCAGCAGCTGAACAATGTTGTCGCTTCGATGTTGCCGTCATCATGAAGTCAAGTTGTCGAGTGAGTTCGGAAACGACGACGACGACGAGTTGGTCCGGTCTTTCCGGTTGGCTGCCAGGCTGCTGCCAAATCAAGTTCCGGGAAGTCAATTTCGTGCAACTGATGGTGACTCAGGATGGCGTCATCAGAACTATCCGGCTGACGGCAGCTGCATCGACTGCTTCTTGTTTCCAACGTTTTGCGCTACTGCATTCGAAGGAGAAAAAACAGGTTAGAAGGCTTCGTTGCAGATTCCATTCTGGGTCATTGCATTGTGTTACGTTTGCCAGTTGAAGGAAAGTTTTAAATGCCAAATTGTGCATTTGACTAGATTGTCTTTCTTCCAAATAAAATATGTTTTTTTTTTTTCAAATTTTGTATTTCTTCATATTATGAGGATTTTTGTTTCAAATTAAATTGAGTTTTTATTTCTTTCATTCTTTTATTTTCGCACACTTTATTAACAAAATTTATGTTTTGATATTTTATTGCTTTCATTATTTTTCTCGCAATTCATCAAACTGCTTGACTTAGAATCCATGAACTTGAACTAACATTTTAATGAAAACTTGATTGATTGTGGACACAAAAACCATATGCAATCCCAATCTAACACGAAACAAATAAAAATGCTACGCAGCAAGATCGAGGAGTCCGCGTAAGCTATCGAAGATGATGAATTTGACGTCATAGTTTTGACCAAAACCTGGCTTTATAACGACATCACTTCGCAACAACTTTTCGGTACAGCGATAGAATAAAATTGCTCCAAGTGGTTTTGAGAAACGGCGTGTGAAAATTAATAAAGAAAACATTGGTCAGTTGATCGGTCTTGGATAATTGTATGAATAATGAAAAAAAAATTTTTTCATTTGAACAAGAATGAAGGTCTGGTTTGGATATTTGAGTTTCACAGATACAACGCTTTCAATAGTTTGAATTTTAAATTTTTAAATATAACAAAAGATAATATTACAACAGCTTCTGACATCATTCAAGAAAGTCATTCAATAATTGATATTGAAAATTTTTAGTTATTTAACAACTTCAGACCAACTTTGTTGAAGACTGTGGAATGATTTGAATCATGGTTTTAAAAATATTAAAGATTCTATTAAGATAAAGTTTGTCAAAATTTCCGTTTTGCTAGATTTGTAAAAATTAACCAAAAAGAAACTTTCAAGGCTTTTTTCTAGGAATTCCAAATCACTCGCAGTCTTCAGGAAAGTTGATTTTTGGACTTAAACCTATCTTAAATCCTAGTCTTAAACCAAATCTGAAACAAATTGAATTACTGATTTTTTATCTATTTTTTAATTTATATCGAGAACTTGAGCTTACGTTAAAAAATAACATATTAAATAAATATTTGGAGTCAGCAACTAAAAATAAGTCCAAACAAATTCTGAAATTCGTTGAACCTCGTAAAATGTGAATTTTGTTTCCTTGTAAAAATATTGCAAGTGATGAAAATATTTGGAAATTCCACAAAAATGAATTCAAATTTTTGAAAATTGAACAAAAATGAAGAGAATATAAAATTACAAAGTTTAATTTTTTTTTAAATTGAAAAAAAATTAACTTAATTTGAAAAACTCGGCAAAATTTTTAAAAACTTACACCATTTTCAGAAATGACAAAATTAAAAAATTGATAATTTTTTTATAATTTACAAAATTCTCAAAATTTGCAAAAAAAACTGAAATAATTTTCAAAAATTATATAGATTACAAAAATGACAACAAATACAAATCGTAAAAACGATCAAAATCGAAAACAAAAATCAAAATTTCAAAATTTATAAGATGAACCAATTGGAAAAAATGAGCCGGAATGAAAAAAAACGGGAATTAGTTCGCAAAATAAAATGAATTCTAAAATTAAAATGAAAAAAAATCAAAAATGAAAAAAAAAACTGACAAATTTTACGAAATTGATTCAATTGTCAATAATAAGAAACTCACTAAATTGACAACATTGACAGAATTGAGAAGAAAGAACTCATTGCAAAAATTTACTAAATTGAAAAAAAAAATGACAAGAAAACAAACACTTAGAAATTACCAAATTCACATAATTAACATAAATGCCAATATTTACAAAATAAACTAATTTAAAAAATCAACAAAATTTAACACATTTCAACAATATACACAAAGTTTACAACATTGACAAAATTGAGCAAAAAAAAAACTTATTGCAAAATTTTACAAAATTGAAAAAAAAACGAAAATGATAAAAAAAAACTACAAACTCTAAGAAATTACCAAATTTACATAATTAACAGAATTGAGAATATTTACAAAAAAAACGATCATTAAAAAAATCAAAAAAATTTTTTCACATTTTCAAAATTGACTTAATCAACAAATTTGATAATAAAGACATAGGGGAGATGAGGGCATAACGAGCACCCGAGGCATAATGAGAACTACGCTTTTCTACGGAAGTGCGTATTTTCTTGAATAAATTTTCATGAGGATTTGTTTCGTACTTCCTATAGTATTAATTTTTCACAAAAAAGGAATCTCCTTATCATCTTTACAGAGATATTTAAAAAAAACTAGCTTGGTTCTAAAGTTACGAAAATATTATAATTTTTGAGCACCACGAAATAAGCTCTTATGATCTTAAAATAACCTTGATCAATAATGTACGCACTGCAACATGATGTACACATTGTTTCTCAATTTTTACCATCATAAAATTTTTGATTTTTCACTTTTATCAATTTTAAAACACGTTTTTACTTAAATTTGTTGACTAGGGGCATATAGAGCACCATATTATCGAGGCATAATGAGCATTTTCTGCCGTAGAATCTAGCAGCGAATTAAAATTGATTTAAAGCGCCACACCTTGACTAGTTTTCATCCGACAATTTAGCCTATTGATAAGGTGTCGGAGAGGTAATCAAAAGACTAGAGTTAGATTTCTGTTCGAGGTGATTTTTTTTTCCATTCACAATTCATGATCGATGTTTTTTGTTGCATTATACGGCTAGTAGCATCATCCTCCGAACAAAGCACTTAATGTATGAGCGTGCGTGAATTGTTTGTATTCTACAAACAGACCTAGATTATTTTGTTATTGCTTTGTATGATGAATCTACGACTCACCTGACTTCATCGAATTGAATTCGCTGCTAGATTCCCCGGCAAAAACGCAAATCTTGCTCTGATTAATGGTGCTCATACTGCCTCAGGGGGGGTTCTCATTATGCCTCCACAGTGGCTGGTTTTCAGCTTTTGGCAAATTTTTTTAAAATGCATTTTTTAACGTTTTCATCTAGTTTTTCACGTTTCAGCCCGTTAGGAAATAGGCTTTTCAAGTGTCTGAACACGAAACAATAATGTAACCTCCATATTATAGCTATTTTCTATGGTTAAATAACCGTTTTCCTTAAGGTGGCCATTATGCCCCCATCTCCCCTAGTTAGCACAATTGATTAAGTTAAAATAAAATTTAAATTAAACAAAGTAGAATGGATTGAAAAAATTAAAAAGTAACATAATTAACGAAAATTTTCAAAATTACTAGCTTGACAAAACTGTCAAATGGATTCGAAGTTTGACTTGAGTAAAACTAAAAACTATCTATATTTGTTACGATCTCTCACTGATATCTGCAATGTTTTAAAATTTAATGAAATATTCTGGAACATTTCTTCAAAGAAAAACCTTTTCCAGTGACATGCTTAAATTCCCTGTTTCCGGGTAAAATCATTAGAGATCAAAGCTTCTCAAGATTTTCTCGGATCGTCAGCCATCCTGTTTCGACAAATCGGATTTATTTTCGTGTTTTCCAGTTTTTCTAAAAGCTTTTGCAGTTTAAGCATATGATCGAAGGTTTTCCTGTTTAAAATAGTATTACATAGAAAGAAAACTTCATACCAATTATAGTCAAGTTTTCACAATAGCGTTACAATTTTTTAATCTTCTAGGGCCGTTTTGGTCAGTATGACCTGAAGCTTAAATAAAAAAATAAGGTTCTTTTCATTAGGGTAGAATGAGGACAGCTGACCCCTGGGGATACTTCCTTAGCTATATCTCGAAACAGGAATGACTTTCAAAGATCAAATTTTCTAGAAAAATGTGCTAAATAGAGCAAAATAACTATACTTTAAGCTCAAAAAATTTTAACAAAATAATTTTTTGAGTTATTAAACATTGTTTGAACAAATTCACAAAACGCGACTTGAAAATCTTTTTTATCACTTTTAAATGTTTCTGATATGAAAAAATTATAACAAAAATATAAACTCTAATATATAAATCGTCAAAGTGTAATATGAACTTCATAATACCATATTTTCAAAACAATGGTAAAGTTTCAACATTTTTCAGATAAAGTTTTTTAAAATGTTCATTATGGGTTCAATCGATCCCTAGATTTCAAACATGTTTTTTTTTTCTTCTAAACAGATCGTGATCATTGCTGATTACACGATTACTAATATTTATCCAATAACTGATATTAATACAATAATTGTCTGGCTCTTAAATTCAGAAAATTGCGCCTTGAAGTATGCAATGAATCTTGGGTTGAGGCAAAGTTTTGGAGTTTTCTTCCTCTGACATATATTAATTGTGAAATGAGAAAAAAACATGACAAAAATAGAAAATTGACATTCTTTTTTGAAACTATGTTTGATTTTTTCCAAGGACTAGGGCTCCCGGAATGAAGGATCAATTCTCCTTCATCAAAGGATCAAGTCTCCCTTGACTTAAAAAATATCGCAATTTTTTTACTTCCTCAAAAATGCTTCTAGTTCATCCACAAGTTCATGTATCGTTCCGACTTTTGGAGCATATTAACTTGCAATTACACGCTGTCAGAAAATGCAGATATGGTCTAGTTGTTTTTTTTTTCAAAAAGATATGATAAAAACAAGAAAAGGGGATTAAGTATCCCCATTCTCCCCTATGCTTACTGAGAAACAGAGATTTTTGAAAACCAAGTATGTTCTGAGAAAAAAAATCAAATGAAAAGAATTAAATATGCATACTGGAATTTGTGTTTCAAAAATTGGTTTAGTGAGAATGAAAAACAGCGAAACAAAGCCAGAAATGACTTTTCAGATTTCTGGGATAGCGATCAAAATTTCCACTGAATCTTTGCACATTTATGAATCTTTGAACAAATTAATACCTAACAAGTATTTTTAAATAAGCTTAAAACAATAAAACTGTCTGAAGTAATATGCATTTTAAAAAGTGTTTGTTTTGTGAGATTTTTTTTCCATTCATAGCCGAGTTCACAGGTAATTTACTGGGACATATTGACCTAGTGTTTGAATGTTGAAAAATAAGAATGAATAACCTTCAAAATGAATCAACATCATCAAAATAAAATAACTTTTGTGGCAAGAATAGCGACAATAAGCTGCGGATCAAATAAAAATGACACTAAAAAAAAAAATTTAAGGAGAGTAAATACACCAAGATTTTGCTTATATCAGTAAGTATAAAGCAAATTTTCAGCAATTGAAAAGGCATCATTTTGAGGATTTTATACAATAAATGCGGCAAATGGCTTTAATCAAAATCGGAAATTGTCATGTGAAAGTAACTAATTTCCCGATTTAGACTTTGCTGCAGACAATTTTTTCAATAAAAAAAAATGGGGGCCAGTGGAAATGGAAGAGGTTTTCATTTTCAGAGATGATTAGTATTTTTTTTTAACTGGATTTTGTACAAATTTAAGCAACTTAATCAAGACACGAAACCGCGGTTTTTGGCATTGAATATTGCCTTGGCCTTTTTTGAAATTTATTATTTTTATTTTCAAAAAAAAAAAATACTTTTGAATTTTTAAGTTTTTAACTTTTGATCAGAAATTTAAACCTGTTATCTCATGTTTGATTCTCAACATCTATGTTTTATCTCGAGCTACGGTGTATTGAATTCTCAATATACATGTTTTCTTATGGTTGGCATTAGTTTACTTACGCTTAGATCTTACCGCAAATGTTTATGAGAATATTCTAAAATTATAACGGGCCTGCTGTTAACTGCTAATTATTGAAATTAAAATTTGATAAAATAGATTAACAAATTATAAAATTTCTATGATTCAAATATCTTTGTTTTCGTTCTAGTTTTTTTTTATATTAACTCAGCCATTAGGATAACCAAGCTCACACAAAGCATGAATGATATGAGGATTACTTTCTAAAGTAGAAAAAATCGCAAAAAATCAACATTATAGTTCATGAAAATGGCGATAGTATACCAAAATAATAACTTACTTTGTAGGCTGACTTTTTGTCCAATAAACTTTTAATGAACTCTAATAGTCTATAAGTTTTTGTTTAATTTTTTTTATCATATTTGTGTAAAGTATAGCAGCACAAAAATTTCGAAAAACAGCTTTTTTTTATGAAAATTCTTAAAAAATAATGTGTTCTGTATTTTGACAATCTGAAAATACCTCTTTTCCAAATTTATCTAGTGTCACTTAAACAATTTTGTCAGTTCTTTGATTCAAAAGCACGGTTTTGGCATCACTTTTAAACATGTCTTTGTCGCCATGATCTGAAAAAAATCCAAAAAAATATAAACCTATGTGCAACATATAGCTTCAAGCTTCAGCTTTCTTGGACACTAAACGAATTTTTTCAAAGCATTCCGTAGCTGTTCTACAGTCTTTTTCCGAAGTATGTTTTTTCGGATTTTTTTTCTTAAACTTTGAATAACGGAAAATTGAAGATATTGTTTGAAAAACGTATTTAAAATACATCCCGAGATTTCCAAAACAATACACATTGTAAAAATCGGTTGAGAAACAAGAGAGATACATATAACGGTTTTAAGCGAGGAGTGTCAAATTGACAATCAAGGTCTGATGAGAGAGTTTTTTTTCCTGGGCGTTCAGGGTGCGTCCATAAAAAGTATTGATGCAAAATTAAAGACTTCAAGAGTTCATTAACGTTCCCCGAAGAAATTTATATATTTATGTGCACCCGAATAAAGTAACAAGCCCCCAAACTTCCAATGCTGTCATATTGACAGAGATATGTTCTTCAAAAATAAGAAGAAATAAAATTCAATTCATACTAAATTAGAAAAAAAAACATCAATTTTAATGAAAATTTTTTTATTCTGACAATATCTGCATATAGTTTTTTTTGAAATTTTCAACAAACAGTCTTTAAATTATAATCATTATAGGATACATTTACTGAATCTCTTTAACTTTTGAATAAAATCTGAAATTTTTTTATTTTGATATTAAATTCAGTTCAGATAAAAATAAAGTCTACAGATTGAGTATCCATTATCCTATACATTGTCTCAAATTGATCTGTTTGTCAGAACAAATTACCCTTCGGTTTGGTAAAAGATGCTTGAAATTCTTAAGTATCGATATTTTCATTAATTTTTGTTGAGTTGTTTGAATATCATCATTACTTCAAACTACCTATCGCTTTCGGCAAAGAAATCAATGTAAATTGTGTGTGTCATCGAGCGAGATAATAACTGGACCATAGAGCTTTACCGTTTTCTTAGCTGGTAGATAATTTTTTGTCTTTAGGTTTTATTGGACCGGATTATTCGAGTGATGATGACGGCAATTAGGACACCAATCGCAAAAATCATTTCCTGAATGGCTTGTCACACTTTTTCTCATCCGATAATTCTACTTTCTCTATGACATTGAATGTTTTCCTAGTTATGACTAGCGACGATAACTTGTGCAACATTAGTAGCAAGTTATTGAATTCTGTTAATGTTAATTTATCTCGTGGAGACTTCCTGTCAATTTTGCAGGGATTCTAGCGCAGCATTTCAAAATATTTTTTTTTTCTACCAGTGATTGCATTTTTTGGCTTATTTTAATTAAGTTTGATAAATTTTGGAATTGAAAATTAAGAATCAAATTTGTTTTCAAAGAGTAGATGATCATCTGGAGTGGTGGCTCCAGAGAGAAAGCTCTTCTAAGAAATTTACTAAAATACAATGGTTCGTGCGATGCAATCGATTCAAAATATGATTTAAAAGTTTAAATCCTCAAATAAATAATGTTATCAAATTCAATCGAGAACGGAATTGAATTTCTTCACTTTAACCAAGTTTGACGGAACAAAGTTCAATAATTGATGCTATTCTTGAAGCTTGATTTTTCACCTACCGAGCCAGAAAATTACTCCTTCATTTGGAAAAGCAGCGGAAAATTTCTCATCTGGAACGGGCACAAAACTTCTACCGGGGATTTAAATTTATCATCACCTTTCAGTTACATCCCAGGAACGAACATCAACGGCAGCCGGAAAGTTCGCCGCAACCGTAAAAGTTAAACTTTCCAACTAAATCTACTTTAAAATGCGATCCCATTCCCAAACATACGCTCCGGTTTGCTCGCTCTGCTGATCCAAATCCTCATCCGGATCAAGCGATGGAGAGAAGGAATGAACGGTGGAAGGCGGAAACTTTTTTCGACCCAACTATACCCCCGGTTTCTGACTTTGTTTTGAGCTGTGATCTTTCGCTCGTGCCTTGGCATACATACAGATATACACACAAACAGCCAACCACGCAAGGTACCACAGAAATGTGAACTCCATAAACCAACCGCAAAATATTGATTTTCTCATAACTTTTTGCGCTCTCATGGTTGGACCTGGAAAAAAAAACAACCCAAACTCCCCTACAAGGAGCGACTCAGTGCTCTTCGCTGAGTTACTCGACTTAACACAATTTTTTCTGTTGGTTTCGAATCAACTTTCCAAAAAAAAAAGTAAGAACAAAATTGAAGAACTCACAGAGGGCAGAGCATCGTCAGTCGACCTTGTTATATGCTCATTACATTTTCATTTTATACACACATTTCGGCTTCCTCTCGCCCGAAACTTCCGAGGCAAGAGGGTGGATCGGAGGAAAAAACAGCCTCAAGAAGCAAAAAAAATAAGGCAAAGTAGAAATTTTCCTGGTGCCCTGATGTTGGCAGCTTGTTTCCCGAATCAGGAAGCTCCCTTGCCATGAATATTGTTCTTTAGTTTTTCTTTTCTACTGCCCCGCTTTTCGGCAGTAGGATTTAAGCTTATTTTGGATTTCCGTCGAACATTTTGACCCGTAACCGACAAAAAAAATCTGCCCTGGTCGAAAGTTTCCAAGAGAGAGGTGTGCTCGTCGACTTCCACCGAAGAAGCCAGGTGGAAAACTTTTTTTCTTCCTCCGCTTCCTAAATAGGGGAAGCAAAATACGCCACGTAAGCGATTTGTGAAAAAGGTAACAAAAATCAGCCACCCATAATTTTGCTTATCCCGTTGCGGCGTACCGGCAATGTGTTACATTTTTACCACTTACGCTTCGATGGTAAAAAGGTAGCCGAATAAGGTTTCCTTCGTTTGAATTTTGGTTCGAAGCTCTCTGGAGCCCCTGCTTTGAATAACAATATTGTATCACTAGATTTTTTTTCTATTTTGGATAATCAACAATGTTATTATCTATAATTATTTATTTTCACAAAAAAAAACATTTTTTTAAATTACAAAAATTATTCAAAAAATCAAAAAGAATAGGTCTCTGGAGCCACCGTTAGAATAATTTTACCAAATCTGCAATCCTGAGTGGTTTTTTTAAATTTCCAATTTTTAAATAACAATAACAAATTTTGTCCAAAAAAAAATAAATTAAATTACTAAAAAATCTTAGATTGAGTTATGTGGATGCAATCAACTCTGGAACCAAGTTTCGGTATTTTCTAAAAGCCGGATAGTCCATCCATCCAATTTTCGATCCACCCAAAATATGAACCAAAACAAATGGGCCATCGAAGGTTTCATTTTGATCACCGGTAGTCACTGGCTTTCAGTTTTCAACTGCAGGTACCTTGCCAACTTTGAAAGGCATCGAAAATCGGTCACTTGAGTGCCCCAGTTGATGGATTCTGGCGAAAATTTCGGGCCGGTTCCACTTTCGGTCTCGACTATTCTACCAAACCTGAACCCGGGACCTGGAGAAACCCATGACGAATATCTACATGTCTATCGTCAGAGTTGAGCGGCTTTTTTGCCCAAAAGATGAATAGCCTTCCGGATGGTGGCCGGATGCAATGAGTCCGGTGCTCATGGGGACTTTCTGTGATTTTGTGGCATCCGATGGACACGGATCCTGAAAATGGCATTGTGGGTTGGTTGGAAGAAATTTTATTTTCATCATTTTATTTATTTTTTATGTCGTGTTATTGTTTCGTAATATTTTGTCAAATAACAGGAAAAAACGTAAAATAGTAATTGAATATGCATGTAGGTTGTCATTTCCTAATTGTTATTAAACTATCCTTTTTTCCTTTTTCACTTGCAGGTAAGTTTGCTGATTATTCCGCTGAGTTCGTGAGTATAAGCATTTCGAATTTGAAATTATTTTAAAATGGAGTTAAAAGTCCCCCAGTTCTGCGACTATGAGTTTAATAATCTTTGGTAAAAAGTTGAATTCTTGCGTCAAAACTTTTCATTTGGTCGGCGACCTGTGGCTTTAAGGATGTAGAGCTGCAGTTCATTGGCCAACAGCTCAAAAATTTTTAATCCAATTGAAACAAATATTAAAAACAATGTGCTGAAATAATATTGGAGTCTTTGGCGTAAATCCGGATTTCAAACCACAATTTTTAAAAGTCCAGACAATAAACATACGAGGGTTGAAACGCTTTTGAAACAAGCAACAAGTCCACATAGCAAACATCACGGGATTCTTGAAGCTTGATTCAACTTGTTTTTCGTTTTGGATCGGAACAAAGATCAAGATTAATGACTCAAAACTGTCAAAATTGTCAAAATTGTCAAAATTGTCAAAATTGTCAAAATTGTCAAAATTGTCAAATTGTCAAATTGTCAAAATTGTCAAAACTGTTAAAATTGTCAAAATTGTCAAAATTGTCAAAATTGTCAAAATTGTCAAAATTGTCAAAATTGTCAAAATTGTCAAAATTGTCAAAATTGTCAAAATTGTCAAAATTGTCAAAATTGTCAAAATTGTCAAAATTGTCAAAATTGTCAAAATTGTCAAAATTGTCAAAATTGTCAAAATTGCCAAAATTGTCAAAATTGTCAAAATTGTCAAAATTGTCAAAATTGTCAAAATTGTCAAAATTGTCAAAATTGTCAAAATTGTCAAAATTGTCAAAATTGTCAAAATTGTCAAAATTGTCAAAATTGTCAAAATTTTCAAAATTTTCAAAATTGTCAAAATTGTCAAAATTGTCAAAATTGTCAAAATTGTCAAAATTGTCAAAATTGTCAAAATTGTCAAAATTGTCAAAATTGTCAAAATTGTCAAAATTGTCAAAATTGTCAAAATTGTCAAAATTGTCAAAATTGTCAAAATTGTCAAAATTGTCAAAATTGTCAAAATTGTCAAAATTGTCAAAATTGTCAAAATTGTCAAAATTGTCAAAATTGTCAAAATTGTCAAAATTGTCAAAATTGTCAAAATTGTCAAAATTGTCAAAATTGTCAAAATTGTCAAAATTGTCCAAATTGTCAAAATTGTCCAAATTGTCAAAATTGTCAAAATTGTCAAAATTGTCAAAATTGTCAAAATTGTCAAAATTGTCAAAATTGTCAAAATTGTCAAAATTGTCAAAATTGTCAAAATGGTCAAAATTGTCAAAATTGTCAAAATTGTCAAAATTGTCAAAATTTTCAAAATTGTCAAAATTGTCAAAATTGTCAAAATTGTCAAAATTGTCAAAATTGTCAAAATTGTCAAAATTGTCAAAATTGTCAAAATTGTCAAAATTGTCAAAATTGTCAAAATTGTCAAAATTGTCAAAATTGTCAAAATTGTCAAAATTGTCAAAATTGTCAAAATTGTCAAAATTGTCAAAATTGTCAAAATTGTCAAAATTGTCAAAATTGTCAAAATTGTCAAAATTGTCAAAATTGTCAAAATTGTCAAAATTGTCAAAATTGTCAAAATTGTCAAAATTGTCAAAATTGTCAAAATTGTCAAAATTGTCAAAATTGTCAAAATTGTCAAAATTGTCAAAATTGTCAAAATTGTCAAAATTGTCAAAATTGTCAAAATTGTCAAAATTGACAAAATTGTCAAAATTGTCAAAATTGTCAAAATTGTCAAAATTGTCAAAATTGTCAAAATTGTCAAAATTGTCAAAATTGTCAAAATTGTCAAAATTGTCAAAATTGTCAAAATTGTCAAAATTGTCAAAATTGTCAAAATTGTCAAAATTGTCAAAATTGTCAAAATTGTCAAAATTGTCAAAATTGTCAAAATTGTCAAAATTGTCAAAATTGTCAAAATTGTCAAAATTGTCAAAATTGTCAAAATTGTCAAAATTGTCAAAATTGTCAAAATTGTCAAAATTGTCAAAATTGTCAAAATTGTCAAAATTGTCAAAATTGTCAAAATTGTCAAAATTGTCAAAATTGTCAAAATTGTCAAAATTGTCAAAATTGTCAAAATTGTCAAAATTGTCAAAATTGTCAAAATTGTCAAAATTGTCAAAATTGTCAAAATTGTCAAAATTGTCAAAATTGTCAAAATTGTCAAAATTGTCAAAATTGTCAAAATTGTCAAAATTGTCAAAATTGTCAAAATTGTCAAAATTGTCAAAATTGTCAAAATTGTCAAAATTGTCAAAATTGTCAAAATTGTCATAATTGTCAAAATTGTCAAAATTGTCAAAATTGTCAAAATTGTCAAAATTGTCAAAATTGTCAAAATTGTCAAAATTGTCAAAATTGTCAAAATTGTCAAAATTGTCAAAATTGTCAAAATTGTCAAAATTGTCAAAATTGTCAAAATTGACAAAATTGTCAAAATTGTCAAAATTGTCAAAATTGTCAAAATAGTCAAAATTGTCAAAATTGTCAAAATTGTCAAAATTGTCAAAATTGACAAAATTGTCAAAATTGTCAAAATTGTCAAAATTGTCAAAATTGTCAAAATTGTCAAAATTGTCAAAATTGTCAAAATTGTCAAAATTGTCAAAATTGTCAAAATTGTCAAAATTGTCAATATTGCCAAATTTGTCAAATTTGTCAAAATTGTCAAAATTGTCAAAATTGTCAAAATTGTCAAAATTGTCAAAATTGTCAAAATTGTCAAAATTGTCAAAATTGTCAAAATTGTCAAAATTGTCAAAATTGTCAAAATTGTCAAAATTGTCAAAATTGTCAAAATTGTCAAAATTGTCAAAATTGTCAAAATTGTCAAAATTGTCAAAATTGTCAAAATTGTCAAAATTGTCAAAATTGTCAAAATTGTCAAAATTGTCAAAATTGTCAAAATTGTCAAAATTGTCAAAATTGTCAAAATTGTCAAAATTGTCAAAATTGTCAAAATTGTCAAAATTGTCAAAATTGTCAAAATTGTCAAAATTGTCAAAATTGTCAAAATTGTCAAAATTGTCAAAATTGTCAAAATTGTCAAAATTGTCAAAATTGTCAAAATTGTCAAAATTGTCAAAATTGTCAAAATTGTCAAAATTGTCAAAATTGTCAAAATTGTCAAAATTGTCAAAATTGTCAAAATTGTCAAAATTGTCAAAATTGTCAAAATTGTCAAAATTGTCAAAATTGTCAAAATTGTCAAAATTGTCAAAATTGTCAAAATTGTCAAAATTGTCAAAATTGTCAAAATTGTCAAAATTGTCAAAATTGTCAAAATTGTCAAAATTGTCAAAATTGTCAAAATTGTCAAAATTGTCAAAATTGTCAAAATTGTCAAAATTGTCAAAATTGTCAAAATTGTCAAAATTGTCAAAATTGTCAAAATTGTCAAAATTGTCAAAATTGTCAAAATTGTCAAAATTGTCAAAATTGTCAAAATTGTCAAAATTGTCAAAATTGTCAAAATTGTCAAAATTGTCAAAATTGTCAAAATTGTCAAAATTGTCAAAATTGTCAAAATTGTCAAAATTGTCAAAATTGTCAAAATTGTCAAAATTGTCAAAATTGTCAAAATTGTCAAAATTGTCAAAATTGTCAAAATTGTCAAAATTGTCAAAATTGTCAAAATTGTCAAAATTGTCAAAATTGTCAAAATTGTCAAAATTGTCAAAATTGTCAAAATTGTCAAAATTGTCAAAATTGTCAAAATTGTCAAAATTGTCAAAATTGTCAAAATTGTCAAAATTGTCAAAATTGTCAAAATTGTCAAAATTGTCAAAATTGTCAAAATTGTCAAAATTGTCAAAATTGTCAAAATTGTCAAAATTGTCAAAATTGTCAAAATTGTCAAAATTGTCAAAATTGTCAAAATTGTCAAAATTGTCAAAATTGTCAAAATTGTCAAAATTGTCAAAATTGTCAAAATTGTCAAAATTGTCAAAATTGTCAAAATTGTCAAAATTGTCAAAAAAGTCAAAATTGTCAAAATTGTCAAAATTGTCAAAATTGTCAAAATTGTCAAAATTGTCAAAATTGTCAAAATTGTCAAAATTGTCAAAATTGTCAAAATTGTCAAAATTGTCAAAATTGTCAAAATTGTCAAAATTGTCAAAATTGTCAAAATTGTCAAAATTGTCAAAATTGTCAAAATTGTCAAAATTGTCAAAATTGTCAAAATTGTCAAAATTGTCAAAATTGTCAAAATTGTCAAAATTGTCAAAATTGTCAAAATTGTCAAAATTGTCAAAATTGTCAAAATTGTCAAAATTGTCAAAATTGTCAAAATTGTCAAAATTGTCAAAATTGTCAAAATCGTCAAAATCGTCAAAATTGTCTAAATTGTCAAAATTGTCAAAATTGTAAAAATTGTCAAAATTGTCAAAATTGTCAAAATTATCAAACTGTTTTACTCTCACTACATTATTTATGACTCAAAGATACTTAGGCTTGACCCTTGCGCTTCCGAAGGTCTTTTCGAACTCATTAGACTTTTAAAGTCTTGAAATCTTGAACTGTGATTCCTTGACTTTTGGGATGCTAAATTCTTGAATTCCTGGATTGAAATATTGGTCTTTTGGACTGTCCAGGAGAGTCCAGGAGTTTGAAAGCTCAAATGTACAAGAGTGCAAGATTTCATTCTTGCACATTTGATCTTTTGAACTCCTGGACTATTTAAATCTTGTGTAATAGAACTGTTGGACTCTTATACTCATGGGCTCTAGAATTTTTGAATTTTTGGATACTAGACTCTTGAACTCTGGGACTTTTTCACTGTTGGATTCTTGTACACTTTGATTCTTGGACTCTTGAACGCTTAAACTCTGGAACTCCTGACCTTTCGAACTCCTGAATTCTTGAACTCTTGAACTTGGACTTTTGGACTCTTAAACTGTTCTACTCTCAAATTCTTTGCCTCTTGGATTGCTAAACTGAAAATCTCTTGAACTTTTCGACTCCCCTTACTTCATGGGCTTAATGACTAATGAAATTTTGGGCTTCTGAACTCTTGAACACTTGGATTCGCAAGCTCTTGGACTCTTGGAGTCCTGAACTCTTGAAGTCTTGAACTCTTGGACTCTTGAATCCTTGTACTCTGGGACTCTTGGACTTTTGAACTCTTGAACTCTTAAACTCTTGAACTTATAGCCTCTTGGAGTCTTGGATTTTGGATTTATGTACTTTTGGAGCCTTGGAATCTTGACCTCTTGGTTTTTTTTAATTTCTTGGACTCTTGAACACTAGACTCTTCAACTTTTTGACTTTTTTACTGATAGATTCTTGTACTCTTTTATTCTTGGACTCTTGAATTCTTAAACCCTTGAACTCTGGGTCTCTCTAACTCCTGAACTTTTGAACTTGGGCTTCTGGACCTTTGGATTTTTTTATTTTAAATTCATCGACTCTTGGACTGTTAAACTCTTCAACTCTTGAACACTTGAACTCGTGAACTCTTCGAGTCTGGACTCTTGAACTCTAAAATTCTAGAATTTTTGGACTCTTGAACCCCTGAACTCTTAAACCCTTGAACTTGGACTACTGGAGCTTTAGACTTTTCGACTTTTAAATTCATCGACTCTTGGATTTTTGAACTCTTGGACCCTTGAACTCTTGAATTTTCGAACTCTTGAACTTTTGGACAGAAGGATTTTTGACTATTGGTCTCTCGAAATCTCCATATTTCATGGGCATCAGGACTCATGAAATTATGGGCTTCTAAACTCTTGGACTCTTGGGCTCTTGAGCTCTTGGACTCTTGGAGTCTCAAGCTCTTGAAGTCATGATCTCTTGAATTCTTGGTCTCTTGAACTCTTGGACTCTTGAACACTTAAATTCTTGAACTCTATGACTCTTGTACTTTTAGAGTCTTGGACTTTAGGGAATTTGGAGTTTTGTACTGTTGGAGTATTTGACTTTTTAGCTCTTTTACTCTGGAGCTTCTGAACCCTTAGACTATTGGATTCTTGAACACTTGGACTCTTGAATACTAGACTCTTGAACTCTTGGACTTTTTGACTGTTGGATACTCATGAGCTCTTGGACACTTGGAGTCTATGTGTCTTAAATTCTTGACCTCTAGGACTCTTGGACTCTTGAACTTTTGACTCATAAACTCTTGGCCTATAGGACTCTTGGACTTTTGGATTTTTGTTCTCTTTGAGTCTTGGAGTTTTGGAATCTTGAAATCTTGGACTCTTAGACTCTTGGATTCTTGAATTCTTGGACTCTTGGAGTTTTGATCTCTTGAAGTCATGAAATCTTGAATTTTTTGGCTCTTGAACTCTTGGGCCATTGGACTCTTGGACTCTTGAATTCTTGAACTATTGAACTCTGGGACTGTTGGACTATTGGACTCTTGATCTCTTAAACTCTTTAGCTCTTGAGCTCATGAGCTCTTGAATTCCTTAACTCTTGGCCTTTTGGATTTTTGTACTTTTGAATTTTCGGAGTCTTGAACTCTTAGACTTTTTTACTGACGGACTCTAGACTTCTTGAGCTTTTGGACTCTTGGATTTTGGATTTTTGTACTTTTTTTATGGAGTCTTATACTCTTGAACTCTTGGACTTTTTGACTGTATGACTCTAGAACTCTTGAACTCTTAAACTCTTGGACTCTTGGACTTTTGGACTCTTGGATTCTGTGATTTTGGGACTTGAACTCTTGGTTTTTTTGGACTGTTGAACTCTTGAACTGAATTTTTTTTATTTCTCGGACATTTAGACACTTGAACTGATTTCATGGCCTCTGGGAGCCTTGGATTCCAGCACTTTTGAACTCGTGAACTTATGCATTCTTAAACTGTTGGACTTTACTCATTTTAAACTTTTTTGAACTCTTGGACGTAAGTACTTTTTAATTTTTTTTTCTTACTTCTCTTCCTTATATTTTTACTGTTGCATTAAACAAACTTCAATAAAAATTGTAGTAAATCTTAAAAAAATATATCCAAAAACACATTGTTCAAAATTCCATTTCGAAACTCACCTCAACTGCTCTTATCGGTGTCGTCAAACGGCCATATAGCTAGATATTCGAAATACCGAGCTCGATTGATGCTCCACCAATAATCTCCATCTCCATTTTCGGAAAAACCATCGACGAACGATGATTATAATGACGGCTTACCGACGACGCCCGGTGACCAAAAGCGACGACAACGCCGACGACGACGAAATACAGGACGTGTTCAGGAAATGGATTCATTTCGAGAGCCAAAATTCGCTCCAAATGGAACCGTTTTTCGAAATGGCCATATGTTTCACAGGAAAATGTCCTCGAATGGAATTGGAAATGTGTGACACAAGCCGTCATCATCATCCAGAAAAGGTTTCGATCCGGACAGGGTTCGAAGTCTATTTATGGTAGTTTTTTGCGTCTTTTGTTTCGATTGAGTCTTTAAAGGAGAGTTACATCATCAGCTTTTGACCATAATGGAGACGCCCGAGGCTTTTTGATGTCTGCTTGTAGAGGTCAGAGAAGTTTTCTTTTGGGAGAATATAGAATGAAATTAGCAGAAATCGATTTTTCAAGGGAGATTCTTTCGAAAAAGATTTTTTTTGCCAGAAGGTAAGACTCAGCTTGACTTTAAAAATTTGAATCAGATTTAAAGCTGTTTCGATATTTTAAACTATAAGGTGACAAAAAAAACTGTTGAAGTCCATTTGAAACATTTTGAAAAATGTTTAATTTTTGACAGTTCATTTTTAATTTTTTTTAATTATGAAATTTCCATTTTTGAAACTGATTGTGGCATATGCTATAAAGACTTCTAAAGATCAGACATTTCTCAACACTGAAATAACCACCCTGTTTTTTGGATACAGCCAGATGATCAGCCGGATCAAATTCTATCCCACATGGAATGATGGGTCAAAAGAGTGGTCACGGTTTTGAAAAACCACAACCATTGGGCCCTCATTTTTTTTCCTCCGGTACGTTACAATAACGCCCACGCATCAACCGACCAAAATCGTTAGTTCTCGAAGCGTTGTCGTGCTGGAAGCATTCTGAAAATGGAGCGCACTATTGCCAATATTACTATCCTGACCCCGGCTCCCTCTAGTGGATCCTCTAGTGGGGTCTCGAAATACAAGCCGGAAAACCGCAACCGAGAGGCTGAAACGTGTCCGTCCTTTTGCTGGAATCTGCTTCCCCTTGTCAGTTCATATCGCAACTACTCTAGCTAGAGTGGTGGTGAAAACTTTAGGGAGTTTAATCTGTTGGAATGGCATAATGTCAACATTGTGCGACAAAATCAGTCGGCAAAAGGAGTAACAATATTTTGTAGAATGATTAAATTGTAACTCTCTTCACAGAACTCAAAATAACATTTTGTTTTTGATCGAAATGATCATAGAAAATACACCTTTATTATTGTTTTGTTGTTAATTTGATACAGCGTTGCCAGTTTATTTTATCTAAATTTTATCTAAATATCTTCCAAATTTAACATACTTGCCAAAATTTTTGATTAGGAATAACTTTTATCAAAATTTTGAAGTTTTTATTTATTTTTGAAAGAATCTCAATAACCTTAAATCTAAAAGTATAAGGAAAAATAATAAGCGAAAACTTGAAAATTTGGTTCGAGTATTTTGTTCACAAATTAAAAAAAAAGTTGATTTTATTCCTGAAAAGCGCGTTGAATAGAGGAGAGTATCCTTTCGAAATTGTTCTCAAAAAGACACCGTCAATTCATTTGTCTTCAGGCCAAAAAAGTAAGGTTAAGGTTGCCTGATTGCGCAGTTTGCTCCGAGTTTGCACGAATATTAAATACAAAATTTGGGAACAGTCCAGCCCGGCCCCGATGCCCGGATTTTTCTAAGATTTATTCACATTTGTTTGCAAATCAATTAAAAAAATACAAATTCTTATATTTATGCCTCCTAAACTAATTTTTTTAAAACTAGTTTTAAAAAAAATAATCATGAAAGGATTTTGAAAGCCTAAAATAAAACTTAAAATCTATCGATAAAATTTGATGAATAACATTTTATTTTTAATTTTTTTTCTTTTCTTTTGTTGAGCATTTAGTGGGTTTTGACAAAATTTGCCCGGATATTGCCTCAGATTATGGTCGTAAATTTTAAAATCAAATGTCCGGAATTTGCTTGCTTTTTATATAAAGTTGCCCGGATACGTGCTGGAAAATTTCTGGCAACCTTATGTTAGGTGTAATATTAAAGCCACAAATGTCCAGTAAGACACTTAACCGAATGAGGATGAATAAACTGCAAGAAAAGAATAGATGTCTTTCTGTCTTGTCAGATTGCATTTGGACGCAAAAATAAAAAAAAAAATAACTCTAATGATAACTAGCGGAATCATGGTTATTTAGTAAGAATTATAAATGCAAAAGAAATTAATTTTTATTATCGGTAGCTCACAAGAAATTTTCAATCATCGCATACAACAAATGTTGATGACGGATGGAAATCCAATTCAAATGAATTTTCAGGGAATGTGAAGTTATTTATTTAGGTTTTCATGTTTTTCTACGCTATTTTCAAAATCGAGGAAAAATCGAAATGTTCAACGATCTTTTGATTTCAGTTTATAAAAATACAATTATGAAAATAAAATAGCAAAACGGATTTCAAATTATGCATTAGAATTCAAATTTCTTTTCATTATTAGATTGCAAAATAAGAAATGATATTTTGATACAAATTTTTAGAAAAGGCAAAAAGGTTAGAGGTTTTAAAATAGTTTTGCGTTTATTCCAAAACAGGCTCGTGCTACACAAAGATAGTAGCATATTAGGTCAATCTTGTTATAGCGAAGAAAGAAATCAGAAACATAAAGATCAGGTAAATGATAACCTAAAAATGTACCAACCGCATTACTTTTCTGATTTATTTGTTTTGTAATTTTGCTTGTGTCCTAATCACTGAAAAACTCGAAGGTCCCCTTCGAGAAGGGTGAACCCCTCGGGCTGCAAACGGCCGAAGTGCACACCCCTCAAGCACTTAGGGCCATAACTTTTTTATTTTAAGTCCAATCGAGTTGCAGTCTTCAAGTGAAATGCTAGTCTTAGTTGAAATTTTAATAAAACCTTTATAATCAAGCAATCGATTGGTAAAGACAAAAATGAATGATGAAAAACCAGTTTTTTATGCTTCTTTAGAACACTATGTCTCAGAATACCTTTCACACTTGGGATTCAGTGCAACCCCTTCCTGTTGTCCGATTCTGCTCAAATTCGGCATATGGCCTTCTGATGACTCCTTTAAACCATCAAAGTCTTTTTTTGCAATTATTTTGATTTTAAAGTAGGTATTTATTAAGACAAATTTGATAAATTAAATAAAAAATATCCTAAATTGTGATTTTTGTTAAGCATTAAATCGTGAATAGCTGTTCACACAATTATACAAACCAGATGTTTTGTTCAGCAAAGTTTAAGTGCACAAAAATCCGCATCTTCTGATGGCACTGGTATCAAAAATATTCTACGCTTGGACCAAAAAAAATTTTTTTTTTTAAAATAGTTTGCTAGTTTTACATTTTGATACAAATTTGGTTCATTTTGTATTTTTTACGTGTAGTTTTTAACTCAAACAAAATTAAAAAAATATAAAATATATAAATTTTATGGAAATTTTTGGACCCAGAATTTATTTAAAATCAAATATTTTGAAAGTGGACTTTTTTTAAAGATCGCACTTGCGGAACCTCTAAACATGATTTTTTTTAGTCGGCCCCATACAAAAGTTTGTTCTGCACATCCTAATCTACCATTTGGAGGGTGAGCCCCCAGATTCCCAGAAGTTATGCAATTTTGGGACACCCTAATGTGTAGGTTTGGGGATTAAAGTTATTTTATGCCAAATTTGTTTCATATTCAACAAAACACAAATGCGATTTAAATATGTTTAGAAAGTTAGAAAAAAAAATATTAGAACCATCATTTGTATTTTTCTCATATTCATATTCGAAGTTTTTGCAATAAGTTCTTATTTTTTATTTAAATATAAAAAACTTTGGTTGGAGATTGGTTAGATAGAATTATGAATCAAATTCATAATTTGATATTTTTAATTGAACTCAGATTTACAAGACGGATGTAAAATAAAAAATTGAAATAATAAATTCTGATGAAAATCCAAAACGTCAAAATTTAAACAAATAATTCTGCTTGAGGGCTCTGAATCAAATCTTGGCTCATATTTGAAATTTTTATCGGAAATTTAGATTGCGAAATAGTATACAAATTTGAAAACAAACTTAAAATTCAAATCTTGAATTTAGATTTTTTTTCCTTTTTTTTCATGGATATCATCCTGACGAATAAAGATTCAAAAATCAAATTTAGAAATTATTTTCAAATTCAGGTCCATGTTAAGCTTGTAAATGAGTTTAACAATCAAGACAAAAGTATTAAGATGACAATTTTGTTGAAGAGTTCAAATCACAATTGCAGACTTATTATTTTTATTGTTAATTCAATTCTAAATTTTCAGATGAAAATCACAACTATAAAGAAGAATATCAGCACATTTTACCAGTTGTGTTTCAGGGAAAAACTTGATTTAATTGTAAAAATATCATCAATAGAATTAAAATTTATTTTAAAATGAAAATATTTGCTGATGAAAAACCAAGTAATCTTTACGAAAAAAAATCTGGATATAAAATTGCAGTTTTAAAAAAAATCAAATTTGAAAATTCAATTTGAAATTAGGACCGAGATTTTCAACCGCAAAATATTGGTCTCTTACTTTTACATTAGAAAATTATATTTATTATAATCGATGGTTGATATTTTTAAATATGCTCAAAAGTTTGGCAGATTCGGCAAAAGTTGGGTAATTTCAGCTTATTTGTAATACAGATGAATATTCTTTCCCTATTTGAGTTTAATGTAAGGTTCCCAGAATTTTTTCAGCACGTATCCAGGCCGGACAAACCGCTCAATTTTCTTTAAAAACCTGGCAAAATCCGAGCATTTTATTTCTTAATTGACGACCAAAAATCCGTGCGAGATTAGGACGAATTTCTTCAAACCCCGAAATCACTCAACAATAATAAAGCTGAAAAAATCTTTAAAAAAATAATTATTTCATCAATTATAAACAGATTAAAATTGTATTTTAGGCTTCGGAAAGACCTTTCATGAATATTTTTGTTAAATCTGTTCAAAAACTTTTGTTTTGGTGGCTAAAATAAAAAATTTTACATCATAATTTATTTTTTTTTAGATTGATTTGCCAAACAAAGTGAAAAAATCCGGGCATTTTTCAATGAAATCTGAGCAACCGGACCGGGCCGGGCTGTTCCCAAATTTTATATCAGATATTCGGACAAACCCGGATAGAACCGGGCAATCTGGAAACCTTAGTCTAGTGGCTTAGTTTTTCAAATTTAGCTTACCATTTGAAAGCTTTCATGATGTTTTGTCAAAAGTTGCGATTTAAAAACGAAAAACTATTCATGTAAAAGAACTTTAAAATGAATACAAAAATGGTACAAAAATATCCTTTTATTATTTGATAAATGGATTGTTTTTTGCTCAAATCAGTGATCAAACTCCCTCGAATTAAAAATCGCGAATGAGAGTTTGTAATTTAAGAGCTTATAAATGAAAAAAAGCTTCATTCTTTAGTATCTGATTTTCTTAACCATATTTATGAAAAAAAATTGAAATTGAATTATCGAAAATCATTGATAATAAATATTCAATTTTCTCAATTTAAAATTCAGTAGACTTCTCAGGAAAATGTTGAAATATCAGAGCTTTGCAATGAATTTTAAATTCAAAGCAAATTGTTTACAACGCAACATAAATGATGTTTTAGCCAATGTTTTAATAAATGCTTTTGGAAGATTTCAGCATCCTGAACTCAGATCATTTGTAAAATTGTGTCTACCATCTCTTATTTTTAGGATGTATACTATTATTATTTAAAAAATAAAAGAAAACTTACCATTTTTTTTTCTGACATCACCAAAGAAAAGTCTTTGAGTATTTAATATTTAAATTTTCTATTCATTTGAAAACTTTTTTGAGGACTGCATAAACAATTTGGCTAAAACTTAGACCATTAAGATTAAAATCTTCTAAAAAATTTCGTCTGAATTCCTTTGTTTTACAAAATCGCCAGAAATAGAAAAAAAAATCTTCTTTAACTTTTTTTTATTAAAAGCAAAATTATTCTTGGTCGTTGGAAAAGTTGATCATTATTTACCTTTATTTAAAAAATCCTTGTTATGTTGTACAGTATTGTCCAAAAAGTTTGAAAAAGTTTATGAACGAATTTTTACCTATTTATAATAGTAATCTCAAAAACAAGACATGACCGAGAAAAAAAAAAATAGAAAATTTTTGTTCAGCGCCCTCAGATTGGTCGAAACTAGCTAACAATTCCTCGGGAAAATGTGTGTTTGTTGCCTAGCGTAATCTAGCACTAATATTTCGAATGATAACCTTTTTAAACATATAGTTGTAAAATGAGAACGATTGAATTTTTTTGTTATTGACCTTGCACGGATTTGATATAGTTCAGAAAAAAATATGTTGATAACTAAAAGATTTTTCTGTACATTTTTTTTGCTTGGCACGAAAAAAAATTATTGAAATACAATGTTAAAAAAAAATAAAAAATTCTAACAACATTTTTACAGTTTTGTCAGAATATATTGAATTTTAATAATGGTGCGTACAGAATTTGTAAACAAAAATGTTAATGGTTTTTCTTTCTTGTTCATCTGGAAATCAGAATTTCAACAGTTTTAAGCTTTTAGAAAAGCTATCAATGATAAGATATTGCAATAAGAGAAAGGTTTCAAATGCCCATTTTATGAAGGTATGCGCATTAGGCCGCCCGGTTTCGGCAATCGGCTTTCTTGACTACTATTATTATAAAATCATTTTCTTAAAAACTGTGAGAGATTTTAACAGAAAATTTTTTCTAACGTATATAATATATGTTCGCTCATGTGCTTATAGTTTTCAGACTCTTTTCTATTGGAATATGGGAGAAAATGAGCGTTCTCCTTAGCCAGCCTCTCTCCTTAACTGATTTTTTTTTATCTCAACCGCATAAATTTCGAAAATGATCTTTTACACAACAAAATAGATTCCCGGATTGAAATTGGATAAAAGGTTATTAAAATAAGTATTTTGAGAAATTATATAAGAAATTTTTAATTTTCATTTCAAATTTTCAAATTATTCAAAATATCTCTGATTTTATGATATCAGCAGCTTCAAGGGAAGGAGGAGGAACAGAATTTAATGAAGGCATATTGGCAACACCTTTTCCCTTCTTTTTCTCATCATTAAGGTTTTGTCTCCAGAGTTTTACATTTCTTGACTGATTTTTGAATATTTTGCAAAAAAAAAACTCATGCCTTCCCTTCCCAAGAACTCGCTCTAGGACCGCGTCTGTTTTTATCAGGATAGCTTATTCATCCTATTTTTTTATCAAGTGACAAACAAAGCAAAAAAGAACGGAGCACTCCGCATTCAATTAGAAGTTAAACTAATTTCCTGATTCGATTCACCCTAGCATCCGCTAAAAAGTAGGAAGTTCCCGCAAATGGTCTGCTGATGCAACTGCTGCTAGAATTAGTCTGCTAGAATAGAGCGAAAGCAACGTCAACTTCAACTATTTACTGGTGGCAACAGCACAGAACTATCGGGGTTGGTCAGTATGTCGATCTTATCATTGGCAGAAATCCGCATCGAGACGGGAAGCTTTCCAGCATGAATGTGTATTTGCACATTGCGAGTTGCCTGCATTTCCGGAACAAGGTCCAAGGGCTGAACCTGTAAAAGGGAGAATCCAAACAAGGACCCGGGTACTTGCTGTTCCTAATGTTGGCCCGAGTGTTCCTACTATTGGTCGTTCGAATACATGCATGCAAAACTGATTGAATGATTTTATCGACGAGGAAAAGGCAGCAGCAGCACTCTAGTTATTATTTTTGTAGCTTGTAACAACCTGGGATGGTCCCCGTCCTTGTTTGAGGTCCCCGGCAATTGGACCGAGTGCTTGTTTTTCCCCGGAAGAGGAACAACTGTCAGCGTCCTTGTTTGTGAGTCAGTGTGGGTGGCTCTAACGCCAACTAAGTATTCTCGAACCGATATGCGACGGCTAATGGATTCCGTTTTAGAACAGCCAGCGCTCAGGATGGACTTATCCGATTTTTGCTGCCCTTATCTCAGGTGCAAAAGGTTGATGAATGGTCGTTCAGTTTCCTTTCGCCCTGGCATGTTTGTAGACGGCATTAAAATTCATTACTTAACGCTGATTTTCCCCGATCTCCTGTGACCTCATTACTGCGAAACGAAGTGAAATCAAACAAATCGAGTCAATAAAAAGCGGAATCAATTGGATAGTCGAGAAGAATGAGAAAATTTTTATTGATGCTTTATTGAGCAAGATAATCACACATTTACAATCTTATACGAGGGTAAAAATGAAGGAGAAAGAGAGCATCGAACGTCAAAAGGAACACTGTTTTGTGCAGCTACAATTGAGCACGATTTTTGGAACCCAGCCAATTTTCAGTGAATGAATGGAACACCAATTTGCATTGTTATGGCGCAACCGGAAACATATTTTTATTTTATTGTAGAGACCCTTAAATGGAAATCATTGTGCCAATTTTCATAACAATCAATAAAATTCGAAAAAGGCATGTTGAAATAATGTCAAATTTGTTTCAGAGAACAACAGGACTCTAAAGATTTTTTTGGAAAAATAAGAATTTCAAATCAAAAGCTTTTCAATGCAAACATAACGAGACAAAAGTCAGAAAAAACAACTTGAATGACAAAAATGGAGAAAAATATACACAAAAATGACAGAAATGACAAAAATGACAATAATAACAAAAATGACAAAAATGACAAAAAAATGACAAAAATGACACACAAATGTCACAAAAATGACACAAAAATGACAAAAATGACAAAAATGACAAAAATGACAAAAATGACAAAAATGACAAAAATGACAAAAATGACAAAAATGACAAAAATGACAAAAATGACAAAAATGACAAAAATGACAAAAATGACAAAAATGACAAAAATGACAAAAATGACAAAAATGACAAAAATGACAAAAATGACAAAAATGACAAAAATGACAAAAATGACAAAAATGACAAAAATGACAAAAATGACAAAAATGACAAAAATGACAAAAATGACAAAAATGACAAAAATGACAAAAATGACAAAAATGACAAAAATGACAAAAATGACAAAAATGACAAAAATGACAAAAATGACAAAAATGACAAAAATGACAAAAATGACAAAAATGACAAAAATGACAAAAATGACAAAAATGACAAAAATGACAAAAATGACAAAAATGACAAAAATGACAAAAATGACAAAAATGACAAACATGACAAAAATGACAAAAATGACAAAAATGACAAAAATGACAAAAAATGACAAAAATGACAAAAAATGACAAAAATGACAAAAATGACAAAAATGACAAAAATGACAAAAATGACAAAAATGACAAAAATGACAAAAATGACAAAAATGACAAAAATGACAAAAATGACAAAAATGACAAAAATGACAAAAATGACAAAAATGACAAAAATGACAAAAATGACAAAAATGACAAAAATGACAAAAATGACAAAAATGACAAAAATGACAAAAATGACAAAAATGACAAAAATGACAAAAATGACAAAAATGACAAAAATGACAAAAATGACAAAAATGACAAAAATGACAAAAATGACAAAAATGACAAAAATGACAAAAATGACAAAAATGACAAAAATGACAAAAATGACAAAAATGACAAAAATGACAAAAATGACAAAAAAATGACAAAAAAATGACAAAAAAATGACAAAAAAATGACAAAAAAATGACAAAAAAATGACAAAAAAATGACAAAAAAATGACAAAAAAATTACAAAAAAATAACAAAAAAAATGACAAAAAAAATGACAAAAAAATTACAAAAAAAATGACAAAAAAATGACAAAAAAATGACAAAAAAATGACAAAAAAATGACAAAAAAATGACAAAAAAATGACAAAAAAATGACAAAAGAATGACAAAAAAATGACAAAAAAATGACAAAAGAATGACAAAAAAATGACAAAAAAATGACAAAAAATGACAAAAAAATTGACAAAAATGACAAAAATGACAAAAATGACAAAAATGACAAAAATGACAAAAATGACAAAAATGACAAAAATGACAAAAATGACAAAAATGACAAAAATGACAAAAATGACAAAAATGACAAAAATGACAAAAATGACAAAAATGACAAGAATGACAAAAATGACAAAAATGACAAAAATGACAAAAATGACAAAAATGACAAAAATGACAAAAATGACAAAAATGACAAAAATGACAAAAATGACAAAAATGACAAAAATGACAAAAATGACAAAAATGACAAAAATGACAAAAATGACAAAAATGACAAAAATGACAAAAACGATTTTTGGAACCCAGCCAATTTCCAGTGAATGAATGGAACACCAATTTGCATTGTTATGGCGCAACCGGAAACATATTTTTATTTTATTGTAGAGACCCTTAAATGGAAATCATTGTGCCAATTTTCATAACAATCAATAAAATTCGAAAAAGGCATGTTGAAATAATGTCAAATTTGTTTCAGAGAACAACAGGACTCTAATGATTTTTTTGGAAAAATAAGAATTTCAAATCAAAAGCTTTTCAATGCAAACATAACGAGACAAAAGTCAGAAAAAACAACTTGAATGACAAAAATGGAGAAAAATATACACAAAAATGACAGAAATGACAAAAATGACAATAATAACAAAAATGACAAAAATGACAAAAAAAAATGACAAAAATGACACACAAATGTCACAAAAATGACACAAAAATGACAAAAATGACAAAAATGACAAAAATGACAAAAATGACAAAAATGACAAAAATGACAAAAATGACAAAAATGACAAAAATGACAAAAATGACAAAAATGACAAAAATGACAAAAATGACAAAAATGACAAAAATGACAAAAATGACAAAAATGACAAAAATGACAAAAATGACAAAAATGACAAAAATGACAAAAATGACAAAAATGACAAAAATGACAAAAATGACAAAAATGACAAAAATGACAAAAATGACAAAAATGACAAAAATGACAAAAATGACAAAAATGACAAAAATGACAAAAATGACAAAAATGACAAAAATGACAAAAATGACAAAAATGACAAAAATGACAAAAATGACAAAAATGACAAAAATGACAAAAATGACAAAAATGACAAAAATGACAAAAATGACAAAAATGACAAAAATGACAAAAATGACAAAAATGACAAAAATGACAAACATGACAAAAATGACAAACATGACAAAAATGACAAAAATGACAAAAATGACAAAAATGACAAAAAATGACAAAAATGACAAAAAATGACAAAAATGACAAAAATGACAAAAATGACAAAAATGACAAAAATGACAAAAATGACAAAAATGACAAAAATGACAAAAATGACAAAAATGACAAAAATGACAAAAATGACAAAAATGACAAAAATGACAAAAATGACAAAAATGACAAAAATGACAAAAATGACAAAAATGACAAAAATGACAAAAATGACAAAAATGACAAAAATGACAAAAATGACAAAAATGACAAAAATGACAAAAATGACAAAAATGACAAAAATGACAAAAATGACAAAAATGACAAAAATGACAAAAATGACAAAAAAATGACAAAAAAATGACAAAAAAATTACAAAAAAATGACAAAAAAATGACAAAAAAATGACAAAAAAATGACAAAAAAATTACAAAAAAATAACAAAAAAAATGACAAAAAAATTACAAAAAAAATGACAAAAAAATGACAAAAAAATGACAAAAAAATGACAAAAAAATGACAAAAAAATGACAAAAAAATGACAAAAAAATGACAAAAAAATGACAAAAAAATGACAAAAAAATGACAAAAAAATGACAAAAAAATGACAAAAGAATGACAAAAAAATGACAAAAAAATGACAAAAGAATGACAAAAAAATGACAAAAAAATGACAAAAAATGACAAAAAAATTGACAAAAATGACAAAAATGACAAAAATGACAAAAATGACAAAAATGACAAAAATGACAAAAATGACAAAAATGACAAAAATGACAAAAATGACAAAAATGACAAAAATGACAAAAATGACAAAAATGACAAAAATGACAAAAATGACAAAAATGACAAAAATGACAAAAATGACAAAAATGACAAAAATGACAAAAATGACAAAAATGACAAAAATGACAAAAATGACAAAAATGACAAAAATGACAAAAATGACAAAAATGACAAAAATGACAAAAATGACAAAAATGACAAAAATGACAAAAATGACAAAAATGACAAAAATGACAAAAATGACAAAAATGACAAAAATGACAAAAATGACAAAAATGACAAAAATGACAAAAATGACAAAAATGACAAAAGTGACAAATTTGACAAGTATTTCTAAAATGGAAAAAATGACAATGCTAACTAATTTCTTAAATTACACAGAATGAAAAATTTTCAAAATTCAATTACAATCAAAAATGGCTATTGAACATTTTCTTGTCACAAGTTTTGACGGTCGCCATAAGAATTTTTTTATGAGTTTTGATTACTCCTAATTTGAGAACGAATTGACCATTTTCGATTTTCCAGTTCTGTAACTATTCAACAACTGTGATCCAAACAGCATGCAGGGTACAATTTAATTGACAATCAGAGCTTCGGTTTATTGCTCTTTCACGACCTTGCTCATCGATAACAGCGTCAATCGTTGAATTATTATAAACAACTTTATTGGGCCCTTCAAATTCGTTTTATTCCCATCATCGGGCCAACTTTGTCGCTGCAGTTCGATGTTGTAGGTAACAATTCCTGCCTTGTTTCGAAGCACTCCGAAAGCATAGAAAGTGATGCCATCGCCTTCCTCCAACAATAGGGAACAGGGCAAATTTTCCAAAGTCAAACGATGCGATTATTGACCGTAAAGCGGCTCAGGAACATCGGTTTTTTGCTGAGCCCTCCCCGGGGTTTGCACCTTTCCGAAAGCCTGGGATCCCAGGCCATCGTTAAATTCGATGAAAAATCGAGCTCTGATTGGCAATAAAAAGGGATAACTCTTTTATGTCCCGGTCCCCGACTTGGTTTGAGTCTTCCCTCTTTGCTGCATGTGGGCCCAATTTGTTCGAACTTTGAGGCACCTGGATCCACCGATTTGGGATCAGACATTTGTTGTTATTTTTGACTTACCACATGCTACTCCCTTCCGAAAAGTGACCTCCCCGAACTCGGTTCCAGCCATGAAAAATGCTCTCCCATTTCCAAATCGGACCGAGATAAACAACCAATCAAAAAAGGTGGAAATCGATTGCCGAATGCCCTGGAAACGGTCCCTGAATAATGGGGCACGATGTTTGATTATTGTCTACCCTTCCCCCAAAAACTTCACCTTCTCTCGTTTTTTTTTGTTTTTCTCTCTGCTCCACTTCCGGTGCCCACTTTTTGCAATCTGGCTGGCTGGCGGGGTCCCGCATATTTGTAGCTACGTGAATTCGGTATGGTTTTATAACGGCCATAAATCTTTCCGGTTCCGTTCGTGTGTTTTTCCCTTTTTTTTCAAAACGAAGCAAAGTGAAACGTTTCTCCACCGAGGCACAAACACTTGTTTCTAGCAGCAAAAGTCACACAGCCGTTCGTTTTCGTTTGTTCTTGCTGCTGATGCTGTTACTATTAAGGTTGCCATATTGGACCAGCAATTTTCCCCAAGATAATATGGGTGGGCAACGCTGGGAGGCACTCCCTCTAGGATGCTTCATAGCAGATAAATCCTTCTTCCATCTACACTGTTTGGGAAAAACGAACGAGAACACATGTTTAGTTCCGATGATGGCAGAAGAAGAAGAAGCAGCCAGGAAAATCTCCAGCCAACATCAGCAATAATTGTAATAAAGTATGTTTACATCGGTGTACGACATTATAATGCAATTTATTTCAACCGCCCGACCCCTCCTCAATCTTCCTACCCTACCTTTTGCATCCCATCCAATTTGCTCGTTTTGCCATTACCTACAAGTTATCGTCATTGACGAGGCAGATTATGCTTTTGCAATCCATCCACTGTTTGCTTTCCCGACGACGACACGCTACGGTGGAAAGGGGGGATGCTTGTGGAGCTAGTTGTGATGTTTTAGTAGATACTTGTAGTAGGTACAATCACCGGTTAAAAAAATGGGACCGAAGGGTTGGACATCAAGTGGATTTATTATAGCTGACCAAATGTGAAAATAGAATTTGTTCAATTTAGAAGCATGCAGAGATGAAAATTGAAGCAGTGTTGAAAGATTTACAAAGAAGCCTAAAAGAACAGTATATTGAAACTAAGGAAGCTTAGAAAGATTGCTCGTTGAATTTTTTAGTTGTTCGATTGTCTCAAATGGTTTTTTTTTATCTAAATGAAAAATTAACGAAAAAAAAACTTTAATAAAAGATAAAATCAAAATAGGTAATTTTTCCTTTTTGTTGATATTTTTTTTAGATATTTACCTATTTTGGCAATGTTTTTGTATCATTTTCGTATAATCTTTGTTTTTTTTCATATTTTTTTTGCATTTTTTTCTTATTGATATTTGATTTTTGTTTAATTTTTTTTGTCATTTTTTCACCATTGTTGTTTTGATATACATATTTTTTAATATTTTGTAACACTTTTTCAACATTTTTGTGTACCCAACTTGTTGATCGTTTTCACACCTTTTTGTAAATTAATTGAGTAATTTTTGTATCATTCGAATATTTTTAACGTTATTTGTGTGAATTTTTTGTTTCATTTCTGTGATATTTTTGAAATAGTTTTTTTATTGTTTTGTTTCATTTTTTGCATTTAAGTGTCATTTTTAAGTTTTTTTTTTGGCAATAACACAGTAAAACAGCTTTATTGGTATGTATGTTTCAATTACTGATTTTGTAAGATTTTGTCATAATATTAAAAAAAAAGATATTAGTCGAATTGTATCTATCACCGAAAGTTTTGGTGATACGACCTGTGGAAATTTTAAACCTCGCAGTTTGGGGTAAAACTCATCAGATAAACTTATCAATCAACATCATAACTTTAAGCTGTTTTTTTTAGTAAAGGATACAAATCTTGCCTATATTTTCTTGTACAAATACAAAAAAAATCTAAGATAATATTCTCTATTCAGTGAAATGTCCGGAGAACTTGCTGAACATAGTTTTAGATGCTGTACGAGCTTACGAACGGAGATAAAGTCCTTTTTAATGCCCTTATTCTCCCATTCTAGTAAACATCCCAGAAAAATTTGGACTAGCAAATTTTGAACAAAACCAAACCTTTCTTGTGTGATTTTTTATCCAAAAAATTGAAATGTTTGAGCCACTACACGTTTTGTAAAAAGGAATTAAGGCTGTTTCCCTTCAATTCCCCAACATTTTTCAAATATTTCAGTGAAATCATGTTTGGAATTGAAAAATTCCAAATAAGATTTATCTTGTCTGTTTTTTTTTTTTTTGAAGAATCGAACGAAGACTGTTTGAGAAACAGCACGCATCGGAAACTAGAATATGGCTGTTTTTACCATCAATTCCCAAATTTGCTAGTCCAAATCAGTGGTTTTCTGAAATGTTTGCAAAATATGAGAGAATTAGGGGTTAAAAAGGCATTATTTTTTCATAGATTTGGTTCACGTAGGATGAAAGATACTGAATTTATTCGCGGTTTAAACACTTTTTTCTATTGTGCAATGCTTGGAAAAAAATCACCAAATTTTATCACTTTAAATTGATAATGCTATAGAGCTTCGCTATAGCTGCATTTAATTAATCATTATGTATTTTCAAAAGTTATCCGAGAACAAGAACTGATAGAAAAAAATTTAATTTACATCTGGAAGCAGTGCCCCAAAAATAGTTTGCACTTATATTCTTTGACAATCGGAAATACATACATGAGTTATAACCGTTTTTAAGTCTTTTTTGAAACAATCATGTCTCAGATTGATTTGATTTATTCCTCATTTCTTCATAAATGTTGTACAATTTAAGTTTGTTCTGTTTTTGTTTCATCATCATGACAGTTTTGTACTACTTTTGAATCATTTTTGATATTTTTGTCATTTTTGTATCATTGTTGTAATTTTTTTTTTGTCGTTTTTGTATTATTTTGTGTCACATTGTCGTGTCATTTTTTGTGTTATTTGAGGCCCCAGAGTTAATAGGGTAAAAGTGTATGAATGATCGATTTTGAGTTGGTAATGCGAACCAATTATCCATATTTGAAATTACATTTGATGAATTTTTCAGATTTTACTAAATTTATTCTTTATACTTTTACGTTCGAGCGAAGACTACAATTTTTGGAAAAATGTATTGAAAATAGCTCAACCTGCATACTCAAAACATTTTTCCTCGAAAGTGTCTTTAATGCACTTATACTAAGGTTGCAGGTTGCTTGATTTTATCCAGGTTTGCCCGGATACTCAATGCAAAATTTGGAAACAGCTTGGCCCGACCCAGTTGCCCGGATTTCATTGAAAAACGCCTGGGTTTATTCACTTTGTTTTGCAAATCAAGCTTTAAAAAAAACATATTGTGTTGGAAAACTATTATATGTAGCCTCCGAACCTAAATTTTTTGAGCAAGTTTTATAAAAATAATCATGAAAGGTAATTTGGAAGTCCAAAATACGATTTAAAATCTGTCGATAAGTTTTAATGAAAAAAATCTTTTTTTTTTTTATTTATTTATGTTGAGTTATTTCTGGGCTTTGACAAAATTTGCAATATTTTCGGTCATCAATTTCGATGTTTATTTCAGTAATGCGGGTAGAATTGAAAAACGACCTTTATGAGGGAATTCCGAAACTAAAAGAAAATTTTGTTTCTCATTCATTTTCATTTAAACTTTTCCCGCTTATTTGAATAATATAAAATAGAAACGATGAAAACAAATAATTTGACATAATTCTAGCGGTGGTTGAAAATCTCAGATGGATAGTCTAATTTCAGGCGTTTATGTATGATGTCAGGGTGATCAATAGTTTTGAAATCGATCAATCAAATATCCGAATATTGCCAGGTTTTCATATAAAATTGCCCGGATTTGTCTAGCCCGGATACGTTTTGAAAAATTCTGGCAATCTTAACATAATCCCCTTTGGCTCCAAAAGCCACATTTGTGCACAAAGTTTTGTATTGATTTTGGCATTCTTTTTGCATTATTTATTTGTTTGATAAAATTTTCAAACATCTATCATTTTTGCATGATTTTTAAAGTTTTTGGGTAATTGAAACTTTTATTTCATTTTTGGTCAAGTTTGAGTTATTTTCAGACCATTTTTACAACATTTTTATGAAAGTGTAATGTCAGTTCTGTTAAATTTTCTTGTCATTCTTTTTTAATTTTTGTTTTATTTTGGCTTTTTTCTAAGTTGTTTCAGTGTCATTTTGTTATCATCTGGTTTCATGTTTCTTTTATATTTAAATCTTTTAAATCATTTTTATGTTTAAATCATAATTTCTGTTTCCTAATTCAATCTTTATGAATGACTAGGATGAATCCGGAGCTTTATTTAGAATTCTGCTTTTTTCATAAATTTTCTAGCTTGTAGAAATATTAAAGACTTATTTCGGATGTTCTTGTTGCATAAACTGAGTTATTGTAAACAAAATTCTTAATCTTGAATCCAATCTTTAAAAAATCCTATTGAAAATTTGGATGCAAATTCTTTATTAAAATAAAAATTTTCAAAAAAAATTTAAACAGAAAAATATCTAAAAAGAAACCGCTTAAAGATATCAATTGACGTTTGCATTCTTAATTCTCGTTTTATTTATTTATTTTTTGCAAATTCGAGCATTCAAATGCCTAGTTTCATTGGTTCGGAATTGAAAAATTGAAATCAGATTTAACGTTAAGAATTTATATTCAGATTCCTAAAAATCCAAATCTGGCCTTAATCTAAAAAAACTTAATTCAAATATGGAATTTTTTTTAAGGATTTCTGACAAGTTTTTGGCTTTTTTAGAATTTTTATCTGAATTTTTTTTGAAATTTAAATTCAGAAAGTGAAATAAATTTGGAATGCAGATTCAGAATTCAAATTTATGTTACCGGTTCATAGTTCAAATTTAAGATGAAGGATAAAAATTCAAAAAATTTATATAAATATAATTTGAAGTTGAGTTGGACAATCAAAATAAAAACAAAACATTGTGAGAACAATTCGAATCCCATGAGATAGTAAACTTAAGTATCGATTGTGGTTAAAAAAGTTAAAATTTTAAAAATAAATCAGCTTTCAATTTTGAAAACCCTTTAGCTTAAAATCACAAATTAACTGAAAATAACAAAACCGGAGTTTTTTTAAGGTTTCGATTTGTTAAATAAATGTTCGCCATATTTTAACTATGAAAATAAAGTTCATCGATTGATTTTTCAGGTTCACACTTATGTATATGTCATGAGTGTCATGTGTATTTTACACTTCCAGTGTTCTGTGAAATTTTCGTTGTTCTAACATATTGTCTCCTTTTAATAGAAGAAAAATTGAGTATAGGAAATTTCATGCCCTCAGATAGAGAATATTTCCCAGAATCTATTCACAAAAAAGTGTAATTATCACAAACTATTAAAAGATACTGTAAGTTTAACCCTTTCTTTCCCACGAGGTTTTTCACGTTTAAAAATAGAAATATTGATTAACAACTAAAGTTCTAGAACAAAAGATGCATTATTTTATTCTACTTTTATGATCCAGTTGATAAATTTGGGTTTTAAAGTGGATCATATATGCTCCATTGGGAGGGTGCAAAAGAAAAATAAGAAATAACGGCCAAAATACAGGAAATTTCACCACCACAAACTAAAACGATCTTATTTTATGAAATATTTTTTGGGTATATCCAGCCCTCAAAAGTCAAAATATTGAAATTTTAGAAATTTTCAGTTTTGCCTTGAACAATGGCCGCTATGACACTTTTCGCCAGAGAAACAAAACATGCCGTTTTTCGAAAAAAAATCACGAGCTTTTGCAAATATTTTGAGACATGTGGTCATTTCAGTAGATGAAATACCTATCCTGAAGAGAAAAAACTTTTGACGGAATGATAATCATGAGTATTGATAAAAAAAAACTTAGCAAGATGAAAAGTACCTTTTGTTCCCAGTGTATCTCCTGTGATCCAACTTACTTATGCGAAAATTTATATGTTTTAGTGGAAATCTAAGCTAATCATCATTTGACACATTCCACGCGCTTGTACCGCTCAAAAGTGATTTTTATCCGTTCGCGTATCAAAAAATCTCAAAATTGTCTATAATTTTGATAATTCAAATCACACGAAACCAACGAAAAAAGAGAAAAAAGTTTTTTTACACATGTGTTAGATGATTTTGAAAATCAGTTTTTGTGTTGAAAAAAGTGGTGTTTTTGACAACTTTTACAAAATCATTAATTTTAATATATGGATGATTTTTTTTCGGAAATATTTTTAGTATGTTCAGAAGAAAAAAAACACGGCTTCATTTTGTAGAAAAAAGAATTTTTTTATATCCAATAAAGTTGGTTTGAAAGCGAACAAAAACAGTCGCAAATGAGTGAATTCACGTCACAAAAAAAGGGAAGTTTTTAATTTTACGAGAAAACTCTGACTTTTTTTAAAATAAAAAAAATGAGATTTTTTTCAAAAATGATAAGACGATTCTGAAACACTAAAATTTATAGAAATCGGTCTGAATCTAGCAGAGTTACAACAGCGCGAATGAGTGAATTCACGTCACAAAATTTGATTTTTCGTTAAATTGTATATGAAAATGTGCTCTGAAAGCTGTTTTGACCCTCCAGATGGTCGGATTTTGACAAATCGAGCATAATTTAGTTGATTTTTTAATAAGTTCATTATTTTCAAATAAAAATGCAAAAATATTGAAAAAAAAATAAAAAAAAAAATTTGGTGAATCTTTAAATAAAGACAGTAGTTATTTTAACATATGATCCCTCAATATGTTGCTATTCAAGTGCCAATCAAAATAAGGAAAAAGTTAGGTGCAGATACTAACAAATTATGATTGTTAAAGTCGGAACAACAAAATATCGTTTTTGAAAGTCTACATAAAATTTGAAGACTCCAAAGAATGGTTCAGTATAGCCACAGTATAACTTTATATTTCGTGACGTGAATTCAATCAACTACCCTGTTCTGTTTGAACTGAGTGAATTCACGTCACAACTCCAAATCAGCATAACTTCGTTCGTTGTTGTTCAATCGAGAAGCTCTGTAAATCAAATTGTGGGTAATTATTTTCTTTACAACTCATACGAAGACACCGATATTCTATTTCCACCGAGAGAACAGGAATTCAAGGATGTATGTACTAAAGTCCGAAATGGTTAATTCTAGCGTGAATTCACGTCACAAAAGTAATTAGTCACAACAAAAACAACTTAAAGTTTAAAATGACCAAATTGTATTCATTTTGAAGAAAATTCAATTTGCGACCGTTTGCTACAATTTTTTTCATTTTCAAGTAAATTGGTTGACTTCTAGAACGATAACAGTGCAGAAAAGTCCGGAAAAGCGATTTCACGTCACGGTGGATTGTGTCATTTGATTTTGCTTACACAAGCAATTTTCTGCACGTCAGTATTTTTATTTGAGGATAATTATGAAAACTTGTGAAGTTATTGAACATCAAATGACGACTTGATTTAAAGTTAAAAAAAATCCAACTTTTTCGCAGCTTTTGATCTGCCGAGCAAAAACTAGTGAATCGATTTTCTTTAAATTTTGTGCAATGATTCTTCATTCTTGCTTGCACATTCGATGAGAAAATGGTGTTGATCCGAAGCGCCCAGTTCAAATGCGAGCTATGCGAAGTTGTGGATTACCTGTGCTACCATGGGAAGGAAAGGGTTAAATCATTTCGATGTTTAGGAATGTGTCGATTTTTTTCGTTCATCAGTGTATATAACAACGAAAAACAAATGCAATGTTAATATATCAACTAAATGCCAAACTCGAACCGAAATTGCCTGGTCAGAAAATAACCAAATTTCAATCGAAAAAATTTTCACATCACAACATTAAAATAAGATATAACTCCACCGTTATTGTTGAAATCTTTGGGTTTGCTCAAGAGTTGGAAAGATTTTGTTTATAACTTGATGAGAAAAAATAATCAAAATAATATTTCCATTAAATGAAGCTGCCATGTTTTTTATTCAATTGTTCAAGGCTTCGTAATACAAATTTGCCAGGCCATTTTTATCGTTTCAGGATATACTTTTGAAGGTTGTGACTTGAAACGATTAACTTTTCAAGTCAAAACATGAAAAATCACATAGTTCAATGATTTTAATTTTCTAATTTTATTTGCATGCATTGTTTAAGAAATGCTACTAATGCTACTCTATTTATCATTTTATCATATTTGTGTCATTTATATTTTCACATTTGTTTTATTGCTTTCTCATTTCAATTTCATTTTAATATCATTTGTGAGCCATTTTATTTATTCTGATGCCATTTCTGTTCTATTTTGGAGTTGCTTTTGTTTTTTATTATGCATTTTTCGCGATCTATTTTTGTATAATGTTTCATATATACTGATTCATTTTTGCGTATTTTTTGTTTTATTTCTTAAGTGCTATTTATACAGCATTTTTCAAGTGTGATTTACAGGGTGTGCAATAAGTTCGAATACATTTTTCAACGATTTGATGTGAAGCATGTGAAGCTTATATGAATTATTTTTTAGCGGAATTATGTTCTACAATCAGACAAACTATTCCTGGTGTTCTTTATTTTTCGGTATTTTTAAATCCTTTTTTATATTTTTTTTTCTTTTTGTATTTTTTATTTATTTATTTTTTGCCGCAAGTAATTTTTTTTTATTTTGTGTAGGTTTTCAATCAGTTTTGTGTTATTTTTTTTTTTTTTTCATTTAAACGTTAAGGTTAAGCAAAACAAATCCATTCAAGAAGGCTTTCAACAAAGGTGGGGTCAAATGTGATGAAAACAGCTCCGACTTCTAAAGTCGCGCGAGCAATCCTGAAGGATAATGATTACTTCAGGACGTCGACGTCAACGAAGATGATGATGATGATGAAAGCAAAGCTCTTGAAAAATTGTACCCCTTTTTCGAATAAATGTTTGAAGAGAAGTAAGTAAGTGTATGTGTGTGTGTGTCTGTGTTCGAATTCCTGAGTCCAAAAAGGGGATTGGGGGTGAGTGTTATGAATATTAAAACGCACCCTTGAATAAATTATTCTTCGAAAGGATGGAAGCACCTGTAGCTGAGCTGAGAGCTGTAGAAGGTTGGATGGACGTCCTCCTGGAACAGTCAAGGTCTGCTGGAATCCGAAGGATTTATGCCAGAATGAGTCGACAGAAACCGGGGCAAAGTCTGGGGTGGCCAAACAACCAGGCAGCCAGGCAGCCAGCGACCCAATGAGGAAAAGTTTGTCTATCAACAAAAGCATAACCTATCCCTACACGATCGTTCTCGTCCTCGTCGTCTTGTTTGCGCTTGATGTTTGCTTTCGTCATGTTTTTACTTGTTCATTTTGCGTTCGAAGGAACAAACCCAACCATCATATAAAGGTACTTTCTCTGCCACTTTCGGGGAAATCTGGACCAAGACGAAGCAGAAGCGAAAGGACGATAAACTTGGTGAGTTGGTGTCGGTTTCAAAAAAGAGCAAATCATCGTGGGATCCCTTTTGGAAAGTTGGAAGTTTATTATCATCTAAGGTACCACCGCATACCCAGACCCATCTGAGAGTGGAGGATTGCTTTAATCGTTGATGAAAATGAGCAAACTCGGAAAGGAAGGAGGAAGCCTAAATTATCCACAAGTTTAAGATTATCTTCGGCACTCTTTGGAATCTTACTCAGGGTAATAAAGATGTGCTGTAAATATGAAAGTTGAATCATCGTTCCAATAAAAACTTCAAGCGTTTTTTTTTGTTTTTCTACGTACGAACGCATTTGTAGTCGTTTAGTATTCTTGATTTTCATCGTCAAAATATAGAAATGAAAAGCGTTTTGGCTACCTGAATCGAAACTAATTTTCAATGTTTTGGTTCTTGTATCCAGAAAAAAAAGAAAATTAGAAACCATTTCGATACAACTTTCAACAGTTGATCAAGTAGTATGAATATGGGTTGCATCCAAAGGTTTTTTTGCTCAGCGTAAAGATCTTGGTTTCTGCTTTCTTTTGATGATTTGTAGAACATTTTAGAGTCAATCCTTATTACTCAAGAGCTGTTTTACTGAACAAAGAATTCTGATCTTGAGTGGAACTATGCTGATTTTATGTTGAACTAAAAAATGATCTTGATTGAAACAATTTTGTACTGTCAACATCTGTAATAGCTCTCAATTCTTTTTTTTGTGTAGCTGTGAAAACTTCAATTAAATGCCATATTTGAAGATTTTCAAATAATGTTCATAAGTAACAAAAACTTAACCATCCGAAGTTTTTCGCATAATATTCTTTCAAATCTTATTCTATATTAAAAAACCTGATTTAATATACTTAACAGGGGATTGTTGCCTTGCCTTCCTTTCAGCCTGTTAAAAATATTTGAATACAAATGACACAAAATAATAAACAAATGGTTGATTTATAAACTCATATTAAAGATTGAAGAATTTCAGATTTGAAAATTTTGTCAATATTGTCAATATTGACAAATTTGAAAATTTTGACAATTTTGACAATTTTGACAATTTTGACAATTTTGACAATTTTGACAATTTTGTCAATTTTGACAATTTTAACAATTTTGACAATTTTGACAATTTTGACAATTTTGACAATTTTGACAATTTTGACAATTTTGACAATTTTGACAATTTTGACAATTTTGACAATTTTGACAATTTTGACAATTTTTCAATTTTGTCAATTTTGTCAATTTTGTCAATTTTGTCAATTTTGTCAATTTTGTCAATTTTGTCAATATTGTCAATTTTGTCAATTTGGTCAATTTTGTCAATTTTGTCAATTTTGTGAATTTTGTCAATTTTGTCAATTTTGTGAATTTTGTGAATTTTGTCAATTTTGTCAATTTTGTCAATTTTGTCAATTTTGTCAATTTTGTCAATTTTGTCAATTTTGTCAATTTTGTCAATTTTGTCAATTTTGTCAATTTTGTCAATTTTGTCAATTTTGTCAATTTTGTCAATTTTGTCAATTTTGTCAATTTTGTCAATTTTGTCAATTTTGTCAATTTTGTCAATTTTGTCAATTTTGTCAATTTTGTCAATTTTGTCAAATTTGTCAAATTTGTCAAATTTGTCAATTTTGTCAATTTTGTCAATTTTGTCAATTTTGTCAATTTTGTCAATTTTGTCAATTTTGTCAATTTTGTCAATTTTGTCAATTTTGTCAATTTTGTCAATTTTGTCAATTTTGTCAATTTTGTCAATTTTGTCAATTTTGTCAATTTTGTCAATTTTGTCAATTTTGTCAATTTTGTCAATTTTGTCAATTTTGTCAATTTTGTCAATTTTGTCAATTTTGTCAATTTTGTCAATTTTGTCAATTTTGTCAATTTTGTCAATTTTGTCAATTTTGTCAATTTTGTCAATTTTGTCAATTTTGTCAATTTTGTCAATTTTGTCAATTTTGTCAATTTTGTCAATTTTGTCAATTTTTTCAATTTTGTCAATTTTTTCAAATTTGTCAAATTTGTCAAATTTGTCAAATTTGTCAAATTTGTCAATTTTGTCAATTTTGTCAATTTTGTCAATTTTGTCAATTTTGTCAATTTTGTCAATTTTGTCAATTTTGTCAATTTTGTCAATTTTGTCAATTTTGTCAATTTTGTCAATTTTGTCAATTTTTTTTAAATTTGTCAATTTTGTCAATTTTGTCAATTTTGTCAATTTTGTCAATTTTGTCAATTTTGTCAATTTTGTCAATTTTGTCAATTTTGTCAATTTTGTCAATTTTGTCAATTTTGTCAATTTTGTCAATTTTGTCAATTTTGTCAATTTTGTCAATTTTGTCAATTTTGTCAATTTTGTCAATTTTGTCAATTTTGTCAATTTTGTCAATTTTGTCAATTTTGTCAATTTTGTCAATTTTGTCAATTTTGTCAATTTTGTCAATTTTGTCAATTTTGTCAATTTTGTCAATTTTGTGAATTTTGTCAATTTTGTCAATTTTGTGAATTTTGTCAATTTTGTCAATTTTGTCAATTTTGTCAATTTTGTCAATTTTGTCAATTTTGTCAATTTTGTCAATTTTGTCAATTTTGTCAATTTTGTCAATTTTGTCAATTTTGTCAAATTTGTCAAATTTGTCAAATTTGTCAAATTTGTCAAATTTGTCAATTTTGTCAATTTTGTCAATTTTGTCAATTTTGTCAATTTTGTCAATTTTGTCAATTTTGTCAATTTTGTCAATTTTGTCAATTTTGTCAATTTTGTCAATTTTGTCAATTTTGTCAATTTTGTCAATTTTGTCAATTTTGTCAATTTTGTCAATTTTGTCAATTTTGTCAATTTTGTCAATTTTGTCAATTTTGTCAATTTTGTCAATTTTGTCAATTTTGTCAATTTTGTCAATTTTGTCAATTTTGTCAATTTTGTCAATTTTGTCAATTTTGTCAATTTTGTCAATTTTGTCAATTTTGTCAATTTTGTCAATTTTGTCAATTTTGTCAATTTTGTCAATTTTGTCAATTTTGTCAATTTTGTCAATTTTGTCAATTTTGTCAATTTTGTCAATTTTGTCAATTTTGTCAATTTTGTCAATTTTGTCAATTTTGTCACTTTCGTCAATTTTGTCAATTATGTAAATTTTGTCAATTTTGTCATTTTTTTCATTTTGTCATTCAGGTTTTTTTTCTATAAAGTTATTTTAAAACGCTTACATTATTTGCTACAGCTTCAGCATTTAAAATCCGAAATTTGAATTAGATAATCTCAGTTAAAGTTCCGAAAACTAATTAAAAAATTTTCTGATTTAGCTTCAAAATTTAAAATAATTTCATAAATTAATATCAGTTTTCTTAAGATTCTGTATTGAAGAGCAGAATCGTTTGAAGGAGTGATTCAGATTACAAATTAATACTATAGAATTCGACAATCGTCGACAACATTAATAGAACTATAAAGATTTTTTTATTTCTTGAAATTCACATTTGAATTTAGAACATGATACAAACATAAGAATTCAAATCAAATTCAGTTCAGGGATAAAATAGACAAAAATATAACAGAATTCACAATAAAGAGTTTCAAATAAAAATCCAGTGCCAGAGCTAGGTTCAGTCATCCAGATTAAAATTCAAATTCAGTCTTTTAAACACAAAAATCAAAACTATCTTAGGAAATTGAATGGATAACACTAGGGGACAGAATTTTTAGTGCCTTTGCTTTAAAAACTGTCCCAGAGTGTTTCAAATCCACACATTCATACCATTCCGAAAAAAAGTATACGAATTCAAAAAAATCAATCCTATCAATCTGAATTAACATCATTTTCAGTTCAGCCAAAGTTCCCCGGTAAGCTCTCGTGTCACCGAATGGTAACCGTTTTATTTACTTTTAGTGTTACTTGAATATTGATTTATTCAGGGGGGTGAGGTAAGCACGAACATTCGCCGAATGGAATTTCCACATCGTGTTTCAATTTCAGGGCCATCAGCCTTCGGGAATTCCTCCGGGCAAACAACAACTCAACTCCTTGAGACGAGTTTATTAAAACAAGAAAGAAAAACACACCCCGAAAGTAAGCTTGGGAAAAAAGGTGGCTTTGAATAACGAAATAATAACCTCGCTCTAAGTCGCGCGATGGCGTTAGCACTCCTTATTTCTGAACTTTGGGTTTTTTGTATTTTTTTTTTCAAGGTGGAAAACTTGTAGCGTGGGTGTCGATTTTCTTTTTCCGTGTCGAGATTCGTTAACATTTGAGAACAATTGAAATTAATAGCTCCTTCCACGGTTTGTGTGGTTGCTTTTGCGTGATTTTCTTCTTTCTTTTTTAGCAATTTTTTGCTTTCTCTCTCCCTTTCAATCAACTCCAAATGAAAAGAAAGCAGCAGCAAAACATGTTTATGATCCGGTGCTGAACACCTTCGGGTTGTTTGGAATTATGGAAAAGTGGAACCCATCGTAAGGAGCTAATGATGATGACTGGCGGTTTCTTCACAAAGCAATACCATTCATTAGAAGTGTTTGATGAAGGCTTTGACCTTCCATCAAAGAACAGAACTCTAATAAATAGTGACCTGATTTTTTTCAATATTTTGAGACTCATTGTTGTCCGATTGTTTTCTATTCCATCCTTGAAGATGAAACGTTCAGAAATTTTCCAATCCAAGACTGATTACACAGTTAACTGAAAACATTCTTTTCGATAGACTTTTTTGAATGGAAAAATCAATATTCGCTAAGCTCTTCGTTTGATTGAGCCTGTTTAATCAGAGACTTCTCAGGCAGATTGAATAATATTTATCTTGTTACATCGGGAAGTTTTGACACATCTTCGGGAAGTTTTCTAAGCCCCTCAATAATGCCATCAAGCTCCCAACAATGAACTTGTAATCCTTTCAGCGAGTGAACCGATTCGCGCGACTCGCTGCAAAAGTCGACCCCAGATGGCAAGATGACTGGGCCCCAAGCCAGGCCAATCCTTTTACCTGAAAACGCGCGCGCCCGGGAGTGCAAATTTTGTGAAAATTTGATATTCATAACGTGCTTTTCCGCCGGTTTTTCTCCCACTCTCCTTCTGATCTCATTTCTTTTTTCGCGGGAACCGAGGACCAAATTTGATAAACTTAAGTTTTTGTTTCACCTCACAGCGTCGTTGGCAGCTGTCCGATTTCCCTTCATCTTCCACCATTTTTCTACTCGATGAGTGCTGGGGAAAAAATCACCTGGACCAAAGTTTTAAGACCCATTCTGCAGCTTCCGGCCGAAACTGGGAATGAAACAAGGGCAGGCCATTTAATCCTTTCATCGCCCATGAAGAGAGCCCGTTCGTTGTGTTTTTTTATTTTCACCTCAGCAAAACAGGCAACCGACCATGGGCACCTGAGCTGAATTAAGGAAAAATTATTGTGAGCAATTTCGTTTCCCGGCAGGAGGCTTAACCGTACATTAGCACAATGTTTCTTGTGGACTATCAAAATCGATTCGCTGGATGAGTTACGTGAAAATTATCTGATTCCATCATTTTTTTAAGTTTATTATCCTATGAATGAACATAATTCAATTTGGCTGTATCTATAAAAATGACAAATTCAGTAAAAACTGTCAAAAGATTCAATTCGATATTTATATTTTTTTCTCAAATTTCCTTAAGTATCCAAGGCTGATCGCAGAATATTTATTCAATTCTATTTCAAAGATATTTGATATTAAGTTTGCGTGCATTTCCCTGGCCTAAAAAATTGCCCGATTTCAATGATTTTCAATCTATTGTATAGATAATTTATGCTTGTTTCTCAATTTGTTAAATAACCAGTAGCTAATTCCAAATGAAAAACAAATATGAAAAAGATAGCTCGTTTTTTTAATGTTTTTGACTTCTGATAGGTTCCTTATGTTGCGCTGATTTTATGTTTGAGATGGTCAAGAATTAATCTATTCATGGATTTAAACATATCTGGGGGTCCAAAAGAAGTTTTTTCCGCTATCCCGGAACTTCCGGTAGAAACAAAAATCTGACTTAAAAAAGAAACAGCATTTTGTCTTGGCATCGCTGTGTCTTGTTTACCAATACCTCGTTTTTTTCTTTATTCAAATTTTAGTTTTTTTCGTTAATTTGATTTTCATTTTCATTAAAAATAGTTGGTTTTTCCTACACCTAAGTTTTACAGTATATTTGTTGCGCGTGTATCATCTGCGTGACTTGGCAGCCCTTGGTCGGAACGTAGCGCCAGTCTGTCAGCTTGGAGGGACTCAGAATTTCTCCGATTCAGAAGCCGACGAACGGCTGATAACGTCGTTGATCGGATTCAATCCAGGAGGGAACAGTTCGAGAACCACTCCAGTAGAAAATTGGATCAATAGGAAGGGAATAGTTGTTGCTAACGGTATGACTCAGGTTCGCTTCCAAGACTGCTGCCTTCAGTTCAAGCCGTAGAATAAAAAGAAGTTTTATCGGAGCTACTTTCGATGGAGCCATCACCAACGAATACTTTACGATATACAAACGAATTCTTAGATACGCGATGCTTCCATACCCATTCTCCCCGGAAAGCTGTATTTGGCCAAATCGGTCAGAAGGTGTCGATCCATAGTTACATGGGTACCGCAAAGGAAAACACGTCGTTCTGTGTGTCCCACATGATGCCGAGAACTCGTTCGTAATCCATCACCTTGTCTTGGTTCAAATGGATTGACTCTCTGGAGCCACCACCCACTCCCAAACTTCGAAGAACAGCTGTAGAATGAGACGTCCAGTTGGTGGTCTCGGATCCACCTTTTGTGTGGATTCAACGTACCTCTCTGGTTTGCTCGATGGCTTCCTCTTCGGTGTCGAAGCTGTCGTAGTAGTCATCGACGTAATGGCGGTGAATGATAGCTTGTACTGCTGTTGGATAACGAGTGGAAAACTGCAGGGCATTCAGGTTCTTGACGTATCGCGCCGAGCCTGGAGAACTGGCAGCGCCGGAGGTGGCCACGTCAATGACGAAAACGGAAGGATGATCGTCTTTTGGGAACCGGAAGAGAAACCTTTACGCCTGCTTGTCTGCGTCTCTAATTCGGAGCTGATGGTACATCTCTTTGATGTCACCTCCGGCAACTTATCGCTCTCAAACTTGCTGATGACTGCAGAAAGTGATGCCAGTGATGCGACTTGGCTGCCGCATCCCACACTGAAAGTACCTTATGAGGTTTCTTTGGATTCAGCACAAAATTAAGAGGAAGATACCACACGGAAGAAGGATTGGTATTCTTCAGCTCTTCTGCCGTGGCCTTATGACAGTAGCCTTTGGCCAGGTAGTATTCAATCTGCTGGTTTTTTTTTTTTTTTTTTTTATGTAGCGGCCCACCACACTCCCCCACACCAAAAAGCTCGTATGAGCCCCCTGGTAATGGACGCTACTGTTCTCAGCACGTCTGGCAGCAAACGAAAAGAGAATAAAAATACAATACGCGAGCAAATTTTACTCATGCTGAGAACTCAAAATTTTAATTAATTGCGAGGAAATGTGACGAATACTATTTAAACTAATTTACGCTATGAATCTCAATGGAAAAAAGATTTCCTTTGAAGAGATTCATGTTTGAGACAAACAAAATTTAAACAAAATAGATTATACTAGAAGTTACAAGATATTTTACATTTTAAAATTAAGGTTACACTAAATTTAAGCTACATAATTAAAAATATCATAAAAGCTTGCTTTGTTCGATTTATTTAACGACTAATTTTTTCCTTAAATATTTGAAGCAGTTTGTTTTTGAATATGGATCTACTATTTATTTCTTTAAGATCATTGGGTAAGATGTTATATTTGGTTGGTCCGATGAAAGAAATTCGTTTCTGCCCTAAAGTTGTAAACGACCGACAGGGTTGTAGATAATTAAAAAAACGGGTATTATGTGTTCTAATAGCTGTTGTAAAATTAATGTTCTGGATGGTATTTGATGAGTGTATGTTGTCAAAGACGTACATTATGGTTTGGAAATCGCAAAGATCAGCTATTGGTAAAATGTTATGAGAAATGGATGAATAAATAAGTTTTGTTGAGTATAGCATAGGGAGGTTGTAAATATTCTTTAAACATCTGTTTTGCAATGATTGAAGCTTTTGTAGATGTGATTGAGACGCTCGACCCCAGACTGAGATAAGATAATGTAAGACTGAGTGGATAAAAGCATAATAGAATTTCAATAAGACATGTTTAGGCACAAAATTTCGTAACCTCCACAGAACACCACAAAGCGGGGAAATTCGTTTTTCAAGATTTCGTATGTGACAATTCCACGAGAGAGTATTATCCAGATGAATACCTAAGTATTTGAAGGTTTTTACTTCTTCTATAACAAACTGGTTCATATTTGGATCTCTATGTGGTGGTAAAACTTTCCTGGACGAGCGAAATATCATATATTTGGTTTTTGTGTAGTTTAAAGATAGTAAGTTGCTGTTGAAATATACAGATAGTAATTGTAAGTCATGTTCCAGGTTATCAATTATAGTATTCGGAGATTTCCCTGTATAGAATAGTGCTGTGTCATCAGCGAATAGCCTTGCTGTGCCAATAAGTGGGAGTTTACATAAATCATTTATATACAAAAGAAAGAGCAGAGGCCCTATATTGCTGCCTTGTGGAACGCCTACGCTAATGTTTCTCATATCACTCTCTGTTCCTTGCATTACTACATATTGCTTCCTATCCGAAAGATAACTCCGAATTAAATCATTTGCGATTCCCCTAATACCATATTTGTTTAGTTTTTCCAGAAGAATTCCGTGATTGAGCGTATCAAATGCTTTCTTTAGGTCCAGGAATAAAGCACCAACTATATTTTTGGAATCGATGTCCTTAATTATGGAATCCACGAGTTCAGAGATTGCGATAAGAGTGTTTGATCCTGCTCTGAATCCATATTGCATACTGTACAGAACATGGTTGCAATTAAGAAAATTTGTTATTCTATTTACCAGAAGTTTTTCAAAGACTTTACTAAAAACGCTGAGACTTGAAATTGGTCTATAGTTATTAACATCTTCTGGATCACCCGATTTGAATATAGGAGTCACTCTTGCAATTTTAAGGCAATCTGGGTACGTTCCAGATTCAATTATTAAATTGAAAAACTTTTTCAAAATGTGAGAAAATATAGTACTATTATTTTTTAACACACTTACGGGAAAACTGTCGGGCCCACAGCTTTTTTTGTTTTTAAGGGTAATAATGACAGAATTGACTTCGGTTTCATCAGTAGGTTGCAGAAAAATTGAGTTTTGGATTTCATTAATATTGGACAAAACATCATATTCAGTTTCAATGGGTATTTCCTTTGCAAGATCTGATCCAATCGATGAGAAATATTTGTTAAACTTATCACCAACACGTTTTTGACCTGTAATGAGTTCTTCGCCATCTGTAAGAGTGATCGGTGAAGATGTTTTAGATTTCCCTAAAAGTTGATTTATATTTTTCCAGAGTTTAGAGTGGGTAGTATCATTCAGTAATCGTTCATAATACAGCCTTTTACACGTTTTCTTTTTATTACAAAGTTTTTTGTTTATGAGTTTAAGCATTTCTTTAAGGTTATCATCATTATGATGATTTTTTACTCGTTTCAAATAATTATCTTTTAATTTTATTAGAGCCCATAGGTCATACGACATCCAAGGACAGTATCTACGCTTCAGGTTTATTTGTTTAGAAACTGTTTTTGTACACTGCTTCAACATTCGAGTGTAAGTAGATGTTAATTCTACAATTCCGCTGTTCACATTGTCTCCAGGGACAAAAGAGCTAAGATAACTCGTAAATAGGTTATTAAGTTTTGAATGATCCGTAATATCTTTTTTTAAAACCATACTATGTCTTTCTGATAACATTTCGAATAATGTGAGAATTTGCGAGTGATCACTTTTATCAGTAAGTATCGTAAAATTTTTGAGGCGTTCGATATCTTTAGTTTTACATATCACATGGTCTAAAATATTTTGACTTTTCGGCCTAGTTGTGTAAGAATTTGTACAAACGAAGCTGAAAGATTCTAATAATGATTTGTATCTTCGCACAATATTTGTATTTACAAGGTTTACAGGAACATTCAAATCACCGACAATAAGGCAAGAGTGCGAATCAGGCGTAGATGCGAGAAGAGATTCAAGCTGAGCACATAACAAGCTGAAAGAATATGCGGGTGGTCTGTAAATTCCGTGGACGTCGACAATTTGACCACATAGAGATATTTCTACACTAATTCTGTGATACCCATCGCAGGTTGTGATCTCCTTTGTTTTGAAATTTAGATCTTTATTAATGAACATTGCCAATCCACCATAAGGCTGGTCTCTACACGAAAAGATTGAAATAAATCCGGGTATGTTATAAATGGAACAATTCTCTTCAGTAAGCCACGTTTCACTAATTACAACTACATCAACTGCAACATCCAACTGTTCGATTGTCTCAAGGAGACTATCAAATTTTTCCAATTTGTTCATACTGCAAATATTCCATTGTAAGACCCTAATGGTTTTATTGATTCTTGATTTATTAATATTAAGGCTAGTATTGTCATTCCTTCCACTAATGTTTAAATTACTAACAGTATTATTATTATTACTATTGTTTCTTCTATTTATTGTATTAAAACTATTAAAATTATTGCTATTATTACTAGTATCATTATTATTCTTATTATCATTATTGCTAATATTATTATTTTTATTATTATTAGTATTTTTATTGTAATTATTATTATTATTATTATTACTAATATTATTACTATTATTATTTATATTATTATTTTTATATTTATTATCATTATTATTATTATTGCTATTAAAACTATTTTCATTTTTGCTATTACTATAATTAAAATAAAAGTTTTGACTCTTACAGTACATGTTAAAATCTTCTACGCTATCATGAATTTTATTTATAACGGTTTCCATTTTCATTTTTAGTTTCAAGTTTGTTCTGAGTAAAAGGAACTCAAATATCTAGTTCCTCTTGCGCTTCGGAGAAGGCGTATCTTTTTGGCTTAGTGATGTATCATTATCCGCTTGAATCAGATGCTTGCTGAGAAAATTGTTCAGTTCCATTTTACTTCTTATCGATATGGGTTTAGAGTCTTCGTGTTTTTTTATTAGTATAGCGCCACCCCTACCAGGCCAAATATATTTCATTTTAAGCAGATCCTGAGACTCACGGAGCTCAGTTAATATTTCCATAGCTAACGGAGTTAATTCATCACGAATTGAGATATTTGTTGCTTTACCATTAAACAAAAACGAAGGGTCTATTGTTGTTGAGGAAAGTTTACCGAAACTACGCTTTTTACTAAAAATTTCTTCCTTAATTACGGAGCTTTTAAGGGAAAATTTCATTGGAGGAATAGTATCTTGGGTGTTTTTAGAGGAATAGAGTCTTACGGCATATTCGATATGTTCTTTATTTAAATCGTAGCCAAAAGCACTGCAAGTTTTACAAACCGTTTCAAGAGTGTTCTCGTTCTTAGAAACTGGTAAACCAAAAATCATGCAATTTTTCGATACAGCATCTCTGTTTACTTTATCCAGATTTTTTTCAAGCTTATAAACTTCATTTTTTAGGTGTGAATGTTTTTGTTGAAGATCTGATACTTCTGTTTCTAAAGCCTCGTTACGGGATTTCAAGTCCTGGAAGTCTGTTTGAATCTCTTCAAACTTCGAGGACAAGAATTCCTGAGAGGACTCTATGGCAGATGTAACGGATTTCATTTCTGTTTTTAGGGAGGAAATTTCTGTTGCCACGGCGTTTTGTATCACTTCTTTAATTTGACTATTTATGCTGTTTATGATAGTGTCCTGATCATTTCGTTGCCCGATAATTTTAAAATATATGTCCGCACAGTTTGGATCGCAAAAGAATTGTTGTTTTTTAATTTTACGTGCTGCACTGCCTAATATGTTTTTGCAACGAAGATGGACACTTTTAAAACAATAAGCGCACGTTAAGACTCGATCAAGACAATTTTCTACGTTTTTACATTCAATACATACTACACCCGTTTCATCATCCATTTTCACAAAACAAACTACAAACAAAAAATTCAAGGAATAAAAAAGTCAAAACTTGTTTAAAAAATAAAATAAAACTAGAGGTTAAAAGCAATCAGTAGATGAATAAAAAATATTAATACAAATTCACAGATTTAATAAATATGGAAAGGTTGTCAAGTAATAAAAAAAATTAAAATTTAAAAACTATTACTATCGAACACTTTTTCGAGCAAATCTTGTTCACAACAATTTAAAGTACAGAGATTTGAGGGTTTTTTTTAACTGTTTATGAAAGAAAATACAATTTTGCAATAAAAATCATAAGCAACCAGATATAAATTTTGATTTCACAATCATAAAATTCACAACAATTTGATTTGCTGGGTACTGAGTAAGGTAGGTATGTTTATACTGAGACATCAGCATGTAGCGAGACTAGCCATGTGTGCTACTGGTCAGCGCAAGAGGGCAGGTTTTTTTCTATCGCTTATTAGTGCGGCTAACGTTTGCCAGATCTACACCGCTTGGCAAACGAGATTGACTAACAAGCCAAGCAAGTGCTAGAACCACAATCTTAGAAACAATACACTTGAACGAGACAGCAATAAACAAACAACTATACACACCATCAGTATGATGCTCCCATCAGCAGAAAGCGAAAGAAATAAAATCTAGTGAAAAAACACCAGAAAAACTAGTGAACCCGATCAAGTGAGCTACTTGCAGTAAGCACAAGCTATATTGAACAGCTTTTGCTAGGTGCTACTGGTGTTCGCTAAATCTACACCGCTTGACGATCGAGATTTACTAACAGGTCAAGCAAGTGATAGAATCACGAGATGAGAACAAAGGCCCTAGGTTGCAGCTGATTTATCAGGGATCGTACATCCGCGCGCAGCGCACAAGCAAACAAGTGAAGTCAATAAGGTATATTAGGCTTAACACTTGGTTGGTTGACCGCTCCGTCGTGGAACAGCAAGACAAATATGTAGATATGAAAATATGAAGGTAAAAAAAAAGGGAATGAACAGTGGGATATAAACAGTGGGATACGCACTCTACTCACCGGGTGAATGGAATGTGTACTTTACTGTCGCTCTCACTTCTATTGCAAGATATAATTCACTTCACTAGCACATAATTTGATTGTTGTTAAATTTACACATTGCAAAGGCATTTATACATGCAAGATATATCAAAATGCCACTGTTTCACTTATCTTTGGAATAATGAGTAAAAGTGTATTTTAAAACACATTAAACATATAGAAAATAACATTTAAACTAAGGCGTAATCAAAACAAGTAAATCGAACAAGGCAAGTGCTGCCAGAATGAATGGTTCACGTTCTATTTCATATGCGGCTCTCGTTGAAAACGTCGTTCCAGGCTTTTCAGTCGGTTCAGCGCCATCGGATAGCTATCTGGAAAAACAGGCTCCTGTTTCCAAAGTAGCCCCGTTTCGAAGCGGTCTCCTACTGGGACAGTTGTCGATTCAATCGTGTTACGCACGGGCCCTCCGGATTTCCTCCGATTCTATGGGGTAGCCTTGTGCTACATGAAGCTCTTCCTGAGCGTACTGCTCTGCCATCAGATCGTGAAGCTGACGATTATTCAAGCTTTGAACAAGATGATGGTTCGAATAGTGATGCTGCTGCTGCTGCTCCAGTCTCGAACCAGGACCGTAGATTGCCCAACCCAAGGCTGAACACGTACGGATATCGGTTCTCCCGGGGCACCAACCTTGGACTCCAGAGAGGCGAAAAGATTTAGGTTGTCGAGGCCTATAAGAACTTTGGGAACTTCCATTTTGGTACTCGACAAAGGAACTCCGTCTGAGTGGTGATATTTTTCTACGATGTTTCTGCAAGAGGTCCTATGTAGAGGCAGCTTCAGTTCTCCGACAGTGTAGGCCAGAGTTGCAAGATTTCAGATAATCATTTAAAATTGATACTCACCGTGATGAGTATCAATTAAGCAGCACAATGAATTTCGTTTTGATACTCAAAGCTTTCGATGTCAAACGAAATTCGCTGAACATCACATCTAGAAAAAAAATCACAAATCCAGAATCCCATTAGAGAAATCTTCAGCTATATTCCCCACTTTTTCCCCTACTATTTTTTGACGGCAGTTAAATTTGTAACGAATCTATGGAATATTTGAATGTGATTAGCTTTTCACACTAGCGGCACGCCAAGTTGAACGACTCCAAACGCTTTGATATAAAAAAATAAGAGCGCTTTAATGATTGGAGTTTATTGAAACTTTTTAATAACGAAAGTGTTAAAGCTCGTGGTACCTATATTTTAAAAAGTGTCTATGTACACAACACACTACCTTACAAATGTTGAGAACTACACTTTAATTTTATAATATTATTTGCAAATACGGCACTTTGGTACTAAACAATTTATAACATAATTTCATAGTCAAGACGACTTAAATAAAAAAAAAATATAAAATTCAGCCGTTAACGCTTTGTTGGTTTTCAAAATTAAAAGCAACAACATAATATGAGATTGAAAACAACATTTCTAAGCGATTTGAAACCTGTAAAATATGCTTAGTTAGCTAAGCATAGAATACATTAATAGAAAAATCGATATTTGTTTTAACTCTCAAGGGCTGAAATTTTTACAAAAAAAAAAAAAGATCAAAACTCAGACTTTTTTAGGTTTTTTTTTGTATTTTCTCGGCTGTTGACATACAAAAAAATAACATATGTTGAACTGTAATATGATTACATTCATCAAATTTCATGCGGTCCCTTCTACAGAGCATGTTGTGTACGAGTAAAGGATATCTAAATTTGGAAATATTAATAACAAATATGCATCTTTACATTCAGAATTAAAATCTACTTTTTTATACACATCAACTAAATGAAAAATTTAATTATAGAAGCCGTGATGTCAGTGATAAGCCTTAGTTTCAACTTTTATTTAATTCTCTTTTCAAACGATCTTTTTTTAAACATCCTTGGTCCTTGACATCCTTTCTCTGTTCCAAACTACTCATTGGTGGTGCAATTTTCTGCACCACTTTTGACAGTAATAGTCACTTAGAGACTTTAAAAGATCCGGAACAACCGTAGAGAAAACCAATTTTCGAAACCAATCTTAACATTCCCGATTTCACAAAAACCACTTCAAAATGATGTACTAGGCTGTGAATGATCAATTAACAGTCTAAACTAGCCATTTTACTAAAATTGAACAGTGTTTTTTCCAAGGGTTTCATGAATTTCTTTTAAAGAGCATTTTTAAACGTACTCAAAAATCGTTAAAAAATCCAGCTATGATTTAAAGAACAATTCATTTCTGATGAATGTTTCTAAAAGCTCATAAGATAATAATCAAAAAATTAGAAGTAATGCGGCTTAACAAAAGAAGCGATTTTACAATTACTCCAAATGGTAGTACAAAAATATTTGATCAATCTTAATATTCAATGGCACATTATTATTTCTGTCATATTATTTTTTCTATTTAGAATTCTATAAATCTTCTGGATACGCTCTTAATAGAATAAGTGAATTTATCGGACATTAGATAGGCTAGTATGAATCATATCCTACTTTTTGGTGCAACGATCATGTTTTCTACTTCAGAAATTTCCCACAGGGAATTTCAAACATCACGCGAGTCGAGATAATATTTGAAAAAGATCTGTGAGCCGGTGCAAATAAAACCGGCTTTCCTTCTCTTGAAAAAGAAAATCTTTAAAATGCATAAAAAATCATTAAAATGTCTTTTTTAAATTGAAATAAAAAAGATTAACCGTTAGGAAAGAAGCAACAAACCGCCGCTTTCATTTGAAAGGGAAAATTTTGATATTTCTTTATTACTTTTTATTTGGTTCATAAATGCTTTTCATATGTGGTCGATTCCAGCCGGTTGCATAAGCTGGGATGCCATGCGTTTTAATTGGAATGGTTTTTCGTTGGTAACAATCTTTTTTTAATTTTTATATTTTAAAATTTAATTTGTTTGAGAGATCAAGAAACTATTTTCTTCATTTATATTAAACTCTACATAGCTACCTATAAATTTCAATTTCATTTTTAAGGTTGCCGCTACAAGTAAAAGCAAAGCATAGCTCGAATTCCATAAATAAAATTATAAATTTTTTTTCTGCAAAATTGACAAAAAAAACTTTCGGTAATTCAAAGATACTAAATTTGTAAAATTAGGCCTGGTGGATCCTTATAATTTTAATTCTGAATTTTAGTGTTTTCCAGCTTAGTTGTCTTTGCGGTACTTTTTGTGATAATATTTATAATAGTCAAATATTTAGCTATTCAGATTTTGCTAACTTTTTTTATAGTTTCTTGTAATGTCCAGAAGATTTGAGATGTTTTTTCTGGCAAGCACATTAAGCCATTGGGGGTTTTTTGAAGAATTTTGAGCATGAGCATTACAATGTTTGCGGTTCTTTTCCATGATTGCAAAACTTTGCATCAACGTTTTTAAGAGATTCAAAAGTACATTACTGTAGGAAATACAATTTCATAACTTGCATGTCTTTAATCCTCTGAATACGAGCGAGACTCATCACCATATTTGGTCAAAAAAACTTTTTGCTCATCCTGTAAAACTTTCATTAAACGAAGACATAAATATTATAATCAGATTCTTACAAATCATGATAATACATTCTTCAGAAAGATGTTCTAAAATCAAAACTTTCATTCATAATCAACGTTAACGTTTCACACTGAGATTCAAAAAGGAAGAACCTCACTCGATAAAATCTTATCTGAACGAGATTTCGCAACTTTGCTTAAGACAGAAATAAAAAAAACGAATTCTTATCATCAACCTGATTGTACTGAGCTTTTAACAGTATGTTCTCTATAAAAATGTTTAAAAAAGTATAACTGGCCTTTAACATTCATCAAGTATAACTGAAAGTTTTTAAAAAAGTCGTGGTATGTTCAGCTTTTTCTGAACTATAAAACTTGTTTCATTGTTTCATTGTTCAAGAGCTTGCACAAATATTATTCCATGGCATCTCTGCCTTCCAAAAAGTAGATTTTCTGCTCGTGATTCTCAGTCTGAGAAAGCGTTGACATACAAGACAAGAACCGTTTGTGATACTCACGATGATATTACCTAACATCACACTGAGATTCAAAAAGGGAAAATCTCACTCAAAAAAATCTCAATCTCATGAGATTTCGCAACCTTGGTGTAGGCAGACGACATCATGAACTTTCTACGAGAATCCACTGCAGATACCAGTAGGTCGATATTTCTCGAACTAGCTTCATTTCGCTTAACATTTCCTGTCCACACGATGACCAGGGGTTCCGGAGCTCCCTTGACGCCCAACGAATTTGCAAGAGAGCCCTGAACAAGTGTTGCTGAAGCCCCCTCGTCCAGGAACGCCTTGAACCGCCTGTAAGGGATTGATTTGTCGTGTATTATATATATTGCACTGGGGCCTCCCTATTCGCTTACTTCTCGACAATTTGACAGAAACGGTGATCTCTTTCCCTCTCTTCTCTATCTCACTCACTCGGAAAAAACCACGCAGTTTCAGGAGTGAGTGTTTCGACAGCAAGCTGATGAACATCCGCCAAGACTTCAGGTTGAGTAAAATAGTAACCGGAGATTTTCCATGGACCAGCAAATAGGAGTTCTACACCGCCTTTCCTCCATGATGCAAAGTAATCGGTATCATTCGGAAGATTGCGATATTATCATGTGGGTTGTACTCCGCCACGGTAACGTTAACAACTTCCGCGTTCCTGTGCAGCAGCGTGTGGTGATTGCCTTTGCAGCTCCGTATCTCGCACCGTACTTTGAAGGTGCACTTCATCCTCCCATGTTCACACAGACAAATGTAGCACAGCTTGAGTCTATCAACCAACTTTTGAGGATCCGGTAACGAAGTTGACGCCCCAAGTAACATTTATTTTTTTATAGCAGGCTACTAGATGAAGTTTTGGTTTTAAAAGGGACTTGAGGAGTCCAATAAAACTATCGGTGTTACTTGGGGCACAATCGTCAAAGAACCTTAATTTGTGGACTGTGCGATTGCACATCGGGCAGGGTTTTCTCGATCTCGCCGACATCGTATTCTGCACGACCGGAAACACTTAAGTGTCGTGTGCATTCACGCGCTCCTTCCTTCTGTACAATCGCCGTCCTTCCGCAACCACAGTGTTCTGCTTCCAGTTGAAGTCAGCCACCTCAGAAACTTCCGATACGATTCCTTCCATGAAATCGGTAAACATACGAAGATCAGTCCTGCCTCTCTTGATGCGTGCCCAATCCAATTGATAATAGGGTAGCAGCTTATCGACGAGTTCCGCCACCAGCATGAGGTTGGTCAAGTGGTCGTGTAGCCAACGTTTTGTTATTAGCGGTCTTACCAATTTGATAAGATAAACCGAAAGAAGCTGTGTGTGGTGTAAGGTCCGAAAATGTCTGCCGAAGAATCCTCGAATGGCTGCACTTCTTGTACAAAGATTGACTACTTTTGAACGTGCATTTAACTTCGTGGGCATTGATTACCTGGGTGCTGTTAGAGTCGTCGTCGCAATCATGCATCATGGCAATCCGCCGTTTTATCAGCCGCCGAGGTCCAGCCTCCGAATACTTCTCGGACAACGGGACGAACTTTCGAGGTGCGAAAAAGGAGATTATCCAACGAGTACGAGAAATTGGTGATGTTTGTGCTGATGAATTTACGACTGCTATCACGAGTTGGCACTTCATCCCACCTGGAATATCCCACATGGGAGGGGCGTGGGAAAGGATGGTGCGCTCGGTGAAGCAAGTCATGACCGCTTCAGACGACGAGCGTCGTTTGAACGACGAAATCCTCTTGACTACGCTTGCTGAAACTGAGGTCATGATCAACAGCCGGCCCCTGACTCTTGTAACCATGGACGAAGTGATGGGTGCACTTTGTCCAAATGTCTTCCTGCGAGGTTCCGCTCCCAAAGAGCCGCATGAAGTCATTAAACCTACGCATCCTGCAGAAGCACTTCGGGATGCTCACAAGAGATCGCAGCAGCTGTCCGACGAATTATCGAAGCGATGGATTAGAGAGTACGTGCAACAACACAACGACAGTCAACCATCGGTCCAAGTGGTTCTCCGAAACAAATCCTCTCAAGAAAGGGGATCTCGTATACGTGGTCGAAGGCAGTCGACGCAAAGCATGGGTTGAGGAATCATCGAGGAGCCGATCGTTTCTGGTGACGGAAGAGTCAAGCTTTGATACCCACTACTGGTGGTGTTTTTCGACGTGGAACGGCGAATCTGGCTGTACTAGGTATTGCTGACAGAGTCCAGACGGTGGGTCCGGAGAGTGCCGTACATCATGGAACTTTTGAGACTGGTGGTAGCGCTGATCCGGGGCTCCAGACAGAGGATCCGGACCAGGTTTACGGGTGGGAAACTGTTGAGCGTGTATCAACTGCGCGACTCGGCAGTCCTTATCAGAATATGCGCGCGAGATAGGCCATCACGAATGGGCGAAAACATAAACAAAAACAGGCAGGAGATAGTTGGAAATTTGTAGCGTGTGAAGTACGGAATATTAAAATTAAAAATTATTTCCTAATCCTAATAGTACGGATATTTCTTAATACTAGTAGTACGGAAGTGACTGGTCAGGAGTTATTTAAACCTCTAAAAGGTTAAACAGTGAGTACAGAACAAATCCGCAGATGAAATTGTTTGCTAAATTTAATTAAAAACACACAGGTCACGTACCAGGAAATTAACCTACAAACCAGTTTCAGGACGATCTAAATCAGCTTTAATAATAATCAAACAACTGTTTTGTAACTCGTAAATAGTTAATTTATATTCTAAAATAGTTATCCTAACAATGATGATCCTAAAACTAAGGTTCCGGACTGAAATTAAAAAGCTATAGTCATTCGCCGATCCGAACAAGCGCGAGCAAGTGTGAGAGCCCGAGTAAAGTCTGCTTCATTTAATATTGGAACACAAACAATTGCGTGTAGTTCAGTCATTTATTAACGAATTCATAATTTGTTTTTCATACAAATGTAGCATTTTCTTTACTCTTTCATAAAAAAAAAATTAAAAAAATTATTCATTGCTGTTTCGAAGAAATTCTCGTACTTTTCCCGTAATACGGCACATTAGGCGGCGCACACCCTTTTCGTCCACCGTTTTGGCGATTTGATTCCACCAGTTCTTCATTTGAGTCATGTTCCTAACAAGTTTTCCCTTTGCCTTAAGCCTCCGCTTCGTGATTGCCCAGTATTTCTCTATCGGCCGGAACTGGGGGCAGTTTGGGGGGTTGAGGTCCTTCGGTATTACGCTGACCCCGTTCGTTGCGTACCATTCCATAACCGTTTTGCTGTAATGGCAGCTTGCGAGGTCCGGCCAAAACATTACTGGACGGTCGTGGGCACGAATAAACGGCAGAATCCGTTTCTGTAGGCACTCTTTTTTGTAGACTTCTGATGTCATTGTCTTGTCAGTGAGAAAGACTTTGGTTTTCTGTCCACAACTGCATATCCCCTGCCAAATCATGTACTTGCGGGCGAATTTATCCGCAAACACGAACTTAAATTTTGCAGGTAGGAGAGAATTGTACAGAACGCACCAGCGAGGTAAGATGACCTACGCAACTAAATTGCTTAAATACACGCTACTATGACTTCACATTATGTATTTCTTCGCTCTTATTGTTTAAAAAAACCGGCTTTTCAGTTTTTTAAGTAAAAACGAGCACCATATAGACGTAAATTTGAAGATATTGAAAAACTGTATGGAGCTGGGTTAACCATGTAAATATTATCGCTTCCTATGCAAGGTCCTGTAAAAAAACTTATTTATACATTGAAGGAAAATGGCAGTTCCTTGAATGTTTACATTTATGGACTACCTAATGATTACGAAAAAATACATTAACTTGGCTTATTTTCTCCAAAAATACTAAAAATAATAAAAGAATCATTTGGGGTAAAATGCACTATGAAACTCTTCTAAAAATTGATGACTAATAAATAAAAGGACGTATTCATTATTCTCATCATTTAATAAAAAAAAAACAGGCCTTATTTTCGCAAGTCATGATAATTTGCACGTCCCAATTGAAAAAATATTGAATTTCAATGGAGTAAAAATCCCATAAGATGATTATTTGTAGAATTCATTACAACTTCAAACAATTACTATTTACTGCTTTTACCTTTTTCATAATTTAGTCAAGGCATGAAAACCATAACAAAACGCGAATGCTGGGATGCCAGATGCAAATATTTCTCTGTTATAGCTTTTTTTGCAGGTGTAATTGTACAAAACAAAGCTAAGAAAAAGATTTTACTAATGCTACTTTGAAACAAAATTTACTCGAAGAACTCTTTTTTGATATAATTTTCAACACAATTATCATTAATCATCAGTTCATGTTAACATTCGCAAATCTACAATGATCACAACGAAATAATCTTTTAAGTATACTTTTATTAAAAAAAAATCATGAAATGAACACCAACCTACATGATACGTTATTCTTAAAATGTAAAAACAACAACTAGTTTTCCCCCCAAAGTTGGAATTATAAGCAGAGATTTTTGAATTTGAAAAAAAACGAACACTTGGCATCCCTGCTGCAGATGACAAAAACAATGAAACTTACATAGTGAGTTTTGCAAATTTTATGATGGACAAAATTCAAACTATTCTCCAATCGAAGTGAATTTTTCATAGAATTATTGCCTGGACATTGCGATTTATCAAAATTAATTGGAGAATTAATATCAGTTATCGTTCATCAAAATCGTATCGTATATTTGCTTTTATTGTATTATTTTGAGTAGAATATAAAACATGTTTTTTGAATGCTTTTTCCCACTGTGATTTCGTACTGCTATTCGCAGTGGTTTGTTTGTTTACATTCTAGAAGTGAAGTTTAATTTTAAAAAATGGGACGAAACTACGTTCGAAAAACAACGCGGCAATCCTGGACGAAATCCAGTTTGAAAGCGGCTATTAAGGCGATTAGATTGGGCGTATCCATATCTGCTGCATCCAAGCTTTACGCCGTACCGAAAAGGACTTTGCTGCGCTATCAAAAAAGGCAAGCTGAAAACGGAAAGTTTGAGATCTGTCGGATGGGTCGGTTTAAATCAGTATTTACACAACAACAGGAACTGGAATTAGTGGATCACACCATTCAAATGGCGAACAGTGGGTATGGACTAACACATAAGGACATCCGAAGAATAGCCTTCGAAAAAGCAGGAAAACTCGGTCTTGATCACCCGTTTAATCGAGGGAAAGAGCTAGCAGGATCGGATTGGCTACGATCATTCCTCAAAAGACACCCGGAACTTAAGTTGCGGAAGGCCGAAAATACATCTTTAGCGCGTATAAAAGGCTTCAATAAAAAAGCAGTGAATTCATTCTACCAGTTGCTTCGAAAAATCTTCTCTGAACATAATTATTCCCCGGAACAAATATGGAATGTTGACGAAACTGGATTTAGTACGGTAAGCTTAGTGTTTTACAAAAAAATTTAAAAAATAACATTATTTGCACTTTTAGGTTCAAAATAGATCACAAAAAGTATTCGCTAAAAAAGGACAGCGTCAGGTATCCGGAGTCTCATCTGGTGAAAGGGGCACGAACACAACCGTAATAATGGCTATGTCCGCGTCCGGCACCTTTGTTCCCCCTGCATTTGTATTTCCTCGAGCAAGAATGAACGATACCTTGAAAGTTGGAGCTCCTGAACGTTCTTTATTCATGTGTCATCCTAGTGGGTGGAGCAACAGCAACACTTGTAGTTTGTGGTTTGAACACTTTTTAGATTTTGTTAAACCAACAGCCGAGCGACCAGTGTTATTAATCTTAGATGGGCACACAAGTCACACTAAGAACTTAAGTTTTCTTGAACGAGCCAATGAGACTCATGTTAAAATTATTTGAATACCACCGCACACTTCACACAAGCTTCAACCATTAGATGTAGCTGTGATGGGTCCATTGAAAAAAATTTATTCCAGAGCAATGGACACCTTCCTTAAGCAAAATCCAGGAAAAGCAGTTAACGTGCAGAATGTTCCAGGTCTGGTTAAGGAAGCGATCCGTTGTGCAGCCACAGTGAAAAATGCTGTAAGTGGATTTCGTGCTACCGGCATTTGTCCATATGATGAAAACATTTTTTCGGATGACGATTCCGTTGCTGGTAAAGGTCTACTGGATGGAGTTGAAGAACAGGACGAGATCGATTGCGTAGTCTTCAAATCGGATAATTGTGCCGATACAGAACAGCCTTCAATTGAATTATCCCGAGGAGACAAACAGATAGTAAATGCATTAAATGAAATTGCTGAGTCTTCATATGAACCACTGCAGGTTAAAAAAGTCTTTTTCGACTCTGATGAGCCACTGCAAACTACAGCAACTACTATTAACTATGACGAACTGCAACTGTCTGAATCAGCTAACATTGACTGCTCTTCTTTCCAAGCAACTGGAATTTCGATGGCTGATGAAATATTTATTTTTGATCAAGATCAAATTATTATTGAGGTAAATAGTAGCGGTGAAAATCAGCAAATTTTGACACTAAGCTCTACCGAAGATGAAACTTCCATTATCACAGAGATTGTTGGTAGCGACACAGTAGGCTCATTGACTTTCGAGGAAATTCTTGAACTGGATCCCAATTTGTATTTTCAAGTTGGTGAAAACGGAGAAGTAACTGAGCTAATTGTGAGTGATGAATCAACGCTGGCAACCGTATCAGGTAATAATAAGTCTTTTGTTATTTGTTTTACTTATTTTAATATACATTTTTCTTATGAACAGACCTACATAACGATTCACTGTCATGCGATGTAGCTGGTGTAACGAAAAACTCAGTTTCGGCTGGATCGACTGCCAGATTGAAGAAAGCGAAGAATCCCGGTAAACGTGCTTCAAAGAGGAAGGCCTGTGCAGAAGAGCTGACATCAGTTGATTATCGAAACCAATTGAAAACTGCAAGTGCTACACAAACCATCAACAATATAAAAAAAAGAAATCGCAAGAATTCAAAATCTGACATTCTGAGTGATGTTCTGTGTGTGCATTGCGGAACTTTGTTCAGCTCATCTGTTAATGGATCCGGATGGAAGAAGTGCCTTCGATGCGATATTTGGTTTCATGAAACCTGCATTGGATCTGATTTTACTACCTGCAGCACTTGTTTTTGATTTGAACCTAAAATAAATGTGAGTGAAATATGAAATCTGTACAAACACGTGAAAAGAATCTATCTCCATATAAGGCGAATCGAGAAAAACGCGTTTGCAAAAAATACAACTTTTTTTAAATCGCTAATTAAAAATTACTTGGAATTTTTGTTTTTTTGATAGCTTAACGATTTTTAGGAGCATCCTGTATATGTTGGAATAGAGGAATATCAATTTTCATGAAAAAACAACGCGCTATCGTGGATAGAACCTAGCTCACGTAATATTTTATCTCCTTTGTTTATTCACCCTTTGCTATTTTCTCATTTCTAGCTTTAGTTTTAAGCTCGCGTTCATTTGCAACTATGTTTTTATTTTGAATAAAGTGTCAAATATTTACCAACACACAAGAAGGATCTATATCCATGATGGCGTATTGAGAAAAACGCGTTTTAAAAAAATACAACCTATTTCAAATCGCTAATTAAAAATAACTTGAAATTTTTTATTTTTATGAAAGACAAACGATTTTTAGAAGCATCCTCTATATGTTGGAATAGAGGAATATAAATTTTCATGAAAAAATAACGCGCTATCGTAGATAGAACCTACTTCACGTAACATTTTGTCTAACCTGTTCATACACCCTTTGCTATTTTCTTAATTTTAGCTTAAGTTACAAGCTCGCATTCATTTGTAACTATGTTTTTATGTTGAATAAAGAGTTAAATTGATTTTTTTGAGTTTGTTGGCGGATTAGTAGCGAAAAATGGTTTCGGAGTAAAGGGTGTATATCCATGTAATGGCAGTTCTGGTTTAAGAATGTTTATAGATCCTTTACTCAAATTGAGTTTTTAATGTAACGGAATATTATTTTCTCAAAAGGGTTTTACCGTTAAGTAGTGCAAGTGTTGGCCTATCGCGAGGTACTGAAAATGGTTTTTGTTTACTTTTGGAGATAGATCCTTTTCACGTGTTGGTACAGAAATGATTATTGACCTAAAAGTTGAACTATATATGTGAAATGAAATAAATGTTTTTTTGGCTTCGTAAGTAAAAGTTAATTTTTTTTCAAAAAAATTTATCCGAAGTGAAATTACTTAACTCGCAGAATAGAACCAAATTTCCCTGGCGGTATCACCATAAGGTGCATTTACGGCTACAAACAGGTTTATTCTTAAACTTTAGTCGAGTGTGGCTCGTTTTGGTGTTCTGTTATTTTATTTGGGTCAACTGAGTCACTTGCTCCATAGTATTGAAATATTTTGTCGTCACTGAAGTAACTGTGTCACTTCAAGGAACTGGACTGAACTTACAGAATAGGCCTCTTTGTAGCTTGATACCGTTAAATTATAATGACACCGTCAGAGAATATTTTGGCTTATTCTGCAGGTTGAGTAATAGCACTTTGTCGTTCTAGCTCCAGAAAGCGCTTGAGACAAGAAAACCCAGTCCAAAAAAGCTACTAAATATCATCCGACGTTTCTTGAATAAATTGCCAAATGCAACCTGCAAGACGTAGTGAAATTTTCCGAGTCATTCGTCACGCCAAATAAGTTTCGGATGCACAATTTGGATTGCTGCAACAAGAAACGCCTCATATTTTTCGAACAGAAGGAGACCTGTGAATCGGTGCAGTTATTCAAACGGAGAAACTACTTCGGAGTTTGAATAAGCTTAAGTGTTTTCAAGATTATTATATTTTTTAATATATCCTACTTTGCAAATCTGTCAAAATTGATCCAACAATTCACGATAACTTCCAAAGTAATAATCACATTCTGAAAGCTACAAGTGAAGTTTTGTTACATCATTGTTGCTTTTTCATTCTTGAAAATTATAGTTTGCTTCGATTTTATCACATTAAATCTTTCTAAGCCAACTAAATATAACAAATACTTATTAGTTGCTGCAGCTCAGATTTGTTCATAGTGGAAAACGGTCAAGATGTTTTGGTAGCTGTAATGAGTCGCTGGTTGCCCATGTTGTTCGCAAGACTCGAGGCACGTCTCAAGATCCCCGAACATAACGGGGGACCTATGATTCGTTGCTTCAATCAAAATAATGCAACCATTGTCCACTTTAAACTATGAGCAGTTGCGATTTTTCATAAAAACTACATGAAAATCGATAATGTTAGTATAAATTACCTAGTAAGCATATGGTATACAGTTGCCTTGAGCGCTTTACATGTTCGATGTTCTTAAAAACCATTTATTAGCGCTGTAAATTGCGTTTATGCTTAACTGGTGCGTTTTGTACAGTTCTCCCCTACATCCCCCCGAGCCGTCGCCAAATAAAATTTTTGACCTGGGATTTGCCCAAAGTCCGCCTTCACGTAGGTCTCATCGTCCATCAGAATACATCCGTTGAACTTGGTCAGCACTTGGTCGTACAGCTTTCGAGCACGGATTCTGGCCACATTGTTCTGATTCAGCGTCCGATTTGGCTGTTTGCTGGCTCGGAATGACCTTATTCCTTCCCGGAGACGAATTCGTCGCACCGTACTGTGAGCGGCCTAGAACTTATTGGCCAAATCGCGGTCTGAAAGATTGGGATTCCTCTTGACGGCCTTGATGACTTTCCCACGCAGTTTCCGGTCGACAGTTCCACTCCGACGCTTCGAATGCGGCTTCCGAGCCGTCGTCAATGTTTCCTTGTACTGCTTGATAACACGCCATACGGTATTTCTGGGCATTTTAAGCTGTTTAGCTAGCTTCGATGCCAACAACAATGGATTTTAAAGAAAACTGCGCACAATTTGATCTCTCCGTTCGGCTTCCATGGCGGTTGTTTACAAAATGCTATCGTTTGGTGTTATGACATAAATACATGGTGAAAGGTAATGAATTTCCCGACACGTGGGTGAAAAAAGTTTCCAAATCCGTCCACTAGGAGCGCCACAATGAGCAAAAGAATTTGTTCCAATATTAAATGAAGCTGACTTTAGAAGAAAACTAATCGTATGTTTTCAGCTAGCAATTGAATAGGACTCAAAATTATTAAAATATGAACTATTTTAGCTTCAAGTTGCTACACTAGCGAAAGGCTACTTTGAAGATTCTTTTCTTATCCGAACACTATTGTAATGAAACTTACACAGCAAAAAAAAATGTAACGATGGACGATGTAATTTCTGGGGATTACGGATTTCTGTTGCAATAATACATCTAAATGATGTAGACAACTCGAATACGTCGTGAAGTGTAATATCACAACCGTCTATGTGATATCGCATCAAGTAGTCAATGTTTTCCTTTGTTGACGTTCAAATTTGATTTCATTTCAAAAATTAAGAAACGGATTACGGACCTCAGCTGTATTTGTTTGGCTTGTAAGTACTACCAAAATTAATCAAAAATATAAGCAAACCCACAGCTTGAAAAATAATTTCATTATTTTTCATTTTTTAGGAAATTTGGCCCATATGGATCAGCGGTACGAAACATATTTTTTGTCTCCAAACAGCCGGGTACATCAAGACAATGTAAAATTAGGTACCTTTTGCGACTCAAGTTATGTGCAGGTATTTGATGTAATATCACACTACTTTTTTTGCTGTGTACATCTGTTTTTTTTTCGATTTTTGTGGTCTCCCTCGTGATGCTGGATCTGCGATATTTTGTCATCGTGATTTCTGGGCCAAACACATTAGTTTAAAAGCGTGTTTTCTCGAAGTTTAAGGTGACTGATTTTTAGTTATGATTTTTGCCCAATAATGAACGAATACAAAAACTTTATTATTAAAAGTTTTCATATTAAATCATAACTTTGAATAATTGGTCTTAAACCTTAATGGTGAGCTAAATTCGCTTTCATCGATAGTTAGAATCTATGAATTTGTTTAGGATTGTGGTAAGTCGAACTGAATTGATTTAAGCATAAAATAAGTTTTTTGGGAGAGCCTTTCATGTCTAAAAAAATCGTTCGAATAGTGTCATATTTTTATTAATTTTATATGGGAGCCCCTCCCCTACCTCTCTTTTAAATCGGAGTGGTTTGAAAGCATTTAAGAAACCATCTCCGACCCCAAAAACTCTCACAAACCAAATTTCACATTTTCCGAGTCTTGAAGGAACAGACAAAAAATAACATCAAAACATCATTGTTCCAGCGTATACCAATACGCTTGAAGAATACTCCAGAAGATTCTATGTTCAGAAAGTTCAGTTACTAGCATGTTCCATTATAGAAAGTTCCAGAATATTCTATTACTATTTAGCATGTTCTACCATAGAAGGTTCCAGAATATTCCATTCCTATATCATTGTATTTCCGATGTTTCTAGAAAGTTCCATTATAATTCCTTAGAAGAAGCTACAATATTCTATACGTACATAATTTATTGGTATAATTCCGTCGTTTCCAGAAGATTCCATTAGCATATAAATACAGAGTCGAGTAATTTGTGAGTTAGTATTATTCTGCATTTGAGTGAGTATTATTCCGCCTTCCAGTGAGTATTGTTCCAACCTTCAGTGAGTACAAGTGCATCCTCAAGTTTGGTCCTAAGTGAAAATAAAGTATTCCCAAATACAAAAGTGTGATTTTGTGAATCCAAGTACCAAGAAAGTTATCCCTATCAACGTCAGTGAAGTTATTAGAACTTTGGACTGTTGTCGATGTTAGAGTTACCAGTACTCTAACCAAGATTTTCTATCAACTTTTGAGCTTTCCGTTTCCTGCAACGGAACAATCATAATGAATCATTTGATTATGTCAAAATACGTTTGTGTGGAAAAATTGATGAAAATTACTGATAAACTGAATGAATTGTTTCATATTTTATGTAAATGTTGTATGGGAGCCCCCCTGCCTTAAGTCAGAGAGGGTTGTAACTATTATAGAGTCCATCTTCGGCCACAAAAACCCTCAGATGCCAACTTTGACGATGATCGGGTTAGTTGTTTAGTCTGTAGAGAACAGACAGACAGACAGGCAAACATTCATTTATGTTTGCCTGTCTGTCTGTGTTGATGAATGATGTTTTAAGTACCGTATACATCACCGAATACTCTGCAAAAAATACCATTGTATAGCCCAATTCATGATGCAACTGCAAGACATCAAAGTGGGCCAATAACTCCTTAAGAGTTATGAAAAAAATGATGACAATCAATCTAATTTCTCGAACTCAATCCAAATAGTTTTTTGCACTACGAGTCTGACACGTGAATTCCAACTTGGTCAAAAACTTGAACGACTTAGATCCGTGCTGTTTGGCTACGACGCTTATTTTGTCCTAGGAGCCAGGTTTGAGTGGCAAAAATACATATTCTTAAAAACAAATCAGGCTCATTTTAATGTAAGAAAATAATGAAGCAAAAAAAACCAAAAGCTATACATTTTTTAAGCTAGATGTTTCCTTTTGACCAGCTTAATTTTTGCCAATAATTGATAATGAATTGCGAGTTTGCACGTTCTTTCCCACACCTAGGTTCATCTATATATATAAAAATGAATGTTTGTCTGTCTGTCTGTTCCCTATAGACTCGGGAACTATTGAACCGATCATCGTGAAAATTGGCATCTAAGGGTTTTTGAGGCCGGGGATGGTTTCTGTAATAGTCAAAACTACATCCGACTTAAGGGAGGGAGAGCTACCATACAAAATTTGTAGTTTTTCGAAACAAATAAAAGTCATGACATCCATTTTCCGAGATTTTTTCACCCTTTGGGCGGTTTGTTTTTCGTCTCTATGGTCGAGGCGTCGCGAGCCAACGTCGTAAAAGGATAGCAACCCAGGCATAGCATACTGATCAGTGGGAATATTTTGGCGCGTATTTCTCAACCAAGAATATGGGCGAGCAAACGTCGTCGCAAGAGGATAGTAACCAAAGCACCCTGTTCATTGATTGCTGGAAAATTTAACAATAAGGCGCCTGTTTCTCAAACACGTGGGGCGATATGCAACCTAGATGTGTTTTTTTCTTGCTTATTTGATTTTTACACAGCACGTGGTAATAAATGACGCCTAGATGTGACACGGATTGGTATTTTATCAATCGAATCAAAACCAATTGAAAGATTTGCAAAAAATACTTCCATATTTAGTTCGTGTTAATGTAGGTATCATTCGACTTTTCTTTCAAGGAACATTAGAACATGTTCAATTGTTCAACTTTTTCTGTTAAAAAAATTAAAAATTATGTTTTCTTCTAGAAATTGTTACTTCGGCGCAAATACACAACTGAAACGAATTTAGTAATGAAAATGGGAGCCATCGTACTTTTTGCTTACATACCAATTCAAGTACGTACTTAACATGAAAAGTGTTTTTGTGTTACATGGCTGCATAGAAGAGACTTTTGATCCGCTTCGTTTTTGAAAAGCGAGACTTAAGAACTGATATTCAACTGGACGCAAAATTTTTAAGAGAAATTTTGAGTTTACCCTTAAAGTGTTAAAAACAATATTCCCTTCTGTCAACTTACACGGTGGGGCAAGGGCAAACGTCGAACTTTTAAGAAATTCATCTTCAAAATGATTTAATATGTTGGAAAGACCAGAAAGGGTATTCCGAATGTTGAAACTGCAGCAGATATTGAAAATTCTTAAATGTCTTTGTAAATGATGGTCATTCCCTTTGAACAGCATTCGTTAAAAGTGGAGTAACAAACATAAATTTATATTGCAGGAATACTGCAGATATTTCAGTGAAACTTGATAGAACAAAACACAGGAATTCGAATTAAATTCATTTTAAAGCCATTACTCTGACGCATCGGTAAATAAGCTTTGCATTGACACTTGCCCCAATATACGGGACAAATGTAAACTTAGAAATTTTTTAAATATTTATATGTTTACCGTAGTAAATTTATTTAGAAAAAAAGAAATTTGCACTGTATTTAATACATAACTAATTTAATATATTTTTCATTACCATAATAAGTGCTGTTTGGGTATCGAGCCGGTTAAATTTGCCGACCTTCTTCAAGCAGTGGGGGACAAAATTGAAAAAGATGGGAGAGCTCCCATGTAAATTTAAGATAATGAGCTTTTCAAAGAAGGGACCATATTTAAAAAGGTTTTTTTGGGTACAGAGTACAAATTTCAGATCTTGAAAAACGAGTTCAGAGATCAAGTTTCAGTAAATAATATATACCATCTTTGAATTGCAATTCAGAACTGCAGCTGCAGCTCACATTTGAAAGTTGTTGGTTCTGAGGTATGATCAGGTTTTATTTAAAAAAATGCTCTCTAAAATCTAAATTTGAATAAATTTTTACAAATTACATTTATTTCCGGAAGGTGTAGCAAAGCACATCGGGTCAGCTAGTAGCAAATAAAAACCCGGACCTAACCTCGTTTGACCACACAAAACTCTTCGAACCGTGTAGGGCAAAGCAACAACAACAACGCAGTCGAATAAGCGCGGCAGAACGTGAAAATTACGTGGCAATAAATGAAAAGCCACCTCTCAAAGTGGCCTTACCGGGTGTCGCAGCTCCATTCGTTTGTCGTACAGTAAGAAAAGGCCACGGGAAAATTCGTTCTTCGAAATTGGGCGAGGTAGGGTGGGCATTTGTGGGTTTGTGTTTAATAAATGTCATGAAAACTGGCAACAACTCCCGGACCAAGAATGTGGGTCAGAACACTGCGATACGATCTCGGTCCCGTCCCGGAGTTGTTTTCTTCCCCTCAAAAGCAAATAAGCCACATTGGAGGAACTACTCGTTGTTAGACTATACTGGCTAAGTTGGGTTTTATTTTCTGTTTTCACTGGAGCGAAGCTTTCGTGAAACCATAAAATGGTAATCAGAGTAAGTGGCATTACGACTTTTACCACTTGTGTTCGGTGTAAGTCCAAATGGCAGCTGTTGAATGCATCCAGAAATGGGCAAAGGTGAAACACCTACCTTAAAGTTGCAACAAAAAGCTTTGTGATTCATCTGAACCTAGAAACAAATTTCTCAGTAAAAACCTGGGGATCCCATTGGTTACCGAAATTGCTTCGAAAACTATTTCCTCATCAGGATCCAGCAACTTATTCGGCAAATGACTTTCCGGAAAGAAGGGACGACAATAATCGTCCCCTTTTTTCTTGGCAAATGGCAAAGCCGAACAAATTAGAAAGTTCTTCAAGTTCCATTAGCTTTATGCGTTTCGCGTATGGTGTCGTCATTGTTCTAGGTTTCTTCTTCCGGTTCCTTTTGCGCCTAGACGTCTGTCTCCCCGGGTTTGGCCTCACTTACACTATTGTGGGACAACTTTAGTCAAGGGCCTGAATCGTTGTCGTCGTCGTCATCATTGAGAATGGGAGAAGCTTACTAATCCAATGAATGGATGCAACAATTGAGGTTGTTCCACCAGTGCTGCATTTAACTTTTGCGGTAATCCAGTGGAAGTTTTATGAGTGAGGGTCTTTAAAATTGTTTTTTAATTGTCTTGAAACTTAATATTTGAGGTGGCCTAAAATGTTAAAAATATTCCGAATGTGCTGTTTTTTATTAACTGGTCTCAAATTAAAATATTCAAGCAATAAATTTTAATCCCTCATTCGAAATTTTTGCATCAATAGTTAACCATTTGGGTAGCTTTCTACTGCTCGAAGCATTTAGATTGTAGTACCTATATAAAGTTTATATGTAGTATATAATGTTTCCCTCTCTGAAGCCCCTTTGATCCAACCCTGAGTTCCACCCGATGTGACTCAATGGTGAAACTGAAAGGTGCCGTTCCGGAAGGCCCGGAAGTTTCTGTCTCTGGTCTTTCTAGTGTGACAAAAAGCATGTTAGACTGAAGCTGGGGGAAAAGGGTTAAAATAATTCGAAAAGTTTCCTTAGCTAGGCAAGGTGTAAAAGGCATAGTTTTAATTGTGCCCTAATGAAAGTTAAATGACTCTCGTATGGCTCTAAGCTTCCTCCTGTGTTCCGGGGAGCGATGCTCTCGATAATGGTAATTATATTGTTTCGAAAATGTATTCTTTACAAGGATGTTTGAAGGAAATTTTTCTTACATAGTATCATTTTCATAAAATTTTACGATTATTACACAAATCAAACCGTGTGAAAAAAGGTGCAACAGGTGCTCCATGCCATCGCAAAGCACCGTGATTACTCCTCTAATTACAATAATGTACTTGGTTCGTCATTTTCAAATATGAAATTTTATACACAAGTTCTCGGAAAACATTATTGGCAGCGGGCACGTGTTCCTCTCTCGAGTACCGAGGAACGAACAAGTGCTTCAATTACGCGAATAATTACCTCCGTCAATGTTCCCGCAAATGCGCAGAATTTCGACCAACTTTGCCCACATCAGGGGACATCAAACACGGAACTTCCATAAAAATGGCGCGTTCTGCTTGGAGTGACCACCCCACGACATTCAACTTCTGTTTTTCAGTTGCTCTTGAGGGGAGGGTCAAACAAAACAAAAAAAAAACCGGTAACATGTAACAGTGAAGTAAAAGGCCTGTAATTAAATCACGATGTAGGGTGGTGGTCAGGTAGAAGCTCTAGTACATTTTTGCTGTTGCCTCATTCAGCTGAAGTATCGCATTAACACGCTCGAAAACACAAAGGCACCCCCAGCCCCTGACATTTCTCACACACTCCTTTGGAAAGCTTCTATTCACTAAATCGTTAGGGTGAAGAGAAAAAAATGGAAGAAACAAGTACAAACATTACGCCCTCCTGATGATTCAGGTGGGTTGAGGCGGGAGAAATTTTGTGTCCGTTTTGTTACCCTTCTGAGCCTAATTGCGTTTTCGTTTAAACTTTAGGCTTTCGATGAAGAAATAAGCTTAGCTTCCCGGTTAATCTGATATGAATTTTTTGTAGATTTTTTGCTTGTGTCATGGAGGAATAAGGTTGAAAGAGCAAAAATTTATTTTTTTTAAATAAAAATTATATTAAAAAAAAAAGTTTTGAGTTCCCACAGAATCTGATGAGTTTTTGAGGGAATAAATTAATTAAAAAAATTATGATCTCCTTCGGTATCTTTAGCAACTGACAAATTTGTTTAAGAACTAATCAAGTAAGGATGAGGAAGAAATTACTCACGAACTGGTAATCTGCTTGAAGAACTAGCTACTTTCTCCAGGAACTGATGAGTACCTTAACACTTAAAATTCTATCTATTCTATCAAATAATATAAATAGAAAATCAAGAATATTTACGTAAAAAATGTGATGGATTTCAAATAAACTGCATTTTAAAAGAATGCAATGCATTGTATGCCTTCAGCAAAAAAAAATTTTTTTTGTTCATAGAAGTGAAATAAATTTTTAACTTTCTTCAGTATTGAGAGAAATACTTGAAATACTGTCTTTCGAAATTTTTTTAAAAAATTTAGAATTTAACTTTTTCTAATCTTTTATTTTCTGAAATAAGAATTTCTATCGGCAAAATTTTATTCCTCGAGTGGATAAATTCCTATAACTGATGAATCTTCAGATTTTTTTGAATTTTTTCTTGAATCCCATCTTATTATCCACAACGATTTCGAGAATATTAATGCATTCACAAATTGAGCTATGGATAGCTAAGCATAGCTTAAAGTTGCTTGATTATTTTAGCACATATCTGGGCCTGACAAATCCAGGCAGTTTCTTTTTATAAAAACCTGGCAAAAACGGGGATTTGATTTCAAAATTTGAGATAAAAATCCTGGCAATATCCGGGCGAAGTCCAAAGTTTATTCAACAATAATCAAGAAAAAAAATAATTGAAAAACAGTTTTTTCCTCAAGACTCATCGACACATTTTAAATCGTATTTTAGGCTTCGAAAAAACCTTTCATAATTTTTTTTTTCGCAAAATTTGCTCAAAAAATTTAGTTTTTGTAATTTTTGTCATTTTTGTCATTTTTGTCATTTTTGTCATTTTTGTCATTTTTGTCATTTTTGTAATTTTTGTCATTTTTGTCATTTTTGTCATTTTTGTCATTTTTGTCATTTTTGTCATTTTTGTCATTTTTGTCATTTTTGTCATTTTTGTCATTTTCGTCATTTTTGTCATTTTTGTCATTTTTGTCATTTTTGTCATTTTTGTCATTTTTGTCATTTTTGTCATTTTTGTCATTTTTGTCATTTTTGTCATTTTTGTCATTTTTGTCATTTTTGTCATTTTTGTCATTTTTGTCATTTTTGTCATTTTTGTCATTTTTGTCATTTTTGTCATTTTTGTCATTTTTGTCATTTTTGTCATTTTTGTCATTTTTGTCATTTTTGTCATTTTTGTCATTTTTGTCATTTTTGTCATTTTTGTCATTTTTGTCATTTTTGTCATTTTTGTCATTTTTGTCATTTTTGTCATTTTTGTCATTTTTGTCATTTTTGTCATTTTTGTCATTTTTGTCATTTTTGTCATTTTTGTCATTTTTGTCATTTTTGTCATTTTTGTCATTTTTGTCATTTTTGTCATTTTTGTCATTTTTGTCATTTTTGTCATTTTTGTCATTTTTGTCATTTTTGTCATTTTTGTCATTTTTGTCATTTTTGTCATTTTTGTCATTTTTGTCATTTTTGTCATTTTTGTCATTTTTGTCATTTTTGTCATTTTTGTCATTTTTGTCATTTTTGTCATTTTTGTCATTTTTGTCATTTTTGTCATTTTTGTCATTTTTGTCATTTTTGTCATTTTTGTCATTTTTGTCATTTTTGTCATTTTTGTCATTTTTGTCATTTTTGTCATTTTTGTCATTTTTGTCATTTTTGTCATTTTTGTCATTTTTGTCATTTTTGTCATTTTTGTCATTTTTGTCATTTTTGTCATTTTTGTCATTTTTGTCATTTTTGTCATTTTTGTCATTTTTGTCATTTTTGTCATTTTTGTCATTTTTGTCATTTTTGTCATTTTTGTCATTTTTGTCATTTTTGTCATTTTTGTCATTTTTGTCATTTTTGTCATTTTTGTCATTTTTGTCATTTTTGTCATTTTTGTCATTTTTGTCATTTTTGTCATTTTTGTCATTTTTGTCATTTTTGTCATTTTTGTCATTTTTGTCATTTTTGTCATTTTTGTCATTTTTGTCATTTTTGTCATTTTTGTCATTTTTGTCATTTTTGTCATTTTTGTCATTTTTGTCATTTTTGTCATTTTTGTCATTTTTGTCATTTTTGTCATTTTTGTCATTTTTGTCATTTTTGTCATTTTTGTCATTTTTGTCATTTTTGTCATTTTTGTCATTTTTGTCATTTTTGTCATTTTTGTCATTTTTGTCATTTTTGTCATTTTTGTCATTTTTGTCATTTTTGTCATTTTTGTCATTTTTGTCATTTTTGTCATTTTTGTCATTTTTGTCATTTTTGTCATTTTTGTCATTTTTGTCATTTTTGTCATTTTTGTCATTTTTGTCATTTTTGTCATTTTTGTCATTTTTGTCATTTTTGTCATTTTTGTCATTTTTGTCATTTTTGTCATTTTTGTCATTTTTGTCATTTTTGTCATTTTTGTCATTTTTGTCATTTTTGTCATTTTTGTCATTTTTGTCATTTTTGTCATTTTTGTCATTTTTGTCATTTTTGTCATTTTTGTCATTTTTGTCATTTTTGTCATTTTTGTCATTTTTGTCATTTTTGTCATTTTTGTCATTTTTGTCATTTTAGTCATTTTTGTCATTTTTGTCATTTTTGTCATTTTTGTCATTTTTGTCATTTTTGTCATTTTTGTCATTTTGTCATTTTTGTCATTTTTGTCATTTTTGTCATTTTTGTCATTTTTGTCATTTTTGTCATTTTTGTCATTTTTGTCATTTTTGTCATTTTTGTCATTTTTGTCATTTTTGTCATTTTTGTCATTTTTGTCATTTTTGTCATTTTTGTCATTTTGTCATTTTTGTCAATTTTGACATTTTTGTCATTTTTGTCATTTTTGTCAATTTTGTCATTTTTGTCATTTTTGTCATTTTTGTCATTTTTGTCATTTTTGTCATTTTTGTCATTTTTGTCATTTTTGTCATTTTTGTCATTTTTGTCATTTTTGTCATTTTTGTCATTTTTGTCATTTTTGTCATTTTTGTCATTTTTGTCATTTTTGTCATTTTTGTCATTTTTGTCATTTTTGTCATTTTTGTCATTTTTGTCATTTTTGTCATTTTTGTCATTTTTGTCATTTTTGTCATTTTTGTCATTTTTGTCATTTTTGTCATTTTTGTCATTTTTGTCATTTTTGTCATTTTTGTCATTTTTGTCATTTTTGTCATTTTTGTCATTTTTGTCATTTTTGTCATTTTTGTCATTTTTGTCATTTTTGTCATTTTTGTCATTTTTGTCATTTTTGTCATTTTTGTCATTTTTGTCATTTTTGTCATTTTTGTCATTTTTGTCATTTTTGTCATTTTTGTCATTTTTGTCATTTTTGTCATTTTTGTCATTTTTGTCATTTTTGTCATTTTTGTCATTTTTGTCATTTTTGTCATTTTTGTCATTTTTGTCATTTTTGTCATTTTTGTCATTTTTGTCATTTTTGTCATTTTTGTCATTTTTGTCATTTTTGTCATTTTTGTCATTTTTGTCATTTTTGTCATTTTTGTCATTTTGTCATTTTTGTCATTTTTGTCATTTTTGTCATTTTTGTCATTTTTGTCATTTTTGTCATTTTGTCATTTTTGTCATTTTTGTCATTTTTGTCATTTTTGTCATTTTTGTCATTTTTGTCATTTTTGTAATTTTTGTCATTTTTGTCATTTTTGTCATTTTTGTTATATTTGTCATTTTTGTCATTTTTGTCATTTTTGTCATTTTTGTCATTTTTGTCATTTTTTTCATTTTTGTCATTTTTGTCATTTTTGTCATTTTTGTCATTTTTGTCATTTTTGTCATTTTTGTCATTTTTGTCATTTTTGTCATTTTTGTCATTTTTGTCATTTTTGTCATTTTTGTCATTTTTGTCATTTTTGTCATTTTTGTCATTTTTGTCATTTTTGTCATTTTTGTCATTTTTGTCATTTTTGTCATTTTCGTCATTTTTGTCATTTTTGTCATTTTTGTCATTTTTGTCATTTTTGTCATTTTTGTCATTTTTGTCATTTTTGTCATTTTTGTCATTTTTGTCATTTTTGTCATTTTTGTCATTTTTGTCATTTTTGTCATTTTTGTCATTTTTGTCATTTTTGTCATTTTTGTCATTTTTGTCATTTTTGTCATTTTTGTCATTTTTGTCATTTTTGTCATTTTTGTCATTTTTGTCATTTTTGTCATTTTTGTCATTTTTGTCATTTTTGTCATTTTTGTCATTTTTGTCATTTTTGTCATTTTTGTCATTTTTGTCATTTTTGTCATTTTTGTCATTTTTGTCATTTTTGTCATTTTTGTCATTTTTGTCATTTTTGTCATTTTTGTCATTTTTGTCATTTTTGTCATTTTTGTCATTTTTGTCATTTTTGTCATTTTTGTCATTTTTGTCATTTTTGTCATTTTTGTCATTTTTGTCATTTTTGTCATTTTTGTCATTTTTGTCATTTTTGTCATTTTTGTCATTTTTGTCATTTTTGTCATTTTTGTCATTTTTGTCATTTTTGTCATTTTTGTCATTTTTGTCATTTTTGTCATTTTTGTCATTTTTGTCATTTTTGTCATTTTTGTCATTTTTGTCATTTTTGTCATTTTTGTCATTTTTGTCATTTTTGTCATTTTTGTCATTTTTGTCATTTTTGTCATTTTTGTCATTTTTGTCATTTTTGTCATTTTTGTCATTTTTGTCATTTTTGTCATTTTTGTCATTTTTGTCATTTTTGTCATTTTTGTCATTTTTGTCATTTTTGTCATTTTTGTCATTTTTGTCATTTTTGTCATTTTTGTCATTTTTGTCATTTTTGTCATTTTTGTCATTTTTGTCATTTTTGTCATTTTTGTCATTTTTGTCATTTTTGTCATTTTTGTCATTTTTGTCATTTTTGTCATTTTTGTCATTTTTGTCATTTTTGTCATTTTTGTCATTTTTGTCATTTTTGTCATTTTTGTCATTTTTGTCATTTTTGTCATTTTTGTCATTTTTGTCATTTTTGTCATTTTTGTCATTTTTGTCATTTTTGTCATTTTTGTCATTTTTGTCATTTTTGTCATTTTTGTCATTTTTGTCATTTTTGTCATTTTTGTCATTTTTGTCATTTTTGTCATTTTTGTCATTTTTGTCATTTTTGTCATTTTTGTCATTTTTGTCGTTTTTGTCGTTTTTGTCATTTTTGTCATTTTTGTCATTTTTGTCATTTTTGTCATTTTTGTCATTTTTGTCATTTTTGTCATTTTTGTCATTTTTGTCATTTTTGTCATTTTTGTCATTTTTGTCATTTTTGTCATTTTTGTCATTTTTGTCATTTTTGTCATTTTTGTCATTTTTGTCATTTTTGTCATTTTTGTCATTTTTGTCATTTTTGCCATTTTTGTCATTTTTGTCATTTTTGTCATTTTTGTCATTTTTGTCATTTTTGTCAATTTTGTCATTTTTGTCATTTTTGTCATTTTTGTCATTTTTGTCATTTTTGTCATTTTTGTCATTTTTGTCATTTTTGTCATTTTTGTCATTTTTGTCATTTTTGTCATTTTTGTCATTTTTGTCATTTTTGTCATTTTTGTCATTTTTGTCATTTTTGTCATTTTTGTCATTTTTGTCATTTTTGTCATTTTTGTCATTTTTGTCATTTTTGTCATTTTTGTCATTTTTGTCATTTTTGTCATTTTTGTCATTTTTGTCATTTTTGTCATTTTTGTCATTTTTGTCATTTTTGTCATTTTTGTCATTTTTGTCATTTTTGTCATTTTTGTCATTTTTGTCATTTTTGTCATTTTTGTCATTTTTGTCATTTTTGTCATTTTTGTCATTTTTGTCATTTTTGTCATTTTTGTCATTTTTGTCATTTTTGTCATTTTTGTCATTTTTGTCATTTTTGTCATTTTTGTCATTTTTGTCATTTTTATTAACTTATTTTTAAAAAAATACACATCGAGCAACTTCTTTCTTTTATGATAAAAAGTTAATATTTTCAAAAAAACACTTCTAAGTACAAATGAATTTTGAGAAAGAGTCAATTGAATGATAAATATTTTTTCTTTCTTCCCTCAACTCTGATTTCTGCATTCTGTTTTCGATGAAAATGAAAAAAATAAAGGAAGATTTTTAAACCTCAGATTCTTTTTTTTATAGAAAAAGCTACTTATAAGTGTAGTTAAGCAGCCCATAAAAATTTCTTTTGATTCGTAGAAAGGTTGGTTGATTGAAGTATATAATAAAGAAAAAAAAAAGATTTATTATTTAATTTAATTTGTTTTGTCGCTCAAATTGTCAGCAGTTTACAAATTAAAATAAAACTAACAAATTTGTAAAACAAAAATTAAAAATAAATGAACTTCTAAAGTTCAGCTATTTAATTCAATCTAAAATATAACTCTATTTTGAAAATCAAAGCCTTTGGCTATGGACTTCATTCTCAATGATACTATTTTCCCAAATCGAAACAGGATCAACTGTCATCAAAGACCTGCTATCCATTAAACTTTCCTCCCCGTTTAATCGGAAAAGTCCAGGACAGGCTTCCGAAAAGTACAGCTTTGCTATGACAGCCTTTTTCTTGCCAAACAAACTGTCTCGGTTTTCCTTGCCACTCGGTTCGCTGCTGTACCGTCGGTAACGAATCGTAATGCTTCGGCTACATCGCACACGTGCGAGAACCCAGGCTGTATCTGAACAATCTGCTCAAAGCATGCGTTGCCGAAAGTGTTGTGCTATAAGCTGTAGCGAACCCAACCGACAGTTCGGTTTTCATCCCCCCATCCTCCTGTTTCGAAAATAATTTCATCCTAACTGTCGGCTGCAGGGCGTGACAGTTTTTGCAGGACTGTCACGGGTGACTGTAGTGCCCATTCCGTACCCATGCCCGATCGTATGCGCTGCTGCTCGGTTCGAATAGCCATCTATTCGCACCGAGCAGCAGCATACGATCGGCGCGCAACGCGATGTATGGTGCCGGTGCAGGTTAGGCGAGAAGGGAAGGGGAGGGTGATTGGGGTGATCACCACCCGCAGTAGCAAGCAAGCAAAAGGAAAATTCATATGTTCGTTCGAAATTAACTCGGCCCGAGCGAATCTCGGCTACAGTCGGACGGAGTAAGTAGTACTGTCATGCGAAATTCAACGCATTGAAAACTGTCACGAAGATATTCCCAAAACTGTCACGAAGCTTAAAAAATTTTCATACCCACGAACAAACTCTCGCATGGAGTAAAACGAGGCCTCGCTGAACATCGCTCGACCGCTCCTTTTAAAACTGTCGGGGAAGAAATATTCGGGAAGCTTTCACCGAGGTGCATGTGCGACTTTCGCAAGAATACTGTCGTTCGCCAGTACTTTTCGGAAGCCTGGTCCAGGACCAACAACACAAAAGTCTCTAATTGACTTTTTTTGCTCTCTGTGTCTCCAACCAAGTGGTTGGTTGCCCAAAAATAACTCTCGCTTCCCTCGATCCGCGCGATACGGGGAGACAGCTGGTCCAAGCAAAATAAACCAAAAAACTGAAAATCCTCCCGAAAAACTAACTAGTTGCATTTCGACAGTCATTGGAACATTCTACTAGGTCAACCAAACATGAGAAACTCGGCAATCTGTTGCAGCTCCCGGAGAATGGTGCCAAAAAACCGAACCCGAATGGTGGCTCCAGAGAGTGGCGTAAAGTACAAAGTTGAAGCACGCTGCTGATGATGATGCTGTTGCTTTTGCTAGTCAGTCCTTCTTCTGCATCGTCAAGCTTCCAAGGACCAACTTCGTGACGGGGTGAGATTCCATACTTCATCTCGGTGACGGTTCTACTTTGATCCTTCCGAAAGGCTGGAGCCAAGTGAGGACAGCAGAAAGTGAAACAGGGACAAAAAAAAGTAAAATCCGGCGATGGGAAAAAGCCCTCTGTGCTGAGTGTTGATGGAATCTAATTAAAATTTCATAAAGTCGTTTTGGTTGTCTCTCTCGCGAGTTTTTCTTACGCTTTCCGACATTTTTGCCATTGCCTTTGAGCGGGAATAACAGCGCGTTTCAATGTTTTTATTTCGTTGAATTTTTTTTTATGGTTTCATGGTTCTGCCTTTCCATTACCAATCTAGTTTTGAGAAATAAGTTTTTTGTCGATTTATTTTTGAAGCGGTTGTTCAGAATTGTTGCATCTCTGAATTGTAAGTTTGTAATTTTATGTCTTTAGCCTTCGTTTTCCCGTTCCAGAGACCAAATGATGACAGAAATGAGTTTTTATTTCTTCACGCGTCGCTTTTCGCCTTCCTCAAGGCTCCTCCAATAGTGGGCCAGAAAATGGGGGAAAAACTTTTTAATAGTAACTCTATAGTCACATCATAATTTCATGACTTTTCCGTGGTAGTGTGAATTTATTTATATTTTTTTATGAACAATGACATTTTCCTGTGCTAATGGGTTTTTTTTTCTCGTTTTCTTTTCCATTCTCAACAGGATCGAACATTAAGACTGCAATAGCTATTTTAAACTGTATATTAGCGAGACAACTGTGTTTCGAGGATCCATCATGTTCCGCCATCCTAGAAATCATCCCCCGAGTTTGTGGTCCCGTACCAGGTAAGTGGCAATACTGAGCTTTTTAAATATATTTTAAAATAAATTATCGTGAATAACAAATCAAGGAAAACTTCACCCTTTGAGATTGAATAATAAGAAATATTTATATCGTTTATATTAAACCCATCAATGGATTTTAAACCGCTCTCAAGAAGGTTTTCACCAACCAAAACCACACGATTCTTCCTGTTCATTTTCCATTCACGTTTTCCAGTCTTCAACGAAACCGCACAAATTTGCTTATGCTGTTTAAAATTCAACCTAGCGCCAAACGGAAGAAGACGGCATCCATGACTAGGTGAAAAAAAAAGTTTAAATAAAAAGGAACAGCAAAAATAAACGGCAGTTCCGTGCATATGGCACCTCGTGTGCCTCGTGTAGTTTTTAATGTACAACCGACTACGAGCAGCAACGGCTTAATTAAAGAAGACGCCATAAAGTCTATTTTCTTATGCTTCACTACCTGTGCCCGACTGCTGCTATTTTTGCTGCATGTGCCATGGTGAAAAAGTTGCAGCACAGTTGATTTTTACTATTTTTGCCGAGCTACCATCAAGGATAACGAGCGTTAGTTTGTTGTGGACGTGTTTACGAGTTCTCGTGGTTGAACTTTTGGTAAAATTTGAATTTAAAATATTCGAGAAACACAATAAAAAATTCTTTCTCATCTAAAAGTTTTTTTTAAAAGGTATGATTTATGATTTTTAATACTCATTATTCTAAGTTTTGAATACGTTTTATCCCTAAGTTTGCAAATGTCAAGCAAAATGAATAAAAGAACGATGCAGCAGTTTGTAAATGATGTGCAGCAATACAAAATGGTATTCATATCTCTGGTTTGTAAATTCACCGCCAAAACCGTTGATGTTATCAGTTTTACAATACATTATGTATATGAAAAAGAAAGGGGCAAAATCAACTGTCTAAAAATTTCATATAATTTTATTTCTCGAACATTTAGGCCCATGTACCATGAGACCCTAGCAGTTAAAAAGACTTCACCGAATCATTCATAAAAAAAAATGAACAAATTCAAAACCTTTTCTAATAAACCAGTAATAATATTTTTACTCCTATCAAAAATCAGATAGCTGATCAGAATCTGAATAAGAACCCTGATATGGATTCTATTTAATCGGGATAAGTATCCAAATCATGATATGGATCAAGACCTGTGTTAGGATTTGAAGCAGCAGGATCAAAATCTGGAAAATATGAACAAAAATCTTAACCTAGAATTGGATTGAGATCAGATCTTGATTAGCATCTGGAACAGAATCTGGATCAGAATTTGTATCAAGATCTTGATCAGGATCTGGATTAGGATTTGGATCAGGATCCGGAGCAGGATCTGGATCAGAATCTGGATCAGGATCTGGATCAGGATCTGGATCAGGATCTGGATCAGGATCTGGATCAGGATCTGGATCAGGATCTGGATCAGGATCTGGATCAGGATCTGGATCAGGATCTGGATCAGGATCTGGATCAGGATCTGGATCAGGATCTGGATCAGGATCTGGATCAGGATCTGGATCAGGATCTGGATCAGGATCTGGATCAGGATCTGGATCAGGATCTGGATCAGGATCTGGATCAGGATCTGGATCAGGATCTGGATCAGGATCTGGATCAGGATCTGGATCAGGATCTGGATCAGGATCTGGATCAGAATGAAGAACAGGATCTGAAACATTATCTTAATCAAGATCTGGATCTGGATCCAGATAAAGTTCTAGATCTGGATCTGCATCAAGATCTGGATAAAGATCTGGATCAAGAACTGGATCTGGATCAGGTTTTTGATAAGGATCTGGATCTGGATAAGGATCTGGATCAAGATCTGAATCAGTTTTTCAATCAAGATCTGAGTCAAAATCCAGTTCTTTGAATAATGATTTGGATCAGAACCTACATAGATCAAGATCAGATCAGAATCTACATCAAGATCTGGATCAGGATTTGAACCTGAACTTGGGTTTGGATCTGGATCTAGAACAGAAACTGGATCAGGATGTAGAACTAGACCAGAACTAGATAACGATCTGCATCAGGATCTGGATCTGGATCTGAAACAGGATTGAGATCAAGAGAAGGATAAGGATCAGGATCTAAATCAGTATCTGAATCAAGATCTGGCTCAAGATCTAGATCAAGATCTAGATTAAGAACTGGATCATGATCTCCATCAGACTATGAACCAGGACTTGAAGCATCTAGAACGGAATCTCGATCAGCATGTGAATCAGGATGTGGATTAGGATCTTAGATAAAGATCTGAATCTGGATCTGGATCAAGTTCCAGATCAGGATCTGGATCAAGATCTGAATGAAGATTGGGATTGGAAATGGATCAGGATTTGGATAAGAATCTGATTCAGGATTATGATCTAAATCAAGATGTGGATCAAGTATCTGAATCAGTATCCGAATCAAGATCTGAATCTGGATTTAGATCAGGACCAGATAAGGATCTAGATCAGGATCCAAATAAATATCTGTATCAAGACTTAGATCAGAGATAGATAAGAATCTGCATCAGGATCTGGATCTGGATCTGGATCTGGATCTGGATCTGGATCTGGATCTGGATCTGGATCTGGATCTGGATCTGGATCTGGATCTGGATCTGGATCTGGATCTGGATCTGGATCTGGATCTGCATCAGGATTTGGACCAAAATAAGGATCAGGATCTGAATCAGGATCTGTATCAGTATCTGAACCAAGTTCTGGATTAGAATCTAGATCAAAATCTAGATCAAGATCTGGATCAAGATCTAGATAGGATCAGGATCAGAATCAGGATCAGGAATTTGAATCAGTATCCGAATCAAAATCTGGAACAGAATTGAGAACAGGACCAGATAAAGATCTAGATCAGAATCCGGAAAAATATCTGTATCAAGAACAAGATCAGAACTAGATAAGGATCTGCATCAGGATTTGGATCGAAATAAAGATCAGGATCAGGATCTTCATCAGAATCTGAATCAAGATCTGAATCAAGATCTGGATAATGATCTGGATCGGGACCTAGTTCAAGATAGGATCAAGATGTAGATCAAGAACTGGATCAAGATCTTTATCAGGATATGAACCAGGACTTGGAGCATCTAGAAAGGAATCTCGATCAGCATGTGGATCAGGGTGTGGATAAGGACCTAGATCAAGATCTGGATCTGGATCTAGATCACGATCCAGATCAGGATCTGGATTAAGATCTGAACAAAGATCTGGATTAGGAAATGGATCAGGATTTGGATCAGAATCTGGATCAGGATCAGCATCTGCATCAAGATCTGAATCAAAATGTGGATCAAGAATCTGAATCAGTATCCGAATCAAGATCTGGATCAGGATTTAGATCGGGACCAGATAAGGATCTAGATCAGGATCCAAATAAATATCTGTATCAAGACCTAGATCAGAACTAGATAAGAATCTGCATCAGGATCTTGATCTGGATCTGGGTCTAGATCTGGATCAGGATTTGGATCAAGATAATCAGGAATTAGGATCAGGATCAGGATCTAAATCAGGATCTGGATCAAGATCTGAATAAGGATTTATATCAGAATCTATTAAAATCTGGATCAAGATCTGAATCAGGATCTGGTTCAGAATCATGATCTGGATCAGAGTCTGGGTCTGACTCAAGATGTAGAATAAGATCTGAATCAAGATCTAGATTAGGATCAGTATCAGGATCAGGATCAGGATCTGAATCAGTATCTGAATCAAGATCTTGAACAGGATCTAGATCGGAATCAGATCAGAATCTAGATAAGGATCTGGCTGTTGATCAGGATTTGGATAGAGATCTGGATCAGGATCAGAAATAGGTTTTGGATCATTATCTAGATAAAAAATCATTGTCAGGTTCTAAATTAGGATAAGGATCAGGATCTGGATCAGGTTCTGGATCTGATTTGGATAAAAATCTGGATAAGTTAACTTTTACTGAGGCCCATTCAAAGGACTTGTCCTTCGAAGTTTAAATTTAACTAGATGTAATAATAATACCAAAAATTTACGATAAACAAGGGAATTTATTTCTTATGCCATTTTTTCAAACACATGTTCATCACACAAACTCGAAAAAATATTTGATTTCAACTGATTTTACTGAAACGATTTAAAATGAATCAGAATCAATGTTTCAAATCAATGGTATTTCTTGTAAGTCGTAAAAAAAATTCAATATTATATTCCTTATTCTTAAAAAAAATCATAATAAAAAATCCGCATTCTAGGATAAATTTCTCACAAAAAAATCATCAGTTAAAATTGTTTTGCAGAATGATAGAAATGTATGTATGTATGTATGTATTGAATCCACCTTGGGTTTACGGCAGCGCCGCGGTTGTGGCAAAAAAATAACCCACACGTCCATCTTGGCTACCACACAACACAATCATAACCACTCAATGAGACTTCTAAAGGAATGGAATCGTAAGCAGAGGCACTAACGGTATCCAGGGTGAAAAGGGGGAAAGTCTCGAGAAGCTATAACCATATTGTTGACTAACCACGATAGCATGCAAATTATAATCCCGCCGCCAAGGCTTCCGAAAAAAGAGTGCGTCCTTATTTTACAAAAAGTAATCAAATACTTTATTTTCTTCAACCATGCCAAATTCCCTTGACATAAATTGAGGAACGTCTAGTATTCAATACGGTACTAGCATACACGGTAACCCGCTCTTTTTGTAAAACGAGGATACCCAGATGCCCCTGCCCTAGTTGTTTAAATTTGTAATAATGATAATATGAATAATAGAACAGTATAATATAATTAAATACAATATATGTTATATATTATGATATAATGTATTACACTTCAATATAATGTATTATAATATGGCAATTTAATATAAGATATAATATATATATATATATATATATATATATATATATATATATATATATATATATATATATATATATATATATATATATATATATATATATATATATATATATATATATATATATATATATATATATATATATATATATATATATATATATATATATATATATATATATATATATATATATATATATATATATATATATATATATATATATATATATATATATATGTAAGTAAAATGTTATCTAATATATGATGTTATTCCTGGCGATTTTGACTATGCTGAAAAACTGTTAAATGTTAACTAAAAAGATTGAAATGTGTTGGTTTTCAAACATGTTAAAGGGGAAATAATCAATGTAATATAAAATATAATACATATATGTGTATATATGTATGTAAAATGTTATTTAATATATGATGTTGTTCCTGGCGATTTTGATTATGCTGAAAAACTGTAAAATGTTAACTTGTTGGCTTTAAATCATGTTAAAGAAAATAAATCAAAAGAATATTATTGATATTATTAGAAAAATATTTTAAACTATGATCTGATTAGCTTGAATGAATAATTTCGAATGGGTGATATTTAAATGCTGCTGAACCGACAATGGAATTGTAAATAAGGTAAAATGAAGAATTAATTCAGAATCTTATGGTCAATTGAAAATTATTTGCAGGGGCTTATATGATGCTAATGATGTATATCATCAATTAAATTTATTAAATTTCACCTGAAAAATCAAATAATAAAATTAAGAAAAAAAACTTAATTAGCTACCTACTACATGAAGTTTACTTTCAATTCCACAGCAGACCTTGCATTTTGGTTACCTATAACGTTCAACTTCTTGAATGAGAAATGTTTTTGAGTTATTACTTCTGGTTATCAAAATCTACAGTATAATAATAAGGTTATATGACTGGTTAATCTGAAACAACAATGGTTAATTTTGAAGATAAAATATTTTAAAAGTTTGGATCTGGTACTGTAGCATTATAATAAGCTAAATATATTATGAAAGATGCTCATCTATTTGGTCAATCTGAAAACGAAAGTAGTATTTTATTCAAATTATGATGATTTGAATTTGGAAATTCACGACTTATAAACAAAAATTGAATAGATGCAAATGAATTTTGAAAGTTCCAGATTTGAAGTACTGAAAATAACAATAGGTATGATTAACAATTGGAGGAATCAATACGATACAATAAAATACGATTGAATATAATCTAAAATGCCATATGTATGGCTTTATTTAAGTTCTATAGCGGCCTCTTTGGACGAAAATTTTTGCTATGAAATAGAGGATAGTATGTATAATATAGAAGAATGGTGAAATTTAGCTATTATTACGGTTGAATGTTTCAAAATGAAGGAATAAATACAATAAAGAAAGTATGATGAAATTAGACGAATATTTGACTTAATTGTCAAAACGGAGAGAAGTTATAAAATCTTTAAGAGAAAAAAGTCAAAGATTTCAGATTAACTGATATATTGTTTTAATGATAATCATTCCATTTAAAATGTGGTGGTCATATAAGAAATAATAATAATATGATATATGATTATACAAATACAAGTATACGATACAAAAATACATTAGTTTTTTTTAATTGCGGCTTTTATGATGCTGGAAAAAAAACGAGATTATAAATAAATAAAAAAGACAAAAAAAGTTTGAATTCCATATATTAAGTTTTCTAATGTTGAAGTTCATAAAAGATGTCGACCGGTAACCTACAAGATAAACTATATTCCAAACTTTCAGTTCAACATATGGACACGACAAATTCTCATTTTGATCACTTGACTGTTATTTGTGCTATTGATGCTGTCAATTTCAAATATTTATTATAAAAATAAATAATATTTTATATAGTCGAAAGATAACTAAAATATGTCTTAAGCAATAAACTGTAAAATCCTTTTTTTATTTAGTTAGTTCTAACCTGATTGTTAAAGCATTTGCAAGCCCTGGCTCAAGTCCTAACAGCTAACAGCTCATCACACCTGGTTAAATAAAATAAATTTACTTATTTATTTATTTATAATGATACTGAAACAAAAAGGAATGATGTGCATCACATTATATTGAAATATTTTTGGCATTTCCGACAGTATTCATTATTTGTTAACAATACTTTTGTTTCCGTTGAATATCCATGAATTCACCAAACCACTTCTATCTAATGAAGCTAAAATAGTGCTTTAAAATGAATATAAATATACGTGTGCATGGTAAGCATTATAAACTTTAAAAAAAAAATTAATGGAGTTAAATTAGTAAGGTAATTGCAATAAATAATTCACAATTGGAGCATATTGATGATTATTGACTATATCTGCTATCCAGGGCTGCAAATTTAAAAATTAAGTTAATAATGAATTCAAATAGCAATTTGATTTCAGGAAACGTTCATGATGCCTAAACCATTATTAGGTTTTAGCTAATTGCAAGTATTTCAGGAAAAGTTCATGATGCCTAAACCATTATTAGGTTTTAGCTAATTGCAAGTATTTCAGGAAACGTTCATGATGCCTAAATCATTATTAGGTTTTAGCTAATTGCAAGTATTAGACACTCTTCTATGACAATGGAAAACTGAGAACAATTTGGAAAGCATTAACTAAGAATAAAATGAACGATTTAATAAAAGATCTGATTTTGAACAAAATCTTTAATATGCTTGCCTGTGAATATAGCATTTTCATTGCAGTAAACATTTTGAATACAATGAATCGATGAAAATATGCAATTGTTTGTGGAATAAAATATCTACTATAAATATGTTTTCTCATTACAAACAAAAGCAAAATTCAAGACTACCAATTCTATTAAATGAAATATCGAATAAAATATTTTGCATTGTGTCATAATCATGTCATTTTAAGAAAATAGTGTTTACCAATATTTAAAGCTGAAAAAAAAGTTCTGAAATGATTAATCGTATTTGACGATGCAGAGTGCACATTATCCTGTTTTTAATTCTTAAAAAAGGAAAAAGGGTGCTTTAAATTGAGCAGCGTTGTATATTGTATTCTTTCTATTCGATCTACAGATTCTGGAAAAAACTGAGCATTATGCAACGACAAATACTACATTATGTATCTGTTATTTACTCCTTTATGTACCGATGCATGTTTATATACACCTTAAAATTACGACGATGGTTGTGGCAAATATTAATAATTTTGTTAAATCTCTGAACCCAATATTTTCAAACTGTAACCTGCAAACAATTGATTGTTAAAATAACCGAGAGCAACCTGAAAATAGATAAATAGCTCAATTTACAAAAAATAGCCAAATCAACTAAATCACTAAAAATCGATAACAGAACAGGAGTTAGCAGTATATTTCATTGAAAAAAAATTCCATTTAATTAGTAGAAATCTGTTGATTAAGTTTCTAGGTGCACATTTTCAACATAAATAGACCAAAATGTTTGCAGTTATGATTTAATGAAAAAATATTGATTTTGAACTCCATATTATGAAGTTCGAGATGCCAGCGTTTAAACTGCTTGATAAGAATGATCTGGAAAAGTATTCTGAGAAAATATGAAGATAAAATGTAAAAAATTATATTCAATGTTTAAAGAAACACGATTTAAGGGCTGAAAGTCTTAATGATTAAAAAAATACTATAAATGAATCAGTTCATAATAACTAGCAACTTCAACAAGCATTTATCATCGGCTCAACATTAATGTACTTAGCTTTGGCACGAGAGACTCATCATGCAATAAATCCATAAAGCACCTGCAGGCAGCAAACTTCTTCTATCAAAGCAACCATGCAGTAGCAGACAGCACCACTCGTGTCTGCTATCATCATAACGCTTCATAACGTTCGTAACTTTTTTTTTTTTACGCCCCCTTCTCTCAGAGTGCCATTCTATACAAAATTACCAAGCGAGCAGGTTTCACGCACACTAATATGTAACTGCAATCGCGTTGCAATCTTCGCCCGAAGGCAGCCATATTTCTTTTTAATTTTTCATTCACATCTTGCCCAGAGCTAAATTTCTCATTTAAACTATTTATCTATACACTTTTTGGGTAACGGCAACGATATTTGGAATACCGGCTGACAGATTAATTTATTTGAGGGAAAACCCTTAGTGCCTGCCTATTAATCACATCCATCATTGAACACTCGACGTATTTGCCATTTTTTTTCTTCCAAAATCCATTAGTTGCGTTAATCATTGATTTTTCTGGACAGATGAATAAGGCACACTCCAAAACAACCAAAAAATCGCGACGGGAAACAGAAAAAAACACCACACCACAGGACCGACATCTTTTTAGAACACTTAAACCACACTCAAAGCAAGCGACAAGAAGTGAACCGCTCCGTTCGGCCAATTACACGCGAATGTTTTGCAGAATGATAGAAATTGCTAATTATTATTATTCATCTTAATTTGCATTTATTTTCATCATTTTTAGATGGAGGTTGATTGAAAAATTTCGCTGTAATATCTTTAATTTGGAAAAAAAATATTTTGACACGATATGAAACCAGAATTCTTGATTATGAAGAAAAACCATTCTTGAAGTAGTCAAAATTTATTCAAGATACAAATTTAATGATCGAACTTTATTTGCCAAAACCAAAAAAATATTTTTGAAAATAAATAAATGTCGTAGAACGTGGAAAAAAAAAGTAATATTTTGGAATCAAATAGTAAAAACTTTAAACATCACATGTAGTTTTTTACTGACGAAGTAAAGGTTGACAATTGGGTGGGCAATCCACTTTTTAGCATACACTTATTATTTAAGCTTACATTGCGCATTTAAATTAAGCTTTAAAGTAGTAACCTCGTATCCTTCTTCATAGATAAATAAAAAAAAAGTCATGATCGTTTCTTAAATATGATAAAAAGTAATACAAATGAGGCACTCGAAGCCAAAAAGGTATAAATGCAAAAACGATAAATATTGAGTTAATAATGCCACGATTCTATTTTTCATACTTCAAACTATATTATTAATATTTAAAACTATATTTGCTAATATTAATAAGATTTTAAGAATTTTTTTCCAAACTTTAACGTTCGGAATGAAAATACAATTTTTCGAAAAATGTGTGAAAAATTGCAAAGAACAAATTAAAAGTGTGTTTTCTCGAAATTTACTTGACTCGAAAGGCCTCAAGTAAAAGAAAAACGTTAATAAATCTTCTAGGTTTTATAATTTAAAATAACAAGCTGTGAATATTTTGTCGCCGTTAATTGAAATATTAATTCCTGTAAAAAAGAACAGGTGTTTTTCTAATAAGAAATTTAGATTTTCAGACAACCGAGAAGATTAAGTTTTCAGAACACAGAAATTCAGAATTGAAAAACAATGAAAAACTTATTGAAAATATATCAAAAAAGAAAAAAAGATTTAACAGAATGTATTTTAAAATTTATAATAATTGATTTGGTATATTTTGGCATCCTGAATTCGAATATTTTGTCAAATTTTGTCTGTTACCTCCTGTTTTGGTGATATAGAGTTTATAAGATTAAAAAAAAAGTTGAAGAGGTTGTAATCATGATACAACCGTGTAGTGAGCGTAGAATTACGATAACTCTCTATGGTTAACTTATTTCTGTATTGATTACATAAACAAAAAAATTGCAGTATAATAAAATGATTAGAACTAATGTCAAAATGACATCATCATTGCATGTCATTTCAAACCGTGATGGCAGCAAGCTTGAATGTCATTTCAAAATGTCACGAAAACATGTCCTTTCAAAATTTCATGACAAAATGTTATGTCAAATTGTCTTGCCAAAATGTCATGTCAAATTTCAATGTCATGTCTACATTTAATGTCATGTCGACATGCAATGCCATGTCAAAATTGTATGTCATAATATCATGTCAACATGTCATTTAAACTTGGCATGTCATGTGAAGATCTCATGAAGATGTCATGCCAACATCTCATATCAAAATGTTATGTCAAAATGTCATGTCAAAATGTCATGTCAAAATGTCATGTCAAAATGTCATGTCAAAATGTCATGTCAAAATGTCATGTCAAAATGTCATGTCAAAATGTCATGTCAAAATGTCATGTCAAAATGTCATGTCAAAATGTCATGTCAAAATGTCATGTCAAAATGTCATGTCAAAATGTCATGTCAAAATATCATGTCAAAATGTCATGTCAAAATGTCATGTCAAAAATGTCATGTCAAAATGTCATGTCAAAATGTCATGTCAAAATGTCATGTCAACATGTCATGTCAACATGTCATGCCAACATGTCATGCCAACATGTCATGCAAACATGTCATGCCAACATGTCATGCCAACATGTCATGCCAACATGTCATGCCAACATGTCATGTCAAAATGTCATGTCAAAATGTCATGTCAAAATGTCATGTCAAAATGTCATATCAAAATGTCATGTCAAAAGGTAATGTCAAAATGTCATATCAAAATGTCATGTCAAAAGGTCATGTCAAAATGTCATGTCAAAATGTCATGCCAACATGTCATGCCAACGTGTCATGCCAACATGTCATGTCATATCCATCTCATATCAAAATGTCATGTCAAAATGTCATGTCAAAATGTCATGTCAAAATGTCATGTCAAAATGTCATGTCAAAATGTCATGTCAAAATGTCATGTCAAAATGTCATGTCAAAATGTCATGTCAAAATGTCATGTCAAAATGTCATGTCAAAATGTCATGTCAAAATGTCATGTCAAAATGTCATGTCAAAATGTCATGTCAAAATGTCATGTCAAAATGTCATGTCAAAATGTCATGTCAAAATGTCATGTCAAAATGTCATGTCAAAATGTCATGTCAAAATGTCATGCCAAAATGTCATGTCAAAATGTCATGTCAAAATGTCATGTCAAAATGTCATGTCAAAATGTCATGCCAACATGTCATTAACTCCGCTGGTTATCCTCCGCTGCTAGTCGCCACCACCGCTGCTAGTCGCCAGCACCGCTAAATCGTCATGTCTGCTGCTGAACCATCCTTCTGCTTCGCTGGCTTCCACTAAACTAACTGCAAAACGATATCTGCGTTGGATTACCACTGGTGGGGTCCAAACGCAGATCGAATTGCAGGAGAACTGTACACGACGACGAGCAAAAAGTAACTGAAACCGAGCCGCTGGCGCCCCGTTGTTTTTATACTTTTCGTATACATGGAAAATCAAAACTCATCAAGAGGCGGGGCATCCGTGTTTTCTTTCTTTTTCTCTTTTTTTGTTTTGGCTTGGTGATGACGTCATAATCCTTTAGATAGGATGTCTTTGAAAGAGGCGTTTTTCGTGACGCGAGATTCGATCGCAAATTTCAATTTGCCCCCCTATAGTCATGTGTTGCCGTAAGACGTAATTCTACGTCAAAACAATTTTGAGCGAAATCAATCATTGGTAACTGATAAGCTTAAAAAAATTTCGTGAAAGAATAAACTGAGTCTGAATTTGTTTATTAAACTTTATTTAGTTCAAGAATAATATTTTGATCGTGATGATGATGTTCAATTTAAAAAGAAAAATTTTACAGCTTTTAAATATTTGGGAAAATATTATTACAAGTATTTCTGACATCTTTAAAGAAAGTTAAAAAAAAGGTTTCATTTCAATAAACACCTTTGTTGAAGCCTGCAAAACTCTCCTTTCAAAAATATCTGAAATTTAATTTGGTTCAATATTTCTTTAAAACTTCAATAAAATTCAATAGAAACCATTTCAAATATAAATCATCAAAAATAAAAGATGGCCCAATAGATTATTTCAAATTTGAGCTCAAATGAAAGGGAAAAGTCCCAGTTTTCGAATGGTGCAAAAATAAGCAATGCTTATTTAAAAAAAAGTTTTCTCCTAGAGATATCGTGATTCATATTTTTTTTATATAAGAATTCTGGGTTTCGATCATTCTTACGAAGATTAAGTTGTTTTTGGAAACCTATCTCGCATCATCTTCATTATTCCAGTAGCAATTCTTGAAAACCGAAATAGAATATTGTTGTGAAAAATTTCTCTACCAAATAGATCTGTAGTAAATTTTATTTATTTTGTTTGAATTCCTGACCGAGCACAAATTAGCTTCCAACAGCCGTTCGAGCCAAAAGTCGTTACTAGAATGTCGTTGAAATCAAGATTCGTTATTCTCTTGGGACTATGGACGAGAATGAGATTTGTTTCTCTCTTTCGTTCAAATACTGAAAGTATCTATACATCTTGACACTTAATAGGTCTGTTCAGATACTCAATCTTTGAACTTATCTTCACAAATCAAATAGATTTGCTTTATATTTTATTTCGTCCCATTATTCTCTACAAGATCCATGAAAAAGCGAAAGTTTTGTTTTGTTGATAGAAAATGTTCGAAACTTGCGAAAAATCTTCAATTTTTACGTTCTAATGATTAAAAAAAGATTGGTAACCACGCTCAACCAATTGATTTGATATTAATTTTTTAAATTAACATGTAAGATATGAAATATTTTTATGATTTTGAATACATTTCGAACATTTGATTATTTAAGATTGACGCGACGTTTGACAGAGTTCAAAATATGACAAATTTATTTATTGCAAAGCAATACAATAATGGTAAAGGATCTAGTTTTTAAATAATTTTTTTTTTTTTGCATGCAATTATTCTTATTAAAATTCAACGGTCGATGTTGTTAAGATGTTATGATGTAGATATTCAGAAAATACAAAATAGTAGAAAAAGCTGGCTAACATTTTTTCAGAATTGATAAAAAATAATTTATTTTAATTTGTTCTTTTGAATAAGATAACGCTTCTTTTAAAAAAACGTAGGTTTTTAGGACCTCACCAAGATTTCTGAGATAGTCAAGATTCAAACAAATCGTTTTTCTGGGTAGTTAAAGTAGGTTTTTTACCAATCATTTTTTCAAATATTTTTTTTAAAATTCTTTCAATAAGTATGTAGCGAAAAAGCAACAAATGGAAAACTTTTATACCATATGAAATAAGAAGAATTAGGTAATATTGTTACTGTTGATAAAACCTAGAACTAATTTCAGTTATGACTAATTAAAGTCTACGACTTACGTCATTTGTTTTATGATAAAACTTTGTTTTATGTTTAATGGTTTGAAAAACAAGCAAATCTTCTTGCTTGAATGCGAAGCACTCTTCTCGAGTGGTAATGATGATGGTTTTTTTCTGTCCCTCGTTCGTCACTAATATTTTGTGATGTTAGTTCCCCGAAGTTGTGGCTGTCACGATGCATTTCCATTGCTGATGCACTCAGCTGGTGTCAACTCATTTGCATCCACATCCACCTCCAGGTGAGTCGTTGGAACAGCAACTCCAAATCTAATGTAGTTCCGGTTCCGCTTTCAGAAAAAAAAATATTTTAGATGGGTTCAAATGAAATGGAAGTGTGAAAATACATAAAGCTCATTAGACTTGCATGAACATTTAGAAACTTTCAGAAAGTTTGCATCAAATTTCAGTTCAATCAAGTGAGTTGAAAAAAAAATCCTTGAGAGAGTTGTTTATTTTTTATATTTCAAGTTTAAGGGATAACTTCAACGGTTTTCTTCCTTAATGGAAATCCAGGATATTCACTCAACATCTACCCTCTCGATACCAGGACCAGTTTCCAGGAACTTGACTTATCCGAGCTGATACCTGATAGAAATCTGTACCATCTCCTCGGTTCACTTTGAGCCAAAAAACCGCCATCAGTCAATTAGCAGCGAATGTTTCGTCGAAATCATCAACAGCAAATCTTAACGAGGACGAAGACAGTTGATAAGAAGCACCGGGAAGACGTCAAACCGGAGAAATAGACCATAAACGCGGATGCTTGACAAATGAAGCGACGAAAGCAACCGCAACATCTCGTCTTGTCTTCGTTGCCATTGACAGCACCGCCCCTCGATTGAGGAAAAAGGCATTAGCGTATCGACAACCGCAGCACTGCCAATGGCGCTAATGATGCTGATGACTGATAGCTCAGCCAGCGATTTCTGAGTTTGCTTCCTTGTGAAGAGGTGCTGAAATTGATCATCGAACTGAGTATATCCCTAGAATCTGGTGGCATTTCTTTTTCAATTTATTTCTAGCAGTTTAACAACCTGGAAATCATCCAGCAAAACAGAGAGACTGATGTTGGTTTGGTATTTGGTTGTTAGCCAAGCGATTTTTTGTAAATCTTTGATGACCGATTTCTTCGAAATTCAATTACCATTACCGTATGCATAATGGAAAATTATTGGATCGCTAAATAATTGACACGCTGACTAGCTGAACAAGTCGACTAATTTGTAATTTTTTATTTAAAATTTTGAAATGAGAAATTTCTTTTATTCTTGTCCTAAGATTGAAAAAAATCAAATTCCGGCAAACTAAGTTCGTTTCAAGGACTCCTAATTTTCGAAACACTTCATCAGCAATCAGGAAGGAAAATTTCCAGATTTTCAAACGTGGGATGAAAACCGAGAGCCTCAAGAAGTCACGTTGCTAATGAGCTAAAGCATTTCGATAAAAGTGGAATGATACCAAGCGACATTCTCCAGCTTCATAAACTGAAGCTGTGCTTTTCCTAAACTAAGTGAACGCTATCTAAATTTACAACCTAGCTGATTGACTGCGGTCTGATGCCACGAATAATGTGGAAGGCACAATCGCTAAATCATTTCCTCGAGCTCCTCGACTTTAACAAACCCCCGAATCCGAAACGTGGATAAGCCCTCATGATGACTAACTGACGGCAGCGGCCGCTCAAAAAATATGCCTGTTTTATCTTTCTCATTGACTAAGTTTACTGCCAAAAGATAGAGTGTTTCGATCCGAGTTTACGAGTATTGATTCAAATCGAACGAAAAGCAAAAGTTGAAAACTAGAAAAATGACATCGATTTTGATAAAACACTTCCAGGTAATTTGCAAAAAAAAATAAATATGAGACAATCTTTTATATTTGTAAAAATTGCAGGAATTGTAAAAATTGTCAAAATTTTTTCGAAATTGTCAAAATTGTCAAAATTGTCAAAATTGTCAAAATTGTCAAAATTGTCAAAATTGTCAAAATTGTCAAAATTGTCAAAATTGTCAAAATTGTCAAAATTGTCAAAATTGTCAAAATTGTCAAAATTGTCAAAATTGTCAAAACTGTCAAAATTGTCAAAATTGTCAAAATTGTCAAAATTGTCAAAATTGTCAAAATTGTCAAAATTGTCAAAATTGTCAAAATTGTCAAAATTGTCAAAATTGTCAAAATTGTCAAAATTGTCAAAATTGTCAAAATTGTCAAAATTGTCAAAATTGTCAAAATTGTCAAAATTGTCAAAGTTGTCAAAATTGTCAAAATTGTCAAAATTGTCAAAATTGTCAAAATTGTCAAAATTGATAGTATTGACAAAATTGACAAAATTGACAAAATTGACAAAATTGACAAAATTGACAAAATTGACAAAATTGACAAAATTGACAAAATTGACAAAATTGACAAAATTGACAAAATTGACAAAATTGACAAAATTGACAAAATTGACAAAATTGACAAAATTGACAAAATTGACAAAATTGACAAAATTGACAAAATTATCAAAATTGACAAAATTGACAAAATTGACAAAATTGACAAAATTGACAAAATTGACAAAATTGACAAAATTGACAAAATTGACAAAATTGACAAAATTGACAAAATTGACAAAATTGACAAAATTGACAAAATTGACAAAATTGACAAAATTGACAAAATTGACAAAATTGATGAAATTGACAAAATTGACAAAATTGACAAAATTGACAAAATTGACAAAATTGACAAAATTGACAAAATTGACAAAATTGACAAAATTGACAAAATTGACAAAATTGACAAAATTGACAAAATTGACAAAATTGACAAAATTGACAAAATTGACAAAATTGACAAAATTGACAAATTTGACAAAATTGACCAAATTGACAAAATTGACAAAATTGACAAAATTGAAAAAATTGACAAAATTGACGAAATTGACGAAATTGACAAAATTGACAAAATTGACAAAATTGACAAAATTGACAAAATTGACAAAATTGACAAAATTGACAAAATTGACAAAATTGACAAAATTGACAAAATTGACAAAATTGACAAAATTGACAAAATTGACAAAATTGACAAAATTGACAAAATTGACAAAATTGACAAAATTGACAAAATTGACAAAATTGACAAAATTGACAAAATTGACAAAATTGACAAAATTGACAAAATTGACAAAATTGACAAAATTGACAAAATTGACAAAATTGACAAAATTGACAAAATTGACAAAATTGACAAAATTGACAAAATTGACAAAATTGACAAAATTGACAAAATTGACAAAATTGACAAAATTGACAAAATTGACAAAATTGACAAAATTGACAAAATTGACAAAATTGACAAAATTGACAAAATTGACAAAATTGACAGAATTGACAGAATTGACAGAATTGACAAAATTGACAAAATTGACAAAATTGGCAAAATTGACAAAATTGACAAAATTGACAAAATTGACAAAATTGACAAAATTGACAAAATTGACAAAATTGACAAAATTGACAAAATTGACAAAATTGACAAAATTGACAAAATTGACAAAATTGACAAAATTGACAAAATTGACATATTTATCCTTAAATAAAATTTGTGATTATATGATATATTCTTAAATAAAAAGGAAAAAATCCGGCTCATGAATATTCGTATCGTCAAACTGTGACGACACGGTGACAAGACCAAGCTCTCCTCAGAAGTGTAATGGCAACTGACGAAATCTAGAATGAAGTAATAATATTGACTATGAAAGCAACATCTTTCATCGTTTGTTGAAACAGATTGTTTCATGCAAAGAGGCGTCGTCAGGCGGATGAAGTGGGTGGCTCAAGTATCAAAAAGCACACAAGAGAAGCAAAAATTCGAAATCAATTTGAAGAAGGTAAGCAAGCTAGCCTAGAGGTAAAAAAACCTTAGCAAGGAAAATCTGTGCCAAGTGTGTGATTGAATCGATGATAAACGTTGATGTGCCATTTGGTGAATGTTATCTCCAATTTAAGGGTTTATTCATGTCGTTCTGAATGAAATTCGGAAAATGTTTCGGCATCATGATATATAGTTTAGAGTAAAGAAAAGGAAGAGGTATCTTTTTTTTGTTCAAAACACAAACAGATGGCAAACTTTTGGGCACCAGATCGTTCCTAGCATGACCACATCAATTAACTAAAACTGGGACCAAACTACAGAAGACGGAAGACCAGGAGAAGAAACTTTCCTTCCGGTGCGACACTTCGAGGAAACACTTCGGAGAGAACTTCAGACAGTTCTGAATCCCATCCAAAAAGAAGGAAATCCAAAAGCTAGAATGGATCCCTACATTTTGGACACACTCTCCAGTCGCCATTGTTTAAACAATCTTAACGCTAAAATGTTTGCTTATTTTTCCTGGAGAAAGATTCTCATCCTGCAACACATCCAAAAAGATAGAGATAAAAAAAAGAGGGAGAGTGTGGCAATTTTGAATAATTTAAGGAAACGTAGCTGCATTTGTGCTTTTAGCAGCTTCCGGTTTTGGAATTTGTGTGCGAGTGCTTTTAAGGGAACGAAAATCTCCAACTTGTGTTTGTCTGTTGCTTGAGTGTCTGCACATAAGCACATTTCGAGCAGCTCTTTGCCCTCGGTTTCAAAATAAATACACAAACCTTTGATAGTGCACTTTCGTTTCACTTTTTGGTCTGGTTTTGAATAAACGGTAATTGTTTGGAAGTGCTGAGCTTGATAGTTCCGGTGAATAATCTTACCAATTCCAAGTCAAATTCAACTTATTCCAAAAATTCAAAAACCCAGAAGCAAAGCTACACTTCATGAGTTTTCAGCAGTTCAATTTTTATGCTTTTGAATCTCATACATAAGAAAATAATATATTCTGTTGCTTTTCGGAAACCATCAATATCACAGAAAAAACAATATCAATCAGTAAAAGAAGACTGGACCATAGGGAAGATTTAACCCATTCGAGACGGAGGCCTTTTCACGACATTCGTACTCATAGTACTTTACTCTTAGATAACTTTTGTGTCGTTTGATTTTCATCAAAACCATTTCCTAATACATTTTGCCTAACATTTGCGGGTTCCATTGGTATGAGAATATTATTTTTCCGAGCAAAAGTAAACTCACAATGAAAGATTGTTCTGACAAAGGCACAAAAATTCCATTGCACACACGGTGTGCAATCGGTCTCGAACGTGTTAAGTCATGAATTGCATTCAAATTTATGCAACTTATGCTGCTGTTACCATTTTTTTTTTATGCAAAAGGTCTGATCCATGGAATAAAAAAAAATTTCCTCTATCAAAACAGCTGTACCATTTCTCAGGGATGATATCATTCCAAGTGGAATATTCTCTTAAGAAAATAAAAAATTAACTTTGATCATCATAATAACTACAAGGAAATCATTGTGTTGGAAATGTTGACAATTATCACAATTTTTACAACTCCTATAATTTTAACCATTTCCAATTTTGACAATTTTGAAAATCTTGAAAATTTTGAAAATTTTGACAATTTTGACAATTTTGACAATTTTGACAATTTTGACAATTTTGACAATTTTGACAATTTTGACAATTTTGACAATTTTGACAATTTTGACAATTTTGACAATTTTGACAATTTTGACAATTTTGACAATTTTGACAATTTTGACAATTTTGACAATTTTGACAATTTTGACAATTTTGACAATTTTGACAATTTTGACAATTTTGACAATTTTGACAATTTTGACAATTTTGACAATTTTGACAATTTTGACAATTTTGACAATTTTGACAATTTTGACAATTTTGACAATTTTGACAATTTTTATTTGTAAGTAAACCTCTTTCTTTCATCAAATTCAATTACCGATATAAAAAAAAGCAATAGAACTGCCAAGAAAGCCAGAAAATGAATTCAGTTGACCGTATACTAATACACGTGAATCGTTCCTCATTACGTCGAGTCAAGTGATCGCAAGTTTTATCTCACATTGAGAGCATTTCTTGAGCATTCCGCATCTATTCAAGAAGAATTTCCCACAGGGCAGCAAAGAAAAAAAACTCAACGAAGCATAAAGATGGGCGGATTCCTGTACCCATCTCGGAGGTGGAGTGAATGATCATAAACGTTTCCACGGAAAATTTACCGACCAACCGATAGCGGTTAGTAGTTGGGGTTGGTCTATCGAGTCTATCCGCACATGGATTTTGGCTTATCCAGCTTGCTGCTCCCAAGGTTGTTTGTGCTGCAGCCGAACTCATTCTTCTTCCTTCTTCTGGTAGCTGATTTTTTCCGGCTTTGGCGTTCATTTTCCGATAAAAAGTAAACCAAACCTTGGAAAAACTGGATGCCGCAAAAATAGTGGGAGGTTTTCTCAGCAGACGAATGCGCTTACGTAAGCATTACAGAAATTGCAGCGTTTTATCGCAACGGCCCCAAACAACGTTCTAGGAAGCCATGGATGTTAGTTAGGACTTGTCGATTTATGGTTCAGTTATCCTTTGAACTTTTTTTTATGGTTTTCCAAAACATGTTTAAGCTTTTATGTATAGAAGAAATATTCCATGTAAAGTTTTCTTTGACACCTGTAAAAATCACTCTCTGGAGCCACTCGCTAGAGGAGAAACTACTACTAACTTACATTTTCTAAATTCTTCTACTCCTCATAGCTTAAAGAGCTTGATATTGAGCAGTTTAAAGAATTTACCACTGAACGATTCAAAAGGCCCTCAACATCTATAGTATAGATGGTGGGTGATGAAGATGATGATGATGATGATGATTATGGTGGAATTTGCGGAATTTCCACTACTTATTCACACCCAATCGAACCGAATTCCTTAAAAATAGTATCGAAGCCAGTCGTAGTCGACTAGTTTATAGAATTTTTGAAATGTTATACAAAAATGCATCGAAATAAATTTTTGTTATATCTAGAAAGAAGCCAAACTACATTTCCTTTTAAACATATTTATTTCGATTATGTAGAAAAAAGAAAAATCATCTTTTCTTTTGTCCTTTCAATTCTAACAACGGACTGGTGCCGCAGATAGAAAAATGAGAAAAAAATGAAAGCACAGTTTCGATTAACCTTTCTGGTAACCTGGCGAATGTTCGAGGGAATCTTTTACATTTGCCAAATTATTTACGATTGTTCGAAGATTTATTGCTTCCAGCGTTTGCAGCTGACTGCGTGGTCCACATTGAAGCAAATAATCGAATACACATTGTGAGAATGCTATAAGGGATATTTTCCCAATGACACTAGCACTTAAAAGCAAACCATTCTAAGAAAAAAATTGATAGCTGCTGAAAATTGTAAAAATACCTCATTTTACACCCGTAATGAGAAAATTTAAAAAAAAAATTCTCCAGTTTAAATAACTTAAAGCACCATACATTTCGGTTAAAGTTCCATTCAGAAAAATCGCATAGATCTCATTACAAAAAAAAAGACTTCTCCTTTCAAACAACTTGAGCTGAAGCACCAATGTTTGCGCTAGAAAAATTGAGACGTTTCGTAAAAAAGAAAGGTACAAAAAATGGAAACGCAGAAAAAAAAGTTTCACAAAAACTTTCCCACAGGCAGCTAGGAAGAAAAAAGTGACAAATTGTTATTTACGATCGCGACACTTTAAACGATAAAAGAAGGTGTGAGGGAGACTACCTGAATAGAAATCTTTCCCATTCATTTTTTTCCCATTGCGTATTATAGGAAAACAAAAGCGAGAATGAACGCGATAATAATCCACGCTTCTCGTTCTTCAAGAGGGGCCGTTACTGGAAATGACCGTTGAAAAGTTGGTCCAACACAGAGACGATTATAAAGATGATGATGGTGATGGTGGTGTTGATGATAATGATCATCTCTCTGACAATGACGATGGGTTGGGATATTCATTCGTTTTTGAGATTGGTTTATGGGCCTTTTCTAGCCGAGCTTTCGTTCTGTTCCGTTAAGAAAAATTCTGATGAATATATTAAGACTGCTGCAAGGGAGCAGTAAATAACTGTCATTTTTCTCATTCTGGTGGTCCAAAAACCAACATAGAAAATATAATAAATCAAATCGAAAATCTTTCTCTGTGGAAGTTTTTTTGAAAACCTAATCAAAGATTTGAAAATGAGCATGTCGGAACATAAATTAAATTTGAAATTACCCCAACGAAATAAATCAAGAAAAACATACAACGTGTCAAAAAAACACACCAACTAACTGTCAAAATTATCAAAGTTGTCAAAATTGTTAAAAATTGTCAAAATTGTCAAAATTGTCAAAATTGTCAAAATTGTCAAAACTTGTCAAAATTGTCAAAATTGTCAAAATTGTCAAAATTGTCAAAATTGTCAAAATTGTCAAAATTGTCAAAACTGTCAAAATTGTCAAAATTGTCAAAATTGTCAAAATTGTCAAAATTGTCAAAATTGTCAAAATTGTCAAAATTGTCAAAATTGTCAAAATTGTCAAAATTGTCAAAATTGTCAAAATTGTCAAAATTGTCAAAATTGTCAAAATTGTCAAAATTGTCAAAATTGTCAAAATTGTCAAAATTGTCAAAATTGTCAAAATTGTCAAAATTGTCAAAATTGTCAAAATTGTCAAAATTGTCAAAATTGTCAAAATTGTCAAAATTGTCAAAATTGTCAAAATTGTCAAAATTGTCAAAATTGTCAAAATTGTCAAAATTATCAAAATTGTCAAAATTGTCAAAATTGTCAAAATTGTCAAAATTGTCAAAATTGTCAAAATTGTCAAAATTGTCAAAATTGTCAAAATTGTCAAAATTGTCAAAATTGTCAAAATTGTCCAAATTGTCAAAATTGTCAAAATTGTCAAAATTGTCAAAATTGTCAAAATTGTCAAAATTGTCAAAATTGTCAAAATTGTCAAAATTGTCAAAATTGTCAAAATTGTCAAAATTGTCAAAATTGTCAAAATTGTCAAAATTGTCAAAATTGTCAAAATTGTCAAAACTGTCAAAATTGTCAAAATTGTCAAAATTGTCAAAATTGTCAAAATTGTCAAAATTGTCAAAATTGTCAAAATTGTCAAAATTGTCAAAATTGTCAAAATTGTCAAAATTGTCAAAATTGTCAAAATTGTCAAAATTGTCAAAATTGTCAAAATTGTCAAAATTGTCAAAATTGTCAAAATTGTCAAAATTGTCAAAATTGTCAAAATTGTCAAAATTGTCAAAATTGTCAAAATTGTCAAAATTGTCAAAATTGTCAAAATTGTCAAAATTGTCAAAATTGTCAAAATTGTCAAAATTGTCAAAATTGTCAAAATTGTCAAAATTGTCAAAATTGTCAAAATTGTCAAAATTGTCAAAATTGTCAAAATTGTCAAAATTGTCAAAATTGTCAAAATTGTCAAAATTGTCAAAATTGTCAAAATTGTCAAAATTGTCAAAATTGTCAAAATTGTCAAAATTGTCAAAATTGTCAAAATTGTCAAAATTGTCAAAATTGTCAAAATTGTCAAAATTGTCCAAATTGTCAAAATTGTCAAAATTGTCAAAATTGTCAAAATTGTCAAAATTGTCAAAATTGTCAAAATTGTCAAAATTGTCAAAATTGTCAAAATTGTCAAAATTGTCAAAATTGTCAAAATTGTCAAAACTGTCAAAATTGTCAAAATTGTCAAAATTGTCAAAATTGTCAAAATTGTCAAAATTGTCAAAATTGTCAAAATTGTCAAAATTGTCAAAATTGTCAAAATTGTCAAAATTGTCAAAATTGTCAAAATTGTCAAAATTGTCAAAATTGTCAAAATTGTCAAAATTGTCAAAATTGTCAAAATTGTCAAAATTGTCAAAATTGTCAAAATTGTCAAAATTGTCAAAATTGTCAAAATTGTCAAAATTGTCAAAATTGTCAAAATTGTCAAAATTGTCAAAATTGTCAAAATTGTCAAAATTGTCAAAATTGTCAAAATTGTCAAAATTGTCAAAATTGTCAAAATTGTCAAAATTGTCAAAATTGTCAAAATTGTCAAAATTGTCAAAATTGTCAAAATTGTCAAAATTGTCAAAATTGTCAAAATTGTCAAAATTGTCAAAACTGTCAAAATTGTCAAAATTGTCAAAATTGTCAAAATTGTCAAAATTGTCAAAATTGTCAAAGTTGTCAAAATTGTCAAAATTCTCAAAATTGTCAAAATTCTCAAAATTGTCAAAATTGTCGAAATTCTCAAAATTGTCAAAATTGTCCAAATTGTCCAAATTGTCCAAATTGTCAAAATTGTCAAAATTGTCAAAATTGTCAAAATTGTCAAAATTGTCAAAATTGTCAAAATTGTCAAAATTGTCAAAATTGTCAAAATTGTCAAAATTGTCAAAATTGTCAAAATTGTCAAAATTTTCAAAATTGTCAAAATTGTCAAAATTGTCAAAATTGTCAAAATTGTCAAAATTGTCAAAATTGTCAAAATTGTCAAAATTGTCAAAATTGTCAAAATTGTCAAAATTGTCAAAATTGTCAAAATTGTCAAAATTGTCAGAATTGTCAAAATTGTCAAAATTGTCAAAATTGTCAAAATTGTCAAAATTGTCAAAATTGTCAAAATTGTCAAAATTGTCAAAATTGTCAAAATTGTCAAAATTGTCAAAATTGTCAAAATTGTCAAAATTGTCAAAATTGTCAAAATTGTCAAAATTGTCAAAATTGTCAAAATTGTCAAAATTGTCAAAATTGTCAAAATTGTCAAAATTGTCAAAATTGTCAAAATTGTCAAAATTGTCAAAATTGTCAAAATTGTCAAAATTGTCAAAATTGTCAAAATTGTCAAAATCGTCAAAATTGTCAAAATTGTCAAAATTGTCAAAATTGTCAAAATTGTCAAAATTGTCAAAATTGTCAAAATTGTCAAAATTGTCAAAATTGTCAAAATTGTCAAAATTGTCAAAATTGTCAAAATTGTCAAAATTGTCAAAATTGTCAAAATTGTCAAAATTGTCAAAATTGTCAAAATTGTCAAAATTGTCAAAATTGTCAAAATTGTCAAAATTGTCAAAATTGTCAAAATTGTCAAAATTGTCAAAATTGTCAAAATTGTCAAAATTGTCAAAATTGTCAAAATTGTCAAAATTGTCAAAATTGTCAAAATTGTCAAAATTGTCAAAATTGTCAAAATTGTCAAAATTGTCAAAATTGTCAAAATTGTCAAAATTGTCAAAATTGTCAAAATTGTCAAAATTGTCAAAATTGTCAAAATTGTCAAAATTTTCAAAATTTTCAAAATTTTCAAAATTTTCAAAATTGTCAAAATTTTCAAAATTTTCAAAATTTTCAAAATTGTCAAAATTGTCAAAATTATCAAAATTGTCAAAATTGTCAAAATTGTCGAAATTGGCAAAATTGGCAAAATTGTCAAAATTGTCAAAATTGTCAAAATTGTCAAAATTGTCAAAATTGTCAAAATTGTCAAAATTGTCAAAATTGTCAAAATTGTCAAAATTGTCAAAATTGTCAAAATTGTCAAAATTGTCAAAATTGTCAAAATTGTCAAAATTGTCAAAATTGTCAAAATTGTCAAAATTGTCAAAATTGTCAAAATTGTCAAAATTGTCAAAATTGTCAAAATTGTCAAAATTGTCAAAATTGTCAAAATTGTCAAAATTGTCAAAATTGTCAAAATTGTCAAAATTGTCAAAATTGTCAAAATTGTCAAAATTGTCAAAATTGTCAAAATTGTCAAAATTGTCAAAATTGTCAAAATTGTCAAAATTGTCAAAATTGTCAAAATTGTCAAAATTGTCAAAATTGTCAAAATTGTCAAAATTGTCAAAATTGTCAAAATTGTCAAAATTGTCAAAATTGTCAAAATTGTCAAAATTGTCAAAATTGTCAAAATTGTCAAAGTTGTCAAAATTGTCAAAATTTTCAAAATTGTCAAAATTGTCAAAATTGTCAAAATTCTAGAAATTGTCAAAATTGTCAAAATTGTCAAAATTGTCAAAATTGTCAAAATTGTCAAAATTGTCAAAATTGTCAAAATTGTCAAAATTGTGAAAATTGTAGAAATTGTCAAAATTGTCAAAATTGTCAAAATTGTAATAATTGTCAAAATTGTCAAAATTTTCAAAATTGTCAAAATTGTCAAAATTGTCAAAATTGTCAAAATTGTCAAAATTGTCAAAATTGTCAAAATTGTCAAAATTGTCAAAATTGTCAAAATTGTCAAAATTGTCAAAATTGTCAAAATTGTAGAAATTGTCAAAATTGTCAAAATTGTCAAAATTGTCAAAATTGTCAAAATTGTCAAAATTGTCAAAATTGTCAAAATTGTCAAAATTGTCAAAATTGTCAAAATTGTCAAAATTGTCAAAATTGTCAAAATTGTCAAAATTGTCAAAATTGTCAAAATTGTCAAAATTGTCAAAATTGTCAAAATTGTCAAAATTGTCAAAATTGTCAAAATTGTCAAAATTGTCAAAATTGTCAAAATTGTCAAAATTGTCAAAATTGTCAAAATTGTCAAAATTGTCAAAATTGTCAAAATTGTCAAAATTGTCAAAATTGTCAAAATTGTCAAAATTGTCAAAATTGTCAAAATTGTCAAAATTGTCAAAATTGTCAAAATTGTCAAAATTGTCAAAATTGTCAAAATTGTCAAAATTGTCAAAATTGTCAAAATTGTCAAAATTGTCAAAATTGTCAAAATTGTCAAAATTGTCAAAATTGTCAAAATTGTCAAAATTGTCAAAATTGTCAAAATTGTCAAAATTGTCAAAATTGTCAAAATTGTCAAAATTGTCAAAATTGTCAAAATTGTCAAAATTGTCAAAATTGTCAAAATTGTCAAAATTGTCAAAATTGTCAAAATTGTCAAAATTGTCAAAATTGTCAAAATTGTCAAAATTGTCAAAATTGTCAAAGTTGTCAAAATTGTCAAAATTTTCAAAATTGTCAAAATTGTCAAAATTGTCAAAATTCTAGAAATTGTCAAAATTGTCAAAATTGTCAAAATTGTCAAAATTGTCAAAATTGTCAAAATTGTCAAAATTGTCAAAATTGTCAAAATTGTGAAAATTGTAGAAATTGTCAAAATTGTCAAAATTGTCAAAATTGTAATAATTGTCAAAATTGTCAAAATTTTCAAAATTGTCAAAATTGTCAAAATTGTCAAAATTGTCAAAATTGTCAAAATTGTCAAAATTGTCAAAATTGTCAAAATTGTCAAAATTGTCAAAATTGTCAAAATTGTCAAAATTGTCAAAATTGTAGAAATTGTCAAAATTGTCAAAATTGTCAAAATTGTAGAAATTGTCAAAATTGTCAAAATTGTCAAAATTGTCAAAATTGTCAAAATTGTCAAAATTGTCAAAATTGTCAAAATTGTCAAAATTGTCAAAATTGTCAAAATTGTCAAAATTGTCAAAATTGTCAAAATTGTCAAAATTGTCAAAATTGTCAAAATTGTCAAAATTGTCAAAATTGTCAAAATTGTCAAAATTGTCAAAATTGTCAAAATTGTCAAAATTGTCAAAATTGTCAAAATTGTCAAAATTGTCAAAATTGTCAAAATTGTCAAAATTGTCAAAATTGTCAAAATTGTCAAAATTGTCAAAATTGTCAAAATTGTCAAAATTGTCAAAATTGTCAAAATTGTCAAAATTGTCAAAATTGTCAAAATTGTCAAAATTGTCAAAATTGTCAAAATTGTCAAAATTGTCAAAATTGTCAAAATTGTCAAAATTGTCAAAATTGTCAAAATTGTCAAAATTGTCAAAATTGTCAAAATTGTCAAAATTGTCAAAATTGTCAAAATTGTCAAAATTGTCAAAATTGTCAAAATTGTCAAAATTGTCAAAATTGTCAAAATGTCAAAATTGTAGAAATTGTCAAAATTGTCAAAATTGTCAAAATTGTCAAAATTGTCAAAATTGTCAAAATTGTCAAAATTGTCAAAATTGTCAAAATTGTCAAAATTGTCAAAATTGTCAAAATTGTCAAAATTGTCAAAATTGTCAAAATTGTCAAAATTGTCAAAATTGTCAAAATTGTCAAAATTGTCAAAATTGTCAAAATTGTCAAAATTGTCAAAATTGTCAAAATTGTCCAAATTTTCAGTTAATAATTTTGAAATAAAATTGGTGAGTACTTGCACATTATCTGCAATTTTGGACATTTCTAGGACACAAGTTTGGAACGTTTTATGTAAAATTTTATTGAAAATTATTGAATTGAATAAAAAAAACGATACAGGTAGTGAGTTTCTCAACATTTTTCACGATGCCTTACAAGCAAATCCTTCCAGTCGCAAAGCACCAAACCATTTAAGCAATTCCGAAACAAGACTTATACGATCATAAAACAGATTTCATAACCACACCACGTGGAGTGCTAGGAGCAAGAATCAACCCTTTTCCCCATTGCTGCTGCTTTCCTCTCATGGCAGTTTTGTTCGGCAAGCGGATGAACTTTTCTTAAAGCTGCATCCGGGCTCAGAGTTTTTTTTTCTCCTGCTTCAACCAAATCATGCAGCTCCAACCGGGAAAAAGAACAAGCATAATTCACCAAACTACTTTGTGTGTGTGTGTTTTTTTTTTTTTTGGTAATACTGTATGGATGTGCTATATTGGCTCTAAAGTTGCCCTAGTACTCTACTAGTGGCACAACTATAGACGTTCGGTAAGCGCACCGATGTTCAACTTTCGCTCGACTTTTCCTAGTTCAGTCACCCAACCCTTAAAGTAGAAGAAACAGCAGGGAAAAGCTTAATCCAAAGGCAACCGTCTCATGTTTGATCCCCTTAGAGCTAGAAAAAAGCAGGCAGCCACCCACCCATTCAGTCAGTCAGCCAGCCGGCACTCGTTTTACAGAAGCTTATAAATTATTCAAGGTTCTTTATTGATCCATAAAATTTCTTGCACACCGGCAAAATGTATTTATTCGTTTCTTTCACTTTTTTGCTGCTGACAGACTCGTTTTTTGCCACTGGGCGCCATTCGGTTTTAGTTTTCCATCTTTGGAGCTTTTTTTTCCTCTTACTGTTGCCTGATTCTAGAACTGAACCGAAAAAGGATACTCCAAGCTTTCCACCGACTAAATGTCGTACATATTTCCGTTTTCTGGTGGCGTTTTTCCTTCGACGGATCAATGCCAGGAGATGGATGGATTGGCCCGAATGCACGGATGGTGAAATTTAATACCGCAGCCTTCCATTTGAGGAAAGAGATGGAGAGAGCCTCTGGAAAAAAAGCATCCCAACTAAATTCAGTAGCCTAAAATTGAGCTCCGATATGAAACGGAAATCCGGATGCCACGTTACATCTTTTATGGCGGATTTCGGTTGGAACAAATGAAACATTTCTTCCCGGTAAAGATAAATGATGTAAGAAATTTTCCACCCTCCCGTCACTCCCACCGTTAGAAGACTCTTTCTTAACTTTTTTGCAACGCATCTCTGAGTTGTTCCTTCGGCTAAAATCAACTGCTACCAGGGCTTAGCGAGTTTATTCCGCGTGCCACACACCGCAAGTAATTTCAGAATCCTTAACTTGCCAAAACAACGTTCATTTGCATGCAATCTCAGCCCAACCTTTCGAGCTCCGCAGGCATCAAATTGGCTTAAGTTGTGAGAAGACAACTTCACTGGATCAAAACGAGTCAAACGAGGGCTTTTTCGAGCTTTGAAAATTGAATTAATTGTAAAAAAAGCCATGACATTTTTGCAAAATTTTACCGAAAGTCTTTGTTGAATATCAAAATTAAGTTCAAAATAATTTTGAAGCACCCATTTACTTAGACAAAATAAATTCTGAAACAAAAACCTCATACATTATCTGAATCTTTTTGCAAATAAAGGCCTTAATGGATGAAATCAAAAACAAACTAGCTATAAAACTACTCAAAGTCTCTATAAAAAAAATTGCTGTAGATAATTTAAAAAAAAAAAACATAGGAATCTAACAGATCAGTTTGGAAAACAATGGTTCGTAGCTAATTCATATTTTTTTCCTTATTTGAAAAGTCTTAAACTATTTTTAATTGTAATGGATAATTTTCAAAGCTGATAATTTTCAAGCATTTGAAGCAATCGGCGGTATAGCTGTTTGTAAAAAAGAGATAAGTAGGTACCACATTGAACGAGGCTCAAGAGAGCGAGGGAAATCTTAGATCAAAATCGTTCTCAATCGGATATAACATGTTAATACTATTTTCCTTGTTTTTTTCAATGAAAACCGAAAGCGTCGATTGAAAATATGAAGAGGCATTCAAATTTCAACTTTCAAATTAAAAAAAAAAACCTTCACAGAAGGATTTGTCAAAAACTGGTTATTTGAATGTTAGGTTCAGATTTCAAAAATGAAACTATTTATGAATACTTCATCAAAAATAATTGCACTAAACTAGACTTTCTTTTGAACAAAAGTAATTTTTTATGGAAGTGTCAAAGACTTAAATTAATTTACACGTTTTTTATCAAAACTTAAAGCAAGGTAAAAATAAAAAAAATGCGTATCACAACAGACAATTTTGACAATTTCGACAATTTTGACAATTTTGACAATTTTGACAATTTTGACAATTTTGACAATTTTGACAATTTTGACAATTTTGAGAATTTTGACAATTTTGACAATTTTGACAATTTTGACAATTTTGACAATTTTGACAATTTTGACAATTTTGACAATTTTGACAATTTTGACAATTTTGACAATTTTGACAATTTTGACAATTTTGACAATTTTGACAATTTCGACAATTTTGACAATTTTGACAATTTTGACAATTTTGACAATTTTGACAATTTTGACAATTTTGACAATTTTGACAATTTTGACAATTTTGACAACTTTGACAACTTTGACAATTTTGACAATTTCGACAATTTCGACAATTTCGACAATTTTGACAATTTTGACAATTTTGACAATTTTGACAATTTTGACAATTCTGACAATTTTGACAATTTTGACAATTTTGACAATTTTGACAATTTCGACAATTTTGACAATTTTGACAATTTTGACAATTTTGACAATTTTGACAATTTTGACAATTTTGACAATTTTGACAATTTTGACAATTTTGACAATTTTGACAATTTTGACAATTTTGACAATTTTGACAATTTTGACAATTTTGACAATTTTGACAATTTTGACAATTTTGACAATTTTGACAATTTTGACAATTTTGACAATTTTGACAATTTTGACAATTTTGACAATTTTGACAATTTTGACAATTTTGACAATTTTGACAATTTTGACAATTTTGACAATTTTGACAATTTTGACAATTTTGACAATTTTGACAATTTTGACAATTTTGACAATTTTGACAATTTTGACAATTTTGACAATTTTGACAATTTTGACAATTTTGACAATTTTGACAATTTTGACAATTTTGACAGTTTTGACAATTTTGACAATTTTGACAATTTTGACAATTTTGACAATTTTGACAATTTTGACAATTTTGACAGTTTTGAAAGTTTTGAAAATTTTGACAATTTTGACAATTTTGACAATTTTGACAATTTTAACAATTTTGACAATTTTGACAATTTTGACAATTTCGACAATTTTGACAATTTTGACAATTTTGACAATTTTGACAATTTTGACAATTTTGACAATTTTGACAATTTTGACAATTTTGACAATTTTGACAATTTTGACAATTTTGACAATTTTGACAATTTTGACAATTTTGACAATTTTGACAATTTTGACAATTTTGACAATTTTGACAATTTTGACAATTTTGACAATTTTGACAATTTTGACAATTTTGACAATTTTGACAATTTTGACAATTTTGACAATTTTGACAATTTTGACAATTTTGACAATTTTGACAATTTTGACAATTTTGACAATTTTTACAATTATTTCATTTGCTATTATCAACATTTTTGTCAAATCTTGAACTGGCTAATGAATTAATTAAAAATTTAAGTTGTGCTACTGAAATTAAAATTCTTATTTTTTCTTCAATGTCATTTACAGGCTTCTATTTGGAAATCAAAGATTTTTTACAAAATTTTGATTCTGATTTTTGATTGATGATTTTTCTTTGATTTTAAAAAAAAATTTCAACTACAAAAATCATTAAAGGGAACTTACGATATAAATTGGCAAGAATGAAATTGTTTTTTTCTATATTGGATTTTGATTTGCTCAAAAAAAAATTTGTTGTACACAACAGCAATTGTCGACAAATTTAAATGAAAAATGAAGCTTTTATCATCCCCGAGAAAAGTTCCAAAATAAACGTCTTTTGAAAAAAGTGGAATGTTCTCCATTGTTTTTTTTTCAGTTTTTTACTCTTTTGATCTGAGCATATTTTTGATCTATTTGACTGAATTTTTGAATGTCGGGCATTTATTCGATTCCGATACTTTAAATTAAATTGGTTTAGAAAAAAATCATCTGTAATTTTTCATTGTATTAAATAAAACGTTTAGAAGCATTGGGCTACCAATGAAAGAAGGTACATGCATTTTTTAAACTTTGTGTCCCCGTTTTGACATTTTTTTTATATTGTTAAAAAAGAAAGCTTCGCCCGTTCATCTAAATCGACCTTGGATATCGATCTTTTCTTATGATCGAACAATCCTAGTTAGAACCTAGCATTTCAGCAGTTATTTTTAATTATTTAAAAAAATAAACTATTTTCATATTAATTTTTTATATATCATATTTAATCATAGCTTATTTTTTCATATTGTTTATGGAGAACGTACGAATCGAAAACGTGAAATTTTCAAAAAAATTTAAAAGGGGCGTCAAACACGGAATGGCGGTTGGTATCGATTTCGTCGAGGAAGATAATGAAGGTTGCAAAATATGTCAAACGAGATTGCCTTTCAATAGTGAAGGATCAAGAGACGTGGATCATGGGTCTTTCTGATGATGCAAAAAATGATAGTAAGATGAAAAAGTTTCATATCAGGAGTTTATTCGTATCTTAGATTTTTCCAAACTTTTTAACATCATAATTCACAGCAATTCCTGGCAAAATTTTTAAAATTGTGACATTTTCCCTCATTAAAACTTGAATAATTTTTAAATGACAAGTTACAGCTTTACACTTTCTTCTGCAAAGATGCATTTAATAACATTGCCCATCTTTGATTTGTTGTTGACTGAAATCCTTAATCTAAAGAACACTTTTTTGTGGCTTGTAAATTTTTTTTCACAAAAATTCATAATGTTGCGTAACGAAAAATATTAAACATACAAATTGAGAGTCCAACACAGTCCGAAAATTTTTTCTAAAATTGATATTATAAACAAAATTTAAGCATTATGATTGTCCAATTTTTGTTCCTTTTTAAAGATATGAGAATTCTTTTAAAGAAAAAGTGTCGAAAAAAGACCATTTTTTCAAAAATCGAACCAGTGCGAACTCCAAACATCGTTTATCTGAGTTGCCGTCTGGTTAGTTTGTTTCTTACTCACTCAGCTAATAAGGAAAGGTTGAGCCCCCAGAAACCCAGGAATAGTGCGATTTTGGGCAGCCCTATAACTAACTCCCAAAAGTGGTTTGGAAAAAAAACCAGAAATGTCTAAGACCTGTTTTCCACATGTTCGAAATTTGTCTTCCTTTGAAACTACCGTTTGGAAAAAAAATCGCTCAAAATAAAACCGTGCAGAAAGTGATCGTGAAATTTGATGTTTCCTCGAAGAGAATCCATCAACTTAACACTCATTCGTACATCTTTCGAGAAAAGAATGGCTGATATCATATGCAGTGACAGGGATTCGATTTCATGACCGTTAGCTTAGAAGACTTTAAGGGTCCCCTCTATGCCACGGGTGGCAGTGTTAAAAAAACTCAATTTGCTCAAATAGAATGATGAACTTCATTCTAGGTTTGACTCTCTAAGTAAAGTATTTTTAAAATGGTTTAATGCTCTCAAAAGTTAAAAATTGGATATTTTTTTACATTTGTCTCAATGCATTTTCAAGTGTGCAATAATCAAAGAGCATTACAAACAATTTTCGATTGTTACCATTTTCATCCCTCTTTGCACTTTAATTGACACCAACTGCCGAAAATAAATTATTCTCACCAGACCCGAAAACCTTAAACTCCACCCACGCATACAGCCCACAATTCGGGAGGAGGGGAAGGGAGGAAGGATGGCCGGCCAATCATTGACGCGTGTAATTGAGAATATCTCAATTTCAGACTCCCGTGGCTGTTGGCCGTGGCCAGTTGCCTTGTGATGTCGCCCCATTTCCGGCTACTTTTAATTGAAAATTAATCCCGCCTTCATGGACCCTGGCTGGCGCGCTGACCGGCACTGATCTTGTAATGCCTTTCTGCCTTCCCTCCCTCGCTTCCTGGTTCTGGTTGTTTTATTTGGCTGGAGCCCGAAATGTTCCAAGTTTATTCCCTTCCCCCTCAGTTTTGGTGCCGGTAATGAAGCTTTGAAAAAGCATAAAAATTCATTGGCTCGTAAAATCGCGCAAAAAAGCATGACGCCCCCAGACATGTGGGAGGGAGCTGGCCCAAAATTAACGGAACGACAAACGACGCTGAAAGAAGAAGGGAGAGAAGTGACATTGACGACGCGAAACAAAATGAAACTTTCCCACCGGTTGCCGATAGGGAGAAAAAGAGACACCCACCGTTGAATTTTTTTTCCAACGGTGGCTCCATAGAGTATAGCAAGAAGCATTAAGGCCTAGAAACAGCAAAACTCATCAAAACCTGATTTTTTCTTGTGTTTTTTTTCTTCCTTCATCCAAAACAGTGGCGTGCAGCACGGTGACGGTGACCAAATGTCAGGCCGCGCTCCGGACCCTGCAGGCGTTTCCGTTTTTTCGGCCGACCTGCCTGTGCAAGGAGCCGGGCATCGATCCGGACTGCAATTACTTTCGGGACTTCCTGTTCGACCATCCGTGCGGCTTCGTCTCCAAGAAAGGTGAGTAACTGCCACTGGGCTGTGACAGCACAGAAGTTCCTTTGAGTTTTTTTTTCCCTACTAACTTTTGGTTTTGTTTTGATTTCATTTTCTCGCGCCCTGAAGTGGGAACGATTTTCGGTCCCTGATACGTCACCAAAATGAGTGGCTGGTTGGGATTGTGATTGTTATCTCCGGGTGAAAAATGAGGGTTCCGTTGCCTAACGGTTAGGCAAAATATGCGGCTAATGGAGACTCATAAAATAACATTATTATTAACTCAAGTTTCCTTTTGAATAACAGGTTTTTCGTTCATTCAATATAGTTGAAATCAGTCCCAGATTTAGACTTGTGTGAGTTTGGAAAAATTTCACTCAATAGGAACTAGTTCTTAAAAAAAGAGATGTTTTTTTTTCTTCCATTTAGAAATTGATGCTACCTCTAAAATTCCTTTTATTAAACTTTGACTTGACTTAGACTGCCCCAAATTTGTATGGAAAATTCCAAACATGTAAAATATTATGCGCTGCAGGCCAAAATTGCTCCTTGGCCTAGTGCAAGCTCTCAAGCCAAATTTGGGCCAGATCGGAACATGGGAAGGGGTCGCTCAACGAGTCTTAAGTTTGTATGGGATTTTGAGACATTTTGTTCGGGAGAAACATGAAAACCCAGTTTTTCATCGAGCTTTGGTTTCATTCGGCCGATTTCTTTCGAAAATGGGTTTTCTTAAAGTCCAAGTTATGACAAGTATTTCATCCCAAGACTGCAATTTGATTTGAATTAAGATAAAAAAAATTATTAGGCTTCAAAAATGGGATAACTTTTTTAAGGGTGATATTCATCGTTGTTAACGAGTCGGGGTATTCGAACATTTCGACGCAGCATTAATCGTGATGAATACCATCCATAAAAAATTAGTCAATTTTTTGAAGCATAATTACTTTATCATTTTAACTCAAATCGATTTGCAGTCTTCGGATGAAATATTTTTCATAAATTGGACTTAAAGAAAAACTATTTAAAAAAAATCGATCGAAGGAAACTAAAGTTATTGATTAAAAACTGTTTTTTCATGTTTTTCCCGAACAAAATGTCATAAAATTCCATACAAACTTCAGGCTTGTTGACCCCTTCCCTTGATCGGATCTATTCCAAATTTGGCATGAAATTTTACACTAGGCCTAGGATTAGTTTTAGCCTGCAGCACATAGCTTTTTCAAAAGTCGGGTCATTTGGGGCACTCTACTCGATATGGAACCTTGTTATTTTTTTTTTTTTTTTGAAAATCTGTCGTTCTTTTTAAAAAATACATGCATAGAAAATCATTAACCTACGGGAAATTTAATTAAATATTTGAAACACTGAGATTGCGAGTACAAGTCGTTTATCATGCTATTATAATTGGGCTTGTGATATAGCTCAGTTGGCAAGTCTGTTGTCTCCTGAGCCGATGTTGGACCGGATAAGTTTTTCAATAACGATCCGCTAACTGCACCGTTGATAAAGTCGCGAATGCCATAAAGATGGTAAAACGACTATAATCGAAATAAAAAAAATGCTATTATAATTCAAACAAAAATGAAAAATTTAGAAGCTCAAAAGTTATGAAAGTTATGGAAAATTCATAATAAAGATAAGCAAACGAGAGCAAGAAGTAAAAGTTTTTCGAAAAAAAAAAGTTCTAGTACATTTCATCACGAAGCTCTAAATTTGAAGGTTCATTCTAATTTCAGCGCTTTAAATAACTCATCAGAAGTTGTTTGGTGGAATTTGGCACAGGGAATTGGTAGTAACATCTGTTTGAGTTTGGAGGACTTTTTCGACCTCGAAATTTCACGAAAGGTGAAAAAAATCTTCAATAAAATTTAATTAATTTTTAATTGTATTGAAAGTTTTTAAGCAAATTTAATGCATTTGCAACTAAAATGAAGATTTTTTTTTTTCTAATTTAACCTTTGAATGCAAAATTTTTTTTTTAAATAAGTACGGCAATAATTGATTCACCGAAACTACATTATTTTAATTCGAATAACACGACTGAACAGGTTTTAAGTCCATACTTTGAGTTTTATGAAAATTATGACCCGTCAGTGTTGAACAATAATTTTTGAAAATGGTGATTTATTTCAATACGATTTTGAAAATGCCTCTCAAACCTTGTTCATTAGGTACAGAAAGATGTTTGTGATTGATCCAGATTTTTTTTCAGAATTTCTAAATCAGAAAAAAAACAGCGATTTTTTCCAAAAAATATGTTAGTTTGATTTTTGCATTTTTTTTGAGCAAATTCTTTGAAATCTCACTCACACATGGAAATATCGTAATTCAAAAACCATGAGTCGATTTTTTAAATATCAAGAACATTTTTTGTGAATATGACTCAAAAATATCCACGCGTTTCCGTGATATAAGGATTTTAGGTACCTAATTAGTTTTGTTTCCAAACAACACTATTTATTAAAGAGTTACCGCAAAATTGTTTAAACTTCCTGAAGGATGAAGGACCGGACTATTATGACAAAATTATATCTAGTTTCACTATAACGCCTAATAGTTGAAATTGGTATCATTTAGCCCGAATAAAGGTGGTATAAGGTGTAATTACTGCCAAAATTTGCCAATTCCTTGAAAGAAAAGGATGACAAACGAGGTAACAAAATACTTTCTGTGAAACCAAAATTTGGTAGAACTGTGCTGTCCGAATACAAACTAGCGCAAACTTTTGATACGTAACACAATTTTCGCTCATTTCATAGTTTGAAACTACACTTTATCAATAATCCAAATTCTTATCTTTTTTTTTTTAAATTCAAGTACGAAGCTTGATCTAGAGATTTTTAAAACTCGAAAACAAATAGCAAATACAGTATTTTATTTTTCAATTTTCAAATTTATGTCTGCCAACATTCGATATCCGAGTTTAAAAAAAAGTTCTGTTTGCTTTCTCAGAGACACAATCAATGTTTAGGTAAATGTTACAATGCTCGTTATTTTTCCTAAAGTTTTAGCCATTTCTGATGAATTGAAAAAATAAAAAGCTGTTTATTGTAATAATCCGTTCATTTTCTGAAGTGAGTTTCGATTTTGGTTTTTTTTTTAATTATGAACTGATTTTGAAATCATACCTAGCTCCATCATAGCTAGCTCTGGCACTGTATTTTTATTTGAAACTCTATATTGTTGAATTTTGTTTTTTTTATATATATTTTAGACTTAAAATGAATTTGATTGGAATTCTAATAATGAAATCATGTTTTATATTATAATGTTAATTTGTGCAACAAAAAATCGTTATTGTTTATTAATTTTGTCAACAGTTCATAAAACAACTAACAGTATACTTTTAGATTTTGAATGTTCCTCAGGATGCATTTCTAATTCGTATTCGAAATTTAAACTGAGAATTTCAAATTCAAACTTCGAATTTTAATTGCTGAAACAAAGACACGAATGCCATGAAAATGGTAAAATGTCTTTAATAAAATAATAATAATAATAATTGCTGAAACCACTTGCTTTTTAAATTTTTATGCTGCACAATAATTTGAGACTTAAACTCTGAATTTTTGGGTTTTTTGTTGTTCACAAGTATATTTCTTAAGAAGAATTTTAATTTAATTTTGACTTAGGCTTTTTCAATTGAGGACGAATTAATAATCCAGATTGACCTCTCGAGTTTGAATAAACGATCTGCAGTTTTATTATGCATTTTATTGAGCAGAAATAAAGTTTGTTTTGAGATTGAATAATCTAGATTTTGTTTTACAAACTTTTACAGATATTTCTTAACTAAAAATGGAAAAAAAAATGGGGGACATCCTTGAAAAGTTGTCCCGGACACCTCGACGGCTTAATCGGCATCGAGGTAATGATGATTAAAATCGTAAACCACAGTTGATTTATTGGAAACCAATCTTTGTTGATGTCGATAGTAAATTTAACTCATTTTCAACATATGTTCAATTCATTTTTTTGTTGTGGCCGGAGAAGTTTTAGACTGTTAAAATTTTACAAAGTTTTCGAGTCGTAGTGACGTAGGTACTTTTTTCGAAAATTTAATTTTATTGCTCAGCATGTTTCAGGTTTTTTAACCCGATCAGGAGGGAAAAACTAAATTATATCAAGATGAGATATTTTGATACTAATTTTTTCCTATCTGAATGAGTTATTATTCAGTACTCGTAGGATGTTAAAATATCTCAAATTATATCAAAAAATCTATACGATCATAGCTAAATTATATCAATTTTAGATATGCTCCTATCAAGATTATATCTCGTTCAGATAGCATAGTTTGATATTGGGCAGAACAAAACCTATCAAAATTATAACTTATCAAGATATGAGTGCTTCGAGAAAAATTTCTAGTGGAATGTCAATAAACCATATTATTGACTAAAACTATGTTTCATTTTTGGTTTCCCAAAAATTGAATCCAATTTAATGGATCTGTTGAGCGAAATTCATTAATGTACGGTTTGGGCCGTTGACTTCGATGTCCGTGTTTCAGAAAAAGTTGTACATATATCAAAATAAGATATAATCATTTTATTTTGGGACAACCCGAAAAAATTCTTTATCATTGAAAATTATCTCAACCCCATTCAAGTCTGTCAATCAGAATAAAATATAATTTAGATTGGAGAAACTTAAAATCTAATTTTTTCAGTACGTAATTATAACTGAATCATATGTAAATATCTTGGTGAGATACGATTGAGTTATTATTTTGATATGCTCTTCTGATCGGGAATGTTTGAATTCAACTTTACTGTCAAGTTTGAGAGCATCAATTTTCACTTTTTGTGCATCAAGCATAAAATCGGCCTTGTAATATATGGCTTTTTGATTTATTCGATTTGGAAACAGTAATCATTTTTGATTTGCGTTCAATTTAATTTTTACAATGATCAATAAAGCTCTTAAAATTCCTATCATGATTTACAGAAAGATAACTGTCTGACATACCATCATAGCTGACTAAAGTTTAGACAAAAAAGGCTTGGCTTGATAGTTGGAAAATCGCTAGAAATCGCGCTAGAAATGAAGGTTACACAAATTTTGAAAACAACGCGCGAAGTGTTTGTTGATCATTTCATTTTAAATGTTGCCAATTTCTGATCAAATTGTTCTTCTAGTAATAATGTTTGCGCGCGAAAAAAAATAATTATGACTGAAATTAAAATAAACGCTCTTTTTAGTTTTGAACATCCTACAAGAAACAAGTTCTTAATTATAATCTTTAAAGGTTCTCAACAAAACACTGATTGAATGACAGAATTAGGATTTTTTAAGTCAGGTAAATTAGGATCCCTTTCAAATAACTTTATTTAAAACTAATTTTGTTTTCAAATATGATGCATTTGAAAAATTAGAAACAATCCAGAGGCCACAAACGGATTATTGTGAGTATATGAAAGATTTAGAATTGAATAAAAATTAAAAATTGGTCATAAAAATTCTGAATCTGATTGAGTTATCCAAAAATAAAATGCATAGTAAATTTGAAAGTTTGTAAATGCTCAATCCTGATAAATAATTAAAATTTAAAATAAACCCGATTTCATCGTCAAAATAGTATACCACACATCAGAGTAAAATGTCAAAAATCAAATGAAATATTAACTATACCGAATCAAGGTAAAGAATCGAGGATGGGGATTAAAACAGTTTTATAAATAGATCTTTCCCATGATAGGCATGAAAGCGATCCTGAATAAACTGTTTATTATTTTTATTTTTTTTTATTTTGAAGCTAATCCAACTGGAAAAAATGGCTATTTTAAAGATTAATTTCTGGATTTGACACGACTTTGATGAAATCAGGATCCAGAGCAAAAATTTGTTTGAGAAGGAAAAATTTAAGTTCGTTTTAAGCACATTGCAGACCACCTACGAGATATCTTGTTTTTTTTTTGCTTAAGGCGTGTGCGCTATACTGAGAAGCATAACTCAAATGTGAAACATTTTATAAAGAAACTTTAATCTGTCTGCAAAGTTGTAAACAACACTTTCGTTAACTCAAAGACAGTAAATTTGTAGAATTTGGTTCAGTTGTTTCTGAGAGAGAGAACTTTAAATTTTGGTGTTTTCTGGCTAAGATTTTTTTGCGGTCCTTATTGTGTTATGAAGCAATAAAGAAAACCTTTTTATCTATTTAGTTTATAATTTTTATTCTTTTTACACTTAACTTTTTTCACTTTTACTAACTTTTACTAGAAAAAACTTTGATTCTATAAGAAAACGAAATTTGAATGCTTGTGATTAAAATCCAATCAGTTGGTCAAACTTATGAAAAGTTCTACTAAAATTTGAAATTTTTACTTAACGTTCATGATTTACAATTTAGAAAAAGCATTCGAAGATGTTTGTGGTTGTATACAGGCCGGTCAAATCAGGCCAATTTTTTTAAATCTAGTGTTTTAAACATAAATTATTCATCTTTTAGTCTTGACAAATCCAGAAATTTATTTGAAAAAATCAAAAGCGAGTGAAACGAAACCTGTTGAGTTATTTTTCTGACCTGAAAAAAAATATGTTCATTTTGATGTATTTGTCTTGACAAATATAGTTGTTTAACGTAAAAATCAAAAATAGTTGAAATTCAATTTGAATTTTCATTTAGATTTTGCAAATAGCTGAAATAAATCCGAATATAATTCAAAATGTTTTCTACTTAATCCGAGTGAACAGCGTAAACCGTGCCTTTTCCAAAAACTGCATCAAATTTTAGGACAAACCCTCTTCTGCATTCGAGTCTAATAGAACAAATATTAAAAAAAAAAAAGTTTGAGGTTAAAATTATGATAAAACATGCTTAGTACAATTATGATTGAATGTTTATGAAATTTTAGTGGATTTCTTCAAAACAACACATTGTACATTGGGTGGAAAAGAATTTATTGGAATCATTTTATGATGTTATTTAGAAAAACGACCTTATAAATTTTGTAGATTGGCCCAATCAACTGATATGTGCAAAATTTCATCTCATTTGTACTTGATTTAGAGCCCAAAGCGCTCAAGGTTTCGATTTTTTTTGTCCCTCAAAAGTTACCCAAGGGGCTAACGAGGGATATCTGGGAAATAAAATTTATTATTTTTGATGCCAAACGACTTAGGAATGCACTTAGGACTGCACAATGGTTGGTAGTTAACAAAAAAAAAAATGAACTATAATCAACTTTCAGGGACGCTTCTTGGAAAACAAACCGATTTTCGAAAATCCGGCAAAGTCCCGGAAAGTCGATTTTTTTAAGAGATTTCATTCATATTTCGATAATATATGCTTTTGTTAGTCGTTTGGCATCATAATTTGATATGCGATTTTCACGATTTCCTTTGGTCCACCTCTGGTGAATTTTGAAGGACAAAAATCGAAACTTTGAGTGCTTTGACACATTTTGGACCAAATTTTTCGCTTTCAGCTAGTTTGCTTCTCTAACAAGCATAACTGAAACGTTATGAGCTCAATAGCTTAACATTATTCTACAAAAATAAGCTCGACAATTTTAGTAGGGTACCAAAATAATTTGTTTGATTTGGTCCAGTGGTTTCTGAAATAGAGATTTCTTCGCTGTCCTTGATGTGTTCATAAAGCCCGATTGTGTTGAAATTTTTACAGGTTAGTTTTCTAGGCTATCTGCTAAAGGTGAGTTTTCGAAATTCGCCAACTGTACATTGTCCAATGAAGAGCTATAAATTCGTCTTTTTTTGTAAATAATGCAATGAACGTGGATAATATTTGCCTTCAAAAATTACTTGACAGTTCCAAAATGATCAAAATTTAAAAAAAAAGATACTAATACCGAATACGGTTAAAACAGAGTTACGTTTTAAAGTTTTGTTCGCAGGAAAATAATGGATTCTAAACTTTATTAGACAAAAAAAATCTTTGAAAACAGACGCTGATAGCTCATGCATAGCAAATCGTTTCGTTTTCCAGTTTCATTTGCCAGTTAATCCAATTCTGATAACATTTCAAAAATAAGAAGTAAAAAAAACCAAAAACTCTCTCACAACTCATTTGGGGCGGAAAAACAACCGCCATTCGACGACGGCAAAACTGCTATTACAACCATCATATGATGTTATTCTCGATTCTGGCTCCGCCAGTGTCATTCCCATTTTGCGACATTTTGATGTATGAGTTTTATATCTTCATTCTGACAAAACGAAACGGAGTCGACGATATGTGCTCAGCTGAAGCTTTCCTCGGCACCAAAGGGAAAATGTAAGAAGCTTTACTCCTTCAGGTCGCGTTTTCCGGTTGAAAAGAAAGAAAGAAAGTCGAAGCAGTTCCATTTCCCCAAACCGTGTCGTCACAATCCTTTGGCAGTGGTTTTCTTTCCGTTTATACTGGGTACTGTTGCAGCAGCTTTTCCTAACCGGAAATCGTCGACGACGTCGCTCGTTGTGGGAAAAAAGTGAAGCTAATTTTTGAAAAACCAGCAAACCAGCGATCTTACGTTTGTTTTCGTTGTTGGAAGTATTTGCTCTTTCCGGAATCGGAAAAGGGAAACGAAGCGAGGGGCTGAGCTACTCCCACACTTACTTGCCAGTACCTACTTGCATCGGAGCTCCAGGTTGAACAAAGGATGGAAAATAATCCACCCATTCAATTAAAGCTTAGTTCTTTTAGAAATGGGACACTTTCATTTGCTTATAGCTCGTTAACTAGTTATTGGATATCAAAAATTTTGACCGCATTTTGTTGCCTGTAAAAAGTACTATTGGACCAATTTTTTTCAAAATTTAAAATTTACGTGTTTTTGAGATATGTACGATGCAAGAGAAAAAGAAAAAAATAATTTTGCACAGTTTCCTTTAAAATTCGTCATTATCAAATTGATAGCTGACAAAACCGTTGATTATTCAAAGAATTACAGAGTTTTTGTGGTGGATAAGTATGAAAACACTGTCAATAATGTCCACAAAGTTCAAATCAAGCATTGGAGTGAAGCACATGATCGGCAACAACGGTTAAGGGTCATCAAGGAAGTCAAGTCTCATACCAGCATTTTTAATTTTCAATAAGCGAAAAACTAAGTGTAGATCGCTGAAATGTCCATAACAATTTTCTCCGATAAGCTGAAAGTGTTGCCTAGTGATGACTCATTGAAATCCAACCTCAAACAACCATTTTTCGATAGTTCCAAAGCTCTTAAGCTGTAAAACCTGTACCGAAATAAAAACGTTCAAAAAATGTGGTCAAAAATAATCAAATTTGTTCATTTCGAAACAACTGTATCCAATAATATGCTTCCAGTTTCTTTTAAAAGAGAAGTATTGGACCGAAAAGTATCAGAAATTGAAGAAGGAGGGTGAAGCCACCTAAAATATAGATTTTACGAAGTATAAGTTGGAAAACTGATCAATACCATGACTGTAAAAAAGTGTGCGCCGGCCAATGGGAGATACCAAGAATAAAGTAGAATTTTCTTTAACAAAAAACGGTAAATATTTTTTTTCAAATTTTTTAATGAAATATCATAACATTACCTTCATTTTCTTCGTAGAAAGTATTGCGTTCAAACGAATGGTTTTTGAGATACACGCATTCGTAATTGTCCCATTTCTAAAAGAACTAAGCTTTATGGCAGTGGTGCCAGAAATCTGAATCCATTTTATTCTCCTTGAGGAATCTTTGCAGGAACCCTCAGAAATCTTCAGTGATTAGTTGTTTCTCTTAACTCTATTCCGCTCTTGAGTGTCAAACTGAGGAAGAAAATACAATTGATTGTAGAAACAGCTAAAGGAGCTAAAACATGTAAATAAAACTAAGATTTTGATATCAAAGCTACATCTGTATAGTACTGATAAGTAATAATATTGATCAAATTATTATATGCTTCATGACCGTAGGAACGAAGTGGGAAGGGTTTGGAGGTTTCAAAACCGCCACCCCCAATAAAGGAAGCGGGGTAATTTATACTGGATTTTCTAAAATGGAGTTTTTAATTTAAATTTAAAAGTTTATTAGCCAATTCTGGCAACCCGGCTGAACAATCGGTTTCCGAAATGAAATTTTCATCTCGTTTGGATCCCTCCGTGAGAGTTGACTCCCTATTCGTAAGGAACGTTGAGGGCAGCTTCAGAGGAAAAATAACTCAACCCCCCTTTTCGTTTTCGATTCCATTCGTTCGCCGCGTTTTGTCACATCAAATCTTGGTCGAGGAGACTACTCTACTTACCCCCGCAATCGAATGGGCGGGTTGGAAAATTGTGTTCCAACAAGCTGAACACCGGGAGACACATATTAGTTTCGACATACGACGAGCAATGGCGTCGACGACGGACGAGTGTTACCCACCATTTTTTTTATATATATTTTTGTTATTTCATGTTCTCCAGAAGATTCCGGGGATTCGGGAAATCGAGTCGGGTACTGGTTTGACAATGGATTGTTGAAAGGATGGGTTCTGCTTTTGGTGTTTTTTCTTCCTTTCAAAAGTGGTCCCCAGGATTGTTGTAAAACATCGGATAGTGTAAGAACGGATCAACACGGTACTTTAGGAAGGGCGAAATATTGAACGGAAAAGGATGTTGGAATAACAAACGAACTCTAGAAACGAGTGTGGTGACAGGTCCTTGTCAGCGAACTGTTCCCAATGCTATAGGAGATTGTTTCGTGGAGCGCATGATTTGTTACATAAAGAAATTTTTGTCTATTATTTCTGGATCAGAAAATTGAGTTGAGTTGAAAGAACTCAATCCGCTCCAATTTGCCATATAATTTCCACATGGACTAATTCATTCAGTTTCCTGTTTTTGTGACCGATTATGTGTCCTTTAATGGGCATCAAAAGGTTTCCTAGTGGGTCATCTTTTTTTCCAGAACCCATTCACCGACAGACAACGACCTGATACTAACGCCTGGTTCCACAAAAACAAAAGAAATCCGTAGGCAACATCCTTTCGCTTTCGTTGCCAGTGTTTGTTTTCTTTTCGGTCCAGCTTCGAACCCCTGCATCTTACACTTAAACTTGTAAAATAACGGTGCAACAGTGCTGGATTTGGGTTATGTGAAGCATTTTTTTTCGGTGTGAATAAATTAAGGAAAATTTAAGAAAAATAAAAATTAAGTACAAAACGGCAAAATTCAACCACAAAACTGAACGAAAATGTCACTAAAAAAGTATAAATTCATTGAAAAATAACACGAACATGATATCAAAACTATACAAAAACAAAACAAACATGACAAGAACAAAAAACTGAAACAAAAAATTTGTCATTAGAAACATTAAAACAATAACTTTAAAAAAATATATATAACACACAAACGCAAATATGGCACAAAAAAAGCACGAAATTAACGTGAAAAGACACAAATAAAGCTTATTTAAATAATCATAAATAAACAAGAAATGACGAAAGTATACAACGGAGCTTAATTAAAACTGACACAAAATACACAAAAACAACTCAAAAAATAACTAAACTGAACCAAAAAGAACACAAAATAAACATAATATTTCATAGTAATGACGCCAATATGATACAAAAATAACACATAAAATGGAACAAAAATAAAACAAAAGGAAAACAAAACCACCCAAAAATCACACAAATGTTCTTAAAAATTTTATTAAATTATCACAAATATATAAATAAAGGCGTTAAAACGGAACAATTATGATTCAAGAATGTCACAAGATTGATCTTAAAGTAGCACAAAGGCAAACACAATCTACTCAAAAAAGTCCCAAAAATGATACGATAAAACACAAAAACTACTCAAAATGTTTCAAATTGACCAAAACATCTACTATCGCAAGAAAATAACAAATAAATAGCACAGATCAGACACCAAATAACCTGAAAATCGACAGAGAAAAGGTTTTAAAAAAAGTCATAACAACTACTTGAAAAGTATGACCACCCTAATTTTTATCTCTTAAAGATCAATTTTACTCAATACTGATACATTTTCCCTTATCACATTTCCAAAATAAGAGGTGTTAGAGAAAATCTGATGAAAGGTTTGAATTCAGGACGTCCAAATCTTCCAAAATCAGTTTTCAAAACAAAAGAACTAAAAGTGCTGTTTTCTGAGAAATTTTTAAAACGACAAATTTTACACAATAGTCACACAATAATTTAGACCAACGTATTTTTGCTCTCAAAGAACAATTTTACTCAATACTGCTAAATTTCCCCTTACCAAATCTTCAAAACTAGAGGTGGTAGAGAAAATCTAACAAATGTTTTGAATTCAGGACGTCAAGATCATTCAAAATCAGTTTTTAAAACAAAAACATCAAAAGTGCTGTTCCCTTGAGTAATTTTCAAAACGTAAAATTTTACACAATAATCACAAGACAATTTTACAAAAACGACACGAAAAACTTAACAAAAATGTCATCAGAAAAAATGAAAAATAACATAAATTAAAAAAAATATAACACACAATTTCAAATATGGCACAACCGAAACACGAAATTAAGGTAAAAAGTCACAAAAATATTCCATTAAAAAAATATCACGAAATGACGTTAATCTATATATATAAAAAGCAATTTCTGTAAGTTTTTTTTGTCCTCTATAGACTCGGCCGTCTTAAGAGCTAGAGGTCTGAAATTTGGCATGGATGCTCATTAGAACCAGGAAGGATGAAAAATGTTTTCAAATTTTTGGATGACCCCTTCTGAAGGGGGTCGTCCATAAAAGACAAATATTGTTTTTGCGATATTGACGTTATTTTTCGTCGGATTGTGTTGAAAATTTGCACCTAAGTGTTTTGAAAGACGACCAATCGATTTCAGGGGTCAAATTTTGTGTAAGGGGTCAGCCAAAGGGGTCGTCCATATTAACTGTACGCTGTTTTTGCGATATTGATGTTATTATACATCGTATTCAGATGAAAATTGGTACACGATAGTTTTGAGTGACATGCAATCGATTTGAGGTATCAAATTCAGGGTAAGGGGCCGGCAGAAGGGGTCGTCTATATTAAATTTTCAGTATCTTAGTGATAATGTCGTATTTATACATCGGATTGGGATGAAAGTTTGCACATAGGAGTTATTAGGGACAAACAACTAATTTCACTTATTTAAACTAAAATCAGGGGTCGGCCAAAAGGGTCGTCCATATTAACTATTCACTGTTGATGCGATATTGTCGTTATTATGCATCGGATTAAGACGAAAATTGAGAGATGTTTTGAGAGATGAGCAATGGATTTCAGGTATTAAATTCAGTGTAAGGGGCCGGTAAAGGGGGTCGTCCATATAAACCTTTTGATATTTTTGCAATATCGTCGTTATTTTAAATCGGATTGGGATGAAAATTTGCACACGGTAGTTTTCAGGGACGAGCAACCGATTTCAGATGTCAAATGTTTTGCCAGGGGTCGACGAACGGGTCGTCCATATAAATTAATTTTTCCGTGTTTTTAGCAATATTGACGTTATTATACAATAGATTGCTTTAAAAACTTGCACACGGGAGTTTTGAGGGAAGGGCAATCGATTTCAGTCATGAAAGATTGTATAAAAGCCCCCGAACGGGGTTTAGCTTTTTGGCAATAATTGCGTTGTTATGCAATGATCGAGTAAAAATTTATACACGTGGTTTTTTGGCACGGTCAAAGGATTTCTGATTTCTAATTTAGCAGCAAATGACAGACAAAGTGATCGACCAATATTTTTGCAATTATTACTTAACAATGAATTCAGAAGTGCATCTGGAAAATGCTTGGCAATTGGCTTTCATACAAACTGTTCATGACATATTCCAAGTTGAAAGCGAAACGGAGTTCGTATGGGATCAGCTAGTAATGAATAAATTTCAAAAAAAAATAATTGTTTTTCAATTCCAATGTTGTTTCGATGACAAGTTTATCTATTGACTTGTTATCAGGATGAACAAAATTTCTCCGAAAAGTCTGTTTTTTTCTACATTGAAAACCCGGTATTTTGGTATTCGGAAAATTAACGGTGTTATCGGTTTGATCAGATCTTTGAAGATTTTACTCAATACTGATCAATTTTAAAATGTTTCATCGCCACTAACGGTGACGAATGTTTTGAATTCAGGACGTCAAAATCTTCTAAACCCTTTGCCGTTCCTTTGTGTAATTTACAAAACGTGAAAAATTCTACAAATTAGACACGAAAAACGTAACAAAAATGTCACCAGAATCATTTAAAAATAAATTATATTAGAAAAATATATAACCCACCAACACAAAAATGGAACAACAAAAGCACGAAATTAACGAAAAAGACACACAAATTAGCCCAATAAAATAATATCCATTCAATACGAAATGACGTAAATATGCAACGAAGCTGACACACAAATGAAACGAAAATATAGAAAAAAAACTGCCACAAAAAGAACACAAATTTAACGTAATATTACATATTAATAACGCCCATATGAAACAATAATAACATGCTTAATGGACAAAAATTTAATAATAGCAACAAAAAACTTCCCAAAATGCACACAAATTTACGTTAAAATTAAATCAAATTCTCACAAATATATGGAAATGGCGCTAAAACGGAACAATAATGATACAAGAATGTATCAAGATTGATCTTCAAGAAGCAGAAAGGCAAAATCAAATTAATCCAAAATGTCCCAAAAATGATACGAAGAATCAATAAAATAACGCAAAATGTTTCAATTTGTCAAAAACAATTTCACGACAATGAAACAAAAATTACCACAATAATATTGTAAGAACAAAAACAAAAAAATGGTCAGAAGTGACGTCAAATAAACTGAAACTCGACAATAAAAAAAGGTTAAAAACAGGTCATAACAACAACTTTAAAAGTAAGCTCTCAAAGATCAATTTTACTCAATACTGATCAATTTTTAAATTTTTCCCTGGCCAAATCTCCAAAACTAGACGAAGTAGAGAAAATCTGACGATCTGGTTTGATTCAGGACGTCTAAATCTTCCAAAATCAGTTCCCAATACAAAAGAACTAAACCCTTGAAAAATTTCCAAAACGTCAAATTTACGCATTAATCACCCAATAGTGTAACAAAAATGGCACGAAAAAATTAACAAAAATGTCATCAGGAACATTAAAAATTACTTTAATAAAAAAAAATAACACGAAAACACAAATATCGCACAAACAATGCTCGAAATTATCGTTAAAAGTCACAAAAAAGCCCATTGAAATAACATAAAAATATCACGAAATGATGTAAATAACACAACAAAAAAAAAGAACTAAACTGGCACAAAAGAAATACCAAATTAACATTATATTACATATAAATGATGCCATTATGATACAAAATTAACATATAAAATGGAACAAAAATTAAATAAAAGCGACACTAAACCACATAAAAATCACACAAATTAACGTTAAAATTTAATTTAATTATCACAAATATGTAATAATGGTGCTAGAACGGGTCAATAATGATAGAAAAACGACACAAGATTGATCCTAACGTAGCCCTAAGGCGAAAACAAACTACTGCAAACTGTTTCAAAAATGAAACGAAAAAAGAACAAAAATAACGCAAAATGTTTAAAATTGACAAAAACTTAACACTCAAATGGAACAAATCGTAAAAAAATAACAAAGTGACACCATAAAACCTAAAAATCGACAAAAAAGGTTTTATAAATGACATAATAACAACTTGAAAAAACGCAAACAACCAAATTATTGACCAAAAATTTACAAAAATAAAAACTTGAATTTTAAATTTGGCTTTTTTCGGTCTTGGATGTAGATCAAACAACTATTGTTCTTGAAATACCCGACGTTTCGACCAGTTTTGATGGTCTTTTTCAAGGGAATTAGAATTTTTTTTTTACAGAAATTGTGTTATGAGCGTTGTTAAATATTTATAAAAAGTAGTGTGTGACTCACTTTGCTGTCTGTTTGTTTTTGTCGAATTCGTTTTTGTCCAACGGCTAGGTGTCCATTGATTGCTGCTCGTCTGTTATAAATGGAGTGTTGTTATCGGTTTATGTTCACTCATACATACATTCATTAAAATTCTAAATTTCTTACGTTTTTCACCGGATGGAAAAGATTTTTTCTCATCCGTGTCACTATGGTCGCACTGTAAACGTTCAATTTGAATTAAGATGGAGTATGAGTATGAATTAGTATGAAGTGTGAAGAATGTGGGTATTATTAGAACTTAAGCTTTCTGATTGAGTTTGTGTAAGAGAAATTGAGCTTTGGTTTCTAGTGTCTGGGCTATGTGTATTGGTACCTGTTCTATTGCTATTTTTCATTGTTATGAATGTTTTAACTGCATATAATATTCACCGTGCATTTTAAAATTCACCGTGTTTTCTGTGTTGGTGATATGGCACATTTCTAACACACGTAGGGTTTGTTTATGTTGTGCACTGTCTATAATCTTCGTTCTGCTGTGTTCGAACCTGTGTGTTGTTGTTATGATGTGATCCGTCATTGCAGTGGTGGTTCCAAGCTGTTTTTTTTATGTTATGACAACGCTCATAACACAATTTCTGTAATAAAACTTCTAGTTCCCTTGAAAAAGACCACCAAAACTGGCCGAAACGCCGGGTATTTCAAAAACAATAGTTTTTTATCTCCATCCAAGACCGAAAAAAGCCAAATTTAAAATTCTATACAGCATCTTCGGTCGAAAACATAAACATAAAAATTTGAGAATAACTTATAAAAGGTACCTAAAAATCACAACACATTTTTGCTCACATGACAAAGAAACGAAACAAAAATAACTCTAAAATTTTCTGCAAACGGCACAAAAATGGTACCACATTACCTAAAACAGATCAGAATGGGGAATCATCTGAAAATGGCACAAAATTTGAACAAGAAAATAAAAAACACAAAAAATTACGCGAAATGTTAAAAAATTACAAAAAAAAATTACAATCGAACGAAACAAAGAAACTACACAAAAACAATGCAAAGGTATCGCCAAAATGACGTTGTAATACACAATAAATAAGGTAGATAATTTCTAACACCATTCTTTTACTTATGATTATGTATGAGACAAACTCCAAAAATAATAAATATTTTCTGATAAAATAAATCAACACAAATCAGAATGAATGTTTCAAATCAATGCTAATTCCGATAAGTCATTGACAAATTATTCAAAATGATGATCCTTATTCTAAGCCAGAAATTTACTTTTAATAAATTATAAGCAGTCTTGTTGTCAAATTTGATTTCGAAATTTCCGGAACACCAGAAAAAGAATACGAATCAAAAATTCGAATAAATTTTTAAGCGGAAGAACTCAGGCTCAGGAATAGAATACATAAAATAAAACACCAGATTGGAAGAAAATCTGTATTCTGAAATAAAAATGATTAAAAATTGTAAGAAAAATGATAAAGAATGTTACTTATTATTCATCTTGGTTAACATTTCTTCATTTTCAATTCAAGGATTGATAAAAATATACCGCTGCAGTATCTTGAATTTAAAAGAAAATAAAATGTATAAGATTAAAAATGTAAATTCTTGATTAGGAAAAAAAACATTATGAACTAAGGAGAATTTATTCAATAGTTGATAACTGATTTTTTTTGTTAAAAAGAAGAAAATATTTAATTTGATTTCAAGAGTGCCGGTGATCAAAGTCTTAATTAAAACCTTCTTAAAGTTATTAAAATAAAAACCACATAAAGTTAATTTCTTAGGTTCAAATTAACAGTTTTATATGTATATTAATGAAACAACAAAATCAACTAAACTGACAATTTGGAAATGGGTGATTTCGTGAATGATCAATAAGAATCTTATAAAATGAAAAAAAAAAATGAATTCCAGGTTTTGTTGTAAATATTGAAAGCACAAAGATTATACTTATTTAGTTAACTTTGCGAATTCGAATTTTAGTTTAAAGTTGTTACTTCGAATCATTTTTCAAACTTTCTAAAGATTAATCAAAAATCAGGAATGAAAAATTTCAATTTATACAATGAAAATTAATAAAACGTTTATAATTTTTCAATAGATGGTTTCAAACTTTAAAATGTAAAGCTCTAATTAATTTGTAGCTTTCAATTGAAATATTGCGTCCTAGAAAAGACAGAAGGTGGAAACTATGTTATTTTTTTTTCAAATTTATTTTCAAAAGCTAGAAGATTTTGTTTTCAGAACAAAAAACATCAGGATTAAAAAACAAAGGCAATCTTATTAAAAAAAAAATCATAAAATTTTAATAGGTTTTTAATAGATTGGCTTACTTGGCATATTCTCAATGAGTTTTGTATGACTAAATTTTCAAAAAGAACAATAAAAACGATTCCGGAGGCTTCCAGGCTTTTCCAGAGAAAAAAATTCATACATGTTGGGAATTCCCGGGAATGAAACTGAGATTTCCGGGAACCGGGAATTCCCGATTTTTTCAAATTCCCGGGAAATCCCGGGACGGACACTCTAATGTAGTGTCGTTTAATGATATGTCCCATTGTTCAGCGAAAAATTTCCTTTAATTAATTTATAAAATGGCACAAACACTTTTTTGATTCAACTTTCCTTTATCGGACAGCATTTGCTACTTTATGTGAACTTTTACCTTTGAATTATTTTTGGCTACCTAAGGTGAATGCTCATCGATAAATTTGAGGTAGAGTGCCCAGGAAAAGCAGCCTCCTAAAATCCAACCCTGGGGTGGATCGAAGGATGAATAGTGTTCCTCATCAGTGCATCGAATGAATGGCTGCCTACCAGACCCCTGGAAACTGATCTAAGTGGCTGGAAAGCGTACAAAAATAATCGTATAATGAATAGAAAATTTGTTCAAGCACGATTAAACTTGCAGCCGGAATGTTTTTTTCCCGCATCCACTAAAACACACAAAAGCACATTGTTCGATCGACAGTGAACTCTTTTTTGCCTTCTTCGTCTTTTGCATTCATTTTCTTTTTTCCCGGAGTATTGCTCCCTCCCGGGGCAGGAAGTAGAAACAATCGCTCTCGGTTGAAATAAAAGAAGAATTGCCATCCGCACGGAGCCATAAAAGTCCGTTGCATTTCTGCAAGAATCGAGAAAAAAAACACCCCCGCACACACACGAGCATAGGACACACCTGTTATGGCGCCCAAATGGGGCTGTTCCAGAAAACGGGCATCTCAGGCAGCAGGTGCCCAACATTTGTATTGTTCCGAGTCAAGTGGCACACCAAGGCGATAAAAGCTTACCCAGCAACAATAAGCGCCGAACAACAAAACAACAACGAAACAACGAGGACATGAATCGACCACCATACATACACAATAGATTCGAAAGTTTCGTGACTGGAATGTTGCCGGAGACCGGTTTTGCAACTTTGCTTACTAACTTGCTAGCTGGTGGCACAATTTTCCTTTTGTTGTTGCTGTTATTATAGTCTAGTATGAGCGAGCTTGTTCATTCGCGCGATAATCCTGAACACCTCAATGGGCTTTCGGGAAAGGATCTCTTCTAACCGGAATGCATCCGACTGGGAACGATTTTCATGAAAGGCATATTTTTCCCCTTTTATTGCAATAATGGTGTGGTGCTGAGCGGAAATTTTAAGATCGAATTTGTCTTGGTGTTTCAACGAAAGCTAGAGCCTTCAATATTGATAAACGTTATTGGACTTAATTTGAATTGAGGATCTTAGCATGAAGTTTTCCGGGTGTTTTTATATAGAGACTTTACAGAATAAGTCCAAACATTTACGTGTGTCATATTCATATAACATTGACCCTAATCCATCCCAGACATTTTTACCCGTTACAGTACCTGGAGGGTCAATTTGACACTCCTGAATAAAACCAATATAACTCTCTTGTTTGTTAACAGATTTTTTAAAAAATTATAATTTTTGAAGCCTCGGAACGTAACTCAAATATGTTTATCAGACAATATTCACCTAAAACACTTCAGCTTTCTGTTATTTTAAGTGTGAGAAAAAAAACGAAAAAAAAATACTTCGGAAAAAAAAGTCTATAGATCAGCTACGGAATGCCAAAAACAAAATCAATTAGTGTCCAATAAAACTGACAGCTTAACAGCTTTATGTTGCGAACAAGAATGTATTTTTTTTTTTAAATTTTGGCCGATAATGATCAATTTAATCAATGGACCGTAAAAGTTGTGTAAGTCACACCAGAAGAATTTTGTAAAAGGATTGAAAAGTTAACGTAATTTATCACATATGAAATTCCTTAGACTATTATGCACTTTAATTTAACTTGGCATTGAATTTTGTTTTGGTGTTTCAGCGAAGGCTAGAGCTTTCAATATTGATAAACGTTATTGGACTTAATTTGAATTGAGGATCTTAGCATGAGGTTTTCTGGGTGTTTCTATATATATATAGACTTTCACAGAATAAATCCGAACATTTACGTGTGTCATATTCATATAACATTGACTCTCATCCGTCCCAGAAATTTTTACCCGTTACAGTACCTGGAGGGTCAATTTTACACTCCTGACTAAAACCAATATATCTCTCTTGTTTGTCTACAGATTTAAAAAAAAATATAGTTTTGGAAACCTTGGAACGTAACTCAAATATGTTTTTAAGACAATGTTCACCTACAGCACTTCAGATTTCCGTTATTTTAAGTCTGAGAAAAAATCGGAAAAACATGCTTCGGAAAAAAAATCTGTCAATCAGCTACGGAATGCCAAAAAATCACTTAGCGTCCAAAAAAACTGACAGCTTAACAGCTTTATGTTGTGCACTAGAATGTATTTTTTTTTCAAATTTTGAGGGATCATTATCAAAAAATTACAAAAAGTGGTGTTAAAACCGTGCTTTTAAATCAATAGACCGTAAAAATTGTATAAGTCACACCAGATGAATTTTGTAAAAAGAATTGAAAAGTTAACGTCTTTGGCACATTTTTTGTCATTTTTAGATCGCCAATTTGCAAGTTCTCAGATTTTCTTGCACTTAAATTCACCTATGCTCTGGATTTTGAGTATTTTCGCGCAAGATTTTTGCAATTAAATTATATTTGCAAGAAAGACAGTTTCTTACCGATTCCTTCATATGGTTTTCATTCCATTTTTTTACATTTGTTGTGGTGATTATATAAAAATATAAAAATTTCCAAAAATATATCCCTGTGTGCTACGTATAACTTCTAACTTTAGCTTTTTTGAACACTGAGTAAAATTGTTTTAGCATTCCCTAGCTGATCTACACTAATCTACAGTCTTTTTCCGAAGCATGTTTTTTCTTATACTTTGAATAACGGAAAAATTAAGTTTTGTATCTGAATATTGTCCGAGAACAAATTTGATTTATGTTACAAGAACTTCAAAACTGTTTGTTCTATAAAAATCGGCTGAGAAATAAGAGAGAACGATTTTAAACGAGGAATATCAAATTGACACAAAAGGTCTGAAAAGGGAGCTGCCCATAAAAAAAAATGATTCAAAATTTTCAATTTCATGAATTTGTTGAGTGTATCAGAAGATTTTTTTTTATTTGTATAAACCCGAAAAAAGTTACAAGCTGTCAAACTTCCAATAATGTCATACACTCAAGAGCGGATAAGGGTTGAGGATCATCAATAAAAGTACGCAATCGAATCAATTTCTTATAGTCTTAGGATAAACACTTAACAAAATCGGGCATGGCTAATGATCGACGAACCTAAAACTTGTTATATGATGAACTGATATATGACGGTCGCCATATCAGATAAAGTATTGCCTTGGAAGGCTGGAAAGGCTTGTACCACTTATTATCGGGTCGTTTTATTTAATTTCAGCAGCACCATTTTTTGTACTGAGAAACTGATGACAGCATTTTGATCTGTATGGTTTGTTTATCTATTGGTTAAATTTTCGTCGGGATTGGTACAGGCATTGGAAAGTTATCCAAGAAGCAACGCCAAGAAGGAAAAATAACTCTGAACAGTCACGATGCAAATTCCATATGGACAAAAGTTAGAAATATTTATTTATTTATTTACGTCTTTGGTTGTGTAACCGTACAGACTAGTTGCTTAAGCCTAAGAAACTCTGCTTAAAACTAATTTAAACCTACGTTTACACATATTAAAATCAAACAAATGACACACTGAGTTAAAACTTTCACAACATTTATCAATTGGATGGTTCCGGCCATATACAGTACGGTGATAGGGTATCCATAGGAACTGACGTCGCCGAAGTGTCCTCGTGGAAACATATATATTGACACGTTGCAGTATGTATGCGGAGTCAACACGGTGGGTTGCTGCAGTTCAATACGACGCTTTTCTAGTGTAGTTAGGCCTATCAGAGCACACCTTTGCTCATAAGGCGGGAGTCGTAGCGGGTCATTCCAGGGAAGACGCCGGAGAGCGTATCTTACGAAGCTACGTTGAACTCGTTCGAGGCGGAAGCATTGAGTGCTCTGAGAGGGAGCCCACACCTGGACAGCATACTCCATCATACTACGAACGGACGAGCAGTAGATGGCTTTCAGTGCATATATGTCGTCAAAAACCCTTGTGTTTCGGCGAAGAAACCCAAGTTCTGCAAATCCATTTGCCACGGTTAGCGTTATGTGCTCGGCAAAAGTGAGCCTGTTGTCGATTTTAATCCCTAGATCAAGAATAGATTTTGTATTTTCCAAACAGAGGCCGGATAGCTGGTAATCAAAATTTCTAACATTTTTTGATCGGGTAAAATTAATGATCTTGCACTTTTTCGCATTTGCTTGCATTCCGTTCATCTGACACCAGCTCTCTAATGTAGCGATGTCCGCTTGCAGGGCGAGATTATGAAGAGAAGCGGTCCAAGGTGACTCCCCTGAGGAACTCCAGATGGGATGGCAAACGTTTCCGAGCGCGAGTTTTTAATTTTCGTGAAGGCACGCAGGTCCGTGAGGTATGACTCAATAGACTGAGTCGATTTGGGGTCATATTCGAATTTACCAAACCCTGGGGTCTTAAAAGCTTCGTCTTGGTCCAAAACTCATCCATGATTTTTTGCAGAATTTTTAAGAAACGTTTACATGAGTAAATTTGAACTTTTAGGTTTGTATGGGAAAATTGAATTTTTTGTACTGAAAAATCAACATCGTTTTTGTTTTGTCTGTGGAACCGAGCCAGCTGATGGTTTTTGTGCCAATTTATAAAATTCCTAAGGGAAATTTTCTGCTGAACAACTTTGTCGAAGACCTTAACTTTGTATCTTATTAGTCAAAAAAGTTATTAGTAGTTTAATAGGGGTATGTCTTTTCGCATTGATAAACATTAAATTCAATTGACATCACTGCTGGAGCCTTGCGAAGTATAGCATGAAAAGTAGTCATGCAATACCTCGATACACGGAAAAAAATTGCATGGGTTTTTCAAATACAGAGTCATGTTAATTTTACTATATCCATCATTTAGTATTTTCGACCATGATTTAGTATTTTCTACCAAAATTCTGGGCGATAATACTATGACATAGTATTTTTACTATGCGAACTTTGACAGCTCATAGTTATTTCCGCGTGTCAAAATTACCATGCGCATGATATTCTGATATTACACGATTCGTGTTCTTGAAATAACTATGCTCATGCTAATGTTGAAACATCGTCATTTGTGTTGTCAAAAATACTATGCTCATCAGAAATTCATAGTAATTTTACCTATGTGCAACGTTTGAGTGTTTGTTTCAGCCGGTCATGATTTTCGGAACGCGGAAAATTTTTTTCGCGGGTACGTAAATGGGATAATTACTGTTCCAACCAACCTGGTGACCGGCGCACTGGGTGTGTGAAATAGAATCAGCACTTTTGTCGGGTCGGGCTACGCAGTCTCCCAGGTGAGTAATATTGTGTTTTTTTTTTTCGTTACTATTTAATAAACATATACCGATCCATTTTTGTAGATATTTCTTTTGATTTATTTTAAGCTGTTTCATCTGATGCATCGCGGATTCCCCGGCCGTGGGGACCTCTCTTCTGACCAGCCACTGAAGATTGACGGGAGAATCGCAGTTTCCAGGAGAATAACCTTGCCCCCTTCCTGGATCGTTGGCCTCAAAATGACTGCCAATACATCCAAATCAATTCCAGCGTAAGTAGAACATTTACCAAACTTTGAATTGCTCATTAATTAATTTTTTGTTTATTATTTTTTTCAGGGCATAAAAATAAATTATCATAGTTCTAAGCACCTCATTGTATTGAGTAAAAATGTAATTTGCTTCAAAATAAATTTATTCAAGATCTCGAAAAAATCACAAAGAGTGTTTATTCTATCGTACTTCAATATAGTTATACCATGGTGCATGGTAATTTGGTTGTCAATTCAAGGAACTTGTACTTATTTATATCATAACATATCATAGTATTATCATGAAACATGTCAATTTTACTATGCAGAATGAAAAACAAACCCATGATTTCATTGACAATTTTACTATGAACGTAGTCGAAATTACTATGTGCAGCCAAAATAAACACAAAGTAAAACTATTATGCGCATGGTAATATCAAGAAGAAAACATTATTGACTCAAAAATATGGTTGCGTGTTGTTCATTTAAACCACGGATTTAGTAATTTTACTATGCTTTTTTTTGTGTGTAGGCACCATGCAGTGATGTCAATTGAATTTAATGTTTATCAATGCGAAAATACATACCCCTATTAAACTGCCAATAACTTTTTTGCCTAATTAGATACAAAGTTAAGGTCTTCGACAAAGTTGTTCAGCGAAAAATTTCCCTTAGGAATTTTGTAAAATGGCACAAAAACCATCAGCTGGCTCGGTTCCACAGACAAAACAAAAACGATGTTGATTTTTCAGTACAAAAAATTCAATTTTCCCATACAAACCTAAAAGTTCAAATTTACTCATGTAAACGTTTCTTAAAAATTCTGCAAAAAATCATGGATGAGTTTTGGACCAAGACGAAGCTTTTAAGACCCCAAGGTTTGGTAAGTTCCAAAATGACCCCAAATCGACTCAGTCTAATGACTCAATCCATTCAAGCGCCCATTCAGGAAAACCTAGCTGATCCAGCTACAAGTATTTTGTGCGGGACACGGTCAAACGCTTTTGCGAAGTCTATATAAACAGAGTCCACTTGAAAACCTTTCTCCATGCTGTTACTCAAAGAGCTTACATAGCACATCAGATTGGTTACGGTTGATCCTCGCTTCATAAAACCATGTTGAGCCTCAGATATAAAAGGTTTTGCAGCGGCATATATTGAGTTCAAGATTGATACAAGTTGGTAATTATCTACGCAGTTAATATTTCCTGATTTGTGAATCGGTGAGATGGACGCAACTTTCCATGCTCTGGGAAACGATCTTTCCGATAGTGACCGGTTTATTATACTACAAATCGGGGAAGCTAACGGTGCTGCGCAAAGTTTAAAAAAAGTGGTGGGTATGCGATAGGATTGGTCGATCTTGGATCGATCCTTGGAGGATCGATCTTTTCCACTTCGATTTTCGATTTTTTGGATCGATTCTTCGGTCAGGAAAAGATCGATTAGATCAGTTTATTTTCGATTCGATCTTTCGATCTTTTTTTCTCATTTAGGAGAAATAAGAGCATAATGGCCACATAAAAGAGGGCGCTTATTTAACCATAGAAAACAGCTATAATATATGAGTAACATCATTGTTTCGTGTTCAGACACTAAAAAAGTCAATTTCCTAACTGAATGAAACTTGAAAAAAGTAGACATAAACGTTTAAAAATGCATTTTAAATGTTTGTGCCGAAATCTGAAATTCAGTCACTGTAGGGGCACCATAGGCACCACCAATCGGAGCAAGATGAGCAATTCCTGCCGTAGAATCTAGCAGCGAATTTAATTTGATGAAGTCAACTGAATTATACACTTCACTTATTTACATCTGACGATTTACCTATTGGTAATGTGTCGGAGAGATAATCAGAAAACTCGAGTTCGATTCCTGGTCGAGGCAATTTTTTTTAGCATTCATGATCAGTTGAAAATTTTTTTTAGAAATTTTCAATTTATTTGAATACAATTTTGCAAATTATTTTTAAACCTTGTGAATTGAGCGCAGAAAGGTGTTTGTGATTGATTTAGAATAACAAATTTGCAAGAATTTGCTAATCTTAAGAAATAACAGTGATTTTTCTAAAAATTACTTTTTTTTCAAATAATTAATTTGTTTTTTGACTTTCTTCTGCATATTTTGTTTGATAACTCTCATATACATTAGACAATCTTAATAAAAATACCTTGAAATAATTTCTTTTAATCTCTTGAATATTTCTTGTCAGAAAATTTCTTAAAAATATCAAAGCTATTCCGAGATTTTTGGATTTTGATTGGTGTTGATTTTAAACACTTACTTCCGTTCACCTTACATAAAAGCGGCTAAATTTTTTTTTCCATATGTAGAAGGATTATACAAATTTGAAATTTCGTGTCTTTTTTTGCATATTTTTTAATAAAAAGCAGTTTCCTCTTGTTACAAATGGAAAAGATCGATTAATCGGAGATCGATCTTCAAGCTCCGATTATTTAGATGGATCGATCCCAGAACCGTTCATCTGAATCGATCTTGCAGATCGATCTTTTCCCGAAGATCGAACAATCCTAGTATGCGAACTGGACCAGAACCTTTAGTTGGGTCAAGCGAAGACAATTGTTCGTAGATATCCTGCTCAGTGAAGCACGGTAAAAGCAAGTTGATATCGTACGATTGAATAGAAGCGATGTAGTTGCTGTCAGAGTCAGTACTAGCTAGACAATATATACTTTGGAAGAAATCAGCGAACATATTAGCCGATTCAGTCGAGTTAGAGACAGTGACTCCATTAAACCTAATGTCTGCAGGAATAGATGCGTTCCGATTTTTTCGATTAAAATGTTTCCAAAATTACGATGGATCACGTTTGAGGTCTTGTTGAAGCTGAGAAATGTGTTGGCGGAAGAGCAGATCGTTCAGGTTTTTGAATTCATTCTCTAGGGATCTCAAATGGCATCTGCGATTTTCAGAACGATTCTTGTTCAAACTTTTACGTGCCTTTCGTAGCTGATTTCATAGCCGTCTTAGATCGGAGTTCCACCACTCGTGCTTTATTGGTTTGAAACTCTTCGGGCGTTTCAAGGGAATGTTTTGTCTTAAAACCGAGTAGAGTTTTTCATAGAAAACATTCAGAGCGGAATCCACATTGTTGGCAGCTTCAAGAGAATTCCAATCTATCGAATTGAGCACAGCAGTAACAAGACCGTAATCGCATTTATTGAAATCGAAATCAAACTCTCCAACAGGTTCTTCCTGATCACACACATGATCGACGATTTCAAGGCATATAGTGTATGGTTTATGATGACGATCCGTAGGAATAATCGAAACAGGAGACTCAAAAAAGTTCAGGTTTTCGGGATTATTTGAAAAAACGAGGTCAAAAACCGCATATTGGCGTTCGGTATACAACAAATTTGATGCATACCTGCAGAAAGAATCCTTTCAGTTAGAGCAATTTCAGCTTCGGACGATGGATTCGACGGTAGTAAATTGTTTACATCGTGGTCAAAGGACCACTGGAGGTGTGGGAGATTATAATCACCGACAACGATGACTGTGTCACGAAGAGAAGCTAAGCTCATGATTTCTTGGACGGCAGTGAAATGGCTTTCATAATTTCGGAGGCTGCTGTTAGGTCGAAGGTATATGCAGCACAGGAATAAAAAATTAGAGCCAGTAATGACATTAACAACGGTTTGTTCCAAATGTTCGCAGTTTTCGATTGTAAGAGAGGATGCAATAAGTTCTTGTTTTACGGCAATCATCACTCCACCTCCTCGTTGAGCATAACTCGTTTCAGAGGTACGATCACAACGGAATATAGTGTAGTTTGCCGTTAGTCCGCTGTTGTGAATGTTTTCATTTAACCAGGTTTCTGTGATCAAAATACAATCATGATCACTTGCGGCAAGGGCGTTGTTAAAAGCAGCGGTTTTGGTGCGCATTCCACCTGCATTCTGGTAGTATAAGGAGAAAGTACGGCGTAAACTCTGATTCGATGATACTATTCGGTTTGCATACGAAGAAACTGGATCTGCGATCGAAGATACAGTGGGGATGGGAATTATTGTGTCGGAGTAATATTACCTTGCAAACCTTAGGAGGAATGCTCCAGATAGGCCCGCAAATTGATGATTATGCAAGCAATTGCATATTTGACAATTGTTAATTTGGCTGTTGAATGAAGACTAAAGTTTCCATCACTGGAGTAACTATAAAAGGACAAGTTAACAAGGAGAATTGTCTTCAAGAGAATAATTATGCTAGGGTTGCCAACCGTCCAGAAAAAGCGAGACATGTCCCGCTTTTTTTGTTAAATATCTCGCTGTCCTGCTTTTTTTCTCAAATGTCCCGCTTTTTTAAAAAAATAATCACTGATTTACATTGAAAAAAATTAAAATCAGCTTAAATTTTAATCGATTCCAATTCAAAATCATTGAAATGTGTTGTTTATTTTCTCAAAGTAAGTAGCATTTTTTTCAACGTTTATAAAGTACGAGACTAGACAACTCGTGTTAATCTTAGCATTTCATTCTGGTACTGTTAAACGATCCTTGAGCTCTTCAACCGTTGCAAATTACTATCGATAATCTTCAAATTGCTTCCAGATAATTAAAATTTCTAATTTTTTACCGGAATCTTAAAAGTTTCTCATGAAATTTTACACTACAATTAAAACATTCTCGAATTTGAGTATGAAGAAAGTATAGAATTCTGGATAAGACAGGAAAATTTAAATGATTTTTTATCGTACAATAAACATTTTCAAGATGAAAACTATTCTGTTTTGAATGTATAAAATAATTGAAGACTTTAATTCTAAAGCTTATATCCATCCTGGTAGATTATCACAAACAGCAGTTGAAAATTATTCAGAAAAATCGGTTCCTTTCTTTCAACTTGCTCTAAACTTCAAAATTTGTCGATTCCAGAGTATCAAGTCTATAAAGATGGAAGTTTTATTGAATATTCAAGTTCTTAAAACAAATTTGAAATATCCAAGTTTTATTCCTTCATGTGATCAACTTTGGCTGAAAGTATACAGTGCAGGTCATAAGTCATTGAAAATGGAGTGCATGCGCACTGTAATTATAACTTTTTACTCTGATGATGTTTTAAGTTCAAATATTCTTTTCCATTCAGATCAACTATCCTTTTCTTATCTTGCGAAAATTGAAGTTATTTTTAATCTGAGGTACAGAAATCCTACAAAAATGGGACTAATTCGACTTTCAACTGCAATATTTCAGAAGTAACGAAACGCCTTTTTTAAATTTCGCAGATTGATTGTTAAAAAAAATTATAAAATGGGATAAGTTCTTGAAAAGTTCTATCGGTTCAATCAAAAGGTACGCGAAGTAAAAAAATGTAGCCTTGAAATGAGAAATGCGATTTTTTTTAGAATTTCAAACGATTTGTGCGAACAACATTTTTTCCACCCATCCACCTAACCAATCAATAAATTTCTGTCGAAAATAAGAATGAAAAAAAGATGGAATGAATGATTGTTTCAAAATTTAAAAATTGAACACCATATTTAAAAAATAAATAAAAGAAACTGAAAAAACTGATTTTCAAGTTTTCGGAAAAAAATATAATTTTCGAATGTCATTCGTTCGAATTTCAATAAAACTAATATTTTATGGATCAAGCCTGATATATTGTACTTCGCGTAACATTTGATCGAGTCGAGAGAATTTTCAAAAATTTAACTCATGAACGTTTCATTTTTCAATAATCATCCCGCAAAAATTTCAATATTAGGCTAGGAATATATCCTGAGATAATGTTTTTTGATTGGTTGAAAGCGGACACAAATTTTGAGAAGCTTCAAATTTCTAGTTATACAAGTTGATCTATCGTTAGTAGAACACCATAAAAGGGGGGCAACATGGTTGTGCAGAATTATTTTTCATCTCTAGCGTTCGTTCTTTGAAAGTTTTTAAACTCCTATACCACAAAGTTTAAAAAAAAACAGAAAGACAGAAAGTCAGAAAGTCAGAAAGACAGAAAGTCAGAATGTCAGAAAGTCAAAAAGTCAGAAAGTCAGGAAGTCAGGAAGTCAGGAAGTCAGAAAGTCAGAAAGTCAGAAAGCAAAAAAGTCAGAAAGTCAGAAAGTCACAAAGTCACAAAGGATTTCAGTCGGAAAGTCAGAAAGTCAGAAAGTCAGAAAGTCAGAAAGTTAGAAATTCAGAATGTCAGAATGTCAGAAAGTCAGAAGGTCAGAAAGTCAGAAGGTCAGAAAGTCAGAAGGTCAGATTGTCAGAAATTCAGAAAGTCAGAAAGTCAGAAAATCTGAAAGTCAGAAAGTCAGAAAGTCTCAAATTCAGAAAGCCAGAAAGTCAGAAAGTCAGAAAGTTAGAAAGTCAGAAAGTCAGAAAGTCAGAAAGTCAGAAAATCAGAAACTCAGAATGTCAGAAAGCTGAAAAGTCGGAAAGTCAGAAAGTCAGAGAGTCAGAAAGTCAGAAAGTCAGAAAGTCAGAAAGTCAGAAAGTCTGAAAGTCAGAAAGTCAGAAAGTCAGAAAGTCAGAAAGTCAGAAAATCAGAAGTTAGAAAGTCAGAAAGTCCGATAGTCAGAAAGTCAGAAAGTCAGAAAGTTAAAAATCCCTTATGGATGTTTTATATTAATAAAGTTTGTTTAACTCAGTTTTGCCAAGTTAAAACATTTGAAAGGTGTTACAGTCGCCATACAATTAAAATGCATAATATCAATCGTCTTGTAAGAATCATCTCAATTTGACTTGTAAAAACCTTAAGATATTCTTTTTGCTAATGGGAAACGATCAAAATGAAAATAAATAGATCAAACACATATTTTCAGCATACTTTTTGATAATAAGATATCTTCGATGTTTATTTAATTTGAACCAAACTTGAGCTTTTTCTAACAAAACAATCAAACCAGGTACAATCATCAAGAACTTGTTCGGCCCACCCTCGTCAATTGTTTTACGATAATGAGACAGTCACAATTTGATAGAAGAAACAAAATCATTCAAAAAAATGTGAACAAAGAAGACACAAAAAGAAAAACAAATCTTGCACCCAGCATCCATTGTACTTTGTTTGTCCACCAGTTTGTCCTTTTGAGATTGAAATCCTTGTCAATTGCTTCCATGTCAGAAAGGCAAAAGAAACTGAAAACAGAGAAGAAAAAAGAAAAATTGAACGACTTCCTGTCCAGCAAAGAGACAAACAATTTTGATTCCTCTCGAAACATACACCAATAAGAAGGGAGAAGAAGGCGAAAAGGGAGTGTTTCTACAGTAGCAGCAGCATAGTTTTCACTGAATCGAATAAAGTGTGAATCGTTGAAGCGCAAAGTGTCCCTTTTCTCGGGTGACTCGAAGGGGAAGTCGGGCAAAGCAAATGAACCTGACCCGGTCTCAAGTGGGAATTGGCAACAATGAACTCCGGTTTCTGTTGCTGCCGGACAAAAACTTGCCCTCCTATAGCTGAGTCGTCTTTGAACAGCCGCCCTCGGGTTAATGGAAGTTTCGTTGTTTGTCGTTGTAACGAGTGACTTTCAGAACAATGCACCAATTTGTAATTTAATTGTGAGTTTGGGCTAGTGCTGAATTTTTTAAAATTGATTTAGGAGTTTTTATTGTTTTCACATTACGAGCCACCACTCTCTGGAGCCACTGTAAAATCTGATAAACAAACATTTACATTTGCTCCACTTGCAAATGAATACGTTCGTTTTTTAGTATTTTGAAGTGGCTCCAGAGAGTAGACTGAAAACTCAACCGGGAACATATTTATTAGCTTATCAACAACTCAAGTGGCTTCATTAATAATTTTTCATAAACGAAAACAAATCTGTTTTACAAGAATAAAAAAAATCTAGGTTACAGAATCAAGCGAAGGCATTGCCCAAATCCAATCTGTAGTATTAAAGATGTTTAACACTTTATGGTTTTCTATCGCCGTGCTCTTCCATTTGGAGTCAAAAACCAATAGTGTGCAATTCTTTGCCATCTTGGAAAGTCGCACCCTGATCTCAATTGGGGCCATGCCAAGAGGCAAACACACTTTCCCAAGTTTTCCTTCAATTTTGGCTCTATCCAAACTACTGAATGCAGCGGCTCCTCGAAGAAATTGAAAGAACAAGACGCCAAAGGTCACAGAAATTCTCCGGTCTCGAGTCTTTGGGGGAAACAAAATACCGAAGATGGTACTGGCTCCATAGAATTTCCATATTGTTCGAATTTCGTGCAATATTTTTGCACACTTGACTCAGCTGCTGCTGGTTTTCCCCCCTTTCGAGAAATGCCAAGGAAGCGAATGTCGTCGATTTCGAGATCGCTGGCATCCTCCGGGGCAGACCATGAAGACCCAGATAAGCAGTATTCAAGAAATTCGAGCATATGGAAGCACCCCAAATTTGCACACAGATGCAAGTATAAATAGTCATATGAAATTTTATTAGATCAGCTGTTCTCCTTGCTTGCTCCTCAAGGGGATCACATAATGGCTAAAGGATAAAGTGGGTTTCGGCTTTCGTAGTGCTTTTCTGTATGGAGATTGAGCAAGAAAAAATGGGGACAGAATTTTCTTGCCATTCAATGAGCCAAGCATTTAAAGGATTTTGAACCTGAAGACTGACCAAAGAATTTGATCAGATTGAGAAGTATTGGAGAAGTACAATTGATGAATGAAAAACTTTTTGGCAATATCATGAATTGTGCAGTTGCGACTTAATCACAATCTAAATTTTAAATTTTATGACTTTCTGATGTTCTTACTTACTGACTATCTAACCATTTGGCTTCCTGATTTTCTCACTTTCCGACTTCTTGACTTTCTGACTTTCTGACTATCTGACGTCCTGAATTTTTTGATTTTTTAACTTTCTGAATTTCTGGATTTTCGACTTTCTTACTTTCTGACTTTCTGATATTCTGACTTTCTAACTTCCTGACTTTCTTGATTTCTGACTTTCTGACATTCTGTTTTTCTGACTTTCTGAATTTCTGACTTTCTGAATTTCTGACTTTCTGACTAAATTACTTTATGACTTTCTGTCTTGCTGAATTTTTGCATTTCTTAAGAACTGACTTTCTGACTTTCAGAATTTCTGGCTTTCCAACTTTCTGATTTTCTGACTTTCTGACTTTCTGACTATCTGACTTTCGGACTTTCTGAATTTCTGACTTTCTGACTTTCGGACTTTCTGACTTTCTGACTTTCTGACATTCTGACTTTCTGACTTTCTGACTTTCCGATTTTTTTACTTTCTGACAATCTGAATTTTGACTTTCTGATTTTCTGACTTTCTGACTCTGACAATCTGACTTTTTCACTTTCTGACTTTCTGACTATCTGACATTCTGAATTTCTGAATTTTTTATTTTATTTCTACCTTCCTGACTTTCTGACATTCTGACCTTTTGACTTTCTGACTTTCTGACCTTCTGACTTCCTGCTTTTCCGACTTTCCAACTATTTGACTTTTTGACTTTCTGACTTTCTGACTCTCTCGCCAAATAAATTTCTGGCTTTCTGACTTTCTGACTTTCTGACTTTCTGTAATGATTTTCGGATTTACTTATTTTCTGACTTTCTGATTTCCATACTTTCAGACTTTCTGACTTTTTGAATTTATGACTTCCCGACTTTCTGACTTTCTGACTTTCTGACTTTCAAACATACTGACTTTCTTACTTTCTGACTTTCTGACTTTCTGACTTTCTGACTTTCTGACTTTCTGACTTTCTGACTTTCTGAATTTCTGACTTTCTGACTTTCTGACTTTCTGACTTTCTGACTTTCTGACTTTCTGACTTTCTGACTTTCTGACTTTCTGACTTTCTGACTTTCTGACTTTCTGACTTTCTGACTTTCTGACTTTCTGACTTTCTGACTTTCTGACTTTCTAACTTTCTGACTTTCTGACTTTCTGACTTTCTGACTTTCTGAATTTTTGACTTTTTGATTTGCTGACTTTCTGCCTTTCTGTCTTTCTGTCGTTTTGACTTCCTGACTTTCTCACTTTCTGACTTTCTGACTTTTTGTCATTCTGATTCTCAGCATTTTTTACCTGAATTAAGCCTTCCTAACTTTCCAACTTTCTGACACTCTGACAATCTGACTTTCGGACTTTCGGACTTTTTGACTTTTTGACTTTCTGACATTTGGCTTTCTAAATTTCTGACTTTCTGACTTTCTAACTTTCTGACTTTATGACTTTCTGACTCTCTGACATTTCGACTTTTTGACTTTCTGACTTTCTGACTTTTTGAGTTTCTGACTTTTTGACTTTCTAACTTTCTGACCATCTGACTTTGTGACGTTCTAGCTTTCTGACTTTTTGAGTTACTGACATTTTGACTTTCTTTCTTTCTGACTTTCTGTTTTTCTGACTTTCTGACTTTTCGACTTTCCAACTTTCTGACTTTCTGACTTTCTGACTTTCTGACTTTCTGACTTTCTGACTTTCTGACTTTCTGACTTTCTGACTTTCTGACTTTCTGACTTTCTGACTTTCTGACTTTCTGACTTTCTGACTTTCTGACTTTTTGACTTTCTGACTTTCTGACTTTCTGACTTGCTGATTTTCTGACTTTCTGACTTTATGACTTTCTGACTTACTGACTTTCTGACTTTCTGACTTTCTGACTTTCTGACTTTCTGACTTTCTGACTTTCTGACTTTCTGACTTTCTGACTTTCTGACTTTCTGACTTTCTGACTTTCTGACTTTCTGACTTTCTGACTTTCTGACTTTCAGACTTTCTGACTTTCTGACTTTCTGACTTTCTGACTTTCTGACTTTCTGACTTTCTGACATTCTGACTTTCTGATTTTCTGACTTTCTGACTTTCTGACTTTCTGACTTTCTGACTTCCTGACTTTCTGACTTTCTGACTTTTTGACTTTCTTACTTTCTGACTTTCTGACTTTCTGACTTTCTGACTTTCTGACTTTCTGACTTTCTGACTTTCTGACTTTCTGACTTTCTGACTTTCTGGCTTTCAGGTTTTTTGACTTTCTGACTTTCTGACTTTATGACTTTCTGACTTTCTGAATTTCTGACTTTCTGACTTTTTGACTTTCTGACTTTCTGACTTTCTGACTTTCTGACTTTCTGACTTTCTGACTTTCTCGCTCTCCAATTTTCTGACTATCTGACTTTCTGACTTTCTGATTTTCTGACTTTCTGACTTTCTGACTTTCTGATTTTCTGACTTACTGACTTTCTGAATTTCTTTTCTTTAAAGTTGGTTTCAATCTTTTGATTTTTGTTTTAAAAGATTTTTCATTTACTTGCATATAACAGCTTTTTTTTCTCTTTCTTAAAAATAAATATAAATTGGAACGCATTTCTTCAGAACGCTTCAGGCACTGGTTTTCATCTGTCATATCTTAGGATGGGGTGGCAAATTTTTATTTCGGTTTGAAAATATGTACAATATAATCCCAGAAACAAACTCAAGCAACATCGCATTCCATGAGGTATCAGTTGGACCACAACAGTGGACGATTTTGCTTCCCGGAGAGCAAACATGAGATGAAAATAGCGTATGATTACCTCGGGTAGAATTTTGTGAACGGGAGCCCAGCGAAAAAAAAACTTACCCCGAAGGTACCATATGTCTTGAATTCCCTGACCTAGAAAGCAGGATGCCGGGGTGCTCTCGGGTTGTGGGTTGTATTTAGACCGTATAAGATGTTTTGGGGCTTTGGATTGTTTGCTTATTTGCAGAATGGAAATTTAATGCAAATATGACATTGGGTGGCTTTTCTATCTGGTTTCATTTCTTTCTGTTAGCATTGCTTTCCTTTTGAGTCTGCATAAGTGGTTTTGATTCGGTTTTGGGAAAGGTTTAAATTTTTTTTTAAACAAATATCGAAATTTTTTACTGAATATTTACTATTAAATATATTTTTTTTTCAGAAAAAGATCCCTATCCGGTGGATGCACTTCCGACGTGCAATCACGCGCTTTCCGTTTGTCAGCAGGAGCGAAAGTGTATAAAACTTTTTGAAGACTTTAAAACGCATTGTAAGGTGCGGGAAAATAAGTGCCGCATGGAGGACAGGTAAGTTGGATTTGAATAAATTATTTGGGACAGTGTGATGGCATCAAAAATTGCTAAAATTAAAGTTTCTTAGCTAGTTAATTCCGGTCTAATTATTCCAAAACCTTGAAACCGCACCGATAAATCCGGCTCAGAGCCAAGGTGTCAGGAGATGAATGAAATGAAAGGACCAACCTATCAATTGATTAACTCCGTTTCTCTATAGCATTCAAAATTGTGGTTACGATAGCCTTCTAACTAACCACATATACGACCAACACGTGGGAAAATCCGAATGGAAATGGCTCGAGCTATTTGATGATTTATTACTGACCGATCGCTCATACATAAAGGGATTATGATCGATATGAATTCAGGATTATTCCATCCCGACCAAACCACTCACTATTTGCTAGACTGTGGCGTGAACGATGATTCTACGAGATTGGATCGGATCCTCGGGTCGATTGAATTAATTTAAATCATCAAACATCAATTGAACTACACATTTAAAGAAAATTTCACCCTAATTCATTAAAATTTTGACAATTTTGACAGTTAATTTTTTCTTTAAATTTTTAACACAAAACAAATATCATCAATAAGCTTAAATGAACCTTTAAACTGATCGCCTTACAACATCAATGGGATCCTTTATTCGAATGTCAGATTAAACGTTTCCGAATTGACTTCATCGAAATTCGGGGAAAATTACAATGAATGCTTTCACTACGAACGCGTGCAGAAGTCCTATCAATTATTTGTTAATAATTGGCCAGCTCTCTATAGTGTGTTCAATTTTGTATCTCATTATAACCGAAAACACTATCGATTGGCCACAAATTCCGTTGCCAGAATACTTGAGCACTCAAACAAGCCCACACACACTAACAAAAGCACAATATCAGCCACCGGCTTACATGCTACCCGGTACATTAATAATCGACACTTAATTCCCGCAAACAGGGTAGTAAATTTTCATAAATTTGGCTCCCACCCGCCGGAAAATCGATTAAATTTTAATCACAAAAACAACCCACCCTGCAGCCACAATTTACCGCAAATCCGACAACATCGAAGCCGTTCCTCCGCGTTGGCTCTCTTCCTGATCTCACTTTCGAGACTTTGTAAGACCCTTTCCGAATGGCTGAAACACACAAACCCACACAGGGGGGTAAACCATTATCGGCTTTAGGGCTCCTACCCTCTTTTCCCCTTGGACAACTTTCAACTCAACTTCGAATCATCCCCCCTTACCAAACTTCGATAGCAACTGTAGATTGAATCGATACGAACCACTCATTTCAATTTGCTCTCATTTTGTAACACGATCCTCGCCATTCATTAAAGCTCCATCGATTTTGGCATGGTGTGGGTGTGTGTGTGTGTGTGTGTGTGTGTGTGTGTAATGTGTGGGCGGCCTTTCCGTCGCGTTTTTTCGGAAAAGCTGAAGAAGAAACCGGAGGGCGAGGGTGCTGCTGCATTGATAGCTTAACCTTTCAGGCAACGAACCAAATTTACATGAAAACACAACAGCACAAAGTTGATCCTGCACCCACGATTAGCCCCACGTTTTCGTCAGTGCGGGTTGAAAACTGGTAACATTTAGCTGATTAGCAGCAGCAGATTTTTTTTTATTGTGAGGATAAGCTAACAAGGGAAAGTTTCCAGCAGCGAATGGCGATAGTTGGAGGTTCACCAGAAAAGAATGAAGGAAAATTGAACCACGCTGCTCATTCATAAAAAAAAAATCCGAAATTGCTGCGGTGCAATGAAATTGGAGATGTCAATCATGTTTGAGAGCAAAAACATTTATAAGGCAATGATCCATTGTGGTCAAATTTAAGAAAAATCAGATGAATAAAGTATTTTCAAATAAAAACGATGAAATTTTTGAGAAGATCAGCAATTTTTGTTCCAAACACTCTACTGAATGAAAAAACAATTGAAACGACAGAAAACAAGAGCTTGGAACTGTTACGATATTTGAGATCTGAAAGAAGACAGAGTGCTTTTTTAAGCTCCTCATAAAAAAAAATTCTAAAAAAAAGACAAAAATGATAAAAAAATGACCAAAATGACAAAAATGACAAAAATGACAGAAATAACAAAATTTACAAAAATAACAAAAATTACAAAAATTACAAAAAATTACAAAAATTACAAAAAATTACAAAAATTTCAAAAATAACAAAAATAACAAAAAATTACAAAAATTACAAAAATAACAAAAATTACAAAAATTACAAAAATTACAAAAATTACAAAAATTACAAAAATTACAAAAATTAAAAATTACAAAAATGACAAAAATTACAAAAATTACAAAAATTACAAAAATTACAAAAATTACAAAAATTACAAAAATTACAAAAATTACAAAAATTACAAAAATTGCAAAAATTACAAAAATTACAAAAATTACAAAAATTACAAAAATTACAAAAATTACAAAAATTACAAAAATTACAAAAATTACAAAAATTACAAAAATTACAAAAATTACAAAAATTACAAAAATTACAAAAATTACAAAAATGACAAAAATTACAAAAATTACAAAAATTTCAAAAATTACAAAAATTACAAAAATTACAAAAATCAAAAAAATTACAAAAATTACAAAAATTACAAAAATTACAAAAATAACAAAAATTACAAAAATTACAAAAATGACAAACATTACAAAAATTACAAAAATAACAAAAATGACAACAATGACAAAAATGACAAAAATGACAAAAATGACAAAAATGACAAAAATGACAAAAATGACAAAAATGACAAAAATGACAAAATAGACAAAAATGACAAAAATGACAAAAATGACAAAAATGACAAAAATGACAAAAATTACAAAAATTACAAAAATTACAAAAATTACAAAAATTACAAAAATTACAAAAATTACAAAAATTACAAAAATTACAAAAATTACAAGAATTACAAAAATTACAAAAATTACAAAAATGACAAAAATTACAAAAATTACAAAAATTACAAAAGTTACAAAAGTTACAAAAATTACAAAAATTACAAAAATGACAAAAATGACAAAAATGACAAAAATGACAAAAATGACAAAAATGACAAAAATGACAAAAATGACAAAAATGACAAAAATGACAAAATTGACAAAAATGACAAAAATGACAAAAATGACAAAAATGACAAAAATGACAAAAATGACAAAAATTACAAAATTGACAAAAATGACAAAATTGACAAAAATGACAAAAATGACAGACATGACAAAAATGACAAAAATGACAAAAATGACAAAAATGACAAAAATGACAAAAATGACAAAAATGACAAAAATGACAAAAATGACAAAAATGACAAAAATGACAAAAATGACAAAAATGACAAAAATGACAAAAATGACAAAAATGACAAAAATGACAAAAATGACAAAAATGACAAAAATGACAAAAATGACAAAAATGACAAAAATGACAAAAATGACAAAAATAACAAAAATAACAAAAATGACAAAAATGACAAAAATGACAAAAATGACAAAAATGACAAAAATGACAAAAATGACTAAAATGACAAAAATGACAAAAATGACAAAAATGACAAAAATGACAAAAATGACAAAAATGACAAAAATGACAAAAATGACAAAAATGACAAAAATGACAAAAATGACAAAAATGACAAAAATGACAAAAATGACAAAAATGACAAAAATGACAAAAATGACAAAAATGACAAAAATGACAAAAATGACAAAAATGACAAAAATGACAAAAATGACAAAAATGACAAAAATGACAAAAATGACAAAAATGACAAAAATGACAAAAATGACAAAAATGACAAAAATGACAAAAATGACAAAAATGACAAAAATGACAAAAATGACAAAAATGACAAAAATGACAAAAATGACAAAAATGACAAAAATGACAAAAATGACAAAAATGACAAAAATGACAAAAATGACAAAAATGACAAAAATGACAAAAATGACAAAAATGACAAAAATGACAAAAATGACAAAAATGACAAAAATGACAAAAATGACAAAAATGACAAAAATGACAAAAATGACAAAAATGACAAAAATGACAAAAATGACAAAAATGACAAAAATGACAAAAATGACAAAAATGACAAAAATGACAAAAATGACAAAAATGACAAAAATGACAAAAATGACAAAAATGACAAAAATGACAAAAATGACAAAAATGACAAAAATGACAAAAATGACAAAAATGACAAAAATGACAAAAATGACAAAAATGACAAAAATGACAAAAATGACAAAAATGACAAAAATGACAAAAATGACAAAAATGACAAAAATGACAAAAATGACAAAAATGACAAAAATGACAAAAATGACAAAAATGACAAAAATGACAAAAATGACAAAAATGACAAAAATGACAAAAATGACAAAAATGACAAAAATGACAAAAATGACAAAAATGACAAAAATGACAAAAATGACAAAAATGACAAAAATGACAAAAATGACAAAAATGACAAAAATGACAAAAATGACAAAAATGACAAAAATGACAAAAATGACAAAAATGACAAAAATGACAAAAATGACAAAAATGACAAAAATGACAAAAATGACAAAAATGACAAAAATGACAAAAATGACAAAAATGACAAAAGTGACAAAAATGACAAAAATGACAAAAGTGACAAAAATGACAAAAATGACAAAAATGACAAAAATGACAAAAATGACGAAAATGACAAAAATGACAAAAATGACAAAAATGACAAAAATGACAAAAATGACAAAAATGACAAAAATTACAAAAATTACAAAAATTACAAAAATTACAAAAATTACAAAAATTACAAAAATTACAAAAATTACAAAAATTACAAAAATTACAAAAATTACAAAAATTACAAAAATTACAAAAATTACAAAAATTACAAAAATTACAAAAATTACAAAAATTACAAAAATTACAAAAATTACAAAAATTACAAAAATTACAAAAATTACAAAAATTACAAAAATTACAAAAATTACAAAAATTACAAAAATTACAAAAATTACAAAAATTACAAAAATTACAAAAATTACAAAAATTACAAAAATTACAAAAATTACAAAAATTACAAAAATTACAAAAATTACAAAAATTACAAAAATTACAAAAATTACAAAAATTACAAAAATTACAAAAATTACAAAAATTACAAAAATTACAAAAATTACAAAAATTACAAAAATTACAAAAATTACAAAAATTACAAAAATTACAAAAATTACAAAAATTACAAAAATTACAAAAATTACAAAAATTACAAAAATTACAAAAATTACAAAAATTACAAAAATTACAAAAATTACAAAAATTACAAAAAATTACAAAAATGACAAAAATGACAAAAATGACAAAAATGACAAAAATGACAAAAATGACAAAAATGACAAAAATGACAAAAATGACAAAAATGACAAAAATGACAAAAATGACAAAAATGACAAAAATGACAAAAATGACAAAAATGACAAAAATGACAAAAATGACAAAAATGACAAAAATGACAAAAATGACAAAAATGACAAAAATGACAAAAATGACAAAAATGACAAAAATGACAAAAATGACAAAAATGACAAAAATGACAAAAATGACAAAAATGACAAAAATGACAAAAATGACAAAAATGACAAAAATGACAAAAATGACAAAAATGACAAAAATGACAAAAATGACAAAAATGACAAAAATGACAAAAATGACAAAAATGACAAAAATGACAAAAATGACAAAAATGACAAAAATGACAAAAATGACAAAAATGACAAAAATGACAAAAATGACAAAAATGACAAAAATGACAAAAATGACAAAAGTGTCAAAAGTGTCAAAAAAGACAAAAATGACACAAAAATGACACAAAAATGACACAAAAATGACACAAAAATGACACAAAAATGACACAAAAATGACACAAAAATGACACAAAAATGACACAAAAATGACACAAAAATGACACAAAAATGACACAAAAATGACACAAAAATGACACAAAAATGACACAAAAATGACACAAAAATAACACAAAAATGACACAAAAATGACACAAAAATGACACAAAAATGACACAAAAATGACACAAAAATGACACAAAAATAACACAAAAATGACACAAAAATGACACAAAAATGACACAAAAATGACACAAAAATGACACAAAAATGACAAAAATGACAAAAATGACAAAAATTACAAAAATTACAAAAATTACAAAAATTACAAAAATTACAAAAATTACAAAAATTACAAAAATTACAAAAACTACAAAAATTACAAAAATTACAAAAATGATAAAAATGACAAAAATGACAAAAATGACAAAAATGACAAAAATGACAAAAATGACAAATTGACAAAAATGACAAAAATGACAAAAATGACAAAAATGACAAAAATGACAAAAATGACAAAAATGACAAAAATGACAAAAATGACAAAAATGACAAAAATGACAAAAATGACAAAAATGACAAAAATGACAAAAATGACAAAAATGACAAAAATGACAAAAATGACAAAAATGACAAAAATGACAAAAATGACAAAAATGACAAAAATGACAAAAATGACAAAAATGACAAAAATGACAAAAATGACAAAAATGACAAAAATGACAAAAATGACAAAAATGACAAAAATGACAAAAATGACAAAAATGACAAAAATGACAAAAATGACAAAAATGACAAAAATGACAAAAATGACAAAAATGACAAAAATGACAAAAATGACAAAAATGACAAAAATGACAAAAATGACAAAAATGACAAAAATGACAAAAATGACAAAAATGACAAAAATGACAAAAATGACAAAAATGACAAAAATGACAAAAATGACAAAAATGACAAAAATGACAAAAATGACAAAAATGACAAAAATGACAAAAATGACAAAAATGACAAAAATGACAAAAATGACAAAAATGACAAAAATGACAAAAATGACAAAAATGACAAAAATGACAAAAATGACAAAAATGACAAAAATGACAAAAATGACAAAAAATGACAAAAATGACAAAAATGACAAAAATGACAAAAATGACAAAAATGACAAAAATGACAAAAACGACCAAAATGACAAAAATGACAAAAATGACAAAAATGACAAAAATGACAAAAATGACAAAAATGACAAAAATGACAAAAATGACAAAAATGACAAAAATGACAAAAATGACAAAAATGACAAAAATGACAAAAATGACAAAAATGACAAAAATGACAAAAATGACAAAAATGACAAAAATGACAAAAATGACAAAAATGACAAAAATGACAAAAATGACAAAAATGACAAAAATGACAAAAATGACAAAAATGACAAAAATGACAAAAATGACAAAAATGACAAAAATGACAAAAATGACAAAAATGACAAAAATGACAAAAATGACAAAAATGACAAAAATGACAAAAATGACAAAAATGACAAAAATGACAAAAATGACAAAAATGACAAAAATGACAAAAATGACAAAAATGACAAAAATGACAAAAATGACAAAAATGACAAAAATGACAAAAATGACAAAAATGACAAAAATGACAAAAATGACAAAAATGACAAAAATGACAAAAATGACAAAAATGACAAAAATGACAAAAATGACAAAAATGACAAAAATGACAAAAATGACAAAAATGACAAAAATGACAAAAATGACAAAAATGACAAAAATGACAAAAATGACAAAAATGACAAAAATGACAAAAATGACAAAAATGACAAAAATGACAAAAATGACAAAAATGACAAAAATGACAAAAATGACAAAAATGACAAAAATGACAAAAATGACAAAAATGACAAAAATGACAAAAATGACAAAAATGACAAAAATGACAAAAATGACAAAAATGACAAAAATGACAAAAATGACAAAAATGACAAAAATGACAAAAATGACAAAAATGACAAAAATGACAAAAATGACAAAAATGACAAAAATGACAAAAATGACAAAAATGACAAAAATGACAAAAATGACAAAAATGACAAAAATGACAAAAATGACAAAAATGACAAAAATGACAAAAATGACAAAAATGACAAAAATGACAAAAATGACAAAAATGACAAAAATGACAAAAATGACAAAAATGACAAAAATGACAAAAATGACAAAAATGACAAAAATGACAAAAATGACAAAAATGACAAAAATGACAAAAATGACAAAAATGACAAAAATGACAAAAATGACAAAAATGACAAAAATGACAAAAATGACAAAAATGACAAAAATGACAAAAATGACAAAAATGACAAAAATGACAAAAATGACAAAAATGACAAAAATGACAAAAATGACAAAATGACAAAAATGACAAAAATGACAAAAATGACAAAAATGACAAAAATGACAAAAATGACAAAAATGACAAAAATGACAAAAATGACAAAAATGACAAAAATGACAAAAATGACAAAAATGACAAAAATGACAAAAATGACACAAAAATGACACAAAAATGACACGAAAATGAAAAAAAATTGACACGAAAATGAAAAAAAATTGACACAAAAATGAAACAAAATTGACACAAAAATGATACAAAAATGACACAAAAATGACACAAAAATGACACAAAAATGACACAAAAATGACAAAAAATGACACAAAAATGACACAAAAATGACACAAAAATGACACAAAAATGACACAAAAATGACACAAAATTGACACAAAAATGATTTAAAAATTACACAAAAATTACACAAAAATGACCCAAAATTGACAAAAAAATTACAAAAAAATGACATGAAAATTACAAAAAAATGACATGAAAATGAAATAAAAATGACAAAGAAACGACACAAAAACGACACAATAATCACACAAAAATGACACAAAAATTACACAAAAATAACAAAAAAAATGACACAAAAATGTCACAAAAATGATACAAAAATGATACAAAAATGACACAAAAATTTTACAAAAAATTCACAAAATTCACACAAAAATGGCACAAAAATTACAAAAACATGACACAAAAATTGCATAAAATGGCCCAAAAATGTCAAAAAAATGGCACAAAAATGGCACAAAAATGACATAAAAATGATACAAAAATGGCACAAAAATGATAAATATAACACAAAAACGACACAAAAATGACACAAAAATGACACAAAAATGATACAAAAATGACACAAAAATGACACAAAATTGTCACAAAAATGACACAAAAATGACAAAAAAAATGACACAAAATGACTTAAAAATGGCACAAAAATGACTCAAAATTGTCACAAAAAGGACACAAAAATGGAACAAAAATATAACAGAAATGAAACAAATTTATAACAGAAATGAAACAAAAATATACAAAAATATATACAAATTTACGAAAACATGACACAAAAATTACATAAAATGGCACAAAAATGACACAAAAATGACACAAAAATTACACAAAACTGACACAAAAATGACACAAGAATTACACAAAAGTGACATAAAAGTGACACACTAATGACACAAAAATGACACGAAAACGACATAAAAATGACACAAAAATGACACAAAATGACACAAAAATGACACAAAAATGACACAATAGTGACACAAAAATGACACAAAAATAATACAAAAATGACACAAAAATGACACAAAAATGACACGAAAACGACACAAAAATGTCACAAAAATGACACAAAAAAATAACACAAAAATGACAACAAAATAACACGAAAATTGAACAAAAGTGACACAGAAATGACACAAAAGTGTCACAAAAATGACACAAATGTGACACAAAAATGACACAAAAATGGCACAACAATGGCAAAAAATTGACATAAAAATTCCACAATAATTACACAAAAATTAAACAAAAATCACACAAAAATAACATAAATTTGACACAGAAATTACTTAAAAATTCCACAACTCTAACTCAAAATCTACACAAAAATTTCAAAAAATGACAAAAAAAAATGGACTTAAAAGTGACATAAAATTGACATAAAAATAACTCAAAAATTTCACAAAAATGGTACAACTATGACATAAAAATTACAAAAAAAAAATTTACAAAAATATCAACAAAACAATCACAAAAATGACACCAAAATGGTCGAAAAATGTCCCAATTATGACACAAAAATAACCAAAAAACTTAACAAAAAATCATACAGAATATACTCAAAAATCACAAATATGATTAGAATGACATTGAATCAGACGCAAATTTCACAAAGATGGCTTAAAAACGTTACAGTGTCAATTTTGTGTTTACGTTTTGTCGGCTTTCTTTGGCTTCTAGAATTAATGATTCAACCTTTGTCAAAATCCCTTTTTATTTCTGAAATTTTATTTTAATTCTCAAACCTAAAATCTTGAATTTGGAATCGAAACTCATGTGTTTACTGTTGAGTATCCGGGCAATAGAACAAACCCGTGAATTTTTGAAAACCATAAGAATCTTATCAAAACAAAAAGTTTCTAGCTTAAAAACATGCCACCATATTGCATCCCTGAAAAAAAAAATGTCTCATATTAAAATTTTATAGCAACAATACTAACCAAAGTTTTTCTTCCTTTTTCAACTTTCCAACACTTCATCTATTCCACCGGCGGAAAACTTGAAACCGCAAACGAAAAACACCGAAACTGGCACCGGAACACCGAAATCCATCAGGGAATTGTGCTACGAAGCGTGGACTAATCTCCGATTATCGCCGATGTTCGGATGTATCTGTCCAAACAACCACATGAAACGCAGATGTGATAAAATATTTAGCGTTGTAAACCATAATCCGTGCGTCGGTAAGTGCTCTCTCTCTATCTGGCTCAGTCTCTTTCTCTCTCGATCCTTCCGCTCTCATTCATCTCCTCATGCTGCTCTTTTTCCACTTATACATTTAACGCGCTCTTTGTGTCTACATCTATCTCTATATTGTCCCCGTCTGTTTTTCTCTTTTTCGACCATATGAGTTTGTTTTTCTAAGCTTTTTTTTTCGATTCCACTTCCAACTTTTCCCTCCATTCATCCCAAAACATCTCCGGAATACATTTGCCACCGTTTTTATTCCCTTCTCTAGAATTTTTTAACCGAACCTTTTTTTCCTGAACCATACAAACAATCTATATGTCTAGATACATAGAGAGCTTTCTATTGTGAATGACTGCCCCCGAACAACAATCCCTTATTTTTCCTCCCGAAGGCAAAGAAAAAAATAGAGAAAACGACCAAACAAAAAATAAAACTAGTAATGAAAACGTTTGAATCGAAGGCACACACTACATAACATCACCGGAAGCTGCCCAAAATGTTTGCCGGCTCAAACAACTCGAAATGTACGGGAAGTGGCGATAAATTTCCCGAGGGTACGGACTCTTCCCCCTTCCGGAAATTGAAGCCCTCTTTCTTTGGTCCAGTCCAGCAGCTTCATCGATTCATAGGGAATACTTTCTCGCGAATTTGTTCTTCAATCCGTTAGAACCGCAATGGAGAATTACACTTTTTACTAATAAGTCATTGGATTGAGTTTATTTATGGTTTTCTTACACCTGACATTTCCATCTTTGTTTTGGGCAATCATGTTCTCCATGTTTTAGCAGTTTACCAGTTTTCAAATATGAAAATTCATCGTCTACCAGATTTTACAGAGCTACAACTTTAAAGTCTTTCCGGAGAAAAGCTTTTTAAACGCCTCAATCTTCACCTCAAAAAATCGAAAATCAAAAGGGAAAAATTGAAACAAGGAAACGCCCCACACCAATGCTTAGCGCTAATCCGCTTGAGCTTCAAGAAGGAAACCTCAAGAAAGGCGGAAACAGCTTTTTATTTCGCTTCCAGCAGCTTTTCAAGTCATCCCATTCCCCAGTTTCTTTGCCGGAATTCATGCTTTCCCAAGAAATCAGTTGGTATGAAATTTTCATACATACCTTTTTTGTCCTCCTCCATTTCATGTCAGCTTTGAATCACATATTTCATATTTCAAACGAATATATTGAAGCACAAGAATGGAAAACTCAAAAAAACCCTCTCCCAACAAAATCCAATAAGGACAAAAGAACGACACTCACTTCCGTCAGTTTTCCAGCTGAACACCGTTTCGACTTCCGGTCAGAAAACGGGGCCATGAAATGGTTCCCGGGAAAAAAAAAATAGGCGAAAGCACGTGCGAATGGAGAAAATGGGTTTAAAGGTTTTTTTTTACTTTTATTATTATTTCAACATCTAACAAGAGCCACGTCGTCGTACTCGTCCGTTACCTTTGGAGGAATCCTGGCAGAAGTAAAGAAAAAAGAGTTCTTTTCCTTGAACTTGTCACTCGAATTCAAAGTGACAGTTAGATAATATAAAATTTTTTGTTTTCAGAAAATTTTGTTAGGCTCTTTCAATCAGCCTTTGAATTTGACAAGCGACGATGTTGATGTTAAAAATCTTAATTTTTATGATTTTTTAAAGGAAAAGAACTACACGAAAAATACTTCATGAGTATCTATAAAATGCGGAGCAAAATTACCAAAAAAAAGGCTAAGTTTTTGATAAAAAAAATTTTTGAATTCTTTGATTTGACGAATTTTTGTGACGCTATTTTTATCAAATTCATTGGGAAATCAAGTGAAACATCAACAAACTGGAACAAACTTGAAAAAACATAATTAAAAATTTAGTTTTTCACCGATAAAGTTGGTTTCCGATGACCGATTCCTTAAGAATATTTGTTTTCTGGTAGTTTAAATTATGACAAAAAATTCATCGAATGTACAGACTCCGTTCGATTTTGGCAACATGCCCGAACATTTTGTGTTGCCAAAATCGAATGTTGCCAAAATCGGACGGTCTTTTTTCTTAAATTTTACCTGAAAAATTTCGATGGTTTGTTTATGATAATCTCTTAAAAAATCCATTCCCAAGAAATGTTTAACTTCTTCAAGATCTTTCACTTGGAATAACCTTCCAAGTTCGGTCTTAATCCAGACCAGGTGAGCCACCTTTTTGCCAACGATAAGAATATCGTCAACATAGAGAACTAGGGTTAGCTCTCTAGCCCCAGATTGATAGAAGCAACAGTCACTTTTCAGAGGAATGAAACCGAGTTTTTTTACAACTTCGTCGAATCTTTCATTTCACGACCTGCTAGCTTGGTTCAAGCCATACAAGCTTTTCTGCAGTCTGACGAGTTGTGAGTTGCCCATTTTGACGTTTGGAAGTCTCGTATATATCTCTCCCTACAATTGACCGTTTAGAAAGGCTGTTTTAACGTCCATCTGGTGAATGGTTGAACCAGACTGGTTGGCTAAGGACAAGATTGTACGAACGCTCTCCATTTTGACAACAGGCGCATCGTAGTCATAACTAGGTCGCTGTAGGCAACCTTTCGCTACTAATCTTGCTTTGTATCTTCCGTCTTCTTTAATCGAAAATACCCATTTTAATGAGATCGATTTTCGTTCTTTGGGTAAGCGCTCGACCGTATTCCATGTCTTATTTGCGTTCAGGGCTTTCAATTCTTCGATGACGGCATTTTTCTACTTTGGCAAGTCATCCCTCGTCTTCAACTGATCGAAATTTTGTGGAACATCGCTATTGTCTGTTGCTATCTTGGCAGTGTAAAATTCTGGCGCTCTTCTATCGCGCGCACTATGTTTGATCGGCGAACTACAAACGGGAATCGGTTGTGACCCAACCTCCCCTTCGCCGTCAGTTTGACTGTCAAGATCTTGTGCGCTATCATAACTAGATTTATCAACGTTACCCACGTGATGTTTTTCAATAGAATCTTCATCGTCAACCACGATGACTTCGGGCTCGTCTTCAACATTCTCGTTACTCACGAAGTTCTCATACGCTACCAAACTTTTTGATGGAGGTTTGGATTCAATTGCTGGCGTATTTTGGCATGCTGGTTCCGAAATTGTAGAATGAAGAAGATCATTTCGACGATCTAGCAATTCTTGCTCATCAAAGACTACCACCCTTATTCTGGTTTACGGCGTATCTGACATTCGTTCGAACGGATACTTTCGATCGAATTCGAAAAAGCTATTCTTGTTTTCGTTCGAACGCGATACGTTTGATGTTGGTGTTACCAGATCATGTTCGAAAAATCATAGCACCCGGATTGGACAAACTGACGTTTCTCGTCAGAAATTTATTGTAAACAATTTTTGTTTCTGGTGAAATTTCATCGAACTGGTTGGAGCACAGCCGATAATCAGTCGTTACGGATACGGACAACACGACAGAAGGAACCAAATTTTGTGTTTTTTTTAATTTTAGTTTCTTGTGCGGTGTCAAAAAAAGGAAACTAGGCCATACCTATCGATGAACCGCAGGTGTCCTCGAAAGTCGAAGCAAAAATCAGCAGTCGAGGAAATGATTTCAGCAGCGGATCTGGACCGGCATTATTTAATTCTCCAAGTGCAGTCGTAACCGAAGCGGTTCCCTAGAAGGCCACACCAGGAGCTGATTGTTTCCAGGCGCAAGAATCTGTTTTCATTGCCAGCCGGTGGTGATGGTGATAGATAGAAGTATCAAAGAAAAATCTAATATATTCAATTCCCAAAATTATGGTTAAATACAAGATTATTATTACTATTTTGAATCACTTATTTTTCCCTAACCGGCCAACTTCACTGACTTCCGAAATTCGCAACAGCAGACTCGTGTTTTTTGTTTGTTATAAATGAAACTAAGAAACTGGAATGCTTAAAATTTGAAACCTTTTGAATGAAAAATTGATTTATTTCAACTTTTAAAGCGTCTAAATCAATATGCAAATTTGAGAATTAATTCTGTTATTTTGAATCGTGTTTAAATTTTATTTTTCTAAGCCACCCAACTTAAAGAACGCCCTTGAGCCTCAGCATGAGACTTGCGTTTGTTAGCCAGTTAGATCGATGGAATAAAATTTATTTCGAAATTTTCGCAATATTTGTTTTAAATCAACCTCGAATAAAATAGGTTGTGTGTTCTGATTTTTTATTGTCTTATTTCCTAACAATTTTCAATTCCCTGATTTTTGAGCTCTTTTTGCGCATGCCGTTCGCAGCATCAGACTCGCGTTTGTCAGTCCAAAGCAGAAATACGTTCGATCGAAAACGGGAATGCAACGTTTTGTTCGTTCGAACGATGTTCGAAAGTTCGAACTGTTCTCATTCGTTCGAACGAGAACAAGAATACAAAATTTCAAAACTTTCGAACGAATGTCATTCGATCGAAAACGAGAATAAGGGTGTACGCTACGGTGTATCTCTACTGTACGCGAGAACTTGTTGTATAACCTGTAGCCGTTGTTTGCGCAACCCGCAAAGATTAGTTTCTTTATCTTTGGATCCAATTTCTGCATCTTCTCTAGAGGTACTAGGGCATATGCATTGCAGCCAAAAATGCGTAGATTGCTCAAGTCAGGCTTCTTGCCATACCACATTTTGAATGGCGTCTTGTTATCCTCAAGAGCTCGTGTGGGTGATCGATTTGTGAGATAAGCTGCGCAGAACACAGCTTCTCGCCATTATGATTTCGGAAGATCGCATTCGTAGAGCATTGCTCGTACTTTCTCCATTAACGTTCTGTTGATTCTTTCGCTCACGCCATTCTGCTGAGGAGAATACGTTACAGTTAGAACCAATTGGACGCCTTTTGCCTTGCAATATTCTTGAAAATCTCATCCAACGTACTCACGGCCATTATCGCATCTAAATTTAGCCAACTTTTGATTAAAATGCGCCGCTTTCAACTCCTTAAACTTCTCAAAAACCTCGCTCTTGCGTTTCATTGGGTAGATTACTGTAAAATGTGAGTAGTCATCCTTGAATGTCACGAAATATCGATGACCATCAAACGTGGTTTCTTCCATGTATTCGCAAACGTCAGAGTGCACTAATTTAAGTGGCCTACTTGACCTTGGTATTTGCAGACTCTTGAACCTTTTGCTTGAATGTTTTCCAGCTGCTCGCAAACTTCGTTTATGTTGAAAGTCTCGTCACAAAAATCTACTCCTTCTACCATCTTCTGTGTCATAAGTGTTGTTAAGCCAGCATTAGTTAGATGGCCAAGTCTTCTGTACCATGTATCAAAACCGAACCGGTTCTTTCCAAGCAAAGCTTTTGAGTTTTCAATATCCGAAACCAGTTCCAGGGAATATAAACCATCAATTAGTGTACCTTGAGCAATGACCTCCCCCAAGCCTGTGATTGTGACCTTACCATCAGAAAAAGTAACCCTTTTTACCTTAGTGGTAGCCTTTCTAACCGAAAGGAGATTTTTCTCTAGTTCAGGAATAATAAGGACATTATACAATTTAATCTTTTTTATTTTACCATTAACTATGGTCTTAAGTGGTACATTGCCTTTCGTATTAGCCCTCATCGACTCACCAGTTTTGGCTGTGGACAGATCGATCGGTTTGGCCAGCTTCGAGATGTCCTCCACTAATCTCTCGTCACAGACCATGTGGTGAGTCGCTCAGGAATCCACCACGAAGCGAACACGCCTCTCGCCTTTCGTAGAGGCCTTGGTGACAACCTTTGCTTGACCGACGGCCTTCTTCCGGGTTCCGTCAACCAGCGGAGGAGCCAACTTGAGAATTCCGCTAGCCTGCGGAGGTGCGACCTTCGAAGTTGTACTCGAATACGGGGCTGCCACGCCTGCAACCGTAGCTCCCAGATGCTTGCGACCTGCACTAGCTGCCTCGCTAGGAATAGTAACGACGCGCCGCACCGTTCTAGTCGCTGCTTCGCGTTCGGCAGCTGCACTTAGGGGACCAAAAGCGCTAACCGCTCGGACGCACGCCTCTTCTGTCTGCTTGCGCTTCACGTGGCCCAACATTGCATGAGCGCTGCCTTTGTCACGCCTGGAGCCGTTCTTCTTGGCCGCCTTCAGCTTGTGACAGCGCGACCTGAAGTGATCCTGCTCGCCGTACCCGAAGCACCGACTGTCTCCTTTCTTCGGCGTGGTCCGCAAAGCATGGTTTGCTACTGCTGGCTCACTTCGATGTTGGTTTGAGGAAGTTCTGGTGTTTTGGAGGAGCTCAGAATCAAGGAACAACCGCTTGATGTCGACGATTAATATTGAGTTGAGCTCCTCTGGCGGCAGAACAGCCAGCACACCCTGGATGTGGCTGTAGCCTAGGGGTATTGCTAGCAACAACGAGTGGACCTTCTCGCCTCTGCTCAGGTGTGCTCCCATCCGGTCCATCTCCCGTATGATGAGGTCGTACTCATAAAAGAGTGACGACAGTGAGTCGAACATCTTCATCTGGAGATTGTTTAATCGCCCTTGCGATGATCGCACTTGTACCAGGTAGGAGTCGCAGAGGATGTCCAAGGCAACGTTCCGAAAATCACTCATTTTCGCTGAGCCATACTTGACTGCATTCGGAGGCAAAAAATCGTAGCAGTCTTTTTTCTTTCTTTAACCAAAGCATACAAACTATTATGCATGACAACGACGCTTCCATATTTGTAATAAATACTCCTGAAAAAAATAAGCTATGGCAGGGAAGGACGCAGACTATCAGTATTCGAGCGTCTAGGTAGTGATTGCCTTCCTTGATGATTTTCAACCTCCTGGAATCACAACTGATATGTGTCAGTTTTGAACGATCCATGGAGTTTATCATATGATTGTTTACTTTTCGCTTTGCGTAGAAGGTAGCAATCACTCTAAGCTAACCGCAATGAAGTGCCAAGTCCATGCAACAGGTTATTTCAACCTGCATTCCTGCCATATCTTCAAATTTGTCTTTTGAAACATTCATGATTGTCAATCAATAACGAACATGATCGACAATGATGCTAGGCTAGATGCTTGTGAATCAGTCAGTGAGCAGCGCTCCGAATGTATCAACAAATATGTCGATCACCTCTAGTTGACCACGTTACGACTAGCAAAGGGAGCACATGATTCTGCTTGATTGATTTTTTTGTATCTAGTTAGTGTTAATTTTTTAAAAACGTACAACCTTAAACCTCACTGATTGCTTTTTTGAGCGATTTTCGGAACATTGGTCCAAGGCGTCTTTGACAAAATTAACCCCAACAATTTTGTGCAGGACACCGTTGTTGATGGCCATCACTAGCTCGTCCATCGCAGCTACCTCCTGTTCCATCCGCCTCTGGAACTTAACAGCTCTGGCGGCTTCCTCCTCGGCATTTTTCAACGGCAGCGAGTCCACCTCCTCCGTCGGAATCTGAACCAGGGTGTAGATCTCCACTTTACCGTCGAACAGCAGATCCTTCGAGAACCCGGCTGCCGTGTACGGTAGCGCCAAACCAGCCTCGGCCTGAGGTAGGTGCTGGCCTCCGAAGGTTGGCCGAAGGTCAACAACTGGTTGACCACCAGCTCCGCCTACTGCGATGCACCCTTCCAACTTCGGGTTCGACATCGCAACCCAAAAATATCAGTAGAGATAAATAAATACAGAGCTACAGCCAGTTAACCACTGTCTCATAACCTGTTGTGAAAAGTCGGATTATCCATCCGTTATATTGGCAACACTTCCCTAACTTCATCTGGAAACTATTCCAGTGAACACTACGAATTTACTATTCGTCGATTCTACGAACAATAGCGAATTGACGTTCTTTCTCTCACTTGCAACTCTCTGTCATTGTTTACATCTGCCACGCGGGTCGTCAGTCTACAATAATCGCCGCAGAGTAAACATCACTTGTTCGGTCGTCGCGAGTGAGTTTCAACACTTTTCATCAATACACTAACAAAATTAGGTCTTCAGATCATGATCATAGGATTTTGGAACGGTGGGGATATATTCAAGGAAAAATACTTAAAAAAAAAGTGTTCCTAATTTGTTATTATGTACAGGTTTGGGTCACAATTTAAAAGTTTTTGTCATTTAAAAATATGCACATGAAAGAAGTTTTATCATAATTCTAACCAAGTGTTGCCAAGTTTTTATAGCACGTTTGCGGGCTGGACAAATCCGGACAATTTTATATAGATACCTAGAAAATTTTGGGCATTTGATTTAAAATTTGTCGACTAAAATCTTGGCAATGTCTAGGCAAACGTGGTCAAAACCCCATCAGGAAATACTCATCAAAAATCAAGAAATCAAGAAAAAGTACATCACTATCTGTTTTCATTTTACAAAAACCAGCCAAAGTTCGAGCTTTTTTCAATGAAATCCGGGTAACCGGACAGGGCCACACTTTTCCCAAATTCAGTATCAAATATCCAGGCAAATACGGATAAAACCAGGCAATCGACAACCTTATTCTAACCAGTGAAACGGGAAAGGTAAACTTACTGCTTTATATTTGGAATCACCGTTCCCTTATAAGTCAAATTCTTTCCCTAACTCTGAGATTCTCGGAAAAAATAAATCTTGCTGATGTGTGTGTTAGTTTATTTTCAAAGTTGTACCCTCCTGAGTTGATGTACATCAGGAGATAAATTTTTGAATTGATGTTTTGATACATGTTTTCAAATCTCAAAAATCTTCAAAAATTCGGATTACGAAGCTTAACATATTGGATTCTATGTATTCCAAAATGATGAACAGGATGAGGTTCTTTCTAAATATTTTTTGGAAAATCTGTTGGTGCATCAAATTTAGGTATTCGCGTAAGGAAAATTGCGCCTTGAAATCACAGAACTATTCAAGGCTTCTGCTTCATTTCATGGGGGCCGTCAAAAATGTATGATTGCATAGCAATCACTAATAAATTGAACAAACATTTAGTGGGGTACCCTCCAATATCTCAAGTCTGATAATTTATTAGGAGGAATTTTAAATTTTATTTCCTACTTCAAACATAGGCCCAGTCGGGATTTTGTTAGGCAGTTACTTAAACATTCTTCAATGGATGAATACACGAGCTTAAGTTGCATCGTGCACTTGAAGCTACACTTCGGCTTTATCGCCTAACACAGTCAACATCAGAAAGATAAACCGTTCAAAGACCTGCAGCACTCGGGATGTTTTCTGACAGCTGCTCCTACAAAACTAACCGGTGCGAGATAGTTAGTTAAAAGTGGGGAAAGAGTGAGTAAAAAAACACACCAAACTCATAAGGAAAATGTGAAACCCCACTACTGGACTATAAACCAACATCAACATCCACACGATCTGACCTTTCCTGGGGGGATGATTTGGGGCCAGCCAGGGTTGGTTGCGCTATCTATATCAGTTGGTGCATTGTCTGCACGAACATAAGTATGTTTGAGTTTCCCCTTTGGCGAAAACCTCCTTGGAGCAGAGTTGTTGTTGGTAGACAAACAAGCTTTGAAGGAGCTTTGCTTTTTAAATTAAATAAATGAGATCGTGCTCTTTTGTTTCCGTTTTCCGGACCGAAACGGTGGGGAGGCATAGGAAAAGTTGAGAGGGTGTCGTTTTGAGACAACAGTAACGTTCAACACCGGAAGTTGGCAGCCAAGAGCTGTTGTTGTTTGTAACAGTAGCCTCCTTCCATACAACCCTTTCATGTCAAGATGCCAAACGAAACTTCTTGTGAGTGAGTTGCCCTGAACACGCGCGATTCTTCCCGGTTTCAGCTCTACTTTTATAACTAATGAGAATGGACTTAAGCATGAGAAAGTTATGAAGAAGGTGCTCACTGGTGTCACTTTTTCTAATGATAAATAATTGAAGCACTTTGGTGAACTGCACTTGGTTGGATCATCAAATTTTGATACCTCTGTACGTGGTTTTCTGAGATTGGGACGGTTCGGAGTGATTTCGAGGCATTTTTTATATTTTCCATAATGAATTTGAATATGACACGATGTTTAAATTGTAAGCAACCCCAGAGACGGATTTGTTTACGCTGCAAACAGTCGCTTGATGCACTTTAATCATAGCATCCATCATTCATATCAACCACCATTACTCAAACATAACATCACTAATGCTGATTTCGCCATATATTCCGGTACCTTCACCAGATACAGTGCTCTTTGCGGAAAATGTCAAAACTTCACCGTTCCGGAATACGAATGCATACGAATGTGTCCCGAAAACCAACAAATCACATTCACAAAACCAAAAGTGGTGTGCCCAGATTGTCGCTCTCGTTAAAGTTTCCACATTCGCACATTCGGCCCACGAGTGGGTCCCAATGTAGTATGGAGCCCAAGTATTCTCACATGAAGGACCAACAAAACCGGAGTCAAGCAAATAAAACAGAAAAAAATCATATATATTTTACCCAGTCCTAGAGCACATGAATGTCGTCTCTCTTCGTGTGTGGCTTCCAAACAATAAAAGGAAGAGAGTCCTTCCGCCATTCACGGACTTCTCTAATCCTCTTGCTGTGGTTCCTCCATATTAGTTCCAATTTGCTGGATTTATTTTTTTTCCCTAGCATTTCACTTCATTCTCCTCCCCGGTTGTCGACATCCCGAAAAGCAAATACAAACGTGGCTACAAACTGACCTAGCCCGGAAATGTGGTTGGCCGAATGGCTGGCTAAGGCTGGGAGCATAAAAAATATGTCTTTGACAGAAACATACAATCACACTTAGCTACCGCAATGCAAATATTCATATACTGTACTGTGTCGGTGTTGCTGTTTCTTAGCACCGGGTGGACTTTTAGTAGGTTCTAAGTACACAATCTCTCTCTCCGTTAGCCAATTTCTCCATTAGCATATCTGCAGCGAGGCTGAATCTAAAGCCTTTAAATTTTAAAGGCCTTAAACTGAACAAATCGGTCCGTACTTTGGTTAACTCAACAGAAAAAAAACATTTTTTTTTATCAAAATGAAACTCTGGTGCAAGAAATTCGCTTGAATACCGAATGTTGATAAAAAAAAATTCAAAATATATCAATATTGAGCCACTTTTGAAGAAATTGATTTTTTTTACGGTCGCCATTGTCAAAATTGACAAAATCGACAAAATCGACAAAATTGACAAAATTGACAACATTGACAAAATTGACAAAATTGACAAAATTGACAAAATTGACAAAATTGACAAAATTGACAAAATTGACAAAATTGACAAAATTGACAAAATTGACAAAATTGACAAAATTGACAAAATTGACAAAATTGACAAAATTGACAAAATTGACAAAATTGACAAAATTGACAAAATTGACAAAATTGACAAAATTGACAAAATTGACAAAATTGACAAAATTGACAAAATTGACAAAATTGACAAAATTGACAAAATTGACAAAATTGACAAAATTGACAAATTGACAAAATTGACAAAATTGACAAAATTGACAAAATTGACAAAATTGACAAAATTCACAAAATTGACAAAATTGACAAAATTGACAAAATTGACAAAATTGACAAAATTGACAAAATTGACAAAATTGACAAAATTGACAAAATTGACAAAATTGACAAAATTGACAAAATTGACAAAATTGACAAAATTGACAAAATTGACAAAATTGACAAAATTGACAAAATTGACAAAATTGACAAAATTGACAAAATTGACAAAATTGACAAAATTGACAAAATTGACAAAATTGACAAAATTGACAAAATTGACAAAATTGACAAATTGACAAAATTGACAAAATTGACAAAATTGACAAAATTGACAAAATTGACAAAATTGACAAAATTGACAAAATTGACAAAATTGACAAAATTGACAAAATTGACAAAATTGACAAAATTGACAAAATTGACAAAATTGACCAAAATTGACAAAATTGACAAAATTGACAAAATTGACAAAATTGACAAAATTGACAAAATTGACAAAATTGACAAAATTGACAAAATTGACAAAATTGACAAAATTCACAAAATTCACAAAATTCACAAAATTGACAAAATTGACAAAATTGACAAAATTGACAAAATTGACAAAATTGACAAATTGACAAAATTGACAAAATTGACAAAATTGACAAAATTGACAAAATTGACAAAATTGACAAAATTGACAAAATTCACAAAATTCACAAAATTCACAAAATTGACAAAATTGACAAAATTGACAAAATTGACAAAATTGACAAAATTGACAAAATTGACAAAATTGACAAAATTGACAAAATTGACAAAATTGACAAAATTGACAAAATTGACAAAATTGACAAAATTGACAAAATTGACAAAATTGACAAAATTGACAAAATTGACAAAATTGACAAAATTGACAAAATGACAAAATTGACAAAATTGACAAAATTGACAAAATTGACAAAATTGACAAAATTGACAAAATTGACAAAATTGACAAAATTGACAAAATTGACAAAATTGACAAAATTGACAAAATTGACAAAATTGACAAAATTGACAAAATTGACAAAATTGACAAAATTGACAAAATTGACAAAATTGACAAAATTGACAAAATTGACAAAATTGACAAAATTGACAAAACTGACAAAATTGACAAAATTGACAAAATTGACAAAATTGACAAAATTGACAAAATTGACAAAATTGACAAAATTGACAAAATTGACAAAATTGACAAAATTGTCAAAATTGTCAAAATTGTCAAAATTGTCAAAATTGTCAAAATTGTCAAAATTGTCAAAATTGTCAAAATTGTCAAAATTGTCAAAATTGTCAAAATTGTCAAAATTGTCAAAATTGTCAAAATTGTCAAAATTGTCAAAATTGTCAAAATTGTCAAAATTGTCAAAATTATCAAAATTGTCCAAATTGTCAAAATTGTCAAAATTGTCAAAATTGTCAAAATTGTCAAAATTGTCAAAATTGTCAAAATTGTCAAAATTGTCAAAATTGACAAAATTGTCAAAATTGTCAAAATTGACAAAATTGTCAAAATTGTGAAATTTGCCAAAATTGTCAAAATTGTCAAATCCAATTGTACGATAAAATTTAACATTACTTTGTAACCTTTAAACGTCAGGGACCCGAATGCCAAAAAAGTCCTAAATAAATGCAAAAAAAATAATTGTCAAAATTGTCAACCGAATGATAAAAAAGGTCCCTCATGAAAAAAAAAATTGTCAAAATTGTCAAAATTGTCAAAATTGTCAAAATTGTCAAAATTGTCAAAATTGTCAAAATTGTCAAAATTGTCAAAATTGTCAAAATTGTCAAAATTGTCAAAATTGTCAAAATTGTCAAAATTGTCAAAATTGTCAAAATTGTCAAAATTGTCAAAATTGTCAAAATTGTCAAAATTGTCAAAATTGTCAAAATTGTCAAAATTGTCAAAATTGTCAAAATTGTCAAAATTGTCAAAATTGTCAAAATTGTCAAAATTGTCAAAATTGTCAAAATTGTCAAAATTGTCAAAATTGTCAAAATTGTCAAAATTGTCAAAATTGTCAAAATTGTCAAAATTGTCAAAATTGTCAAAATTGTCAAAATTGTCAAAATTGTCAAAATTGTCAAAATTGTCAAAATTGTCAAAATTGTCAAAATTGTAAAAATTGTAAAAATTGTCAAAATTGTCAAAATTGTCAAAATTGTCAAAATTGTCAAAATTGTCAAAATTGTCAAAATTGTCAAAATTGTCAAAATTGTCAAAATTGTCAAAATTGTCAAAATTGTCAAAATTGTCAAAATTGTCAAAATTGTCAAAATTGTCAAAATTGTCAAAATTGTCAAAATTGTCAAAATTGTCAAAATTGTCAAAATTGTCAAAATTGTCAAAATTGTCAAAATTGTCAAAATTGTCAAAATTGTCAAAATTGTCAAAATTGTCAAAATTGTCAAAATTGTCAAAATTGTCAAAATTGTCAAAATTGTCAAAATTGTCAAAATTGTCAAAATTGTCAAAATTGTCAAAATTGTCAAAATTGTCAAAATTGTCAAAATTGTCAAAATTGTCAAAATTGTCAAAATTGTCAAAATTGTCAAAATTGTCAAAATTGTCAAAATTGTCAAAATTGTCAAAATTGTCAAAATTGTCAAAATTGTCAAAATTGTCAAAATTGTCAAAATTGTCAAAATTGTCAAAATTGTCAAAATTGTCAAAATTGTCAAAATTGTCAAAATTGTCAAAATTGTCAAAATTGTCAAAATTGTCAAAATTGTCAAAATTGTCAAATTGTCAGAATTGTCAAAATTGTCAAAATTTTCAAAATTTTCAAAATTGTCAAAATTGTCAAAATTGTCAAAATTGTCAAAATTGTCAAAATTGTCAAAATTGTCAAAATTGTCAAAATTGTCAAAATTGTCAAAATTGTCAAAATTGTCAAAATTGTCGAAATTGTCAAAATTGTCAAAATTGTCAAAATTGTCAAAATTGTCAAAATTGTCAAAATTGTCAAAATTGTCAAAATTGTCAAAATTGTCAAAATTGTCAAAATTGTCAAAATTGTCAAAATTGTCAAAATTGTCAAAATTGTCAAAATTGTCAAAATTGTCAAAATTGTCAAAATTGTCAAAATTGTCAAAATTGTCAAAATTGTCAAAATTGTCAAAATTGTCAAAATTGTCAAAATTGTCAAAATTGTCAAAATTGTCAAAATTGTCAAAATTGTCAAAATTGTCAAAATTGTCAAAATTGTCAAAATTGTCAAAATTGTCAAAACTGTCAAAATTGTCAAAATTGTCAAAATTTTCAAAATTGTCAAAATTGTCAAAATTGTCAAAATTGTCAAAATTTTCAAAATTATCAAAATTGTCAAAATTGTCAAAATTGTCAAAATTGTCAAAATTGTCAAAATTGTCAAAATTGTCAAAATTGTCAAAATTGTCAAAATTGTCAAAATTGTCAAAATTGTCAAAATTGTCAAAATTGTCAAAATTGTCAAAATTGTCAAAATTGTAAAAATTGTAAAAATTGTCAAAATTGTCAAAATTGTCAAAATTGTCAAAATTGTCAAAATTGTCAAAATTGTCAAAATTGTCAAAATTGTCAAAATTGTCAAAATTGTCAAAATTGTCAAAATTGTCAAAATTGTCAAAATTGTCAAAATTGTCAAAATTGTCAAAATTGTCAAAATTGTCAAAATTGTCAAAATTGTCAAAATTGTCAAAATTGTCAAAATTGTCAAAATTGTCAAAATTGTGAATGTACAATTTTTTTTCTCGAATCACATAATTTTCTAGAATATAAATTTCACTTATTTTGATTTTTCATCGCTTGAGATAATAATATTGAGATAAAACCCAATCAATTATTTCAAGTTAATTATAGTCACAGATTTGAAAAGACATCATGTTGAAGTACCTTCTCAGAAAAAAATCTCATGTTACGTTAATGCAAGCTACAAAAAAAATTCCCTTCATTTGACGTGATCTATTAAAGCAATTTGTAGCTCACTTCACCATAGTTTTTTTCCAGTTCCTATCATTGATGGGAAAAATTTCCAACAGAGGGTGGAAAAAACCAACCCAAGTGCTTTGGCTACCATAGAAAGAAGAAAAAGATCGTGTTTAAAAAAAAACCAATTCTTCGCCCCAGCAGAGGTGTGGCAACATGTCCAGCACTTTCTTTCGAAGCTGTTTTCCCAGCATCCGACAAGTATCAACATTGGCATCTCTAACAAGCCACCACCCACCCATTTGAGTGAAGGCAAGAGGCGTCGAGACGCGCGTTAGAGTAAAAACCCTTTGGAGTTTTTTTTCCTTTTTTTTTTTTGCATCCAGATTTTTCCTCACTCCCACACACGTTGATGGTGATGCGGTTTGGGGGTTTCATTTCATGTTCCTTGCTACTTGAAGCAAACTCTCACTCAACTTGCCCTGTGAAGACAAACAAGGCGTTCGAATGGAGGAAAAAAAACTCCAAAGCCAAAGTCAGGTTTTTGCTTTCCTTCATTGGCGCTACTAAAGGTAGCTTATTATGGCACTTTATTTACTGGTGCAGTGGGTGTCGTTCGGTTTCTTTAATGGTAGATTTTTCCCTTTATTTTAAAGTTGTTTCACATTCATTCTTGAACGTTTGTTCTTTTTATAAATCCACTTTCAAGCTCTTGCTTCTGCTTCGTATGAAGAATTATTCTTTGGGAAAGGTTATGTTTACGAAAAAAAAAATCTTTTAAAGGTTCACAAATAAATTCTAGTTCTAGTTATTTTCGGATAAAATCTTTCAAAAATGCTAAAGGGCAACCAGACTAAATGGGACAATCTGACCAAATGAATATTGAAAGTTCAAAGTTAACCCGAGACCTTCAGGGCCACCGGATATCACTGTACTGCATTTTCAGAGCCGTTTTACTGCATAGAGCTTCGAATGACATCGTCGCCTTGGTTCTGCCCCTCTTGTTTGATCTGATTCTGGTGGCGCCAAACGGAGGACAACGATTGGCTGGAACTCGTTTGAACAATCCTCATCAGCCCCATCTTTTTCGCTAAGGTCTGTCAAGCCGTTAGATAGATTTTGTTAGCTTGTGTTTTTGAAAACCCAGAATAAGAAATAGTGATTCAGGCGGTCTTGTTAAAGTAACGTTTTTATAAAACAGAAAAAAAAATCGAAATTGAACCGCTCTAATGGCTTTTTGACCTACATACATACTGTGCCTTGTAACGATTACCCACTGCACTTTACGATCTGTTTGCAAATGCAATGGTAAAATATTCATAACGTCCAGTGCGCGCCTTCACAGAGGAAAAGCGAGAAAATGGCTTCGGCGAAAGCGAAAAATTCTCAGCCAAAAATTATTTTCATTGTAAAGGATCTACATTGACTTGTGTGTTGATTCAAAGAATTGAAAAGTGTGAAACGAAATTTCCTTGATTTATTCAGAATCAATGGGAGTAAAATGATTTTATATTCAGAAAGGTTAAAGTGCAAAGAAACTGAGATCGATTTTGGATCTGATGCCGAATATTGTAAAAAATACTTTGCTGTCCGGAATCTTAAAACAAAATCGAAATTTAATTTGATCAGAGGAAGAGGATTTTTATTTCAATCGGATTTAAGCTAGGCAGTTTTGGAAATTTTGACAATTTTGACAATTTTGACAATTTTGACAATTTTGACAATTTTGACAATTTTGACAATTTTGACAATTTTGACAATTTTGACAATTTTGACAATTTTGACAATTTTGACAATTTTGACAATTTTGACAATTTTGACAATTTTGACAATTTTGACAATTTTGACAATTTTGACAATTTTGACAATTTTGACAATTTTGACAATTTTGACAATTTTGACAATTTTGACAATTTTGACAATTTTGATAATTTTGACAATTTTGACAATTTTGACAATTTTGCCAATTTTGACAATTTTGACAATTTTGACAATTTTGACAATTTTGACAATTTTGACAATTTTGACAATTTTGACAGTTTTGACAATTTTGACAATTTTGACAATTTTGACAATTTTGACAATTTTGACAATTTTGACAATTTTGACAATTTTGACAATTTTGACAATTTTGACAATTTTGACAATTTTGACAATTTTGACAATTTTGACAATTTTGACAATTTGGACAATTTTGACAATTTTGACAATTTTGACAATTTTGACAATTTTGACAATTTTGACAATTTTGACAATTTTGACAATTTTGACAATTTTGACAATTTTGACAATTTTGACAATTTTGACAATTTTGACAATTTTGACAATTTTGACAATTTTGACAATTTTGACAGTTTTGACAATTTTGACAATTTTGACAATTTTGACAATTTTGACAATTTTGACAATTTTGACAATTTTGACAATTTTGACAATTTTGACAATTTTGACAATTTTGACAATTTTGACAATTTTGACAATTTTGACAATTTTGACAATTTTGACAATTTTGACAATTTTGACAATTTTGACAATTTTGACAATTTTGACAATTTTGACAATTTTGACAATTTTGACAATTTTGACAATTTTGACAATTTTGACAATTTTGACAATTTTGACAATTTTGACAATTTTGACAATTTTGACAATTTTGACAATTTTGACAATTTTGACAATTTTGACAATTTTGACAATTTTGACAATTTTGACAATTTTGACAATTTTGACAATTTTGACAATTTTGACAATTTTGACAATTTTGACAATTTTGACAATTTTGACAATTTTGACAATTTTGACAATTTTGACAATTTTGACAATTTTGACAATTTTGACAATTTTGACAATTTTGACAATTTTGACAATTTTGACAATTTTGACAATTTTGACAATTTTGACAATTTTGACAATTTTGACAATTTTGACAATTTTGACAATTTTGACAATTTTGACAATTTTGACAATTTTGACAATTTTGACAATTTTGACAATTTTGACAATTTTGACAATTTTGACAATTTTGACAATTTTGACAATTTCGACAATTTTGACAATTTTGACAATTTTGACAATTTTGACAATTTTGACAATTTTGACAATTTTGACAATTTTGACAATTTTGACAATTTTGACAATTTTGACAATTTTGACAATTTTGACAATTTTGACAATTTTGACAATTTTGACAATTTTGACAATTTTGACAATTTTGACAATTTTGACAATTTTGACAATTTTGACAATTTTGACAATTTTGACAATTTTGACAATTTTGACAATTTTGACAATTTTGACAATTTTGACAATTTTGACAATTTTGACAATTTTGACAATTTTGACAATTTTGACAATTTTGACAATTTTGACAATTTTGACAATTTTGACAATTTTGACAATTTTGACAATTTTGACAATTTTGACAATTTTAACAATTTTGACAATTTTGACAATTTTGACAATTTTGACAATTTTGACAATTTTGACAATTTTGACAATTTGACAATTTTGACAATTTTGATAATTTTGACAATTTTGACAATTTTGACAATTTTGACAATTTTGACAATTTTGACAATTTTGACAATTTTGACAATTTTGACAATTTTGACAATTTTGACAATTTTGACAATTTTGACAATTTTGACAATTTTGACAATTTTGACAATTTTGACAATTTTGACAATTTTGACAATTTTGACAATTTTGACAATTTCGACAATTTTGACAGTTTTGACAATTTTGACAATTTTGACAATTTTGACAATTTTGACAATTTTGACAATTTTGACAATTTTGACAATTTTGACAATTTTGACAATTTTGACAATTTTGACAATTTTGACAATTTTGACAATTTTGACAATTTTGACAATTTTGACAATTTTGACAATTTTGACAATTTTGACAATTTTGACAATTTTGACAATTTTGACAATTTTGACAATTTTGACAATTTTGACAATTTTGACAATTTTGACAATTTTTTTCAATATTTTTGGTTCCTATGTCTTGATAACTGTTTTTGGAAATTTTTGTCAGATTTTTTCTATCATTTTCCATTCCATCAAGGATTGAGTTTATACCTAGGTATTCTAGTTTCAGAAATACAACGTTTAAATAAATTAATTTCGACAATTTTCAAAAGTTTGAATAGATTACATTACTTTTAATTTTTACATCGCTGAAAGAAGTCGTCGAGTATTTAAATTAAAGATTTTAATTCATTTTAGAAGTTAACTGAACACTGCAAAACGATTTGATTTATGCTTTAAGAAACATACCAGATTCAATATGGTTGAAAACTTCCTAAAAATTTCTTCAAAATTTCTGTTTTTGCCGAATTGAGAATAACATTCAAAAAGCAAACTTACATTACACTTTTTATCAGAAGTCAAAATTCATTTAAAACCTTTGATTAACAAATCTTTGTAATGTTCTACAATTTTAGCTTAGCTTAGCTTAGCTTGATTGACTGCTCACATCCACCATCAATCGTTGAGCCCGGAATGCTTTATCCTAGTAGTCAATAGATGGAATTGAAAAGAGAGAAAAAGATGACAGATTAAAACATGCTTTAGGACAGAGGTCACCTCTGCATCCTAGCAAAATAATTTTTGTTGGGAATATGGGTTAAAGGATATAATTATGGAGACACTTTTGACTTTGTTGTGATCTTATGTTATAATTTTCTTCTACTGCTAGCCTCTAAATCAATTAAAATGAATCTGAGCTATGTTATTGAAGTGAAAACTATCCTTATTTTAACCAAATGAAATCTCTAAAGAGGCATTTTTTTCCTTAAAGCATTGATCTTTTTTTTAACTCTAATCAAGATAGTAAACTGACTTTCGTTGGTAATTTCTAAGCTCCATTTAATAATAAAATTAAAATCAATTTAACTATTTTAATTTTTTTTTCTCCATTTGGCAATCACAAGACTTGTTTGACATTGCTAAACTAAGACCAATAGATAATCAATTGAAATGAATCTGAGCTATGTTATTGAAGTGAAAACTATCCTAATTTTAACCAAATGAAATCTTTAAAGAGGCATTTTTTTTCCTTAAAGCATTGATCTTTTTTTAAACTTTAATCAAGATAGTAAACTGACTTTCGTTGGTAATTTCTAAGCTCCATTTAATAATAAAATTAAAATCAATTTAACTATTTTAAATTTTTTTTTCTCCATTTGGCAATCACAAGACTTGTATGACATTGCTAAACTAAGACCAATAGATAATTAGAAATGAATTAATTTAATCAATTTTCGTTCTGCCCTTTCTATAGTCTAAAGAATCTTTATCTCATTTAAAAAAAAATCTCAATCCAAAATTTTAAAAGTGTAAATAAAAACTGATTTTTTTCCATTATTCAGCTGGCTATTATTTTATCCATTCAATTATGAGGCATCGATTTTCTCGTTTACTCATTATTGAAGGATAAAAAAACCCGAAAATATGACAAAACGCTGGCAATAGATATGCAAGTGAAAGATTCGGCCTTGATCAGGATTATTAAAGTATTTTTATCGTGGAGCGTGATTTAAAATTAACTGTAATTAAAGTAGACAAAAAATCATGGATTTCGATGTCTTATTATTTGACATCCCTGAATCCTAAAACGATTGAAACTACTTTTGTCGATACAAGTGGAGAGTTTTCAATTAAACAGGCTTGTTGATGATTTTTGAATGAGCTTAGATTCCAATTCCTAAATGTCTGCGGAGACTGGAACGAAAGCAAAACTTTTTACCTTTTTATAAACATAAACATGAAATCATATGGAGGAATTTTTAACTATAGGTACAATCGATGGTGAACAAGACAGTAAAATAAAGTTAACCAGAAATCTCTTTTAAGTGCAATACTTTTCACAATAAAAAAAAACTGCCTAAAAGATATCGACGAGCTTATCGATGTTTTACGACGAAGTGTTGAAGAGCTTTCGCAAATTACACATATGTCATCACCACTTGTTTTTCAAAATTGAAGTTAGCTTTGATTTTTAAATGCTCGCCTCTTCGCGGTAACAGTCTGAACTGGTAGCTTCTGATTAATGTTTTGCATGAAAAAAAATGTACTTAGCTGCCTGATTTACTCCGTAAATCCTCGTATCAAACATCACTTCGTTGCAATTCAAAGTTGATGGTCGGTTGAAGGGCGTCCGAAGATCAACTTTTTGAAAAAATATTCAAAATTCTTTACAAATGAAAAATACACAATATTCAGCTCCAAAAAATAAAAAACAAACAAAAAAACCCTCTTTGTAATGTTTTACAGTTTTGTCAAAAAAGTGAACAAGTTGATTTAATGAATTTTGACTTTTTTGGTTGAAATTTCAGGAAATAGATTTGATGAAAATTGTATAAAAATTTTACTACAGAAGACTACCTGGCGTATGCATGTTATACCGGTTGAGTTTCGAAGTCTATCGGAATGTCTAATCATCATTATTTCGTTGAGTATTTCTTTTCCCATCATTTCATCTCAAGAGAGTTGGACTCATATTTGGACAGTTTTGACTTTTACAGTTGGATTCATTTCTCCTCAAAAAAAAAAGATTCACTGACTGAATGTCTGCGTCAAGACACATCACTGAGTTGCAGTTTAAAAATGAATTTTTAATTTTATTTCAAAAGTATCTCGAAAACAAGAGCTGATAGAAAAAAGGACATATTTGGAATCAGCGACTCAAATAAGTCCAAATTATCTCTAAAATTTCTTAGACCTCGGAAAAACTTTTTTTCCTTAGATATAAGATACGAAGTTACGGTCTTCGACAAAGTTGTTCAGCGAAATATTTCCCTTAGGAATTTTATAAATTGGCACAAAAACTGTAAGATGGCTCGGTTCCACAGAAGAAACAAAAACGATGTTGATTTTTCAGAACAAAATATTCAATTTTTCCATACAAACCTAAAAGTTCAAATTTACTCAAATTTTTAAACGTTACTTAAAAATTCTACAAAAAATCATGGATGAGTTTTGGACCAAGACAGAGCTTTTTAGACCCCAGGAGCGCCGATGTGGTCTAGCGGATAGGCTGATGCGAGTCTGGTATTGGCATGCCAGGCGTACTGGGTTCGATTCCCGGTATCGGCAAGAAAAACTTTTGGGTTCGATTCCCATAAGTTGCCGACAGGTAAGATGTGTTTCATTATAAAACTGACCTATATAATAGGAATGTTCAATCAGTTGCCAGCTGGTCAGGTATATACACGGATGCCGGAATACCTGTAAGTAAACTAGCCCACCTGATTGATTCGTTCTTCCAAAATATACCTACATCAACACAATACATTCACCACATAACAGTTCATACAAAGCCATGGGGTCCGGGTATGATGGCGCGCTGCATTGGAGATTTGTGGAACATAATAATCTAAAGAATGCATGTGAGCACATACTTTGGCAGAAACTGCGGTGAATCCGTGCACCCATGGTGGATTACCAACATACACATAAAAAGACAGAGCTTTTTAGACCCCATTATTTTTTATTTATTTACATAGTATTTTTAGACCCCAGGGTTTGAGAAATTCAAAAATTACCCCAAATCGACTCAGTCTAATGTCTCATGTCTCATGACACAGGTCTCAAGTCTTATGTCTCAATTCTTAGGTCTTATAGTTTATGTATCAGGTCTCAGATTACAGGTCTAAGACCCCAGGTCTCAGATATCAGGTCCCATCTATCAAGTCTCGAGTGTCAGGTCTCAAGGCTCAGGTCTCAGGTCTCTTGTATCATGTTTCATGCTTCATTTTTCAGGTTCATTATTTCAGGTCTCAGCTTTCAAGCCCTAGAGCAGATTTTCCATCGATAAAAAAATTTAAAGTGTTTTCAAAAAAACGTGCTGATTCCTGAGAAATATGTAAAAGAAGCCGTGTAAAAAAATCGTGAGAAAAACGTGTAAAAAAACTATTGTTTTAATCTTAGTAAAAATTTCGAAATTTCAACCGCAAATCTTTAAAACAGAAAAGATGGAGAATCGACAGTATCAAAGCTATCGAAAGATTCACTTTAATTCAACCACGGTTTTGAATCAGTAGCATTATTTGACTAAGTAGGCTGATAACACGTCTTATTTAGAGGAAGGTTTCCAGATTGCCCGGTTTTACTCGGATTTGCCCGGAAATTTAATACAAAATTTGATAAGAGTCCGGCCCGACCCACTTTGTCGGATTTCATTGAAAAAAAGTCCGGATTTTGCTCGGATTTATTCACATTATTTGCTAAAACGAGCAAAAAAAAACAAATTGTCTTGTAAAATTTTTCAATTATGCGTCCAAAACGAAATTTTATGAGCAATGTTTATAAAAATAACGTATAAGTATTTTGAAAGCCTAAAATGTAATTAAGAAAATGTTGACGAAAGAAGTTTTTTTCTTAATTTGTGTTGAGTAATTCCTGGATTTTAACCAAATTTTTCCGGATATTGCCTGGACTATTGGTCGACAATTTGGAATCAACTGCCCGGGTTTTGCCAGATTTTTGGATAAAATAGCCTGGATTTGGCGGATGGAAAAAATGCTAGCAACCTTATATTTAAGAGAATGTATTGCCTGATTTTTTTTAAATAAAACACACTGTTTAAAAAAGCATTATTTGAAATGAAAGAAGTTTTCCAACGTAAAAGAACATATCTTTTACATCTAACCCACTTTGTTTTCTTGTTTCAATTTACGTGAAATGCGTGAAAATTTTCACAATTTCATCAAGGTACCTTCTTATCCATTTATATGTTTTGGTATATTCAATGTTAGTTGGTTTATGAGTCAAACAAGGATTATCAAATAAAATTTGATACGATAACAAAGTTTGGGAACATATAAAAAATTTAAAATTTATAAAGAGTTTAGATATAAAATATAAATAAAATTTAAATAAAAGTTTTGTTAAATTTCGAGAAGAAACTCAACAAACAATTGGAAATAAAATGTGAATTTCTTAACAAAACCAATTGTTGATTCCGCATTTTAACTTTTGAAATTTGAATTAAGGCTAAAATTCATTATTTCGAAATCAAGTGCAGTTTTACGCGGATTTCTGCTCTCATGAAGAGAAAACTGTTTGTTTATATTTCTACCGTTTATTCTATCTGGATATTTTCCTACCTTAATTTGGGATCATTTTTTAAGCGTTTTCTGACCGTTTTTCACAATTTGGACCGAAATTTTGGATCATCTTTTGAATAAAATGCTAGTAAAAAATACAGAACACGAATTTAAACATCAAAGCGTAATCAAAATGGTGTTTAATTTAAGACGCCCAGCCTCTCGTCACCGAATGGAAAACTCTACCCAAAGAGAGCAAAAGTTTTTTCCGGGTTTGTTTTTGCCGAGGGAATAACTCAGATATTTTATAACACACAATATTTCCGACTGTTTTATTGCGACTGGTGCCGATACTTTTTTCATTCCTTGGGTGGACTGGGGTCGATGCGGAAAATTTGTTTCAGTGAAGTGGTTGGTTTTTTTTTGCTCAACCGAACCTCACCGTTAGAAGTCAACTTTGTGTTTTTTTTTGGTGGGATTTTTCGGGATTGGTGTTGGTTTCTCTTATCCTTAATTTGGAGCAGCAAATTCAGGATGAGTCTCATTTCAATTTCCGGAGCAATAAAAATTTGTTTTTCAAAGTTTTTAGTCTCGAAATTGACCGCAACCTGCCTTCATTTGACTCCAATTCAATGGATTGTTATTTATAGGGGTCTTATTCCAAGTATCTTTTAAAGGAAAAAGGTTTTTTTTGTCGAAAATCCGAACATGCTTCAAGCTTTAAATTTGTAATTTTTACTGGTGAAAGCAAACGCTTTTAAATTATTCATAACGTTACAACGAGTCTTCTGATCACAATTTTCCATCATAAATCTTAATTTATGGTTGAATTTGCAATGCATCGCACCGCCATTCTTTTCGCCCGCGAAGCTTAAAGCTCATTTCCGAAATGGCTCAGGCAGGACAACATCTGCGACGACGTCCCGGCGTTGTAGTTACTCATAACCCACGATTCGAGTCCACTCGAGCGCACCGCAAAAATCAGACCATGAGGTTGTTTGAGGTTATGTATACGTATGTAGGTATGTACATATGTGGGTAGTTTTGGGGTGCAGTTATAATGTCACCGCAAACATTTTCCCCTGCAAAGTTTCAACCACCCGATGCGATATAGTATCGAGAGCCCCGGTTAAGTAAAATGGTCGAAGAAAGGGGAAAGTTGGACCTGGTTGGGTGAACTCATGCATATTTTCGAGTACTTTCCTCGAATCGCCTTTTTCCTCCTCAATCCCTTGCTTGTCTGCAGTTGAATCAAGCGCTGCTACTAGTCGTCTAGGTGGCTCCAATCGGTCCAGGGAAATGTCCCACTTGGCCCCGTTTGTACTTCCATACCTCCCTTCTAGTTTTTCCCGCTTTTTCTCCCTTATTTATGAAGGTAAAAGTTTCCATATGGCTAAACCGTAGTCGACGATAACGATAGGACGATATGGGACCCGGAATGTTGACGGCTGAATGTTTTAGTTTTCAGTTGCCACCCTATCCTGAAAAGGAAAAAAAATAGAGAAAAAAAACCTCAACAAGTCCAAGGTCCAATTGCAATTGCACCAACTCTGACTTTAATATTCGAAGGCAAGCATCTCGACAGAAGGTGCATAACTACAATTACTGCCATCAAATTGGTGGAATAACTTTTTCTCTGATTTGAAAAGCGAACAAAAACCACCACTTATAAACTAAAGCAGCTAGTCAGTTCAACAACTGTCATAAAAAGTAATGGCTTCTTCCTTGGAACCACCTACCCCACAAATAAGTGGTGAAGTAGGTTGTAGGGGGGTAACAATTATTTTGCTCTCACCCAATTTCTCATCGTCTCCGGGTCGCTTGTCTCCGAGAACAACCTGGCGGAAACAATTACCTTTCAACGATAATTAACAGGGTCAGGCCCATTCACAACTTCATAACGGGAACAACACACTCAATGATTATTACGTTGCGCGAACAGGAAGGATACACCTGTCCCCTGGATCGGATCTCTGTACAGCAACAAAGTTACACAAACCTGGAAAGTGGGAGTTGTGACTCCCAGACAGGGGTTACACTGTTCTTATATGTCATCGCCCTTTCGCGCCGGGTTGCCATTTTTTCGATAATTTAAAATAAAATCACTTTCTCATTTTATAGGATCTCCCACAGTTGTTTTTCCTCAATAATTTTCATCCATAGCATGAGTGGTCAAGATTTTCACCAAAACAGCCCTATTTTGAAGTAGAAATTGATTTTTTTTTTATGAAAATTCCACATCATGAATCCGCCTGTTGGTTCTTTTATCCTCTAGAGCCCAAATTTATATTCCCCTAAAAAATTCGCAGAAGCTTAGTGTTATGATTACAAACAACTTTTGTTCCAGGAAAAACTTTATAGATAAAAAACATTTTTAGGTAATTATGATTCTAAAATTGCATAACTACAGGGGCTAAGGATCTTGACTTTCAGTACTTTTTCGGTTGTTGTTTTCACACACTTCAAAAAACTTTTTCCTAAATTTTAAGACATACATATTAAGACTGACCCACAGCTATATCTTTAAATACTTTTGGTTAAACTTGGCCCACATATAAACTAAATATTTCAACTCAAATGGAAAGTAATAGTTGTGCATATTTTTCGAATTGTTGTCGTACTTTCCCAATCCTGCCTTTAGTCCGGGTTTATGTTTCATCTCTCCTTCCTATAGGATTTTTTTCTTAAACATATTGTCCAAGGATTTCTGAGGCTACCAAAAATTTTTTAACCTTCCAAAGCATTTCGCTAAATATCCGTTTCGGAAAAATTTGAGTTGAGGTTTGATTTCGTTCTCGTGGCTGTTAATGTTAACCGATTTAGATGATATTATATTCATTGTGAAGGTAATTTATCCTAATTACTCAACATTTAAAAATAATAATCGATATGCATTAATAGGTTTTCAGAAACTGGTTCAGGATGTAAAAAGTCCGAAATATCAATTTTTTTAAATACTCGTAACTTTTGACAGCTTTTTTGTATTTAAGTGTTTCATCGATGTTTGAAATCGTCAAAAATCCATCTATCCGAAAATGTATAGATATATTGGGGTCCAATAACAGTTTTGACCGCTATCTCAGATCTTCCGGCAGAAAAAAATCTCACTTTAAAAAAACAACACCCAATTTTGGCTTTGCATAGCTGGATTTCATTTCCCAATGAACCGATTTTTAAAACTCAAATTTTAATTTTTTGTCGTTGATTTGATCATTATTTTCATACAACATACTTTGTCTGTCAAAATTCCCAGTTCTTCAGTATATTGGAATGATGATAAAGATGTTTGAAATATGCGCTTCGGGACATATTGACCCGAACAGCTTTGGAGGGTTAAATATGTCTTATGATTTTATGCTTCTCTCAGCTGTTACTTTTGTCAAACTCTTGTCAATCCGTTTTCAGTAACAATGATTGATAGATTAACATATTTTTAATCACTAAGTGAAAAAAAATTTAAACAAACTATTCAATGCGGTTTTATGACTATTTTAGTATACCCCGCCTAACGGCGAGTTTAGGTACTATAACATCAGTGGCCAAGCCATGGCCTACAGCTGTCTTTTGGTGGCCCAGAGTTCCCGACATTCGGCAATGTTTTCTGATTTTGTTTTTGTTATTTCATACCATTGGTTTTTAAAATGATCTCTTGAGCATTGAAAGTTTTCGAGCGGACACTTTTTTTCAATTTTGAGGATTTTTAAGGAAGACGGCCTTAGGAAGACAGATCATATCCAACTATCAATTTAAAGTCGTTAAAAATTTCCCCCAGTAACGCAATTAAATTTTTGTAGTAGCTTCAACTGTTTGTAAATTGAATTTGTTCCAAAAACATCGATTACCCATAAAAAAATTACACTGGTGCTAATTATTCAAAAATTCAAAGTTCTGGTAGATAAATGCGGATGAACAGATGTACAAGCTAAGCCTTGAAAAGTGTGTAGAAATCAATATTATTTAGTAAAAAAATAAAGGTATAATGGACCAGATGAAGTTAACCAGTTCACAAGTAACATGATATTGTATTTTGTACCTAGGAATGAATAGAAGCCGTCCATTCTATTACGATGATGGTTTATTTTTTTAAAAAAAACGAACACAAACACGTACAGGATCTCAATGAAACATGATGTTTCCTCGAAGAGACTCCTTTTTTCTTAACTCTGAGCGTACATCTTTCGAGGATATGATGGCTAGCATCTTACAAATGCTAAAACCACCAACCCACTGAAAGTGTACTATGTACTATTTTTGAGAATATATACGATTGCGCCCTTTTGAGAATGAGGTACTCCAACAGTTGATTCGTAACTTTTCAACGGCGCAACAGATGTCACTGTTTCTTGTAAATTTTTAACGTCTTGTTTAAAAAAACAGGTTTTGGAATTTCACACAGGTTTTTTTTTTATTTTATTTTCCCGAGCTTGTACATCTGTTCATCTGTGGTGAATGTTTCAAATTTTCTTGTAATTGTTTGCATCTTCAACAGAAAACGGTTGAATTATAAAAATTGAACCAAAATCCAATAGATTAGCATTGGTAACGTGCTTTGTATTGATGTGCATCAATAATGAAAAACAAAATGGAATTTACAGTTGTGTTATATTTATCTAAATGACCGACTTTTTTGAATGGGTATATTTCTTTCCTAAGTGATTTTTATGACAAAACTTTTATTTGAAAAAAGGGTGATTTTGTAATTTCTATGATGATTAGGTATTATGAAAAATTAAAAAAACAAAATTCATTTAAATTTGATATTTTTCATTAATGGATTTGTCCGAATAAAAAAGGGTAAATTTATTAAATTTAACTGGAAAGGTTAGAGGAAGTCCGTGCTAAAATCAATAAATTTTATTTAAGTTTGAACCAAAGCAGGCTAACATCACTAGCCAATAAAATTCACATTTTTCCGAGATGCCAACAAATTCAGTGAAACTTTTGAATCATTTGAAGGCGCTGATTCGAAGTATGCAAAAAGTTTTTTTTTATCAGCTCTTGTTTTCGAGATAATTTATGAAAAAGGTGAAATTTCACTAAACGAATTTCAAATGACGAAACACTCATCAAACATTCTGTTCTCCTGTTAAATCTTATATATAAAAATGGAGGCGTTTTCTTTGTGATAACATCACGTATGAATGGTCGGTCGGAATGAAGTGAAATTTGGTATCCGAGGGTTTTTTGGGTCAGAGATGGTTTGTATAATAGTTTCAAGGATCTCACTTTTGATGAGGGGGTCCCAATACAAATTAAACTTTATTTGTTACGATTTCCATAAGAATCTATTGGCGAGCACAATGCAGTTAAGGACGTGTAGATGAAATTAAACATTTATTACGATTTATACTTTAGAAGGTAAAACGAAGTTTACCGGGTCATCTAGTTATTCTTTAAATGTCGAGCGCTTATGAGTGGTATTATTTTTTCATTAATTGCATTCTGCGTTTTTTTTATTCTGAAACATCAAATTTTTCTTCATGTGAACGGTGAACTTGACTGAAATCGACTGAATGTCTATTGTCACAATAGTTTTTAAAATTTAAAGAATACATCATGGAAGTTTCAAATCCCTTGAAAAGAAAAAATACAAATGTAAATGAAGAAATTTGCGTTTTATTGTATTTTTTTCGTAAGTAGTATCTCAACATGTATTTGACTAACTATATTATTCAAGTGAAAAAAAATATATCAAAAAGCATGGAACTAAGATGAATCTGAACTTGAGACAACTCATGCATATGCAAAAGTTGTTAATTTCTTATTGCGTACTCACAAATCTGATTTTTGTGTTCATTGAAAATCAATGAAAAAAAATTGTGTGGCCCTCGAGTAAATCTAATTTGTCAAAATTTGGCCCGCCTATTGGTAAAAATTATGGCCATATATGATCTTAAAGGTGTCTCACATCCAATTCCGTCACTGGAAAAACACTGGAAAAATTCTTTTTTGACGAATTTTTTTCAAACTTTTTGACGATAAACTTCAAACCATTTGTGATCTTTTTGTTTGTTCACATTACCGGTTCAAAACCATATTCGAATAATCTAAGATTGGGCCCAATTCTACTTAAAAGATGTTGCGGATTTCAGAATGGTTGAAACAACACAATTTTCATAATGGTTGAAACATACTTTTATGAAGGGAGGTTCCCTTATAAAATGAACCAAAATTATGAAACAACTTGAACAACTTTCAGGCGATTTTCATCTGAATAAAATTCAAATAATATTTTGGCACCACAAGCTGATTCATCATGTAGGATGACCGACTCTTCCCAATTTTCTAACGGAGGGTTCACAATAAAAAACATATCTTTCATACAGAGACCGGTCGTCAAAATGACGTGTAATAAAAGTTTGAAGGGAGTACCCATACAAATGTAAATATATAAAAATCGAAAAAAAATCAGGTGATTTAAAAATTGGTTTGCCAGAATGTCATAAAGTATGATCTTTCCTGCTTTTGGAACGAGGGACTTAATGATATGTTATGATATGATATGATATGAAATAATATGATCTTTTCCATTTTTATAACCATTTTCAAGTCCAAACAAAAACAGTGTAGATGAGACACAACGCATACAAAACTTTATTTTCAACCAATTTGAAAAAAGACGATACATTGCTTTGAATTACCCCTTATACAATTGAACCGCTTCAAGGCAAAATTTCAAACAGTTTTGAATATGATAACAAAAACAAGTTTTGAAACAGCAGCAGCAAATAACCTCAAACTTTCTCAGAGAATAAAGCGACAGAGGTGTCCCATTCAAAATCAACGAAAAATTGGAAAAAAAAGTTCTTTACTTCCATATATTATTCATCGCATTTGGTTCACGAGCGTTTTGACGTTGTCAATCAGTTTTTGCCGAATCCCGGGAAACGGTTGTTAAATCCAGGGAATTCCCTAAGGCAATAAAAAAAAATACTAAATTACTAACAATTTACACGATGATTGAGCAAGGAAAATGATAGTTCTACCTTGATATAGACTTAAACATTTTTTCTTTTAAACATTCTTTTCTTCTTAAACATTTTTTCTTCTTCAATTCTAACACGGAAACGCAACAAAAAGAATCTAAATGTTCTATTTTGCAAAACTCACAATTATAAATTTCCTTTTCGCAAACTGTTGACAGGTGCAAAATCATCAGCAGAGAAATGAAAAACAAAAGGATAGTTATCTGAGAATCAACTAAATTTGATGAATAACCTGAAGTCTTGCTTAACATTTACCAACTTCTATCGATAGCGAAAAATCTTTCTCAATTATTTCAAATTTTTGCAGCAAGAATCAGTCAAGTTTGTCGCTTTAAGTTCCTACTGTTCGGGTTGCTAAAAGTTTGACATGTTTTGTTATATTACTTACTAAAAATTAAAAAAATATTGTGAAGATAAGGATTCGTATGCAGTAAAGTGTTGGAATCTCCATGTTCAATTTCATGTTTCTTCATATTTCAATTCCCGGGAAAAGGATCGTGATTTTCCGACTCCGAACCCTAAAATGGTCGGAAAATGAACGCTCTTATATCAAGATGATTTATTGCATGAAAATAACTTCCATTTCGAAAGTTGTGGGTCCCATGCTTAATAAATGCAAAATTCTCGAGAAATGTTCCAGTGAATTTCAGAATTTCATAACTCGATCAAGTTTTAACACAACAAAAAATTGAATGTATTCAATCACCTCTTTTTTTTCAATGTGAAATACAATACAAATCGAATCGGGTATTTTCAAACGTGATGTACAAGCAAAATGGCACATCTATTCCATCAATTGAGTTCTCCTTTCTGCGAAAAAGGTGGCAAAGGGTATAATAAATACAAAATCGTTTCAAATGCAAACCAAATCAGTTTTGGACTGTTTTTTTTTTTTTTTTTTTTAATTCGAAAGCAAGGTTTTGACATTTGGGCGACTGACCCATCTTTTCTTAGAAACGAGAGGTTGCAATATAAACTCAATGTAAAATTAGACAAAACTCAAACAAATTTGGAGTGCATTGATACTCTGAAAACTTTTTATCTGCTTTAAAACAGCGAAGTTCCATTAATAGAAGTCAATGACAATATGACACAACTGAAATAACTAACGAAACTTTATTGTACAAAATTGAACACAATGCTTTCGGTAACCTAAGAATACTAAATTTGTAAAATTTGATGCAGTGAGGCTTGACGTGTTTAAGTGTTCCTCGGCTAAATTTTCTTTGCGGGCCTTTCTGTTTTGGGATTTGTTTAAAAATACATACCTACCTAAAATTCAACCAAAAATGTCATGGATAAAACGCGAGACATAAATGGCATCACTTCCCACCATCTTATAGTGCCAAACTACTTCACACTGCTACTAACTCATATGGAACGCTAAAATAACGCTAAATTTAACCATGAAGAGCCGTAGATGTAAAACTTCCGCGTGTCGCCGACAAAATCCCGGAGGCTATCCTGACAACTTTATTCCAATTTGTCTCTGGTTGCGAAAGGACGAATGTCAGTTGGCGGAAAACCGTTTCCCGAGCACGCGAATGCATGACAATCCACGAACCAACCGATGGACGTGTGGGAGGTGAAAATTTTCTGGATTTCTGTCTGACTGATTTGCTCCTCGGGGGCTCTGTAACTGGTTAGAGAATCCCGGGTCATCCCTACTGGAGGAGTTCCAAACAGTAACAAACTATCTAGCGCACAATGTCTGTCATTGAAGGTGGAACACACCTACAAATGTATCACCTACTCGTAGTTTGTCTTGGACGGGGTTAACAACAATAGCTGAGCACACCGGTGACACATCGTTTTCCGGAACCGGATGGCCCTTGACTGGGAACATTCATCCTCCCTCAGGCCGGTTTCGAATCATTAGGCTTGCTTCCCTCCCGGTTGAATAGATTTCCGGGTTGGGTGACTGAACTGGCACTCTTGAACTCACGAGATTTAATTATTCGTCCCGATTTCTATTTGGATTTTATTTTCATAAAGTGTCTGTAGGAAAATAAGATTTTTTTAAATTTTACACCGTCAAAAATCACATAAAATTAATACAGAAATGACACAAAAAACACAAAATGATACAAAAATGACAAAAATGACAAAAATGACAAAAATGACAAAAATGACAAAAATGACAAAAATGACAAAAATGACAAAAATGACAAAAATGACAAAAATGACAAAAATGACAAAAATGACAAAAATGACAAAAATGACAAAAATGACAAAAATGACAAAAATGACAAAAATGACAAAAATGACAAAAATGACAAAAATGACAAAAATGACAAAAATGACAAAAATGACAAAAATGACAAAAATGACAAAAATGACAAAAATGACAAAAATGACAAAAATGACAAAAATGACAAAAATGACAAAAATGACAAAAATGACAAAAATGACAAAAATGACAAAAATGACAAAAATGACAAAAATGACAAAAATGACAAAAATGACAAAAATGACAAAAATGACAAAAATGACAAAAATGACAAAAATGACAAAAATGACAAAAATGACAAAAATGACAAAAATGACAAAAATGACAAAAATGGCAAAAATGACAAAAATGACAAAAATGACAAAAATGACAAAAATGACAAAAATGACAAAAATGACAAAAATGACAAAAATGACAAAAATGACAAAAATGACAAAAATGACAAAAATGACAAAAATGACAAAATGACAAAAATGACAAAAATGACAAAAATGACAAAAATGACAAAAATGACAAAAATGACAAAAATGACAAAAATGACAAAAATGACAAAAATGACAAAAATGACAAAAATGACAAAAATGACAAAAATGACAAAAATGACAAAAATGACAAAAATGACAAAAATGACAAAAATGACAAAAATGACAAAAATGACAAAAATGACAAAAATGACAAAAATGACAAAAATGACAAAAATGACAAAAATGACAAAAATGACAAAAATGACAAAAATGACAAAAATGACAAAAATGACAAAAATGAAAAAAATGACAAAAATGACAAAAATGACAAAAATGACAAAAATGACAAAAATTACAAAAATTACAAAAATTACAAAAATTACAAAAATTACAAAAATTACAAAAATTACAAAAATTACAAAAATTACAAAAATTACAAAAATTACAAAAATTACAAAAATTACAAAAATTACAAAAATTACAAAAATTACAAAAATTACAAAAATTACAAAAATTACAAAAATTACAAAAATTACAAAAATTACAAAAATTACAAAAATTACAAAAATTACAAAAATTACAAAAATTACAAAAATTACAAAAATTACAAAAATTACAAAAATTACAAAAATTACAAAAATTACAAAAATTACAAAAATTACAAAAATTACAAAAATTACAAAAATTACAAAAATTACAAAAATTACAAAAATTACAAAAATTACAAAAATGACAAAAATTACAAAAATTACAAAAATTACAAAAATTACAAAAATGACAAAAATGACAAAAATTACAAAAATTACAAAAATTATAAAAATTACAAAAATTACAAAAATAACAAAAATTACAAAAATTACAAAAATTACAAAAATTACAAAAATTACAAAAATTACAAAAATTACAAAAATTACAAAAATTACAAAAATTACAAAAATTACAAAAATTACAAAAATTACAAAAATTACAAAAATTACAAAAATTACAAAAATTACAAAAATTACAAAAATTACAAAAATTACAAAAATTACAAAAATTACAAAAATTACAAAAATTACAAAAATTACAAAAATTACAAAAATTACAAAAATTACAAAAATTACAAAAATTACAAAAATTACAAAAATTACAAAAATTACAAAAAATACAAAAATTACAAAAATTACAAAAATTACAAAAATGACAAAAATGACAAAAATGACAAAAATGACAAAAATGACAAAAATGACAAAAATGACAAAAATGACAAAAATGACAAAAATGACAAAAATGACAAAAATGACAAAAATGACAACAATGACAATAATGATAAAAATGCCAAAAATGACAAAAATGACAAAAATGACAAAAATGACAAAAATGACAAAAATGACAAAAATGACAAAAATGACAAAAATGACAAAAATGACAAAAATGACAAAAATGACAAAAATGACAAAAATGACAAAAATGACAAAAATGACAAAAATGACAAAAATGACAAAAATGACAAAAATGACAAAAATGACAAAAATGACAAAAATGACAAAAATGACAAAAATGACAAAAATGACAAAAATGACAAAAATGACAAAAATGACAAAAATGACAAAAATGACAAAAATGACAAAAATGACAAAAATGACAAAAATGACAAAAATGACAAAAATGACAAAAATGACAAAAATGACAAAAATGACAAAAATGACAAAAATGACAAAAATGACAAAAATGACAAAAATGACAAAAATGACAAAAATGACAAAAATGACAAAAATGACAAAAATGACAAAAATGACAAAAATGACAAAAATGACAAAAATGACAAAAATGACAAAAATGACAAAAATGACAAAAATGACAAAAATGACAAAAATGACAAAAATGACAAAAATGACAAAAATGACAAAAATGACAAAAATGACAAAAATGACAAAAATGACAAAAATGACAAAAATGACAAAAATGACAAAAATGACAAAAATGACAAAAATGACAAAAATGACAAAAATGACAAAAATGACAAAAATGACAAAAATGACAAAAATGACAAAAATGACAAAAATGACAAAAATGACAAAAATGACAAAAATGACAAAAATGACAAAAATGACAAAAATGACAAAAATGACAAAAATGACAAAAATGACAAAAATGACAAAAATGACAAAAATGACAAAAATGACAAAAATGACAAAAATGACAAAAATGACAAAAATGACAAAAATGACAAAAATGACAAAAATGACAAAAATGACAAAAATGACAAAAATGACAAAAATGACAAAAATGACAAAAATGACAAAAATGACAAAAATGACAAAAATGACAAAAATGACAAAAATGACAAAAATTACAAAAATTACAAAAATTACAAAAATTACAAAAATTACAAAAATTACAAAAATTACAAAAATTACAAAAATGACAAAAATTACAAAAATGACAAAAATTACAAAAATTTCAAAAATTACAAAAATTACAAAAATTACAAAAATTACAAAAATTACAAAAATTACAAAAATTACAAAAATTACAAACATAACAAAAATTACAAAAATTAGAAAAATTAGAAAAATTAGAAAAATTACAAAAATTACAAAAATTACAAAAATTACAAAAATTACAAAAATTACAAAAATTACAAAAATTACAAAAATTACAAAAATTACAAAAATTATAAAAATTACAAAAATTACAAAAATTACAAAAAATAACAAAATTTACAAAAATTACATAATTTACAAAAGTTACAAAAATGACAAAAATTACAAAAATTACAAAATTTACAAAAGTTACAAAAATTACAAAAATGACAAAAATTACAAAAATTACAAAAATTTAAAAAACATAACAAAAATGGCATATAAATGACACAAAAATTAAAAAAATGACATGAAAAGAACACATACATGACACACAGAAAACACAAAAATGATAATGGCACAAAATCACACATAAATGACACAAAAATGACACTAAAATGACACAAAAAATCCAAAAAAAAAAACTGACATTTAATTGATACAAAAATAACAAAAATTTTAAAAAGTTAAAAAAAATGCAAAATGAGAAAATTGACAAGAATGACAAAATTACAAAAAAGACTCAAAAGTTTAAATTTTGATAATTAAAATTGTGCTTCCGGATTGGCAGCAGTCAACCTTCTAACAAATTACGAAATTTTGACATTTTTATGGTCATTATCTCATTTCTGTTACAGGAAAGTGATGTCTATTTCAATGCATCCCATTCATTGGTCTGAGTAACAATCCGTGTAAACGTTTTTACAGGGAATAACATCGATTATTGCGAAACGTTTAACCCTCTGACACTTGCTCTCATCAGGAATCACATTATACTCATTCCGCAACTAATATCGTTGATAAATCAATTAAATCACACGTGAGCACTTAATTCAAACGCGTCGTGCCACACTATTATGCAGAGCTTAATTTACGTCACCAGTTTCCTATTTATATGAAGACCGTTCCGACACTCTTAAGCGTTCAATAGCATTTGCTGCGAAACTCAATGGGGAGTTTTTCTGACATCATTAAAAGCAGAACCGATTCATATTTACCTTCCCTGTCGTCAACCATCATCATCATCATCGGTTGAATGAGGCTCTTTCTCCAGAGGCGATGGCGGGCGTTACGATGTGGCTTTTCTCTTGGAGAGGAGGGGCTTGGGTTTGAATGAAGGATAGGCAGGTGTGGATGCATAATATCACACGCCATAATTAATGGTTCGAAATTGTGGGTTGTCGGTTTTAGAATGTCGAGAAGAGGTTGAGTGCGTGCTTTAGAAGCGTCCGAAAAGTGTGGGGACAGGACTACGTGACAAAATTGCAAGGACACGTGTGGTTCGGGATTGTGTGACTTGTTTGTGGAAAATTTTCCTCGAGGGCGAAGTCCGATTTTGACCAACGTTGATGGTTATCAATTTTGAATCCATATTTTTTTTAAAGAATCAAAACTCTCACATGCACTATTGTAGCACTTCTAATCACAAAATAACACCGATTTTTCTATCAGCACCACTAAATGTATCACCTTTCCCATTGCAGATGTACTACCTTCCGCACTAGACAGTTTCTCTGGCACCGCCACCAATTCCATCTATCCCAACTTCTATCCGTCGGATGTGATCGAAGATCCGCCCCCGACCAGCACCTATCCCTACTTTCTGTTTCCCTCGAAAAAATATCCGGTATCGGCCTTCGAGCCAACAATCTTCAATGGCGTGGACTACATCAATGTCCCGGCCATCGTCCCTAGCACCAATCACTCAACCACCCAGCACCAGCATTCGCACCACCCACAACATCCCTCTGCACCGCCACCCCCACCCTCAGCACCGGACGATTCGTACGATCGTCTTCGCACCGATGGCACTGAATTGCACCACACACAGCAGCACCATCACTTTTCTTCCACTGAGCACCAACGCAATTTTGACAACAGCTTCGGCACCAACTTTAGCAGTGGGCATCACTACGGTTCCCATCACAATGGCCAGCATGCCCCACCGAGATCCGGCGGAACAGAACCGGAGGGCACCGGAAGCAGCGCCTCCTGGTGGGACGTTCTGGTGCCCCCTGATCTGCAGCAGCGACTGGAACGCGGTAAGCTCACCCTCTAGATGTTTGTTGTCGTAGATAGTAAAGTAGTTATTGGTGAAGAATTGAGAGAAAAGTTTGCCTAAATTGCTTAAATTTTTCAGTCGAAAAAACGTTTCAAAACCTTGAACAATTCTAAGGTTTAAATAAAAACCTAGAAAATCGGATAAAAGGATGAAAATATATGCAATCAAATACTTGAAAATGTTGAAAATGACTTAATAATATCACAAAAAAAAAACAACACAAAAATAAAACAGGAATGACACAAAAATGACAAAACAAAAACTTCAAATAATTCAACCACGAGATAAGAATAACAATGAATAATAATTAAAAACTTGAAAGTGTTATAAATATTACACATAAATCACACCAATTTTCCGCACCATACAAAAATTTCACAAAAATGGCAAAAGCATGGAAAAAACTGACACAAAGTTTGAATAAAAACAAATCAAACATGTTGATGTAATGCAATAAAATAATAACACAAAACTAATTTAAAGCTTTAAAAACATAATGCAATTCTGAAGAAAAAAATAAACATAAAACTGAAAGAAAAACAATAGAGGCATAAGAACACAAATAAGACACAGGAAACGATGGTAAATGCTGCAAAAAGGACGCAACAATGACATAAAATTGACAAATAAAAATGATACAAAACTGATACTAATGTAATCCAAAAATTGCAGAAAAGTGAAAAAAATAACAAATCAGAAAAAAAGCTCTAAATATGAAAAAAAAAAAAGCAAATATAACTCAAATACACTCTAGTAGAACAATTTCATCTATGCACAATATGACAGGCCATACTAAATCAATAAATCTCTCTTGTTTCCCAACATCGGAGACCATCAAGGAATTCTTGAAATATTTAATATTGCGTCATTTCTACTGAGCATCACAGAATTATTCAAAAGCTTCAACCCGAATTCAAAATTCACCTGTATGGCGACTTCAATCAATCGAATCTGCAATTTATATCCGATGAAGATAATGAAGCAATCCTCTTACCGATTTTTGGAATTAATGAAACATTACAATTTCTTTTCGACAATCTTGCTACCTTATGTCTTAATCAAATAAATCAAGTGAAAAACGCCTGCAATCGTTATCTCGATTTACTGTTTTCAAGCTTGACTGATGACTTTTGCATTTTGAAGGCTACTAATCAAATTTGGAAAAATGAGATCTTTCATACAGTTATCGAATTTTCAATTATATGTTCTGACAACAAATGAATACCAGAATACGAATTTGAGGAGACCCTTGACTTTTTCCATGCAAATTACACGATGGTTAAAACTAAATTACAATCAGTTCATTGGCAATCATCATTTCAAAGTGAAAATGAAACTGTCAATCAGGTAGACATTTTTTATAACATCCTTGGTAATATCTTGAGTAAATATGTCCCAATAAAAATAAAGCGACGAACAAATAATAACAGAAATCCGCCATGGTTTTCAAAAGAGCTAAAGCATCGTAGAAGTAAACAGCAGACAGCGCAAAAAAACTGAAAAAAGACAGCATCGCTAGCTAATAGTTCAAAATATCAAGAAGCATGCAACAAACTAGCCATATGTATTAATACCTCCTTTGAAGAATATAATAGGAAAACAGAGAAAAACATTAAAACTAACCCAAGAAGCTTCTTCAAGTATGTAAGTTCTAAATTGAAAAGTAATAATTTTTCATCTTGTATGCACCTGGACAGCGCTAACGGTAATAATTCCCATGAAATATGTAATTTGTTTGCCAATTTCTTCCAAAGCGTATACACCAGTTTTTCGGAAGCCAATCGCGATACTGCGTTTTTCGATTATCTTTCCGACTCAGCATCATTGACTCTGGTAGATTCAATCACCCTTGAGGAAATACAAAAATCTATTTGCTCCCTGGATAGCTCCAAAGGACCCGGGCCTGATGGAATTCCTCCATTACTTTTAAAAATTCTTGTAAATGTACTGAGTTTGCCCTTATTTCTTCTGTTCAACTCATCGTTGAAATCCGGGTTTTCCTCAAGTATGGAAAGAATCTTTTCTTATTCCTATTTTCAAGTCGGGGAAAAAGTCTGACATTAAAAATTACCGGGGTGTAGCAATCTTATCGTGCATACCGAAACTTTTTGAAGCAAAAGTGAATGAAAAAAATATATAATCAATTAAAAACACTCATAACTGAAAAAACAAGATGGATTTGTTAAAGGAAGATCTACAACGACTAATTTACTTGAATTTGTTTCTTATAATATCCAGTCCATGGATCAAGGAAATTCCGTTCAGGCTCTATACACGGACTTCAGTAAAGCTTTTGATAGAATCGACATAACTTGTTTGTGGACGCAGGAAAAAAAAATCCAAAATTACCCTTGAGTGTCAATTCGACACTCCTTCTCAAAACCGCTATGTCTCTCCTCTATCTCAACCGATTTGTATAAAATTTATAGTTGTAGAAGCCTCGTCATGTAGCTAAAATATATTTCTCAGAAAATAATCTCCTACAACGCCTAATTTTTCCATTATTCAAAGCCTTAAAAAAAAAAAAAAAAAAACATGCGTCGAAAAAAGACTGTAGGTCAGCTACGGAATACTTAAAAAGTTTTCTAAGTGTTCAAGAAACCTGAAGTCAGAAGCTATATTTTTGAAAAAAATTTTAAGATCATGACCACAAAAAATGCAAAAACAGTGATGTAAACCCGTACTTTTGAATCAATGACCCGTAAAAATTGTTAAAATCAGACCAGATACATTTTGAAAATAGGATTGGAGAGTTAGCGTAATTTGACACATTTTCACATCTCAAGATTGCCTCAAGAACTTTTGCCGAATTTTCAAAGGAAGCTGTTTTTTTTTTGAGTGTTTGTCAATTTGAAATTTCTCGGATTTTCTAAATAATACTTTAATTCAACTTTGCACTGGATTGTCAGTATATTAAGATAGTTTGAAATGTATTGTTGACACTGTATTTTTATCAATTGTCGATTTTTGGAAAGTTGGAAAAAATTGCGTCATTCGAAGACTGACGATGTAAATTTATTTTTTACAAAATTCAGAAAAATCTTCAATCTTCTCGGAATGTTCAAAACAACTTGACATCATACAATTAAAAGCGATTTTTATTATCTAAAGTTTCTTGGAGCTCTGAGTACTGAAATGAAGAATAAATAGAGTTGAAATAGGTGTATAGTTAGTGACCATGAACACAAACGTTTGGTGATAGTTTTAAGGAAATTTTCCATCCTTTGATCAGTGCAGTAGGGTTAATTCTATAGAAACACACACAAAAAAAATGTTTTTTCACGCTTTTTAAATTTTTAATGAAATTTTGTATATTTTATGATAGAATAAAACCATCTTTGTACAACAGTTAGATGTAAATTTGAGACTACCGTAATTTCGAATAATAAACTTCAACTTAAAAAAAAATATGATTTTCCTAATTCCCATCTTTTCTTCTGGAACAAAATTTACAATTTACATTTACGGTTTACAGCTGAAGCTGTAAATTTACTGAACCGTTTCAAAAAATAGATTTATTTTGAAATCGTGTTCATGGCTGTTATATTTTTGTTGATTTTGAATAGTTTTAATAGATACTAAAAATTGAGTTAAATAAAAAAAATCGAAATAAATCGTAGTTCTGAACGAGGCAAGAAACTGTCATAAAAATGTTTTGCTGAAGCTTTTCGTATCTTGATCTGCATTTGTGGGTCTGATCAAATGCCCAACTATGCTATAGAGCAGACTTCCTCTCCTTTTTCGATCGTTCCCATAGTCAACTAAAGCCTTGGAAATATTTCAATCAAAAGGGGTCATTTTTGTTGCCAAGGACATGAATGCCCTCAATGCACTGGATTTTAAGACCCATCGAAAAATACTGGGTTATTTTGAAATAAACAATACGAAAATATCTTGAGAAGTTCAATTCTTAGGGGAAAAAAATGTAGAAAAAGAAGAATTCTTTATAAGGAAAGCTGCAGATAAACTTTGTATAAAATTTAATGAATGGTGTTCGGCTTAACATTGCGATTGTACAAATATGGCCGTTCAAATCTGTAAGTGAACTTTAAAGTTTCAATAAGAACTTAAATTTAGGGCTGAATAAAAGAAACTTCAGCATATTGATTATGCTGATCAAACTGTGTATGACCTTTTTAACGACACTTTTGGTTGCTTGGGAATAAATATGGGGGTGTTTAAACAATATCTGGACACTCTTGTCAGATTTGACTTGTCGCAAATTTTTAATTGAATTTATATGCAAGAAAAACCTGTCAGCATTCTCCAACACGATCTTCAGTCTAAGATGTTTTCCTGAAGCCTTAAAATAATTAATCCATCATAACCGGTATGAAATTTGCTATCTTTTGCACATTGTTTTAGCGCGATAGCCTTGCGTTATCATACTCAAAATCCAGGGCAAAGTTGAATTCAGTTGCTAAAATAGTCAATGATAAGGCAGATTGATAAAAAGTTCGAATTACAGCTACTACTAATTAATTCACTTGAAAAAAATATATATCGTAGCTAGATCAGCTTTGGCGATTGATTCATTAAAAAATACGTTTTGAGATCATTTTTTTTACATTTTTGTGGCCATGATCTGAAGAAATTGAAAAAAAAATTCCATATGTGCAACATATAGCTTCAGTTTTCTCAAGCACAAAGGGAATATTTTTTGAGCATCTAATAACAGACTTAGAGCCTTTTTCCTGAAACATGTTTTTTTTTTCAAAATAAATTTCTTCGACTTTGAATAATTTTGAATTGATTTACTGTAGCTGAATATTGTTAAAAAATCATAAATGAGTCACGTTACAAGCTTTCCAAAACTATAGGTTTTGTAGAAATAGCCATGGTAAATTTTCAAACTCATACGGTTATTTTATTAGAATCTATTGAAGAAATAAAACCTATTTTTTTTTATTTCTCCGATATTGCATTGACATTATTAGCTCAAATTTCCCATGCAAAAATACCTTGTTGGCTCTAAGGACCTCAAATGACACAAAATAAAAAAACGGAAAAATATAACACGTTAATAACAATAAAAAATAAAGCAAAAATTACAGGAAAAGACAAAAAATAAGCACATAATGTGTAAAAAAATCCCCTTATAAATAAAAATTGATTCCAGTACTGTGACGAAAATCAAACAAAAATAAAATAGAAGTTTATTGAAAGTAGCCCAAAAATTGCACAGAAGACACAAAATAAATAAAAAAGGACAAAGAAAAAACAGAGAATAAACTCAAAATGCTACTTATTAATCAAAAGTAATTTTAAAAAAATGGAAAAACTAAAGAAAAATGCAGAAAATAACACAAATACTACACAAAACTGAAAAAGAGATACTATTAAAAACTCAAATCGATTCAAATGTGTCACAAAATAAAACAAAACTGACTCATAAATAACACTAACATTCCATAAACTGACATTAAAATAACACAAAAACAACGCTAAAATAACACAGAAAAAATAAAAGATCATACAAAAAAGACCACAAAACCTTCGCAAAAATGACGCAAACATGTTTCAAAAAAGTAACAATTATGATTATAAACTGTTCACATTTTTGTTATAATCGTAACACTTCCGAGGCTTTGTGACCTCATTTTTTTTTGTTGTTTTGAACTAGTTTTCGATCAATCATTCTTGCACCATTTAAATTATTTACGCCATTTTTGTGGGTATATTTCGTGTCATTTTTGTGATACTTTCGTAACATGTATGTGCCGTTAAAGTTTTATTTTTGTGACATATTTTTAATCGTCTTTGTTAAACTGCTACAAAATAATTAAAAAACTTCTTAAAAATATCACAAAATTTAAACAAAAATCGAATATGAAATGAATAAATTGAAAAAATATAAAAATTCCTTAAAAAATATTTTCATTTGGATACCTTATTCCTTTTTTCGAATCATAATTTCCTGAGCCTTCGAATGGTTCTGGTGAATTTAACTCTTAATGACGAAATTCTTAGTAACAAATGGAGATGCAAAATAATTGAAGTTTTCCAAATATGAAAACGATAACAAAAATTAATAGCTTCCAAAATATTTACGAAATTCAAACACTTAAATAAGTATTCATTGTATTTTTTTATTTGATTTGTAAGAATTTTGATTGCACTGGACAGCTGTAAATTTTCGGAAAATGTTGTATTTTTTCGGAGGTTTCCTAAGTCACAAAAAAATGAAAATTGACAAGAAAAATTACTCAAAACACAACAAATTAAAGAAAAATTATAAAATACTGAAAAAAATAAAGAAAAATACAAAAATGATTAATCTTTGAAACAGAACAGAACTAAAGTTGCGAAAAATAACACAAATATAACACAAAATTGAAACAAAATTGGCTATTAAAAACTCAAAAGCGACTCAAATGTAACAAAACATAAAAAAAATTCCCTTAAATGAAATAAAAATAACATAAAACACAGCTTAAACATCACAGAAAAGATAAAAAATCATACAAAAAAGACACAAAACAGTCAAAAAATGATACAAAAAAGTAAAAAATATGACAAATTTGTTAAAGTTTTTGTTATTCTCGTATTTCTTCCCAGGTTTTGTGAAGTCATTGTTGTGTTATTTTGAACTTGTTTTCGATCAATAATTTTTGCATCATTTACGTTATTTGTGCCATTTTTGAGGGTCGATTTCGAGTTATTTTTGCGATAATTTTGTAACATTTATGTGAGATTAAAGATTCATGTTTAACAAAAACGACACAAATAATTTGAAAATAGGTTAAAACAATTCACACAAAATGTTTAATTTATAATGAAAAAGTTGCATCAAAAATGTTTTCATTAGGATTACTGATTTTTTTTTCTTCTGATTTATTATTTCCTGAGCCATTTTTTTTTTTTTTTTTTTGACTGGTTTTGGTTAATTGAACTTTTTAAGTGACGAAATACTTGATAACAGATATGAATGCAGCTATAAAAATCTAAATTTTCCGCAATAGAATATCAATTTTTTAAAAAAGATTTCGATACATTTTCAAAAAGTTAATTCATACTTCAATTAGGCCGGAACAAGTTTCAAATTGTTCTTTTGTCTCTCGTAGTTGAAGCATCGCGAGAAGGAATCATAAAAAGTAATGCAAAAATCTAATACATGGAATCAATTGCAAAAAAGCTTGTATGCAGCAATATGTTAACTATATCCGTAAAAAAACTTTTAATTCAAGTATTTTTTATCGAAAAATTTAATAACACATTTGTATTCAATATTTGTTCCGGTCTTAGTTTCTATAATATTTGTTTTTTTTTTTAATTTTGATTGTACTGAGCAGCAAAAAAATTAAACTTAGCCTGTTTAATTTTTTTGATTATTTCATGTTCAAAAAATGTTTTTTTTAAAAGTTTTTCTACCTTTTTTTCGAAATTTTCAACACTACCCAGCATTTGCAAAGGACTATGAATGAAAAAAAAATCCATAAAAAATGATCTTTTTGATTAAAATTTTTGGGGTAGTTCAGTTAACAGCATTCAGTTCGTTTAAAGTTGAAAAAGCCGATAAACCTTCCAATAAAATGTGACGACAGAAAAATTCATCAAGTTAATTTAAAAATTTTAGGATTTAGTCGAAATTTTTAATTTTTTAAATAAAAAACTACATCCACCAAGCGATTCATGGAAAAAATAATAAACCACGAATGGATATCTGAAAAGTATTAAATACAATGCTTTTAGATGATAAATTTAACGGATTCATTTCATGACCTTTTCTTTAAAAAAATCGACTATCCAACTGTCTAAATTTCTGTTATTTTTAAAGAGAATAATTTTTTTTTGATCGAAATTATTGGAATTTGTTTTGTGTAATAAGAAAAAAAATACAATAAATTAAACTGTAAAAATGCTTGATGAATAAAGTTTCCCGAAAACAAGAATTAGCGAGTTTACAAAAGCATTTTTTAAAAACGATTTTTTCTCAATTCTTCACTGAAACTATATGTTATGAAATATTTATCACCAACCACTGTATCACAAATCTACGAATCTATATCACAAGCACCGCAATATTCTGAAGTGCACTCGCTCACAAATTTTGTTCTGCACCCACAAGCACCACAAGCAACTTGCAAGACCTGAAACTACAAAAATGCAAATCTGTTTTCCAAGCATCCGAAAAAAAATCACAAATTATGCAACGCAAAATGCATTCAAATGCACCAAGCACTTTTCGCACCTGAATGAAACTGTTTTGTATTTAGCACACCACACCTTTCAGCACCGCATCCGAAAGTGAACGTGAAATCTGTAAAAAAAAACGAAACAAAAAATATCCGATTAAATTTTCTTTCGAGGGGAACATTTAATGGATTTTGGTTGAACTTTTGCCAATTTTTATTTTAAACACTGTTAAATCCAAAACGTTTTGTTCCACAAATTTATAATTTATCATGCAATTTAACTTTCCAACGACTATTTTTCCGGAAAAATTCACTCGATTTAACCCTTTGAGACATTTGTTTCCAAATGTTTTGTTATTGTTTTGTCTTGCGATAATGTTACCAGCTGGTTTTCTGAATAGCACAGCCCCCTCGTCTCCCGGGACGGAATAAACTTCTCGACGGTCGGAAGCTTCTTGCTAGAAACCAATTCCATTCCAGCCCCACTCGTAAATCGTTCAAAGACAACAAAATGTTTCCCAAAGACAAAAGAACAACAACAATCGCACAAGTCTGCTGTTTGGCGAAATTTCCGTTTCCGTTTGCGATTCCAAAACGACAATTCCTACCGGCTTGGCTCAACTTGTCTTTTTCGTTTTTTTTTTCTATCTCTGGAGCCACGCTCAGCCCCTTTTTTAATCCAGCTCCATTCCTTACAAATTTTCAAACTGTCTGAAGCTCGAGAGACGTTCCTCTTCAAGCGTCTGGAAAAATTTGTCGTCTATGGCGGTGGGGCGGCGTATTTACAATCGAATCATCCCCCTTTCCACACTGGCTTCGGCTTCTTTAAAAAAAAACACACAAGACGGGCGCTCGCTGAAATTGTGTAGCAGACTTTGATGGAACTCGTGTAGGAAGTTTTGCCCCCCACTTCTCCGAGTTTTGTCTTCATCTTTCACTTGAAATTCGTATCAGAATTTTCCTAGGACACTCTCCCCACCCACTCTTTAAGCCCACCCATAATTTGGGGGTGGGTGCCACTTGGTGGGGAAAACTGATTACCATTTATTTTATTTATCTTTTAATTAAATGCGGAAAAGAGACACAGCCAAGAGTTGAGACTCTCAGCCAGCGCAGTAGGGTTGAGGGTGGGAAGACAGGATTGGATTGTGGATATCTGGGGCAACAATGGCGCAACTTCCACCAAATTGTGTGCAAACGCAAAAGCAGGGAGAATTTTCGGATAGGGTTCTGAGTGGTGGTGCAACTCCACGGATCTGGGTGTTGATTGAAGATTTATTCGTTTTTATCATTTTCTATTTAATTTTCATTACTCCCGCGACAGTAATTTTGGTGGTGGTGAAGATAAATAGGAACGGATTGGCTCATCAAAATTGAAGTTGGAATAAAATAGTGGAATATATAAACAAATTTTCAATTTGTCAATGAATAAACTACACACAGAAAAAAAATATCACTCCTCAAAATAAACGGTAGTAATCGTTAAAAAAAAAACTTTGTCAAGATACCTCAATATTATTCTCTTGTTTAAAAAATTTGATATATTTTTGTATTTATCCTTGAATTTTTAACATTCAAAGAGTAAAAATTTAATTTTCAAATAAAGGAATAATGATACCTATTTAATTCTTTATTTTCATAATTCTTTCAAATTTATGTTATGACCGTTAAAATCATAATTTTTTTCTTCAAATTAATCTCAATAGAAATTTTTTGGTTTATTGCATCTTCGTTGGAATTCATAAATTATAAAGATATTTTTGGAATAATTTTCCCAAATTTCTTCAAATTTTTCAAATATTCAAACAAAGGACAAAAAAAATATGAACCATGTTAAGCTTTAACTATGACAATTTTTCTTATATTTGTTTTTTTTCTGATTAACTTTTCTAACACTTAGAAATATGAATTGTGAAGGTGTTATCCTCACTCGAATAAACTCTATAATTTTACCCTCTTACTTCTCATCAAATGCATTTAAGGAAAATTAATTTCAAAATTTTCTAACATTTTTTTAAATTCGAATATTTTTATCTCAATTCCATATTTGGATCCATGAACCTGAATTAACAATTTTTAATTGGAAAATCAAGATTTTAGTATGAAATCTAACTGTAAGCTCTGTCTTTGTGAATTGAAAATTTGAAACTAATTTAAAATTGTCTTTTGATTCAAGGATGAATTCAGATTTTAATAACCACTGGGGTAAGTTCATGAAATATTTCTAAAGTCGAATTCGAATCCTGGCTTCTTTTTCCCAATTTTTAGCTCTGCCCTAAACCTGAGAACCATTCCAAATTTTGTATCACAGTTTGAATATTTTTTTTTTGTGTTTTGATAGCGAAACCAATTATATAAATATTCATGATTGTTGAAATTTTTTCGGAAGAAAAATCCAGCAATTTCCAAAAAGATCGTACTTTAACTCTAGTTAAGAAAACCTGGAAACACACAGCGCGAGCAGATTTGTATGGCAAAATTAAACTTGATTTTCTATCACGCGTTGAAAGTAAAATTTGGTGTCATGGATAATGATTTTTCCCATTTTCATGCCAAAATATCTTAACCCTTAAATGCATAGAGTTGTTATAAATTAAAACTAATTAAAATCCAATTATCTCGGAAAATAATGAGAATTTTTGAGCAATGTATGTAGATTCCGGGATCTGATGCACGAATAAAACCCGCAGATAACCACACCGAAAGACACTTTTCGGATACAAAGAACTACTCAGGCGATTTACTGGGAATCCACTTTATTCAACCAAACGCAGCTGTACGACCATTCCCGATAACAGTCGGCAAAACACTGTCAATTGCGTATTTCTACACTTTATCACGTTGAATAGCAAGTTATGAAGATGGGGATGTTCAATCCAACATGTATTTACAAAAAAAAATTAAGATTAAAATAAGTTAGCTTATGGTATTTTTAACACGAATTTTTTTATGTATGTATATAAAAGTATGCAAAAAATTGCAAAAATAAAATTTAAATTTTTTTTAAGAACAGTTTTTTTGAAAACTGCTGTTATTTCTTCGAATTTGAAAACTCTAACAAATGTTTTAATCTCAATCAATCACAAACATATTTCTGCGCCTTATAAACAATGTTGAAAATAAATTTCCAAAATCGCCTTGAAATAAATCAACAATATCAAAAATTATTTTTCAATTTTGATGGCCCATAACTATCACAAGACTCAAAATAATGGCTGCAAACTTGTTCAGTTGTGTTATTCGAATTTAAATGTTATTATTATACTAACTCAATATTTGCTGTTCTCATTTAAAAAAAAGTCGTGCATGTGAGGGTTAATTGAATTTATTTTGACCCAAAAGATATGATAAATAAAGCTTAAATAAAATAAGATTTTTCATGCAACAATATGATTAATTTTATTTTTAGTACCGCAAAAATGACTCGGGAATTTTTCATTTTTGTTATGAAATATTGACCTGAATTCCAACCTGGTTTTGAATCTCATCTGGTTGAAGAGATAAATTTAAACCTGTTGTATTCGAAAGTGATATATTCTCATTCAAAAGCGATGTGATAAGTTTAAATTACAAAAAAAAATTATGGGTAAATATTTAGATAAACATCTACTTATTGTGATTTAAGTTACTTGGCTGAGATCTGAATAAATTTAACTGATTAACTTCTACTGTATGCTATTTTCGTTTTTTTTAATCGCCCTTACACAAACTAAAATTATATACATCAAAATATAAAGTGATTTGCGAAAAATAGCCACAGGCCACAGCACTAGATTCTACGCAAAATGCATTTAACCCTTGTAAACTTTATTCATTAGCAAAACCAGTTTTAAAACGGTTTAAGGAAAAAATATTTATTTACCGGTGTTCGAAAAAAAGGAGCGCAGAAAAAAACAACTTTAAAACGCCAAACACTATATTTTTAAATATTTTTTAACCGTTGTTTAAAGGAGTACAGGAATGGTAAAAATAAGCAGATATTGAAATAAAGTTTTGACAAATCCGTCAGGGCATGCAACGATGTTTGAAAAAAAAAAAACTATAAAATTTTCCTGTTTTCAAAATCTTGATACTGTGCAACATCTGCTGTTGAAATATGGTTGTTATATTGGATTATTTGGAAAAGCTTGTTATCAAACTCCCCGTCCATGTTTATTTCGTATGTTTTGCTAAACTCAAGCAAATATTTCAAAATCGATCGATAATTGCTCAACAAACTTTTACAGCTTCAATCCAAAATTGATCACAACTCCAAAATAGAGACTGAGTAAGTTATTTTTCCAATACTGTATATATGTACATTCCGTGTCATAAAAAGATTAGAAGTTTTTTCAAATTAATAAAGTTCATTGTAAGTGTTTATCGGTAATATTCTGTAGGAATTATGAATTTGCAGTATAATCGGAATTGTCAATTGAATTGTGAATACTTCCATTCCAATCAAGAAAAATTTGAGTTTTTTTTTGCTAGAGTCACCCTTCTGCAGCTCAAATGTGCCAAATTTTTTCCTACATTTTTCAAGAAAGTTGATGGTGAACTTAAGTTAATTGAAGAATAAATAAACAGCTTTCAAATAAAAAGTAATTAGTCCAAAATCAGATAATGTATAAAATCTGCAGAGTAAGAAGCTCAATCTGCCATCCACAGCTGAATTTTTAACAAATTTAAGAAAAAAATGACAGGTCACGACCGGTATAAAACTTTTGACAATGTTTTTTCCCAGTTTTCAAAATGTAGTTATAATAATAAAAGGATTTTTTTTCCATAAAACATTGTAAGTGCCATTTTTTTTTCATGAAATGTTAAATTATTCGAAAATAATTCAAAAATAATTCGAAAATACATGCTTCGGAAAAAAAAAGACTGTAGATCTGCTAAGGAATGCTCAAAAAAATTTCTTTTAGTTTCCAAGAAAGCTGAAGTGAGGAACAATACGTTGCCCATGAAAGTATATATATTTTTTTGTTTTGAAATTTTTGAACATCATGACCACAAAAAATGTAAAAAAGTGGTGTCAAAACTATATTTTGAATTAATGAATCGTCAAAATTGTTCAAGTTATACCAGCTAAATTTTGAAAATAAAAATGAAAAGTCGACTTAATTTGGCATATTTTTTTATTTTTAGATTTTAAAAATATGAAACACATAATTTTGAAGAACTTTCCAGTTAGCTGTTTTCGAACCATAAATAAATTTGCAATTTCTCTTTTTTTTCTAAGTACCTAAACTAGGGTTTTAATGGATGGATAGGAATAAATTTATGAATTTCAAAAACCGACAATAAACATTTTGTTAATTGGCCCAAAAACCTGACCTGCGAAAAATTTCAGTTCAATCGAACTTGATTTAGGGTTGCCTCAAAGCGCTCGAAGTTTTAGTTTTTTGAACCCCTTACCCGATCAGGAGATCATCAGATATCAAAATAAGAACTTAAACATATCTCAACGAAATATTTATATCTTTTTCAGTTAGAATATTGTTCTTATAATTTTCGACTCTTAGTTTATTGAATCTTGGCTATATCTTATTTTGATAGGCATTCTTAAATAGGATTGAACTCATTTTTAACGATAAAGAATTATAATTCTACTATAGTTTCAAATTGTCATAATAAATAATAACCGTATCTTATTTTAATATGCATATAACTTCCCGATCAGGAGGGAAAAACTAAATTATATCAAGATGAGATATTTTGATACTAATTTTTTTTCCTATCTAAATGAGTTATTATTCAGTACACGTAGGATGTTAAAATATCTCAAATTATATCAAAAAATCTATGCGATCATAGCTAAATTATATCAATTTTAGATATGCTCCTATCAAGATTATATCTGGTTCAGATAGCATAGTTTGATATTGGGTAGAACAAAATCTATCAAAATTATAACTTATCAAGATATGAATGCTTCGAGTAAATTTTCTAGTGGAAGGTCAATAAACCACATTATTTGCTAAAACCATGCCCCATATTTGGTTTCCCAAAAATTTGATTCAATTTTATGAATCTGTTTAGCAAAATTCGTAAATGCATGGTTTGGGCCGTTGACTTCGATGTCCGTGTTTCATAAAAAGTTGCTCGTATATCAAAATATGATATAATCATTTTATTTTAGGACAATCCGAAAAAAATCTTTATCATTGAAAATGAGCTCAGCCCCATTCAAGTCTGTCTATCAGGATAAAATATAATTCAGATTGGAAAAACTTGAAATCGAAAATTTGGAGTGCTTCATCATAACTGAATCAGATGTAAATATCTTGGTGAGATACGTTTGAGTTATTATTTTAATATGCTCTCCTGATCGGATTTCCATGAAACACGGACATCGAAGTCAAAGGCCCAAACCGTACTTATATGAGTTTCGCTCAGCAGATTCATAATATTGAATCAAATTTTTGGAATACCATGGAGCATGATTTTAGCAAATAGCGTGGGTTACTGACATTCCGCTAGAAATTTTTCTCGAAGCCTTCATATTTTGATAAGTTATAATTTTGATAGGATTTGTTCTGCCTAATATCAAAATATGCTATCTGAACCAGATATAATCTTGATAGGAGCATATCAAAAACTGATATAATTCAGCTATGATCGTATAGATTTTTTGATATTATTTGAGATATTTTAACATCCTAAGAGTACTGAATTATAACTCATTTAGGTAGAAAAAAATTAGTATCAAAATATCTCATCTTGATATGATTTAGTTTTTCCCTCCTAATCGGGTAAAAATCACCTGAGGAAGAACAAAGGGAATCCGGAAAATCGAAATTTTTATTTGCATGTCAAATGACTTGAAAATGCATAAGAAGTCGAAATGTGGTATTAGCTCAAAAAAATTGTTTGTCAAAATTTAACTTCAAAATTAAAAAAAACACCATAAGGGAGACCAAAGAAAATACGGAAAATAAAAATTTTAATTTGGATGGCGAATAACTTAAAAATGCTGGAGTTATCTCAAAAAATAATTTTGCCAAAAATTGACTTCCTGGGATTTGGCCGTTTTCCAGAAAATCCGCCGTTTTTTTTAGAAACCAATAAAGTTCCAGACAGTCGCTTTTTTCCAAAATTTTGTTTTGTGATTATAATTTTAACGGCATGTTCGGCGAAATGAAAAATTTGAGAGAATTTTATTATTTATAGAAATTTGAAAGAAAGGCGAATAGATAGGCATTAGTGCTCGTTTGAAGTGTGTGTAAAACCACGCTCTCAAACTACTGGGCTCGCTATACATGAGAATTTTCTTTCTCAGTTTCTCATGTATAGTTAGCTAGAGTAGAGCAAAGGCGCGGCAACTCATGGGAGCTTTTCATCAACATGCCCTCTAGCCTAAAATTTTAATACCTTCCAAACTTTCTCCTATTGGCGCACAAATGCCTGTCTATCCACCTTTCTTTCAAATTTCTATAATTAATAAAATCCTCTCAACTTTTTCATTCCACCGAACATGCCACTAAAATTATAATCATAAAAATTTCGGCGATTAAAATCATAGCATAGCATGGGGTGACTACACACATCTTGCATTGGCTGATACACAGGGTACAACTGATAATGAAAACCAACACGAGATGCCAAAATGAGTACCTGGATTCATTTCAAGTGCTACTTCTGAAGATCAGAGTGGTACCATAATGCACACCGCGGCAAGTCAATGTAATCATGGTGAAGAAGGTCTGAAACAGCAAAAAAAAAATCTTTAGGTGCAGAGAACTTGAACGACCCATAAAGCTGTTTCAGAAGGGGATTGGAAGGGTAAGCTATAGAAAATCCTACACGGCAAATAAGATTGACAAATTTCAACACGAAACAATCTCACCAAATCCTGAAGAGACGTCACACAATTTTATATTCTCTTCCAGTAGACTGCAGCCCATTGTTCGCCACGGACTTCTTAATTTTTTCATTTCTCTCAAATTTTATTTCAAAAAATCACAGCAAGCCACAACATGCTCCGATCGATGGGGAAATTTTCTGATAGCACAGAAATTCACATTTTTCAGCATTTGTTACTTAACAAATGCATTTTGTTTTCCACACTCAAAGTGACACTCTACTATTCTAATTAAAACATTTTCAAAAAAACACTAATTTGGAACCAATGTAAACCAGCCTGTTTGATTTGACTTCAATGGCAAGAGACCAAGTGTTGCGTAGTACCACAACAACAACATTATAATGCAAGCCCACGCGAGTGGTTTCCGAAAAAAAACTCATTTTTCCATGTCGTATGACACTTCTTGTAAAATACATCTTCGGCCATCCGGTAACAGCTTTCAATCAAATATTTTCAAAAGTTTCACAACTTAAAGTAACTAAAAATTGAAATTTTTGCGGAAGGTGAAAAACATGCGTGCGCTGCTATCTGGGCAACGCCTACTCCCCCAAAAATTACGGCGATCAAAATCATATAAGAAAATTTGTTTTCCGAGACATTACCAGATTTCGAAGCTTAACGAAATTTTAATTAATCTGGCATCAACATTAATATTTCGATTTTCTGGAAATTTTGCTTAGGTTAGTTTTTTGGGCTTATCTTAAAAATGTAAAAAATCAGTGTCCGATTTTCGACATGACCCATTCGCTTGCCACTCTAACATACACTGATTAATTTAATGTATTTGCATGAACCATCAACCTGTCTACAGCATAAATTATGAAAGAAGTTAAAAAAACGGTGGAAATAACTTCCGGTCTTCCGGTAGCTAAAAAATTTGTGTCAAAGGGGATTTTTTTTCAATACCTTCTTAATACAAAAATAGTTACTGGTTTTGTGATTAATTTTTTTTTAGTTGAAAAATTGGTGTTTGGATGCCCGAAAAATCAAGATAGCTTGAAATATTTTACAAAACTACTTCCTCAAAATTTATCTATAACAATACTTCGATATGGTTTTGTATGCAGCAGAGTGAAAGAGGTCCTGGAAGTTCTCTAGACAAGAATCGTCAGATTTCCCGAATACCGATTGTTTTTCTTTTTAAGCAATAATTCATAATTCCTCATCCTTAATCTTATATATAAAAATGGAGGCATTTTCTTTGTAACAACATCACGTATGAATGATGATCATTCGGAATGAAGTGAAATTTGGTATCCGAGGGTAATTTGGGTCAGAGATGGTTTGTATAATAGTTTCAAGGATCTCACTTTTCATGGAAGGTGGTGCTGATTAGCTAGCTAGCTAGCTTAGCTAGGTGCTAATACAAATTCAACTTTATTTGTTACGATTTCCATAAGAATCTATTCGCGAACACGATGCAGTTAAGGACGTGTAGATGAAACTAAACATTTATTTCGATTCATACTTTAGAAGGTAAAACGAAGTTTACCGGGTCAGCTAGTTTTTAAATAAAATTGATCGCTTTTCATATCGGTACGAAGCTAATGACTTTTCAGTATCAGGGATCAATCCCAAATTTAAGTGCCAGACTTGTGTACTGATAAGGTGAAAGGTGTGACGGAATGAAATCGGAAAAAAAATTACAAAACAACTTTCAAGCAACATTAAAGGAAGCAATAGAGTTCGAACGGAAAATATATTCCTGGCTTTGATCAATGAAACGAAATCGCTAGAGTAGCACCAACTTGAAAAAATGTTGCATGGAATGTTTTGAAGTTTATCTGGCACTGGAATTTTCCCGGCGATTGTTCGGGATCCGGTGGATAAGATGGCTTGGCTGAAGAAACACAAATTTGAAAAGCTGTAGCTAAGTTTGTTTCGGCTTCGTTTAATAAGACTGACTGCTACCAAAACAAAAACCAAAAAATAAAAGAAAGTTTATTTGAAAAAAAATATTTGAGATCCGAATTGATAGTGAGTTTACGAATAAGTATTTTTGACATGATGCATACAAATTTAAATACTCTGGTTTTAAATCAGTTTAAGATTGTTCTAGCTCCTACAAATGGAACGAAGTGGCTGAATATTTACAGATTTGAAAAGCTGATTGGGGATTGTTTAGAGATTGTCCCGGCTCCAATTGATAGGGTGAAATGGCTAATAAAGTATGTGTTTTTAAGTAGTTAAATTTATCCTTTTAAATAAGGTCCTTTTTCTATGGGAAAAGGCAAATTTTTTCAACAATTAAGCATTAAGTGGTGGTACAAAATCAGAATCGAAAGCACAAACTTTCTACGCGTATCATAATTCAAAGGAAAAGATAAACCATCTCCATATTCCCGGTCATAACTTTATTATCAAATTCGTGCTCGTCATCCCTTGTAGGAAGGCAGGTTTAAATAGAAACACAAAACCATGTTTTCCGAAGTTTAACCCCCAGCCCGGGATTATCTCGGGGTGTTGAAGGGTGAAACTTTCTGATGGCCCAAACAAAACAATCGTAACGAATGGGTGCCGCTTTCCGGGTCCAAAAATTTTCATAAAACTAATATATATATGTTTTTTTTCAATTTTGTTTGAGTTAAATACTACACGTAAAAAATGAAAAATGAACCGAATTTGTATTACAATGTAAAAAAGCAAGCTATTTCCAAAAAAGAAAAATTTTTTGGTCCAAAAATTTTGTATTTAACTGATCAAAATTTGTACCAAACGTAAAATATGTTTGATACCAATGCCATCAAAAGATGCAGATTTCTGTGCACTTAAACTTTACTCAACAAAATATGTTGTTTTTATCATCGTGTGAAGAGCTATTCACGGTTTAATCCTTATTAAAAATCACAATTTAGGATGTTTTTTATTGAATTTATCAAATATGTCTTAATAAATACCTACTTTAAAATAAAGATACTTGCACTTATTTTTGGTCAGACTGGCTGAAAAAGTAATTTAAGATATTGAATTTATTCTTTTAAATAAGGTCTTCTTTTTTTGGAAAAACGGCATTTCAAAATTTTTCCGAGAATTAGGCATTTGATGGTAGTAAAAATTCAGAATCAAAATAGCAAACTTTCTATGCGTATCATAATTCAGAGGAAAAGATAAATCATCTCCATATTCCCGGTCATAACTTTATTATCAAATTCGTGCTCGTCATCCCTTGTAGGAAGACTGGTTTGAATAGAAACACAAAACCATGTTTACCGAAGTTTAACCCCCAGCCCGGGATTATCTCGGGGTGTTGAAGGGTGAAACTTTCTGATGGCCCAAACAAAACAATCGTAACGAATGGGTGCCGCTTTTTGGTTTCCTCCTTAAAGTCCTGCGCTCGTAAAACTATGAGTATCATAATTATGAAAACATCCCCATCATTATCATCAACAGCATCGCACCGTCGCGGGCGCCATTAAAATCATCATCATCATCATCATCGTCGGCGACACCATTTTTGGCACATTTTCACCCACGAGCATACATTCATTCACATACAATTTCAAAAGGAGACTAAACTGTGGAACAATGGCTGATGGAGCCATTATCAGCCCGTTTATCGCTCGGCTGGTACAACTTGAACTGGTGTCGGTTTTCTCCTGATCGTATGTGTGTGGGTGTAAGTGTGCGCTTTTTATGTTCGAAAAGTCATATTTGCTATTGTCTGCTTAATGTGGATGAGCTTGATTCGTTGCAGGTTTTTTTTTAAATTTTGACGAAGGTCGATGCCCAAACAAGGCAAACAGTGCGCTTTTATGACTTTATTTAGGGGACAAACTTTTATCTTTCTTTGTAGAGGTGTTTGCATACCAGAACTTTGTTGAAAATTTTTGTTTTCAATCATGTATGAAATATATAATTTTTGATTTTAATATGGATGAACATCGATTTTTTAGTAAGCGAAAGAAAGAGAAGAGTTTGAATTTCCGTGAAAATCATCCCCCCTTACCCATTCACCGAAAACAGTGGGGAGGACGGGAGTAGGGTGCCAATGTTTTGGTGAGTTCTCTAACGGTATACCTACTTAGGAAGAGGCCGAGACGGAACAATGAGCCAAAAAGCATGGCTCATCTTCAGTATGTTTCCGTGTGGATGCACTCAGTTTGAGATTTTCGAATCGTTGTCGCCCTCATCCAAGTCTGAAAATAAAATCTCTTAACTTTCCCACCGTTTTCCTTTTCTAGAAAACGCCCCCAGTGGCTCCGCAACTGTAGATATGCGCGATTATCATTATTGCCATTGTTAAATGTTTGGCATCAAATTTAATGGGAGCTAATTCGGTCTGGCAACATACACAGGACATCCAGTCGCACTTCCTCCCCATTCGAGAAGTGGGTTTGTTTTAAGGTCTGTTTTTCGGTTTGTTTAGACGGGATTTTCCGACACATTTAACACGAGTAGGTATGTGAGCGCAATTTGCAAATCATTTGAATGATAATAAAGTTGAAAACTAGGAAGACGAGGGCCAAAGGAGTAGGAATGTGAGAATGCTGAGGTGGATGTTTCGAAGTTGAAACTTTTCTCATAAATGTTCAGCTGAACAACTGAATGCTGATTCTAAAAAAACGTCATTAATGATTTGAATGAAAAATCTGCATTTCCTACATTTGTTGAAAGTGCATCTTTAAAAACCAATTTTTTGTGACAACAGTTTCGAATTATATTCCAAATAAAACCATTAAAAACACATAATTTTCCGCAACAGCAGATTTCATTGTAAATGTTTCGATGAAGCTTAAACCATTTTTTGTTTTCATATGAACTCTCTTGGGTAAGGATACAAGAATTTTTCCCACTCGTAACCGGACCAGGTAGATTCAAACTTTTTTATTTTAGAAGCTGGAAAAATCCGAGATTTTGACCCGAAATCCGGGCAAATTTTGACAAAACCAAATTAGGTATTATCAGTGGATTTCAAATAGTATTTTTATGTTCCTTAAATCCGTTCATGTTTATTATGATGAAATTCACTGGAAAAAATTCGTTTTAGTATGAAAAATAATAAAAGCTTAATGCCTGATCGTTGTAGCGCGTGGGGTGATTTGAGGGTTAAGCCCCCTTCTCCTTTGAGAGTCCAGAAAAGTAAAGCAAGGTATACTTCACTACATATAAAGTTTAAAATTCTTATTGAATTTAGACGATTTAGTAAGGTCATTTGATCATAACAAATTTTACTCAGAACTGATGCCAAGATCTCGAAAACTAGTACTGAATTCAAAATTTTGCTACAGTTAAACAAAATTTCATGTAGATAGAATTTCGGTTCTGAATCTGAATTTTAATTTTCAATGAGATTGACCCTCTCTCAGAGGATCTGGTTCCAAACTATCAAAATTGCACTTCTGTTTTCAAATTTCGGATAATGTATCTCAATTCGGATTCTTGATTTTCAGTTCTAATCATCAATAGAAATAAGGAATGAAAAATTGTATTCAAATCCTGATTCAAATTTTGATTTGTAATTCATACATTTGATTCATTATTTTCGAAACTCATATGCATTTTCAATATTTGGATGATCATTTCCAAATATGAAAAAATAATATAAAAAACCTTTCTGAATTTTTGTTTTTTATTCAGTTTCGAAGTTCTTAACTTATTTCTTCGCAGAAATCAGACAAAACAGAACTTCAAAATAGTGATCATAAATTAAAAATTCAGAATCATTATTTTTATATTTTAATTCAGTTTCACAGGTCAAATTTTAAATAAATAATTGAAATAATACGTCCAGATTGCAACCAAAAACTTCTAAATTTGAGCTTTCTAGAAATATATTCGCACGTAGCCAGGCAGGGAAATTCCAGGTAATGGTTTTTTTAAACCTTACAAAAACCAGGAAATTGTTTGAATATAACATTCCAAAACCTGGATAACATCCGGCCAAATGAAAATTCAGGCAAAAATCCAAAATTAATGAAGAAAAAGAGAAAAATATTTAATTTTTTTGTCAAATCAAATTATTCAGATTTTTTCTAATTTTTTTTTGTTTATTTTGATAAAACAACCATTGATAAAGACTTTTTTTGGCATATTAATCAAAACTGAATTTGCGATTTTTGTTTAATTTGCGAAATAATGTGATTAAAACCGTGCAAAATCCTAGCAGCTTTCTCTAAAATCCCGACCGGACTTGTCTCGAAAATTTCAATGGAAAACCGAACAAGCTTAGATAAATCCAGACAATTTGGAATGCTCAATCCAAATTGAACCAATTTTGGAAACAAATTTTACTTCTTGGTTCATTTTTTAAATTCTGAACTGAACTGGAAGATTCAGAAACCATATTGAAATTCGAAAACAGACCCAAAATTTTAACTTGAATTCAGGTTCAAAATTTAGATGAGAGAGTAAAATTCAAAATTGAGATTCAGATTTTCTTGTTAATCAGTTTTGCAATCAAGATAAAAAAAATATCAAGAAGATTATTTCGTAGAGGAATTCAAGCCGAAAGAGATAGCAGATTTATAATATGGATTGGTTATTCAATTTCAAAATTTCAAATTTTTAACCCAAGTCAGTTTGAACACACAGCTCAGTTTAGAATCACAATGATAAAATTGAATTTTATTTTATTTTTCAAGTGCTGTTTTATAAAAAAAAAATCTGATTTTTATTTTAAAAAAAACATGGAATTGAATTGATTTTTAAAATATTCATGATTAAGAAACATGAAATCTTCACGTAAAAAATCTGTAAGGAATGCCATATTTGCTCGATGTATTGCTGAAATTTTTGCAGTTTTTTTTAAGTCAAATTCCAAACCAAAATCTTAAATTTGAAACAAATTTGGAAGAATACCGCGAATATACCGCAAAAGTATCAGCTCTCACTTTTCATTTTGAAAATTAATTTGTTTTTATAGATGATTGAAATGTTTAAATGTGTTCGAAAATTATGTTGTTGAGTTCGGAATGTAAAGCAATTTTAAATGAGGAAAAAAAATATTTTTCAAAGAACTTTAAGACTTTCTAAACTTGTTCTCTTGCTCAAATCAAAAGTCCTAATCAACCAGGCTCTTGAGCAAATCCAAAGCCTATAATCATCGATGGAAGTTGTTTAAATTCATTCAAAGATGAATAATCAACTAAGAAGGTATTAAGAATAATTTTTCAATTTTTTTTTATTCATGCATTATTTGAGGAAAAATATATTTTTTTTAATTTTCAAATAAAGTGAAAAAAATCAGATCTAGAAAGCTTACTCTAGTGATTATCATTTTCTTGGGTTTTTTTCATTTCACAAGCTCGGTTAAGTTGCGAAAATTTAAACCAAATTAATTTTCCAATAATTTAAAAACGCAAATGGAGAATTTTTCTTTGAGATGAACAGCAGTCGAAATGAAGTCAAATTTGGTATCCAAGAATTTTTTGGGTCAGAAATGGTTTGCATAATAGTTTAAAAAATGTCGCTGTTTTCGGAAGGGGGCCTCCATACATAATCAATTTAAAATGGGACACAACTCACACAATTTGAAGACGATATTCATAAAAATTGATTCTCGAGCACGAAGAAGTTAAGGACGTGTGGATGAAATTTACTGCGTCAGCTAGTCATTGAATATAGAATCAAGTTGTGCCTTAAAATTGTGACAATGTTAAAACAGGAAATAGAGCAAAACAATCAAAATTTAGGAATCGATTTTTTTTGTACATACGTGAAAAAAAATTGAAGATAAATATAGGAAGAAACAACAAATTTAAGAAAATGAATCTCATTATTTGATCTTCAGAAAAAGATGCTCAATAAATTGATGACCCAATCCAAGCACCCCTCAACTGGAGAACCGATTTTTATTTTTCATTATCCAAATATAAATTACATAGCGTTAGAAAGGTTATTTCTTGAGTGTCCTTTTCCATGAAAAGATATTCAGCTACCTTTTTTTAGAATTGAGTATGTTAACGTTGAAATTTAAAAATTTTAGTATGAAATTAAATTGATTTTTGCAAATATTCTTCATTCATAACATAACTTTGTCAAAAATCTAGCTATGTCAAAACAAATTACTGCAAAATGATGGTAGAAAAGCCATCTTTTAAGCATGATATAAGATAAATAACAGTTACTGCAAGTTTACGCTCTAGAGTCGTTGATAAAGGTATCTATTTTTAAGCGTTGTGACGTCACGAAAATTCTACTGTTTTTAAATTTATGATTTACTGAAATTTCATATATTGTCAAAAATTGGAGGTCTCTTCAAACTTTTTGAGTGGAATATAATGCAATTTTTAGATTGAAAATCAGTTTAGCAGGTTGCGAGTTGCACCCGGGTAAAGAATGCGTTGTGACGTCACGAAAATTTATTTACTTTTTTTCGAAAACGTTCAAGACTTTTTACCTTAACACTATGATAGTATTTCTTCAATACAAGTTCAACACAACATTGTGCTTCAATAAACGAATTCTATTATCAAGTTTTAAAAGAAACTATTTTTTTTGCATTAACTTAGTTGTTTTTAAACATTTCTAATAAAACATATTTAACAGCACTTAAAAACGCTTGATTCAAGAATAAACAAACTATCAAACAAATGAAATCCTCATCGATTTTGTAAAAGAAAATTTGTGAATCATAAAGCAGATAGTTATCTGTGATTTGAATAAAAATCTTGTTAAAGATCTAGTACTTCATATATCTATGTTAGAATGAAAAACACCGCTAAAAGCTTCTTTTTCTTTCTGGCATTATGTTCAAACAAAATAAGTTCCATGAAATAAATGTAATGAGATTCAAAAAATCTGGTAAACTGGTAAACTTAATACATTAACTTTTTTATTAAAAAAAATCATAAGATTTTCATAGAAAATAAGTTATTAAAATTAATTCAAGTATTTTAATAGAAATTTGCTTTTATTGAAATTTCCACCTCAAAGAATGTCACTAGAAAATCCAAATCGAACCCCGTGTTCACATAAAATCTCACAAAAGAGACTTTAAACTGAATTACAAAATTTAATAAATTCAAATATGTACTACCACAAGGTCTCATGCAAAATTTGGGTCAGATTATTCTTAGGAAAGAGGTTGCGCAACACACCTAAAGTTTGTACGGAATTATGTAGATTTGGTTCGGCATGATAAAAAAAACCGTTTTTCGTCAATAATTTAGGTCTTTATCAACCAATTTTTCTTTTAATTTGAGTATTTTAAAGCTTTGATTATGACAATATTTTATCTGAGAAACGCGTTTCGATTAGTTTCGATTAGAGTTATCATAAAACAGCTAGAACGTTCAAAATTAGCGTCGATTAACGATAATTCATGTATTTTTTGTATTTGAACCATCAGAAGCTAATTTTTGAAACTCAAAAACCTTTTTAACTAAACCATTGTCGAAATGGGATCTTGAGATAAACTATTTGTCATAATGAAAGCTTGCAACTTATAAGATTTTCATTAGATGGCTGATTTAGGCACTCTAGTGTCGATTAACTATCTTTGGCAAGATCGATGGCTTTGAAATTATCATTTATTTTTCCTTTCCTTTGCAATTAAAGATTAAAAAGAATCAGAAACACATTTCAACGCTTTTACGAATAAATATTTCCTAGTTTTAGTTTTTTCCTAAACAATATTCACATGATCGCAAAAAAAAATTTCGAATAAAATTGATGTGAGCAGTATTGCAAACCTTATCTGCTTATATGGGCCTTTGAGATTAAATTCCATTTAATTTTTGGGAATAAATGGATCGATTTCATCACCAAATCACATTATTTATTAAGTTTTTAAGCATTTTAAGTAAATCAAGTATTCATTTCAAGATTATACTTTGATTTATTTCATGTAGCTAACCATCAAATTTCGTGACGTCACAACGCTTTGCAAAACCCTGCTTTAAAAAAATGGTGCGTTGAGACGTCACGAAACTGGATCGCTCTAAAATAAATTGAAATCAAAATTTTAAAAAATCAAAAACAGTGATTTGTTGATGGTAATGAATCGATACTTTTCTGAAATTTTCATAAAATTTGATCAAATTGAAGAGCAGAAAATTGCGACGTTGTAAAAAAAATTGAAAAGTGGGAAAAGAGGCGCGTTGTGACGTCACGATTCCTTTTGGTTATATTTAGTTAACTGTTTACTCTATACAAATACTTTTGGTTTCAAATTGTAGAGAATTAAATTTTGACCCTATGATGTACAATTTTTAACAATGTGCGATATGACCTGTAAAACTTACATACAATATACCAAAAAATTGTTTTGCAAACGTTGTGACGTCACGCTGGAATGGGTCTGATATATTTTTTTTTAAATTAAAAAATAACTATTAAAATAAGGTTGCCAGGTTTTTTTTAGTACGTATGCGAGCCGAACAAATCTGGAAAAATCCGGGCATTTGTTTTCGAAATTGTCGTTGTTGTTCTTTTTTCATCTAAACTTATCTGCAAATTCTCAATCGTTTTTCGGCTTCCAAGAAACCATTTCATGATTCATTTTATAAAACTTGCTCAAAAACTTTCGTAATAGATAAAAAAAAATTAACAATAATTGTTTTTGTGCCAATTTGTCAAAAAAAATTGAAAAAATCCGGGCAAAATCCAGGCCTTTTCAATAAAATCCAGACAATTGGGCCGAACCCAACTTATCCCAAATTTTGTTTAATTTATCTGGGCAAACCCGGATACATCCAGGCAATCTAACAAGCTTATACAAGAAGCTATGAAATCAAAATAAAAAAACAAATCCAAAAGTAAATGCCAGGAAAAGATTAGCAGTTCTAAAAGAATCACTTAACAATAAGGGAAATTTCAATCTACAGCATTCCAAGCTAAGAAAATCAAAAAAGTACAGGGATAAAAAAAGAAATCATAAAATCACTTCATTTCATAAGTGGTTTGAAAGTCAGAAAAACATCCAATTACAAATTTCAGGATAGGGTTATCACAAGAAAGATACTTTAAAATTTAGATAAAGAAAATGGGCTCAAAACTAATATCGCAGGATAAAAAGTTCATATTCAAACTCAACTGTGACATTTTCATTTTCATAGTTTATTTTCCTCTATGCTCAGCTATCATGGAAAAAATATTTTTCAATAAAACCAAGGCAGAGATTTTCGCATTTTCAAAATATTTGGATCAGAAAATTAAATAAGATGGAAAAATTAAAAAATTGAATTTAAAAAAAAAATCATGTAAAAGCTTGATACAGAAATCGAAATCTGAAATATAAATTAAAAGTTTGATATCACTGTAACTGCTAAATAGAACGAAATAAAAATGCATTTCAAATTTAAAAAATAAAAACAAATCTTTAAAATTTGATTTTTAGAGTTGTTGAACTTTGTTTGAAAAATTTAACAAAATCTGACTTGAAGACCTTTTTATCACTAACGTTTTCCACATGAACAAATTATTTAAAAAAAATATTGACTTTTTTAGTTAATTAAAATAATATAATATGAATTTTATAATGTCATATTTGCAAAGCAATAGTCAAGTCTCAATATTTTACAAGAAAAGTTTTCCAAAATGAATGTGATAGGTTCAGTTGATCCCTAGAGTCTTAAAAGATACATTCATGCAGTTGGATCGTGATCATTTATTACTTATATTTTTTTTTTTTTTCAAAAACTAATATGTATCCAGCAATACCTGATAAAAAGGGTTTTATCTTAAAATGAGGAAATAACGCTCTTAAGTATGCAATGACTAAAAGGTAGAAGATAAACTTTTAGAATTCACTTTGTCTGATAATAACCAACTGTGAAATAAGAACTATCATGATCAAAATAGTCAATGGACCTTTTATTTTTCGTTTTACTTGATTTTGACCAAGTATCCTTTAACTAAAAAAATATCACAATTTTTCGTCTCACTAAAACGCTTCTAGTTTATCGATAAACTCTTTTTTCGATTTATCTTTTGGAGCATATAAACTTGAAATTTCAAGCTGTCAGAAAATTCAAAAGACGGCAAGTTGCAACTAGGATCTATGCCACTGTAGTGGTTCAAAATGGCAATAGTGGAAATTTTCTCCTAGTGCCTTTGTCTTTTATTCTAGCTCTAAAGTTTCAAACATTTGCTCCATCGAACATGCTTCATAACTTAAAAGCATCAAAAATACATCAAAATCTACAATGAAAAAATGAAAATTCTAACAATTTTGTTTCATTGGATAGAGCTTTATTTTTTTTATTTTATTCTTTAAAATTGAATATGCAAAAATATGAAACTTTATTCAAAACATCAACATTTTATCTCTGTTCAGAGCAGAGTAATAGATATTTTATATTGAAAATTATTTAAAAGTTTTTTGAAAACAGTTTTTCAGATACTGAAAATGAAATATTTTTAAATTTTAAAGTCGATTTAAAAAAAACCAGATCTCGAAGTTTTATGCATTTTTAATTCATCATCAACATTGAAATTTCGATATTTCGTATTTCCTTTTTCCGATCTTGCACAGGTCAGATTTTTGGGCCAATCTACAAAATGTATATGGTCGGTTTTCGAAATTCTATGAGACCTATTCGGCTGCCTACTTACTCTCACTGATAACAGATTTTTTTTTCAAATTTCAAATGATTTTTAATTCAAACCTGTTTTTCTGGAACATATAATCCAACCCAACTAAACATGGAAAAAAAATTAATCCAAAAATCTTAAATATAAGACGAAGAATAACTACCATCAATTATGAAGATTTTCAATATTTACAAAATGAACTATTGGAAAAAAAACTCAACTGATAGTTGGTTAAACCATTAAATTCATTTTCAAAATAAGCAAAACATATCACATTTTTAAATCTCTGGTTAAAACAAATACCAAATGTTAAATAACCTGGTGTTACCAAAAATTCTTAATAAATCTTCAATTAAGATTTTCTTTCTGCTGATTAAAAATTAAAACAGTTACAATTATGTTCAATACATTGGGCTGTTGTTACAGAAGATATAGTTTTCAAGTTTCCATTCAGTTAGAAAAAAACTCACGTCTCGAGAAAGGTAAATAAATTTGAAAAGTGACATTTCCGCCTACAACCGAGCAGCAAAAGTTACTTTCATTTTCCTTAATTAATATGTGATTTCGATGTAAGTCCTTTGCACACACACCGAGAGACACAACTCGCCTTGAAAACTTGAAACACAAAACACAATCGTGTCGTTTCTCGTTCAGTTCCAGAAGAAACTTTTCCCATGTTCCTGACCTTTTCTGCTCTCGGAAAAATCCTCAGTCAGAAGATGCAAGCAAGCAGCCTAACGCAAAGTAAATACTGCCAAACTGATTTTTTTTTCTTTTTTGAAGAGAGCAAGAGATGGCAGCAACATTTGGAACTTTATGGAAGTTAAAGAGTAGACATTTCGTATGCTTTCTAATGAGAATTTTTCTCCCTTCTGCTTTGCAAAACAAACGAACAGAAATGGCAGTCAAGTTTGCTTTTCTGCTTACGGAAGATGCTCTTTTCATTTTGGTAAAAAGGTTGGATCCAAATTTTCCTAAAGTTTACATTTGCTCAGGCCGTATTAAAGGGGGAAGCAAAGTGGAAGGTATCTTATTCGTCTTCAGGGAATAACATTCAAATGAGCCCAAAATACCCCGAACGTTTCCTTACAAATAGAGCAGGGAAAGGCTAAACTAGCAAAATGGGGAATGATGGCTCACACATACTCTTGGAGAATTCAACTCAGAGGAAATATCGTGGGAAAATGGGTTGTGGTATTATTTGAGCCTCATTTGACGTTCATTCGTAGCAGAGAGATTCTCAAGGGCCATAGGAGTCAACCCTTTAAGGATATTTAACTCTTCTTCGAGGGTATGAATACTTAAGTCTTCGGAAAGGGATTGAAGAGCTCATGTTTATTATTCAAATTAGATTTAAGCGTGCTGTAAAATGAAGGGTGATGATAGGAGAAGCAAAGTGATTTTGTAAAATTTGAAGTTTGTCTATTTTTAGAGCTTTACGTTTGGTATGAAAACAAAACACACACAAGAAGCTATCCTTTAGGCTTTGTTTTACGAAAACAAAATATTCAAAATAAAAAAATACAAAAAAAATTTGAAAGATTAGTAAAAAATTGAACACTTATGTTGGAATGTGAATATATATGCAAAAAATATATGATCATTTAGAATCCGGACAGTTACAAACGTGTGTATTTTAAAAACTATTCATTTGATCGAAAAACTTATGGAGGAAATGAAGGTGTTAATATAAAATTTAATATAAAAATATAAAAAAATGATGATGATGATGAGTTCAAGAAATACTCTTACTTTTTTCATAAAATCTCTTTTTTATCTTTGCACACTTTGTCCAGTCATGTATTGATCTATTATTTCTACCACAGAAGCAAAACCTTAGCAAAATCATCATATTTTACACAAACTCACCTGGAAAAAGCATTTGGAATCTGGTTGGAACCTTTTCATGAGAAGGCATCTCGAAGAATTTGATCTCTTAAATCCGGTTTTAACATATATTTTAGTTAAATCCGGTTTTAACCCCCTATTAGTTATTTACATCACTTTTTGCCTGCCGGAAATGGATTTATTGCATTATTTAAGGGGTCTGCATTCAGTTATCCTAAGGTTGCCAGAATTTTTTCCACTCCCATCCGGGCCTAGCAATTCCGGGCATTTTTTCAAAAAAACCTGGCAAAATCCGGGCATGGATTTCAATTTTTCAAATAAAAAAAACCGGGCAATAACCGGGCAAAATTTAGGTGTTATTATATATAAAAGCAAAGAAAAATGCAAAAAATAAATTAATTAATATTTCATTAGTGTAATTGCAGACTTCCAAAAATATTTTGGAACACTTAAATATTTAAAGGTTTATAAAAGTAAATCAGCGAAATTATTTGAAACAACCGTTGAAAATGTCCATACCGTTAATCGATTTAGCTGAAACTTACTCAAAAACTTTAATTTTTTTTGGTTTCTTTGTGAAAATTGTAAAAAAATCCGGGCAATATCCGGACTTTTTTCACGATATCCGGGCAACCGGGCCGGACCGGACTTTCTCGAAATTTTGCATCAAATATCCGGGCAAACCCGGATAAAACCGGGCAATCTGGCAAGCTTAAGTTATCCCCAATAACTATAGTTTTTTTTTACCATATTTAAGATCAAGGGTTCCACTCTGATGCTTGGTTTGAACTTCGTGTTGATCCTATAGTGACTTCTTATACTTCTTAACCTTAAAAATTTGGTCCAAAAAAGGAAAAATCAACATTTCATGAGTGTTCAAGTCGGCAGTTAAGAATTTTCGAGGCGCAAATTTCTGCAAAATTATTTTTACCACGTTTTTTTGCAAATTTTTTTGGGTAGAATCGTGAAAAACTCAGAGAAGTTCTTTTGAGAGAACCTAAAAAAGCTGGAAATCATCTATTTGACCAAAGTTCATAAATTGTTCTAAGAGTCTTAGGGAATCTAATTGTGAGCTAAAATTTAAATAAAGTGAGGATGACTGATTCCATGAAAGTAAAGAATATCAAGCGCAATCCGAACGTTTCCATTGTATAAATGGTAAAAATGGTCAATTCTTCTTTCTGGATCGTCCAACAAACTGAAAACACGCCAAAATTCACGTTGACTAGTTTAAAAAGTTGTCCATCGGTTGAATAAACAAAAAAGGGGGTCAAACCATGCGCTAAATTGTTGAAAATAAAGTTGTTGTTGAGATTTGTACTCTTATTTTTCCTTTTTATGGCAAAAAATCAATGAAAGACATTAGCTTCAGTTTGTGGGCTTTTGACAAAAATGAACTATCTTAAATTTTCGCTTGAAAATTGAAATTCGATCATCATTTTTACATACACGAATACCTCCAAAAACGCTAATTTATGCAATCAAACATTAACAACAGGTTGAATTTGTTTTAAGATTTATAAATGACACTTTATCTTCCTTGTGGTACTCGAGTCTAAGGTTTAACAATCAATTAAAAATGAAAAGTATGACAATCTTCAGAAATCGTCAAAAAGGATAAACGATTTTCAACAAAGCTATTCGGTTTTGAAATCCAGGTGAATTATTTAAAATTTGGGCTAAGCGCATTGGTACAATCAGTGATGTGAAGTGTCATCAGGTTTTTCAAATGATATAACAATCATTCTGTTTGTCACATTACGTCTGCATTCGCTTAATTAGTATCACTTTGGTGTCTTCCAAAAAATTGTAGCCAGGGAAATTTCCCTGTGAAATCATGATATTGACATATGGAATTGAATTGACGCTAAAGTGATTTGTATGATTTAAAAAAAACCATTACAAAGATAAAACAAAATCTTCAAGAAAATAAATTGTTCTAGACCCCCCCATGGATTATTTCAAATTTGGGCTCAAATAAAAGGGAAAGTAAAAGTCCAAGAAAGTCCGGTACAAAAATGAGCGATGCTAATTTTCGAAAAATAAAGTTTTCTCCCAGAGACACCGTGTTCTAGTTTTGTCTTGATTTGTTTTTACTTGTCATTACTCTTTTCCAAATAATTTACTTATTTTGATTACACTTTCGATAATATACAGCATTTTAAAGATCAGCTGCAGTTACCATCTTTGGGGGCATCAGATTTCAAAATTTTATATACATATTTTACTATTTTTCCCAATACGTATATTTTAGCGGTTTAAGGCGATTTAAAGTCATTTACAGCATTTGAAGTTCAGCATAAGCCTCCATATTGGATTTCAAGATTGTGTCAGACAACGAAATTTGACTTCAACGCTTGGATAATCCTGCGGTCATTGGCAACGAATCTTTTATTTATTTCATTTTAAAAGTCTGTCCTCTTTAGTGTACTAATGATTAACAACTGGGGTTTTTTTTTATTTTATAACAATTTGCGCAAGGGGTCTTCAGATCTTCCCCTAAAACTTAAAATTTGGTTCGTTTTTACGACTTAAAAACACATGTCTTTTTCAAATTTCTAACATTTTCGTTTTTCGAGTAAGATTCAGTAAGATTTTTGTAATTAAAATAAACCATATTTCAAAGCTTCAAAACTCTGTTATTTTTCAACGGCAATTATAAATAGCATTTCAACACGCATTGAAGTTTTATCAATTTTCCAGATAAAATACTTAAAAAAAATTAACATGCAAATATGCAAAATTGTTAATAAGCATTAAATGGTGTCTTAAAGTACCGTCTGCATCACCGAAGATTTTGCAAAAAGGCCCAATTTATGATGCAATTTTCATCTGAAGACATCACAGTGGGACATCAACCCCTTTAAGAATTATGAAAGAAATAATGACAGTAAATCTCTATTTTTTGCATCCAAAACAAGCAATAGTCGAACAACTACACTCATGTATGCAGGTAGCGCACACTTCTAACAACATGGGAACAAATGTACCGTCGTACGGGCTGAAAATGGGCCAAAATTGTGATATTTGAGTTGTTTTATGAATAACTGTTGTAATTTGGCTTAATTAGAAAATAAAAGAAGACAGATTTGTTCTTAAATAGTATATAAACAACAGCACAGAGTTTGGTTGAAAAAAATTATTTTTTGAAAAAGTTATAAGACAAAGAAAATTGGCCCCATTCTCACCCCTTAGAGGGGGTGACTATGTGCCACCTTTGTAATAGTTGCTTGATTTAAGAAAGTATGTTACCAAAAATTAAAAAAAAAATGGAATCCATATGGTCAAGTGAAAAAATTTCATCTGTCATGGATTTTGGCTTACAGTTTCATTTAATGATGATCATAAATATGATATAATCAGTCAGTTTCTTTACTTTGACCGAGGCTATTCATTCAACAGGAGTAGATAAAATCATTCTTTGTTCATAATCAAAACCGTTGTATTTTTATTTGAATTGCTGGTAAACATGTGTTTCCTGTAATAATTTGTTAACGTGGTATATGGATGACCCTTTTTTAATGTTCTCTCACGCAGGTCCTTGCTGATACAATTTTGTCTGAAAAAAACAATTTTTTTGCAACATACATTTTATTGAAACTTATCCTAATTCCTGTGCTAATTCTAAACAAAAACTGATAACAAAACCCGATTTAATACACTTAACAGTGGATTGGAGCCTTTCTAACAGAGTTTAAATTATATTTGGAAATATATAAAATAATATAGAATATACATGATAGATTCCTTCCCTCTGAATCATATAAGAATGATTTCAGATATTCAAACACGAAAAATTCCAATCTCAATATAAAAAAATGATGCCTGGTACGTTTTTTTGGGGAAAAGCGAACTGGTATGTAAGGAGCTCATTTTATGTATGGAAAGAATGGTATTTAAACAGTAGAATTTCCAAGATTTATAACACGCTGAAATGGTGCCGTGGTAGCAACCAGAACTTTCACGTTGCTGGTCACGGTTCGAATCTTACTGTTTTTTTATGCTTTTTTTTACTGAATAAGTAAAACCAACTACAATATTGATGGATAGCCGTGACGCGTGCCCTAGCATGATACCTTTTTTAGAGCTCAACCATGCATAGAGGAAAAATTCCCACAAAAGGAGGGGAAAGAAATATGACTATTAAATGATTAATCTCATTCTGGAAACTAAATCTGAAATCTTATTCTGATTCTAAAGTTTGAATTTTGAGTTACAACACTTAGTCTAATATTTGAATATATTCAAATTCCAGGTTGATCTTTAATCCGAATTCTTAATCAGAATTCTAAATCTGAATTCTCAATCTGAATTCTGAATTTGAACTCTGAATTTGAATTCTAAATCTGTATTCTGAATCTGAATTCTGAATCTGAATTCTGAATCTGAATTCTGAATCTGAATTCTGAATCTGAATTCTGAATCTGAATTCTGAATCTGAATTCTGAATCTGAATTCTGAATCTGAATTCTGAATCTGAATTCTGAATCTGAATTCTGAATCTGAATTCTGAATCTGAATTCTGAATCTGAATTCTGAATCTGAATTCTGAATCTGAATTTTGAATCTGAATTCTGAATCTGAATTCTGAATCTGAATTCTGAATCTGAATTCTGAATCTGAATTCTGAATCTGAATTCTGAATCTGAATTCTGAATCTGAATTCTGAATCTGAATTCTGAATCTGAATTTTGAATCTGAATTCTGAATCTGAATTCTGAATCTGAATTCTGAATCTGAATTCTGAATCTGAATTCTGAATCTGAATTCTGAATCTGAATTCTGAATCTGAATTCTGAATCTGAATTCTGAATCTGAATTCTGAATCTGAATTCTGAATCTGAATTCTGAATCTGAATTCTGAATCTGAATTCTGAATCTGAATTCTGAATCTGAATTCTGAATCTGAATTCTGAATCTGAATTCTGAATCTGAATTCTGAATCTGAATTCTGAATCTGAATTCTGAATCTGAATTCTGAATCTGAATTCTGAATCTGAATTCTGAATCTGAATTCTGAATCTGAATTCTGAATCTGAATTCTGAATCTGAATTCTGAATCTGAATTCTGAATCTGAATTCTGAATCTGAATTCTGAATCTGAATTCTGAATCTGAATTCTGAATCTGAATTCTGAATCTGAATTCTGAATCTGAATTCTGAATCTGAATTCTGAATCTGAATTCTGAATCTGAATTCTGAATCTGAATTCTGAATCTGAATTCTGAATCTGAATTCTGAATCTGAATTCTGAATCTGAATTCTGAATCTGAATTCTGAATCTGAATTCTGAATCTGAATTCTGAATCTGAATTCTGAATCTGAATTCTGAATCTGAATTCTGAATCTGAATTCTGAATCTGAATTCTGAATCTGAATTCTGAATCTGAATTCTGAATCTGAATTCTGAATCTGAATTCTGAATCTGAATTCTGAATCTGAATTCTGAATCTGAATTCTGAATCTGAATTCTGAATCTGAATTCTGAATCTGAATTCTGAATCTGAATTCTGAATCTGAATTCTGAATCTGAATTCTGAATCTGAATTCTGAATCTGAATTCTGAATCTGAATTCTGAATCTGAATTCTGAATCTGAATTCTGAATCTGAATTCTGAATCTGAATTCTGAATCTGAATTCTGAATCTGAATTCTGAATCTGAATTCTGAATCTAAATTCTGAATCTGAATTCTGAATCTGAATTCTGAATCTGAATTCTGAATTTAAATTCTGAATCTGAATTCTGAATCTGAATTCTGAATCTGAATTCTGAATCTGAATTCTGAATCTGAATTCTGAATCTGAATTCTGAATCTGAATTCTGAATCTGAATTCTGAATCTGAATTCTGAATCTGAATTCTGAATCTGAATTCTGAATCTGAATTCTGAATCTGAATTCTGAATCTGAATTCTGAATCTGAATTCTGAATTCTGAATCTGAATTCTGAATCTGAATTCTGAATCTGAATTCTGAATCTGAATTCTGAATCTGAATTCTGAATCTGAATTCTGAATCTGAATTCTGTATCTGAATTCTGAATCTGAATTCTGAACCTGAATTCTGAATCTGAATTCTGAATCTGAATTCTGAATCTGAATTCTGAATCTGAATTCTGAATCTGAATTCTGAATCTGAATTCTGAATCTGAATTCTGAATCTGAATCTCATTTTGATTGTTTTGCATCACGCGGTTTTCAACATTGAAATTTCTTTCATCCAAAATTTTTTTTTATGATTTCGGATTTTACAACTTTTAGTAGTATGGTTTTACCCCTAAAAGTATGCAGCAAACTTAATTTCAGAAAAAATGTGAAAAAAGGTTTTCACAAAACAAAATCGTGTTTTCATGCGTAATGATCTTTAAGTCATCGCAAATTTATCAAAAACTGTGAAAATTGGTATTCTTGGAGAAACAATTCCAGAATTGAAAATTGATAAATTGAGGAGAAATTTTTCGGATGATGAAAAGAGCGAAAGAACATTTTTGCAAGGAAAATTTATTAACGTACACCATACTTTACCTCGCAACAACCAGCTTCATCAATTTTTAATTCTGATATTCTTTCTCCATGAATCTAAATTTTTCACCGATATGCCGAAAATAAATTTACATAAATTCTGAATCTGAATTCTGAATCTGAATTCTGAATCTGAATTCTGAATCTGAATTCTGAATCTGAATTCTGAATCTGAATTCTGAATCTGAATTCTGAATCTGAATTCTGAATCTGAATTCTGAATCTGAATTCTGAATCTGAATTCTGAATCTGAATTCTGAATCTGAATTCTGAATCTGAATTCTGAATCTGAATTCTGAATCTGAATTCTGAATCTGAATTCTGAATCTGAATTCTGAATCTGAATTCTGAATCTGAATTCTGAATCTGAATTCTGAATCTGAATTCTGAATCTGAATTCTGAATCTGAATTCTGAATCTGAATTCTGAATCTGAATTCTGAATCTGAATTCTGAATCTGAATTCTGAATCTGAATTCTGAATCTGAATTCTGAATCTGAATTCTGAATCTGAATTCTGAATCTGAATTCTGAATCTGAATTCTGAATCTGAATTCTGAATCTGAATTCTGAATCTGAATTCTGAATCTGAATTCTGAATCTGAATTCTGAATCTGAATTCTGAATCTGAATTCTGAATCTGAATTCTGAATCTGAATTCTGAATCTGAATTCTGAATCTGAATTCTGAATCTGAATTCTGAATCTGAATTCTAAATCTGAATTCTGAATCTGAATTCTTAATCTGAATTCTGAATATGAATTCTGAATCTGAATTCTGAATCTGAATATGAGTTCTGAATCTGAATTTTGAATTCTGAATCCTGAATTCTGATTCCTAAACCTGTATCCTGAATTTGAAAACTGAATCTGAATTCTGCATCTGAAATTGAATCTAAATTATGTATGAGTATGTAGAAATGAAAAAAAAAACATAAATTCATTCTTCAACGCGGGTAAAAAAAACGAGGGTCATAAGATCTTCATATAAATTCCCCCCCAACGCAGTTTTCTGTACGGCTCTGCATTTTGTTGACACCCGGCATGGCTATAGACACTATAATTTCATATATGAAATTATAGTGTCTAATAGGCATGGCGGACTCTGAAGGAAACGCCCATCCGCCATTTGCTGCATTGAAAAGCAAGAAGTGTAAGATATAAACACTGTTGCCGTATTTGCCCCAGCAGACTGAGAAACTGCCCAGACCACGGTGCGTCTTAGTAATGCCTTTTACCTATTTGAGTTTGAGCCGCTTTCAATCAAGCGTGCCGATGGTTTATTGGATAGCGCTTGCAACTTGGGATCTGAAGGGTTTTGGTTCAATTCTCGAGTTAATAAAAATATTATTTTTTTATTTTGATTATCTTCAATTTATAAATGATTGCTGGTGCTGCTGCTTCGAGGCGCCACTAGCAACTTTTTTTTATGCCATAATAAGTATGATATGTATTTGGTAAAGAAAACGGTTTCAACTATTTTGTTTTTTTCCCGTTTTTGAAAGGGTTGTGTAGGAAAAAAAATGCATTCTTTTGAGACTAAAATCATTTTAATTGCGCAGCCCAGTTTCGCAAAAACGTTCTTGACATTTTTAAAATGGCACATACAAATCCACGGACATCAACAGAACTCGTCGAGCTGAGTCGATAGGTACCTATAAAGGTATGCCTAAGACCCATAATTAATGATCTCCCCAATCGACCGATAACCAAACCTTTCTGTTAGAAAGGCAAAAAAACGTTTATCATTATTTCGATTTTCATTTCTTACGCTTGTTATTTTTCTTGTTCGTTTTTTTTCTATCACTGTTTACAATTTCCTCGGCTGTAAAGTTGGTTCCGGTTGAGATGTTGAACTTCTTCCTTCGCTTCGTTGATTCTTCTACAAAAATGGCTCGTTTAGTGTTGATAAAATCCTGGAAGGTATCTTTATTTTTTTTAAGTCCAATTCGGCGCATACAAAGTTTATCCTAGCAGTTGCTACGAATCGAAAATTATCTTGCGAGATTAAAAGGCGCAAACTATACCGTCGGCACTTAAGCGCCATCCACTAAGAGTAGATGTGCCAACGGTCATCAATCAGTTAGCTCGGACTCTTACCCCAGGGGGGGGACAATTTAAATTTGCGCGGATCTCGTTTGTTGAAACTAGGCAATCTCAAGGGAAATATCGGGAGAATAACAAACAAATTTTAGAAGTAAATTAAACTTACCGACGACGCGCCAATCACTTCCGCCCAGCGTCTTAGCGCAGACCTTCAATTGGCCTCCAAGGACCAGGTTCAACAACCAGTAGGCACTTCCGCTACTCGAAAGATCCCGTTAAGCGAAACGAATGCACAAGAATAACGTGTCGGAGACTACCAGCTTCAACAATTTTTAGATTTCCGATTCTATATATGTAGATCCAACGACTACGGACTACGAATTTTTCGACTTCTGAGTGACTTTTCCACTCAGTGTCTCGAATATTAAGAGACCGATTTGCAGGTTCGCAGCTAGCAAGAAGGCTTCCCGATCGCATCCCCCTATGAGGTTGGCTTCGGGTTTTTACCAGTAAATGCTAGTAGATCGCGCGCGAAATACCAGCATTTCTTCTCAGCGGTTGTATGGACGATACACCGACAAGCCATTTTACTTCTGGTAGCCCTCTTGACGTTGGGTCGTGAAGTTCAATCCGCTTCAACAGGGCCGGTTCATTATTCGCTACCTAGAGATATTAAACTTGAGATTGCCAGTAGAAAAAATTTAAATATAAAAATAAGTTGCAACGCAACACAGTGGTTCCACACTTGTTGAAATGATACCACTTTTTAAAACTCGAAACCAAGTTTTCTATTTTATTTTCCTTGAGACTTTTCTTGAAGGTCCTTAACAGTGCTAGGAAATATTTTTTTTTTTGATTTGTCGCTGAAGACATGCTTTTATTTTTTATAAGTCCAAATTACTAATCTCCAATTTCGCTTCATCGAACGAAAAAAAAGACGTCTGCAAAATATGTGTCGAGTTTGGAGGAAGACATATAAAAGAAATGTTGTGTAAATCGCACAATTCTATAACTCGCGTAGAAAAATGCAAACTAACGTTATCTCCGATTGCTGCAAAACAATAAATTGAAAATTTATGATTTTTAGAGCTCAAAAAGTTAATTCAAGGCTGTGGAAACCACGATCTTAGCTTGACCCATTTTCACCCAAATTTATACTTTTTGGACACTGCTTCAAAAAATTGGAATAACTCTTGAAATATTCATCCAATTTATAGAAAAAAACACAGTCATTCTGGTTAAGCAGGTCCTAATGAACGTATTGATCAGCAAAAGAGCAATTTAATTTGCTGGTGTTAGTTTACACACGGCTAATTCGTGGAATGTATTTTGTTTGTCATTAGGACACAGAATTTTGCCAATTTTTAAAATTAAAACAGTATATCTTTGAGACAAAATTTTTAAAGCAAAAGAAGAAATGATACGCCGGCTATAACGTGTAAAAATTTGAAAACGATATCCCTGATACTTATGAACATATTTCAAAAACTAACATTTTTCATTTTGGCCCATAGTCAACCCGCATGACGGTACTTATCAAAACAGGTAAAAAAACACTATTTTTTCGTGCTTTGTTGAGTCTGCAGCAAAACTGACTTCAAGTTTGGCAACAAGTTGCATACACAATTTTATGTAAGTTTGAGAAATTCCCTTAAAAATGTACTAATCAATCTACAAAAAGCACATGTCGACTGAAAATTTATGATCAAGTAGGTCGTGGAATGTATCTTTGACACTTAATTGGGTGCTGAAAAGTAACAATTTTCGATACTGTTTTTAGTGTCAAAAGATTCAGTTTTAAACACTGAATTGTAGGTATATGTAAAAGTTTAGATCCGAAATAAGAATCAGGTATGGCATTTTTGGATACAAGTTTAGGTTAACGATCAGAACAAAAATTTTAATTCGAAATCTTTTAAAGTTTAAACAGTGTAAAAAATTTTTTACGAGTTTTTCGCACGGTTTAGTCGGGTTTTACAACTGTTATTTGTGATTTCAATAATCAAAAAAGTTTGAAATGTGTCACAACAAAAAATGAAGCAATAGCATGTGAAAATAAGTTCCGAACCAGTAAGGGTAAACTCTAGTTATGAGAACATGTCAGAAGATTCACTCATGCTTCTTAGTTTCTGTTTCCTTCAACGCAGGGGTGGGTTTAGTGCTGTTTAAATTATGCTGATCATGGTTTTCAGTTTAAGAATTAAATTCTGCTTAGTACCTGCTCAAATCCAGTTTTTGATTATCTTTATTTGTAATTTTAAAGCGATCGGTAACAAGAGCTTTTCAGGCGATTTTTTTTGTTGAGTTCCAATTTTTAAGTTGAACAAAAACTTAAAAAATATCATTTCCAGGATTGATAAAACCAAAAAATATATTATCATTCATAACAATTTGAGAGACCATCTATGATTTTCTATTCATTCATAAATCGTTTGATCATTACAAACAAAAATCAACATCCCATGAACTCCTTTTGGTTTACCATTTTGCTGACTCCAACATACCACATCCAAATTTCCTCCGATTCTCTAATTTGTCCAACTAAATAGAACAAAAATACAAATAAATAATGACAAAATGTGTATAACTAAAAGCCCTAATACAAAATCATCCATCATCGTGCCATTTTCTTGTAAATGAAAACAGTAATCACCCTTGTTTTTGAGTTTGTCTTTTATCTCCAAACCTAGGTCCTCGGCAGGGTTGCCAATTTTGTTTCCGAAACTCAACCCGCACATCCACACTTCCTTTCAGCAATCCACCCTCAGTCAGCTCCAACAAACAAACAAACGAAAAAGAAAACTCCAGCAGTCTCTTTCCCTCTCTCTCTCTCTTTCTTCTCTCTTTTCTCTCTGTCTCTATCACACTTTTACATCGTTGCAGTGCGAGCGATGGGCATGGACGATAACTATCATCGGTTGTTGGATCAAAACATGGCCCTGATTGAGACCCCGCTAGTGGCCCCGGCCCATGCCTACTTCCCGCAGCACTTCAAGACGGCTCTGTATCCGTACAACATGTCCGGTTTCCACCATCAGCACCAGCACGGATTGCACGGGGGCCACTTCGGGACCCTGCCAGGGGGCAACGGAAACGGAAACGGAGGCCATCACGGGCACAATGGGGACCACGAAGCGGCGAACAATGGGTATCTGGCGGCTTCGGTTTCCTCCCCGGTTGACAACATCCTGATCAGTATGAATGGCGATGGCAATGGGGCCGATGCAGCGATCGAGTACGGTGGCAGTTACTACGACAACACGGTGGAAAGACAAAGTAGGTACCACCCCAAAAAAAAACTACCAAAACACCTACAACAACCACCAACACAAATTGAAACCGAAAACAAAACAAAACACGAGATTCCACGAGACACCAAAACACAACTGTAAGAAATGTAAACAAACAACCATTACACAAACAACAACAATACACCCACATACACAGGTGTGACTCTCCTCAAAGCTCAGGCTCGTGCTGGGAGATGTTGGTCCCGCATGTTGGTTTTTTACCGATCATCCGGTTTGTTGTCCGGGGGGTCACGCGGTTTCCGTTTTGTTTACTTTTTGTGTTTTGATTTCCCGTTGTCCCGTTGTGAGCTCTACTACTACTACTACTACTACTTAGGCATTGTTGCAGCCCCTTCTAGTACCACTACTATTACAGCTACGTTTACAACTTTTGCTATCGACATCATCCGTTGTGTGCACCACCTTACCGAGTAGCATAGGTATACATTGGTTTGTTGTTGATTCGCAAACGTAATCGTTGGTTGCTGCTAACCTCAATCATAGCCCAGGCTTGGATCATCGCAGAGTTGGCTTCGTGTGTTACGATACGATACATCCAGTAGGACTCAGTAGGTGCCGCCTAGTGAAAGCTGCCTAGATAGATGCCGCCCAATAGTTAGCGACCTTTCGTAGATAGAACAAGCTGGCTTTCTTAATCACTGATCAAAAGTATGCGTATTCCAGTAGTGTATTGAACTTGCTTCCCCAGACCTCAGAAGGTTGTCCCAAATCCTTTTTGTTTCTTCCCGACCTTTCCTAAATTGTAGTCCTTAGTTTTTTTTTTCTCAAACCCCTCTCTAATCATTGACCCTTTATTTCTTCAACTTTTTCTTTTTCGTTCCTCACCGTAAAACCGTATTTTGGTCACCCGCAAGCATCGTTTCATGCCACCGATAAAGAAAATAACACACCAACACTTATATCACGTTCGAACATCTCTTCACGCATACCAACACGCATAACGAGCCTCTCCTGTACATTGGAATCATTCAGCCTATCGATCACGTTTCATAATATCATATCTTTATCATCCGAACGAGCAGCCAAATTATTGATTTGTATAAATCTGTTGAAAAAAAGCGTGAGTATGACTGTTGAAAATAATTTCAACTGGAAAACACCTGGATGTTATCTTGGTGACGACATAAAACTGTTGGGATATTGAAGGAAGACGTGTGAAGGAAACTGCTACCAAAATTTTATCGAAGACAGAATTGAAGAAATTTAAATCGAAATCATGTAAGATATTTTCCATGATTGTGCCTTAAATGTACACCAAAAAAAAAAGAGGTTGCAAAATCTCAATGCCGATTGGTGCTAACAAAGGAACAATTTTACGGATTGTCTCAAAGAAAAACAGTTGGCATTCCACACGAGTATCAAGCATGGTTAATGTTCGAACCATCCGAACCGCCAAACTGTTTGAAGCGTCTTGACAATTCGAACAGTTCAAAACGTCTCGTTCAAAGCGTATGAACCTTTCGAATCGTCGGAACCGTGGAAACTGTGCGAACCTTTAACACTGTCTGAACCGTTGGAACCGTCGAAACCATCCGAACCGTCCGAATCGACCGAGCCATTTAAACAGTCTGAACTGTCCAAACCGTCGGAGGCGTATTTTTCAAATTCAAGATTAGAATCCTTAATTTACATTGACACTAAGAATTATAATTTTGGGAATTTGTACGACATTTTAACAATTCTGTGAATTCTGTGAGTATGTTCAATATTCTTTGTCCTGTGACATAGATTCTGTGATGGAAATATACTCAAAATTATGTTTAATTAAAGTTTTTTTTTGTGATTTTGACAAAATTGCTTCTGAAACGTCTGAACCATCCGAAACGTTGGTGTCGTTCGGACCGTCCAAACCGTCAGTACTGTCTTAACCGTTTGAACAATTCAAATCGTTCGAGCCGTTTGCATCGTCCGAACCGCTCAAACCGTCGGAAACATCTGAACTGTCTCAACTGTTCCAACAGTTCAATCCATCCGAACCATTTGAACCGTCCAAACCGTCCGAACTGTCAGAACCGTCTGAATTGTTCTAACAGTTCAAATCGTCCGAACCGTCCGAAATTTCCGAACTGTCTGAACTGTGCTTACAGTTAAAACCGTTTGAACCGTCCGAACTGTTTGAACGGCAACGGGATTTTTTGGAGAAATTTGTTACGTTGTAACAAAAAAAATTACAACTAAAAAAAATATTTTTTTTTACTTTGTATTACAATCAAGGTGATGTAAACGGGGGTGGGTGGGTTTAGGTGTTTTAACACCCTCCCCCAGCTATGGAGATTTTTTCTAAGAAAACATTTTCAGTTCAAGTACAGAATTTACCGGAGCAACGAAATATTTCTTGATCCACAAATGTGTGTTAAAATAAGTATTAACAAAAATGTCAGAAAATTGGCTCATCTCCGGCGGAGTTTGGTCCTCCATCACGCTAGGCCTCTAAACATTTCATCATACAACACTTCATGACATTCACGAAGCGAAACTAGTTGGAATTTAAAATTAGATTTGCAATTCGTAGGAAATAATGGTATAGTGTAAAAAAAGTGTGTATGAAATAATTGAAATGTAGAAAAATTGTAAGATATTTGATTCAGATTTGCAGTGTAAAGTAAGAAGACGAGTCAATGGAATAAATTGTGGTAGATCGAATGGAAAAAAAGGAGACAGATGAGCTGTACGATTGATTTCGTCTCGCATTACCACATGGATGATCTATTCTGAAGTTAAAAAAGTCATTCTTGACACTAAAGAATACTACTTCGTCTTTAGTGATCTTAGAATTCCAAGGCGCAAGTACTTTTTTCTTGACCAAAATCATCCAGCACATCTGAATTATTCTCGGATATTCGAGAATCGACGAAATTCGACATCAAGTTTTATTCATCAAATACCATTCTAACACATTCACATTCCCAGGGCTGCAAGTAATTTTGATTCCTTCAAAAAAAAGTTAAGGATATTTTGTTCACTTTTCCGACACTGTAAAATACAGGAGGTTTGAGGAATTAAAACACGCATCTTTAACCACATTAGATTTTATAAATTTCTTAAAGCAAAAATTAAATCGTTATGCAGTCTGCAAGAAATTTGTTAAATAAAATAAAACCTCTTTTTAACTTTCTTAATTAATGTCAGAAATACTTGCAATGATTTCATTCCAATTTTTGGAAAATTGTAGAATTTAATTTTTATAGAAATTGTATCTCTGAAAAACAACATCACAGCCCAAGCAACCAAAAGTCACATATTTACTTGAATGAAGGCATTGAAAGTTACATATTGGCTGACAAAAAGAATCCACTGCTCAATTCTCTTGAGTGAACATTATGTACTCATTAATGAACTTGAAAGTTGCAAAAGTGATCAATATGTACGTTGTATGTGACTTGTTTTGACCAATTCTCATGGGTGATCTATATGTACTCATTAACGAACTTGAAAGTAACAAAAGTTATTTATATGTACGAAGGTCGGGGTTCGATCCCCAAGCCGGGCAAGTAATTTGAGTGACCATTCTGATGCGATATGTGTAGGAAATGTAGGAAAGAAGCAATTGAGCAATTTGTCGAGTTTGTAATCGCTATGCGTGGCATCATGGCGGCACCATGTACAGAACATAGTAAATAATCAAGAAAAGGTGATATGAACCGATGCCAAGGGCGCAGTTGAGATAGAGAGAGATTTTTTGTTCATTTTGCGATTTTGGAAGCTGAATTAAAAGGCCTCTGGAAGCTGAATAGAAGATCATTAGGGGTAGGGGTGGTTAAATAGACACCCATCAATTTCTCCACAGTTAAACGTCAAAACACTGGGTGGATTGGACACATTCAATGAGCCGCTAATAGTTGATGCAAAAAATAAATAAAACAGTCAAAATGTACATATTTTTTTAAGTTTTTTCAAAACTATTTTAAAATCCATTTTTTGTGCGTGTAAAATGGTCACGGAGAGGGGGGGTCCCCGCAAATAACTCGGAATTGAAAAAAACTTTTTGTGTGTGGTCATTTCAAGTGCACAGCAAGAGACTGGTCACGATCAGACATTCCCGGTACATGTTCCGTATACCCAATGGAACCAAATTCTGAGTAATACAAAAAAAAACATCATGCGACCACTCTAAATACTTGGCAATCTACAACCAGGGATCAAGTTCTGTAAACTTTATTTGTAATGTCCAGGCATGTCCCAGATAACCTTTAATTCGTTTTCCTGACATAAGCTCGTGGCATCTGGAAAGTTAAAATAAAAATGAACACTGTCCATTTTACCACCCCCCATGGGCTTTCCATTTTACTCGCACTATATGTTTTTTTAAACAGTTATATTAAACAAAAAATTATTGAAAAAACACTTACCTGTGATGATATCTGTTAATAAGTACTCTGAGCACAGATATTTGTACTTGCATAGTGTGTCTCTAATAGCCTCAAGTGATTCTGTGATAGGGTGGCCATAAAGTTTGCACTACTTTATAAAGAAATAAGTAAGATTTAAGGGGGTGTCCATTTTACCATCCCTGTCCATTTTACCCACACTTCCCCTAAGACTTGTTTTGGAACTTGAAAGTAACAATAAGAACTTAAATTTTGAGCTGCAAAGAACGTACTTCATTTTTGGACCTGTTCTATGGGACTTTTGGTTGCTTAGGTGGTTCTTTTCAAAACATATAAACTCCATATCACCGAAACAAGAGGTGACAGAAAATGTCTGACAAATTATTCGAAATCAAAATTTTCAAAACCAACCATGAAAATATAGGCATCAAAAGTGCTTTTCCACTGAGTTATCAAATAAATTTTATAAATAAGTTAATGAAAGGATACGACGCTTTTATTGGAAAAATTTTCTATTTACATGCAAAAACCAAACTTTTGCATCTCCATATTTTGTTTTAAATTGAAAAAATATCTACATTATTTTAAGTATGTATATATTTTTTTTATTTTCAAAAAACAATCTATTTCTTTGTTTTATTCAATTTGGTTAATAAGTTTGTTTGCGTTGACATTGTTTACCCCTTTGTTTTTCAGTTAACGGCGGATTTTTGCAGAATAAATTTATACTTTGATATAGCTCAGTGGGCGGACATCCTTTGAGATGGAAGAACCAAAATTTTAAAATTTTCAAAATTACAGAGTTTAAGAGAGCCACATTAAAGACATTTTTTTGTTTTTTAATTTAAAAAATATATACATGAATGATCAATGAACATTTGTTCATTAATTTTCTTCTAACTCTTGGATATTTCTTTTAAATCTGTTTCTGATTATCATGGATCTCTCCTGGATCGTCATGGTTTGATTTTGTCAGATATACTTTAACCGATGTAAACAATGAGAAAACGAATAGCGCTATTTGGCGACAGAAAATGAAGTATTACAGAGATGCCAGGTGTCCTGATTTTTCAGAGACTGTTTTGAAAAACTCTCAAACTGTTATGGTTTTTTAAAAATTGTCTTTAAAATGTCCTGAATTTTCCTGATTTTCAAGAAAAAATCTCAATAAGTCAATTTATGAAAACATAGAACAAATCTCCAATCAAGTAGTTAACCGACGGTTAACCGATAGTAATCTTCGGTTCAGATGTTTCAGTGTTTTTCGATTTGAACTGCAGAACAGCCAAGAAGATGCTCAATTTTTGCATATATTAAGGCATCTACATCACCTGTTTATGCTTTGTTTATGCAATCTAGTGATGATCAAATCCTGTTGTTTGACAATAACACCTGGCACCTATGTTGGACAATCGCAAAAAGTGTTGTTCAAAGATGCCGACCGAATAAATTTCAACACTTTTTTCTTTAGTTTTTCGTACAATGAAAAAAAAATTTGAGAAATCTGATTTAATTTCCAATTTTCATAAGTCAGCACGAAAGTCTTTAATGAAATCTATTCATTCAGCATAGTTCATTTGGTAAATAACACAAATAATAGTAATCGATGGATTTATCCGGGGTAAGATTGATCAATTTTTTTCTTTTTTTTTCGATTATTTTTTCTGTTAAGGGGAATGTGGTAAGTTTCATTTTTTTTTAAACCAGTACTGGACATCTGTGAACGTACAACATGGTTGCAGAAATCAATTAGACTACTTTAAATTTGATTTTAAAATCAATTTCGTCTTTGTTTAGAATTCGATACTTTAGGATAACAATGCTCAGTCTCTATATTGACGGTTTCAACGAGTTTTTTTAATCATAAAGGTTAAAAAACACTTTCATAATATTTACAAATACTAGTTTATCAATTTCTAAGGCAGTACGGAGCAACCTCAAATGGTATAAAATTAATCATAAAACTCTATGAAATGGAACACAATACTTTCGGTGGCTAAAAGACACTAAATTGTAACTCCAGGTCCAGTGAATTCTGAGATAAATAAACAATGCTGAATATCGATGTTTCTTGGTTAAGAATTCTTCGCGGTCCAAAAAAAAACAACATCGCGGTATTTTTCTTCAAACTTTACCATTTGAAAGGAGTTTTTAGCATTTTGCCCTAGACTGGCTAACTTATGGAAAATTTTCCAATTTTTACATATCAAAAATTTACCTCAGACTTCAACAAAAATAACACCAAAACTAAATGACAAAAATGACAAAAATGACAAAAATGACAAAAATGACAAAAATGACAAAAATGACAAAAATGACAAAAATGACAAAAATGACAAAAATGACAAAAATGACAAAAATGACAAAAATGACAAAAATGACAAAAATGACAAAAATGACAAAAATGACAAAAATGACAAAAATGACAAAAATGACAAAAATGACAAAAATGACAAAAATGACAAAAATGACAAAAATGACAAAAATGACAAAAATGACAAAAATGACAAAAATGACAAAAATGACAAAAATGACAAAAATGACAAAAATGACAAAAATGACAAAAATGACAAAAATGACAAAAATGACAAAAATGACAAAAATGACAAAAATGACAAAAATGACAAAAATGACAAAAATGACAAAAATGACAAAAATGACAAAAATGACAAAAATGACAAAATTGACAAAATTGACAAAAATGACAAAAATGACAAAAATGACAAAAATGACAAAAATGACAAAAATGACAAAAATGACAAAAATGACAAAAATGACAAAAATGACAAAAATGACAAAAATGACAAAAATGACAAAAATGACAAAAATGACAAAAATGACAAAAATGACAAAAATGACAAAAATGACAAAAATGACAAAAATGACAAAAATGACAAAAATGACAAAAATGACAAAAATGACAAAAATGACAAAAATGACAAAAATGACAAAAATGACAAAAATGACAAAAATGACAAAAATGACAAAAATGACAAAAATGACAAAAATGACAAAAATGACAAAAATGACAAAAATGACCAAAATGACCAAAATGACAAAAATGACAAAAATGACAAAAATGACAAAAATGACAAAAATGACAAAAATGACAAAAATGACAAAAATGACAAAAATGACAAAAATGACAAAAATGACAAAAATGACAAAAATGACAAAAATGACAAAAATGACAAAAATGACAAAAATGACAAAAATGACAAAAATGACAAAAATGACAAAAATGACAAAAATGACAAAAATGACAAAAATGACAAAAATGACAAAAATGACAAAAATGACAAAAATGACAAAAATGACAAAAATGACAAAAATGACAAAATGACAAATATGACAAAAATGACAAAAATGACACAAATTGTAAAAATAACACAAATTGTAAAAATGACCTTCAGGAAGGCTGCAATCCAATGTCAAGTGTTTTGAATAAGTTTTTTTCCATATGTTCAAGAAAATCATTTAAAATTGATTTTTAAAGTTGTTTTAAGATCTCATGAGAAGAACGAGTTTGAAATTCCAAAGCACAAGAGGAAAATAAACAATCACGATTTAAAAACTTTCATTATAGTTGTTGAATGTTTGTAAATGTGTATGTAACCGAAACACTAATTTGAATTTCTCATCGATATAAATACATAGAAAAGATCTAAATAAGTTTTTAAACCACTTGTGGTTAATAATTGAAACTCTTTATTTGAAGTGTTTGAATTCAATTCAATCAGCTAAATGATTTTTTATTGAAATTCCAAACGGTTCATTATCGCTGCCAATCATAAAACAATTCCTTCCGTTCCAATAACAATGTTCAGCCTTTTGATAGCTTCATTACAGAGCTTCACGAATTAATAATTAGCCAGATCGTGAGCATATTTTCAGAATGTTCAGGTTGTCCGTTCAGTTATTTTATTGTGCTGGTCTTCGGTTGGTTTCTGGGACAAATAGTCTCAATTTTATTGATGGAAGAAAAAAAAATGGGAGCAAACAACCTGTTCACCCCTTTACCCAATAAATGGAACAATATCCCGTTAAATGAGGAAAAAATTACACCCATCACAAAACTTCTGGTCCCAATCCTGATTGGCTGCACCTAGCAGTTTGTGAATGAGAAGATGGGCTTGCGGCAGGCGGTCCACAATTGGCATTAATTTTTCAATTTTATTCTCCAACATTTTCACACCTGAATCAACTCTGTTTACCAGATTTAATGCCGTCATTGCCACACCACCATTGGCCAAAATTATGTGGGGAATCATATCAAAAAAAAAACAAACAAATAACCGGACCGAACGAGCTTGACGCCCCAAATACTGCGAGGCGGTTCGAATTGGGTTGGCAAGGTAGTTGTTCTGTTTTTGGGACTAAAATTTTGTTCTAATTTGAGAATTAGTGAAAAATTCAAAAATGATCAAAAAAATTGATAGAAATCTTCATCAATGTTTCCCAAAAAATATTAAAAATTAAAATATTGCTCTCACTTTGTGTATAACAACCCACTCATTCATGCATCAATCGGCAAACGTATCAAGCTCCAGTGACTTTTTATTTGTGGTAATATGCTGCTTATATATTTTTTTACTTCTGACTCTCCCAGAAATCAAACCATTATTTGGTCAGGCTACATTGCAGCGCCACAATCATGTCAATATTGTTCGTTGGTTTTTCGATACGGGAATTTGTCGGATTATGGAGTGTTATTTTTTTTTCATTCCGTACAAATATTCTACGAAATTGTGGTTATTTTCATGCTGAAAATATCAATTACATTTGAAACACTTAACAACGACGAACATCATTTTGTGATTTTAAAGGTTGTAACAGTTGAAATTTCTGAAAACAAAATCACAAAAACACAATAGAAAAAAATCGCTTGTTTAACGTCGTCACATTTGGAAGGGTAAAACGACAAAGTCCTTTCGAGAAATTCCTGGAAAAAAGGATCCAAGTTTTTCCCCCTTTCTTTCAACCAAGTCATCATTCATGTCCTAAATCCATGTCACGTCCACGTTAGCAAAACATGGAACTTTTTTTTAATCTTTCCACACAGCTCCGGTTATCGTTTCACTTAGACTCATTCGTCGGTCGACGAGCAGCGATTTCTTGTCAGCGTTCTTGTGCCAGTGTTCTTTTTTTCTTCGTATTCTTCAACAAATGCCCCAGTCTGGCCTTTTACCATTTTTTTCCCTCCCAACCGAATGGGTTCCTAGGAAATGCTGCGTGTCACTAGACGTATGGTCCCTTGATAGGCCTCTAAAGGTTTCCTTTTTGGTGACCAACTTTTCCCCACTTCCCTTAACCATTTTCACGCTTAACAAAACGACCTTTCTTTGGAGGTGCTTTTTTCCTTCGAGGAATCTTAACTTTAAAAGCGACTAAATTAGGTACTTGGGAAGTTTTTTTTCCTGTGTCTCAAATTGCTTCAAAAGACGACTAAGTTGGGGTAGAGTGTTAAGGGTTTAACTATGCGTTGCTTTTAAAACGCCCAATCCCACAAGTTAAGAATAACTGCAATGGCGACCGTCAAAAATTGAATTCACAGATTTGTCAACAATCTCAGATTAACAGTCAACTAAATCGTTCTCCTCGTTCTATGGCGACCGTCAAAACCTCTTTTCCGATGTTATCAACAAAATCACACGTCAATCTTTTGGATTGAATATCAAGTGTTCCTTATTTTGAGAGTCGCCAAACCTATATCTAAATATCTAAAAGTAAGAAACTTGAGTTTAAACCCGATTTCAAACTTGAGCTTACCAGACTTTGTGTTTACTTTTGAATTTGTTATTTTTCATTGCAGTCAACTTACTGATTTTGTATTTTAATACCTTCACAAGAATTTTTAGCCAAAATTGAAATTTTAAACTATACACAAGATTTACAAAAAAAATCTGAAAATGACATTTCTAACTTTCCAGAATTTTGATGAATTTAAGCAGATAAACATTTCGATGGGAACTTAATCAGTCATTCATAGTCACACTTTTGAATCAAAATAATAAAGTTCAGTTTTCTGTAACCTAAAAATAAGAAGTATCTATGAATTTGACATTTGCCATCATCGTAGGTTTGCCAGATACTTTCAAAAAAAGCGACACACAGCTGAAAAAAGCGGGACATTAGAAAACCACTAAAAAATGCTTGCCAAAATTGTGCGCATACCATCAGCCAAAGTCATTCATTAAAAGTTAAATAAGGTAATTTTAAACGTGAATTGAATTTGTTCAATTTTTCTTTCATGACTTCTATTTACACGGTATTTCTGCCATAAACACAATTATTGTCCACGGTTCTCGCAAATCAACACTTTATTTGAGAGAAATATCTAGTCCTACATGTAAACGGCTGATTTTAAGTCGACTAAAAAACTTTTGTGCAATAACAAATATATCTCAATTTTTTTTTAATTTAAAAACTAAAGAAAACTTCCATCATTGTATACTTTGGACAATTGAGTCGAAAAAGGTGGTGTATAAAAAGCAATTTAACTAAGATTCTTACAAAAAATTGAGATCTTTGGAAGCAATTTAAACAATATTTTTTACATACCAAAGTTATTTAAAATGCATAGGTTGGACGTGCTCCAAGAACGCTTAACTGAATCAGAATTTTATTGTAACTGTAGGGCTATTGAGTATTGTCTTATGTCATATCTGAAAAATTGGTGCTTATTTTGAGAAAAAAGATTTTTTGTGTTGAACGATGAATTGGAATTGAGGATAAAGTTTGATTTTTTCTTTTTGTAAAAGTTTTCCATAAAAAAGCGAGGCATTTTGAGGAAAAAGCGGGACTACGGGACATTCAACGAAAAAGCGGGACATGTCCCGCTTTTACGGGACGGATGGCAATTCTACGTTATCGTTATTCTGCGTGCTTACAAATATATTTAATTCTCTCCTTTTCGCATTTTTAGATTTCCAAATTCGAAACACAGAAATTTTGACAAATTTCCAAAGCGCTAATAATACCACTAGGATCGGTATAAAATTACCTTTCTGGTGAATATAAATTTATTTCGAAAATATTGACTTTATATACTCAGAACTCAGTGTAAAGTTGAATTTAGAGAGAAGAGGAAGAACAAGAAAGTCTGAGAAATTGCAAATTGACAAAAAGTTTCAGATTTTTTTTTTTGGTTTTTTTTTCTTGATTATAAATTACGTCAACTTTTCCACCATTATGACGGTCCATTGATTGAAAAGTACAGTTTTTACACCCTACACATTATTTGTGGTCATGATCTTAAAAAAAAATTAAAAAAAATATGTCCTTATGTGTAACTTAAAGATTCTCACTTCAGCTTTCATATTTGAGTTACATCACAAGGTTTTCAAAACTATAATTTATGTAAAAATTGATTGAGAAACAAGAGAGATATAACGGTTTTTGAACAGGAGTGTCAAATTGACACTAAAGGTCTGATTTGGGAGTTTTTTCCCTGGGCTTTCAAGCGTGTGTCCATAAGAAAATAATAATGCAAGATTTCAAGAATTCATTTAGGATCCTCAAAGATTTTTTTTATTTTAATGAACCCGAATAAAAAATTGATAAATTAATGATTAAAAATTAAAGAATTATCATTCTAAATTAAAATTTACTTTCAAATTCAAACCATTAAATTTATTATGCGTTGCGATCTAAGAAAAAAATGTCCAAATAATTCTAGTTTGTGATCGAATTTATAGAACATTTAACATCATTTAGACTAAGCATTCCAGATTGCCCGATTATATCCGGGCTTTCCCAGATACTCAATGAAAAGCACCGATGCGAATTCTGTCCGGTCCGTATGCTTGAATAAAATAAAACAAAAATTGCTCGTTTTTTTACCGTATTTATTCACATTTGGTTCTTGGTTTTAAAAAAAATAAAAAAATAAGCAGTGATGAGTTTTGATTTCCGGGTCAGAACTGTGCGCGGCACAGTAGTCCAAAACTCACAAAGCTATTAGAAAGTCGATTTTCAAGATCATCTATCCTAAGGTTGTCAGATTGCCGGGTTTTATCCAGGTTTGCCCGGATATTTAATATAAAAGTTGACAAAAGTCCGTTCCGGCCCGGTAGCCCGGATTTTGCCCGAATTTGTTCACTTTATTTGCCAAACCCAAAAAATAAAATACGTTGAAAAAAAATGTATGCACCAAAAACGAAATTTTTTGGGAACGTTTTATAAAAATAATCCTGAGAAGTTGTTTGAAAGTCTAAAATACTATTATAAAACTACTTATGTATAAAAAAGGTTTTTAAATTTTTTTTTTTTGATATATGTTAAGTAATTTATGGGTTTTGACCAAATTTACCCTGATTTTTGGTCAACATTTTAAAATTAATTGCCCGGATTTTGCCATGTTTTGAAATTAAATATCCCGGTTTTTTCAGACCCGGGCACGTTCTAAAAAAAATTCTGGCATTCTTAATCTATCCATATATTTCATCGTGTTCCGGCACTTTCAGGCTTCATGAAACCATGAGGGTTATAGTCGTAAGTATACTTGTTTAAGAATTCTCTAAAAAATGTTAGGAAAAGCTCGAATTTTGTTTAGAAATTTAACAAAAATTTCCTTACATTGAATAACAAATAAAAAGTTAAATGATGAGTGTATTTTGCTTTGCAAACATTTTTATATTTCTGATGAAGTTGAAAGGTTTTATATGCAATGTACTCTCCAAGTCGATGAAAAATTTAAATTTTTAAACTTCTACTAGAGATTGAAAAAAAACTTCACAAATGCACTATAACTTAATGCTATCCCACATTTGGGTAAATTGAGCTGCCTTTAAATGCCATTTTTGGAGAACGGTTTCGAACAGTAGAAGTTCTTTTTCTTCAAATTTGACTTCTGAGCAAACATTATTTTTAATCACAAACTTCATTGATTTCTAATATCTTATTCAGTTTTCTCGAAAATTCATTCCAAAACATCCCTATTATATTTTAAAGCAATGGCAATATAAATGTCTCTGTATTATTAGTTATCAGTTTTCAAGAGTTATCAAAAATAACTCCCAAAACATGGTTAAATCGCGGTTTCTCAAATACTCTACTGATTTTGATAAAGTCGTTGAACCTTTTGGCTGGTCAAAATTCATGAAAACCAATTAAAAAAATTGAAAATTAATAGAAACGTAGATATTAATAAAATAAATCAGAATTGTATATGACAAAAAATTGTTTTAAGTGTTTTTTTTTTCATTTAAAACTAACATTAAGTGTCCGGCTATAAAAACAACCATTTAAAGAAAGAATGATAGTTTAGAGAAAGAAAAAAAATCCTTTATACACTTATTTCAAAATTTTGATAAATATTTGCTAATTTGTTAAAAAAAATTCTAATCTTGCAAAAAAAAATACATTGGCTGGTAACAAGAATATAGTTAATAAATTATTGGAAAAGTGTTCAACATCGCATCTGGAATTTTAAAACCGATTTGATTTAATTTTATTTATGTTAAATTTGAATATTCAAAAAAAATTGAGTTGATTGAAGCTGTAATGAATTTTTTTAGGATATGAGTCATTTTGTAGCAAGCTGTTCAAAAATTTTAACACCGGGAAACATTTACTAAGCTATGAATATTAGGGTGTCCCAAAATTGCATTACTTCTGGGAATCTGGGGGCTCACCCTCCAAATGGTAGATAAGAATGTGCCGAACAAACTTTTGTATGGGGCCGACTAAAAAAAATCATGTTTAGCGGTTCCGCAAGCGCGATCTTTAAAAAAAGTCCACTTTCAAAAGATTTGATTTTAAATAAATTCTGGGTCCAAAAATTTTCATAAAATTTATATATTTTATATTTTTTTAATTTTTTTTGAGTTAAAAACTACACGTAAATATTACAAAATGAACCAAATTTCTATCAAAATGTAAAACTAACAAGCTATTTTCAAGAAAAAAAAATTTTTGGTCCAAAAATTTTGAATTCAACTGACCAAAATGTGTACCAAGCGTAGAATATTTTTGATACCAATGCCATCAAAAGATACGGATTTTTGTGCACTTAAACTTTGCTGAACAAAACATGTGGTTTGTATCAACGTGTGAACAGCTATTCACGATTTAATGCTTAACAAAAATCACAATTTAGGATATTTTTTATTTAATTTATCAAATTTGTTTTAATAAATACCTACTTTAAAATCAAAATACCTGCAAAAAAAGACTTTGATGGTTTAAAGGAGTCATCAGAAGGCCATATGCCGAATTTGAGGAGAATCGGACAACAGGAAGGGGTTGCACTGAATCTCAAGTGTGAAAGGGATTCTGAGACATAGTGTTCTAAAGAAGCATAAAAACTGGTTTTTCATCATACATTTTTGTCTTTATCAATCGATTGCTTGGTTATGTAAGTTTTATTAAAATTTCAATAAAGACTAACATTTCACCTGAAGACTGCAACTCGATTGAACTTGAAACAAAAAAGTTATGGCTGTTCAAAGATTGTATTTTGGTTACAAATTGTCCTGTAAAACTCAATGAGTAAAAAGTACTCATTGTGTGTTAAACGACAATTTGCCACAAAAATACAATCTTGGAACACCCATAACTTTTTTGTTTTAAGTCCAATCGAGTTGCAGTCTTCAAGTGAAATGTTAGTCTTAATTGAAATTTTAATAAAACCTTCATAATCAAGCAATCGATTGGTAAAGACAAAAATGCATGATGAAAAACCAGTTGTTTATGCTTCTTTAGAACACTATGTCTCAGAATCCCTTTCACACTTTAGGTTCAGTGCAACCCCTTTCTGTTGCCCAATTCTGCTTAAATTCGGCATATGGCCTTCTGATGATTCCTTTAAACCATCAAAGTCTTTTTTTGCAAGTATTTTGATTTTAAAGTAGGTATTTGTTAAGACAAATTTGATAAATTAAATAAAAAATATCCTAAATTATTATTTTTGTTAAGCATTAAATCGTGAATAGCTAGCTGTTCACACGTTGATACAAACCACATGTTTTGTTCAGCACAGTTTAAGTGCACAAAAATCCGCATCTTTTGATGGCATTGGTATCAAAAATATTCTACGCTTGGTACACATTTTGGTCAGTTGAATTCAAAATTTTTGGACCAACAATTTTTTTTTCTTGAAAATAGCTTGCTAGTTTTACATTTTGATACAAATTTGGTTCATTTTGTAATATTTACGTGTAGTTTTTAACTCGAAAAAAATTAAAAAAATATAAAATATATAAATTTTATGAAAATTTTTGGATCCAGAATTTATTTAAAATCAAATCTTTTGAAAGTGGACTTTTTTAAAAGATCGCGCTTGCGGAACCTCTAAACATGATTTTTTTTAGTCAGCTCTACACAAAAGATTGTTCTGCACATCCTAATCTACCATTTGGAGGGTGAGCCCCCAGATTCCCAGAAGTAATGCAATTTTGGGACACCCTAATGAATTGGTTTGTCAAAACCCAAAATTTCTCAACAAAAATCAAGAAAAAAAAATTGAAAAAAAATTCATCAGAAGCAATCGAACAATTGATTATTTTTGCAAAACTTGCAAAACAATTTTCATTTTCGGAGGCATAACTAAAAAAATTACAAAACAAATCATTTTTTTGTTTGATTTGCCAAATAAAGTGAATAAATTCGGGCAAAATCCGGCCACTTTTTAATGAAATCCAGGCACCCGGGCCGAACACGACTGTTCCCAAATTTGGTATGAAGTATCCGGGCAAATCCGGATAAAACCGGGCAAATCCGGATAAAACCGGGCAATCTGGCAAACTTATTCTAGACATTCGCTTTGGAATCTGGTATTTTGATACCTATTCGGGACATTGCACAGTGGGGATTTTTGATCAAAAAAGGTACCTATTACTGTGACGATCGCCTAAACAGTACTAAATTCTAGAAAACTATCATTTCTTATGCAAAAAACACGAGAAATCGAATGATCTACACCGCTTCTTGATTAAAAGACTCTAAACGCCTCATTTGCCCCGATTTCCCCTATTTGTTAGAGTGACAAATTATAATTCCGATTGTAGCAATCTACCTTGCAAAAAAAAAGTCATATAAACCATACTTATTTAGATATGAAAAAATGTCGGCTGAATCGATTGGTATACTTCAATTTTTGTTTTGACTATGACAAGTGGCTCTTATTGCCTCTTTTCCCCTAAACATAAGACATTTTTCAAAGAAATGCAGTCAAACAAAGTGCAATCCAACAACTTTTCAACATGAAGGATCATTTTTGGTAGATCTATTCCCTCTGTAGCTGACCGTGTCGCTTTGCACTAGAATGATTAAAAACGGCAGAATATCCCCAATTTCCCCTATCTTTTTATAAACTTTTGCATAAATTTCACTGTAACAATCAAGCTATTCACATATCAAATGCAAAAACTAAGTGATTCAGTGTAAAATTTGTCGCTGGATCAAGTGGTGTACGCAGTGATCAGCTTACGAGAATAGCCGCAACCACCCCGATTTCTCCTGAAATCGAGCGATATGTTGAAAAAAATCATCATAACAGATGACAATGCATCAGAAAATGCACAAAAGTGATTGAATCAGATTTTAAACATATTGCTTAATTGAGTGATCTACACTGCTTAGCATCAGGTTTTCAAGAAAGGTTTCATTTCCTTCAATTTCCCCTAAATTATTCATGAATTCATGCAATATAATTTAAAATATCCAAATGAGAAAGCACTAGCTAAGTTTATAAAAAAAAATCAAATCAGGTGTTAAACTCACTGTTCAATCTGATGAAAGGCATCGTTAAGAACTCAGTTAATGAGAACAATCTCAATTGCCCCAATTTACTCTAGAATCATGCCATAGCTTAGAAAAAAAACTTTATAACAATTGAAAATGCGTCAGAAATCGCACAAAACTGATTGAATCATGCATCAAACTGATTGTTGAATAGAACCTAGTACACCGCTTAACTTTCTAGAATTCCTGATGTATTTTATGATGAGTGCTGTTCAGCGCTCAGTTGATGAGAAGAGCCTCAATCGACCCCATTTCCTCTAAATTCATGAAATATAAAAAAAAGTCCTTGTTATTAAAGAGAATGGTTTGAAGGTAACTGTTGCATCGAAAAGAAAGGCCTCATTATGTTTCAATCCATCTCAATTATCATTCCAACAAAATATCGTTAAAATTTAGGGGGAAAAGGGGGCGATCCTGGCTTTTTTCGTCAACTAAACGTTTAACTGTGTGCATCATTCTGTTCAACAATTAGTTTTTCACATAGTTCAGTTGTTTCTGTGCACTTCCTGATGCATTCTCGAATGATACAAGATTAACTTTATTCAACTGTTAAGTTTACATATGTTTTAATGTATTTGTACCTTTTCTGATGCTTCCACATTTGTTACTACGATTTTTTTGTTCATATTGTATGAGTTAATGAAAGAATTTAGGGAAAATTTTGGATCATGAGACTTTCCTCGTCAACTCAGTGCTAAGCGGTGTTCTTTATTCGATTCAGCATTAAGTTTTCCACCTGATTCAATGTTTTTTTCGTTTGTTTAATTGCATTTTCGTTGGTAACATTGTTTTTATTTCGAACAAATTGCATGAATTCAGGAGAAATCGGGGTGATTGAGGCCATTGAGGGTGTACATCGCTTAACGGTGTACATCACTTGATTCAGCAATAAGTTTAACACCCGATTGAAAGTTTTTTGCATCTGTTGAATTAAATTCTCGTTTGTAACAATGTATTTTAAAAAAAAAATGAATGAATTTAGGGGAAATCGGGGTTATTTAGGCTCTTCTCGTCAACTAAATGCTAAGCGGTGCACATCATTCGATTAAACAACAAATTTTACTCTTAATCACTTGGTTTTTGTATTTGGTATGTGAATTGCTCGATTGTTACAGTGAAATTTAGTATATCTTAGTATCTTAGTATCTTAGTATAGGAAGAAATAATCGCGATAAATCGCACTCGCTCTAAGTTCAAATTGATCTTTGACTTACCAGAAGGTCACATGCCAAATTTAAACAAGATCTGACCATGATAAGGGATGCTCTTGAGCCTCAAGTGTACATGGAATTTTAAGGTGTTTTGTTCAGGATAAGCGAAAAATAATGGATTTTCATTAATAACTTATTTCTCACTGACCGATTGCTTTTAATCTTTCCACAGCGTTGTCCGACATTAGCTGATCATAACTAGAATTTCAGTTAAAAAGAATCCTTCTCCGAGAGCCTTGAACTTGCCTGTGCCTTACAGACTTTTTATAATTTTTGTACAATTATAATGATCTGCTTGTTGAGAAGTATGTTAAAACTTTAGGCAAATTGTCACTTTTCACAACCTAAAAAAGTGCTTTTCTCAAGGTTTAAAATGATTCAAAATCACTTAACATATAAGATTCATAGGCTTAAATATAAATAGTGGGAACTAAAATTTATGTTTAAGTTTTACTTCTCCTCTTTTCGTCAATATATTTTGTTTTGTTTATGTTTGCCCAGTTTTGCTCAAATACCCGTCGAAACAAGAAGCATTTCGCGAGCACGTAAGAATTCAGAATTCAGAATCAGAGTTCTTATTTAAAATTAAGATTTCTGATATCAGAAACAGAATTATCGAGTTAATTTTCAACGTTTAGAAAAAAATAATATTAGGAAATCCAAAAGCCAGGTGGATTTTATTGAAAAAAATATCCAAGCTTGCAGAATAAAAAGGCTTAACACTCAAATAAAGAATTTTGCATTCCGTTGATATAAGGTCTAAATAAAGATTTATAAAATGAAAAAAAAGAACGGTTTTCAATCCTAGCAATGAATTTCATTTCAAAATATCATTTCGCAACTGATACGACCTATGCTTTAGTTGTTAATTGAAACATAAAATTTTGTAAAAAAAACGTGATAGAAAATTGAAATCACATATATAAATGAATGAAACTTCACCGTACATTTGTGAATTTGTGGCCATTTTTCAAAGAAATTGTATGGGTTTCTTCTACCTAACTTGCAGTTATTTTTTTCTCTAATGGTTGTAATTCTTAGAAATATTTGCCAATAATGATCTTTTACCGAGAAAGCTATGAAACAAGGATTTTGAAGGCTTTTAGGCTATCAAAATGATTTTCCAAAAAAGGTCCATTTCTGGTTTTCTCATGTTTCTCTGAGCTGTAGCTTTCGGCAAATGCTTGTCAAATTGTTGAAATTGGTATGGATTGTAAGATTAACATGTTATAAAATATTCTGAAAACCGTAATTTATGAAAATGATTGACATTGGTTGGTTTATTTGGTGTTTTGATAAAGTTTGACTTTTCTTACATTTTCACACATCTTTGTAGAAGGAAAATGGATGAGAAAAAATCATTTTGCTCTCAAGCCATAAAGATCCTTTACAACAAACAGAGGTATACGAACATATTTCGTTTGACGCTTGCTTTCTCCAGCATTTTGGCTTCGAGAGTCACCCTCAGCTTTTCCGAGCTGGTCCCAGAAAATTGGTTACCCCTATAATTGTAAGGTGCTGATGGGTAAAGGTGAAACATAAAAGAGAAGAAAAAAAAACATTGAAAACGCGAGGTATTAGCGTTAAATCACCACACGAGCACAAACAAGCCACCAAGAAATGGTTGAAATCCTGAACCACTTTTTCTACCATTTTTTTTCGTTTCTCTGGAGCCACCATTTCAGTAGGACTTTATTAGGGACAAACAAGGGCGACAAGAAAAAAAAACAGTAAACTTGACTCCACCCATAAAGCAATCCTCAAAAGAATGCTCAAATTTTGGGTGGAAAACACGAAAGGATTTTCGGTGCTTAATTTCATCCTCTCACGGGGAATGATTTTCTTTTTATTTTCTGTTTTCTGTTCCCTCAAGAAGGCAACATTTCTTCGTTAAACTTTTCTTAAAAAAGGTCTCGCAAGGTGTAAGATAAATTACTTGCACTTGGATTGCTCCTCGCTTGGCGGTGCTGAGCTTGGCTAAGAAATGTCCCAAGAATTCCATTAAGCTCTCGTATTTCAACGAAAAAAGGAGGATTTGGAGCAGGGTGGGAAAAAAATCCGAAACCTGGTGCACACAAAATCATTCCAAGAACACATGAGCGAGCGCAGTGATACAATAAACTCATTCCGTTGTTTTTCTTTATTTCTGTCTCTTCTAACATCATCTATCTGTCTCACATGAACCTTTGGCTCAATTCTGACAAAAGCTACAAACAGAAATATAGTCCAATCCTCATTGGAAAACATTTGCTTCTAATACTAACCGGATTTCTGTTACGTGTTTTCTGTTTCTGCTCTTTTTTTTTCTCTCTCTCTATTTCGCTGAACCGCGCCGACCGGATGTGGAACTTCAATCAACCGAAAATTGCGGACCGAACCCTTCTGTCTTCAAACGCGTGACTGACCACCGAACTTTTCGATCGCCCAGTTGGGTCCGATGATATCGAGGAAAAGGAAGCCGAAATGAGCTTTATACATTTTCAGGTGAGTTAAATCTTTTTGTTTTTTAATGAAAATTTACGAAAAAAGTGAAGAAAAAACAAATTACCATCCTGATAGAATCAAAATTGTCAAAATGGTCAAGATTGTCTAAATTGTCAAAATTGTCAAAATTGTCAAAATTGTCAAAATTGTCAAAATGGTCAAAATTGTCAAAATTGTCAAAATTGTCAAAATTTTCAAAATTTTCAAAATTTTTAAAGTTGTCAAAATTGTCAAAATTGTCAGAATTTTCAAAATTGTCAAAATTGTCAAAATTGTCAAAATTGTCAAAATTGTCAAAATTGTCAAAATTGTCAAAATTGTCAAAATTGTCAAAATTGTCAAAATTGTCAAAATTGTCAAAATTGTCAAAATTGTCAAAATTGTCAAAATTGTCAAAATTGTCAAAATTGTCAAAATTGTCAAAATTGTCAAAATTGAAAAAATTGTCAAAATTGTCAAAATTGTCAAAATTGTCAAAATTGTCAAAATTGTCAAAATTGTCAAAATTGTCAAAATTGTCAAAATTGTCAAAATTGTCAAAATTGTCAAAATTGTCAAAATTGTCAAAATTGTCAAAATTGTCAAAGTTGTCAAAATTGTCAAAATTGTCAAAATTGTCAAAATTGTCAAAATTGTCAAAATTGTCAAAATTGTCAAAATTGTCAAAATTGTCAAAATTGTCAAAATTGTCAAAATTGTCAAAATTGTCAAAATTGTCAAAATTGTCAAAATTGTCAAAATTGTCAAAATTGTCAAAATTGTCAAAATTGTCAAAATTGTCAAAATTGTCAAAATTGTCAAAATTGTCAAAATTGTCAAAATTGTCAAAATTGTCAAAATTGTCAAAATTGTCAAAATTGTCAAAATTGTCAAAATTGTCAAAATTGTCAAAATTGTCAAAATTGTCAAAATTGTCAAAATTGTCAAAATTGTCAAAACTGTCAAAATTGTCAAAATTGTCAAAATTGTCAAAATTGTCAAAATTGTCAAAATTGTCAAAATTGTCAAAATTGTCAAAATTGTCAAAATTTTCAAAATTGTCAAAATTGTCAAAATTGTCAAAATTGTCAAAATTGTCAAAATTGTCAAAATTGTCAAAATTGTCAAAATTGTCAAAATTGTCAAAATTGTCAAAATTGTCAAAATTGTCAAAATTGTCAAAATTGTCAAAATTGTCAAAATTGTCAAAATTGTCAAAATTGTCAAAATTGTCAAAATTGTCAAAATTGTCAAAATTGTCAAAATTGTCAAAATTGTCAAAATTGTCAAAATTGTCAAAATTGTCAAAATTGTCAAAATTGTCAAAATTGTCAAAATTGTCAAAATTGTCAAAATTGTCAAAATTGTCAAAATTGTCAAAATTGTCAAAATTGTCAAAATTGTCAAAATTGTCAAAATTGTCAAAATTGTCAAAATTGTCAAAATTGTCAAAATTGTCAAAATTGTCAAAATTGTCAAAATTGTCAAAATTGTCAAAATTGTCAAAATTGTCAAAATTGTCAAAATTGTCAAAATTGTCAAAATTGTCAAAATTGTCAAAATTGTCAAAATTGTCAAAATTGTCAAAATTGTCAAAATTGTCAAAATTGTCAAAATTGTCAAAATTGTCAAAATTGTCAAAATTGTCAAAATTGTCAAAATTGTCAAAATTGTCAAAATTGTCAAAATTGTCAAAATTGTCAATATTGTCAAAATTGTCAAAATTTTCAAAATTGTCAAAATTGTCAAAATTGTCAAAATTGTCAAAATTGTCAAAATTGTCAAAATTGTCAAAATTGTCAAAATTGTCAACCACAAAACCCTATAAAGTTCGTTGAAAATATTCAAAACATTATACAAATTAGGCAAATTTGAAATGTTTTTCTGTGTGACGGCATTTGAAAACTTCCGTTTTTTTTTTTTTTTGGTAAACAGAGTACTTGTCACCTGGCGCTGGACGCCTGCCGTGACGATCACGTCTGCTCGTCGGCCCTCAAAACGGTGCTGATGCACTGCGAGGTGCATCGGTGCAACCGAAACGCATGTATGGATTCGCTGCAGAGCTTCTACAAAGGCATTCACGACGATCTTAGCCTGGACATCGCTTTCTGCCTGTGCAGGTTTGTCTTGAGTTTTTTTTAGGGGTATGGGAATTTTTGGAAAATTTGTGTTCTTTCTTTTTTTTGTGTAAAATAGGAAAACTCCCAACAGACATGACAGCTGTATGATAGCGCAGGAGAAGCTTCATCCGGCTTGTGCGCAGCGACCTCCGGAGAGTTTGATACCGCAGAATTCGAACGGAGCCGTTTCGACGTACAATCCACCTCCGTCGTGTCACGCGGTCGCTGAGATGTGCCGCGAGGACGTAGATTGCCGGGCCAGGTTGGAAGTATTCGAGCAGTCCTGTGCCGTGGATAGTGTCACGAAGAAGTGTGCCGGAAAGACCAGCGGCTGTCGACAGGCCATGTTGGGTATTCTGGGAACTCCGCTACGTACCAATTGCGCCTGTCAGGGAGCGGATATGCAGGGTCTGTACGATTGTCTCGGGTGGCAGCGACTTCTGTGGTTGAACCCTTGTGTCGGTAAGGAGTTGACTACATTTTTGTTTTAGAGTTCTTGTTCATGGTTTTTATTTTCGTATTTGTTTAGTTGAATCACAGAAAGACTTCCACTTGAAACGATTGGCCGAGCTGGGATTGCTCACTACGACAACTACGCCTACAACGACAACTATGCGAACAACGCGACCCACGCCACCTCCAACTCCACCACCTACAAAACCGAAGCCTATCGTAAGTCCTTTTTTGAGTAACTCAAACGTTTGGATTAACATTTTGCTTCAAACCTTAGTACCGTCCAAAACCAACCGAAATGCAACCGATCGAGACCAACTACATAGAGACGCCAGACACTCGTCCGGAAACGCTCGTCCACAAGGGCAATGAACTGATCATAAGGCACGATCTAGATCCACCTGCTCCACCTCCACCGCCGGAAGTGTACGAACCAAGCGGGAAACATCGCCACGGACGACCACTTCCGACGCACGAAGACAGCGAAGATCGGGACGATGAAGACGATATACCGGCTCCTTCAAAATCCAATGGCAGCAACAAGATCCATCAGCGACCCGACGAGCAGGTCCTGCACATGTACACTACTTCGACAGAGGTTGAAACCCTACCGCCAACAACGACTACTACGACAACGCCGGAGCCAACTACGACACCGGTCCCGATACGTAAGTCCCTAAAGGTCAAAGTTCACTGAACAAACTCTTGAACATAGTCTATTTCTTCCCCAGGGTACTGCGTAGTTCAGAGATCCCATCAATCCGATCAGCTGATAGCCGAAGGCAAAAGTCGACGGGTAAGTTAACTTCAGACCCATCAATACCCAACACTACCTTAAAACTCTAACCTCCAAACTTTAAACCCAACAGTTGTACATGCTGGACGACGCCGAGTGCAGTGAGCTGTGCACCTGCGGAGGTGGTGACTCCCTAGCGCTCACCTGTCACGCACTGTGCGTTCCACTGGCACCCTGCCGGACATCGCTAGCGTACTACAGCCACGCGGCACCGGCCTATCAGGCTTTCCGGGGTCGGTGCCTGTGCTACTCCGGTCGATTCATCTGCATGCGACCGCCTCCCGGAGAGTATTCCTTGCCGGGTACGAGTGATTATCTCCATTTTTACGTCTCCCGAAACCAGTTGAACGGCACCTCTAATTTTGAATTTCTTTTCTTTCAATGTTCATCAATGGACCCCCTGCAGCGGGCATCTTTCTGTTACTAGGTTATAGTTCTACCGACGAAGCACTGTTAAGACCGCACACTAATTTAGGAGTTCAGGACGCTGTCCGAGCATTGCAGCAGTACGTGCTGCAGCACATCAATAATGAGGTAACAGCTAGAAAGGAGGTGTATCCCCATACAAATTGTACTGATTGTTTATTTTTCTCTTATTACAATCCCAAAGACCTCTTGTACATTAACGTTGTTCAACATCACCGAGGAAAACATCATCCTATCGATAAGGTTACCCCACGATTCCAAACTCACCAGCATGGAGCTGCTGAAGATGGAAAAGGTAAGTGCTTTCGAAAGATTTTTTAATTCAATTTTACTCCGAAGGACCAACTGTTGAGTTAAGTGATATTAGTGACTCGCCTACCGTTTGGTTTTAAAATTGCGCCTGACGTTTTTCAAGTTAGGAACAAAATTCTACCTCTTCAGGACTAGGGAAACCACCATATTCCAAAATTACCTATTACATTTTTCACATTGATGAAATTCTTCTTACATCTCGGGTCATTGTACCATGCACCATGCCTTCCGCTTATTGATTTCTAGCTGATGAATCTTCAATCAAGCATTTACCCACAACACTCAATTTTATCTTCAGCCCTATATCTGGGGTCTTCAAGATACATTTTTTACGGCACTTTACCACTGGTTGTCAATCCTCGTTAATAGAAATATATCAATACTTGGCCCCGAGTTATGGAACATCACGTACGACGAGCTCCTACGAATGAGCCTTCCATCGGGATCTAAACTCGTAGGTTTTGCAGATGATGTAATCCTCTTGGCGAGAGGCTCATTGACAGCGAAGATACAGCTTCTTGCTGCAGTAGCTATCCAAGCAGTGGAAAGCTGGATGCAATCAAAATGCCTGCGTCTAGCCCACCACAAAACCGAGATAGTGCTGATCATCAACCTGATCTCACCCCAAACAGGTACCAGCTTCACGAGTCATGTCGACTACGTGTGTAAGAGTGCGGCAATAGCTACGGTCGCTCTCACACGAATGATGTCGAACTCCTCGGCAATCCGAGGAAGTTACCATCAAGCGTGACCACGTCTATCTTGCGGTACGGAGTGGCGGTCTGGAGGCAGGCCCTGAGAAGACAGTGTAACCTGCAGAGACTAAGCAGCGTCATGGCCATCTCGATTTTGTTAGAGGAGGATTTCTATTGTTACGACAATAAAGACATGCCCAACGTACGAGATCTCGCCGATGAGGACTGGATCGGGAGATTGATCGGAAGAAGACACGGTAGAGTGGACTTCCATATGACGCAATTCCTGATTGGTCATCGATGCTTCATGAAGTACCACTACTGGTTTGGACATGTGACTTCTCCAGATTGCTCAGATTGTGGTAAAAAGGGGAGACATCCAAATACGTGGTGTTCGCCTGATCGAGGTTTGCGAGCGGTACGGACCAACGTACTTGCCGTCTGTGGGCCCGGCAGTAGACAACGTGATGCCCCATCGCAAGGGAACATCCGAGTAGTGTGCGTCCGGTCCCTTGATCAAAGCTACAAAAATATCATTTTCTGCGTATTGGAGGTCATGGGTGCGTCGCGAACGGATGTAGAATACCCCACCGCCCCAGGGAGATTCCGAGTATAGCCGCTTCCTTCGGGGGAAACTGCCAGGATAAAATAATACCTTCCTAGTTGCGGACCTCGTAGGAAGAGGGTAAACCATTGCCGAGCGAGCCTCTCGAATCGGTGTAGGATGTCGTCACTGTCGGGAAACATCAAGTCCCAAATGGGTGCCGTGACAAGCGTGAGTCCAGTACAAACTGCTCTCGATCTGGCACACGATGGGCAGAAAATGCCACGGGCCAAAATTCCTAGGGTTGTCCGCCAAAGAGATACAAGAAACCCTGTTTATGGTCGGAGTAGACTGACTCATTGGCGGAGGCTGTCGAGTAGAGTGTGTCCGACCTCACGGTTTGGTGGGCACGCCACGTTCGTGCGTAGGATGCTCCACCTTCGGAGAATATATGAGAAGTGCGGTTCCCAACGCCCGAAGCTGCGGTGATAAGACTTGACCTTCTTCGCAGTGGAATTCGTTGGAAAAAGGTTATTTCATGATCGGGGAATACCCACGGGTAGAATGGCTCTCGACGTCGGGTGAGCCAATCGAGTCGAAGTACGAATACGTCTTCGTTGGTAATCATCCGAGTAGTTGCCAGGTAATTCCCACACGTGTGCTGTGACAGACGCAAGCCTAGGATAAGCTGCTCTCGATCGGCACGCGACGGGCATAAAGGTGGTAAACATCGAATCCTGGAGATAAGAAGTCGGGCTTTGAGTCGTTAGAGGAGAGGTCAGACCTCGAGTCTACAGAAGGAGAGGTAGTCATCGCAAGAGGAGAGATCATGCCTCGAGTCGATGCGAGGAGTGCGGGTGGTCGGATCTCGTGTCGTTAGAGTAGAGTTCAGACTTTGAGTCGTACGGATGAGAGGTTTTGCTGAAAGTGCTCGCGTCTATGAGAAATGCCTTGGAGACCGAATATGCCTGCCACTATTGAAGCATAGTGTGTTAAACAGTTCGATGTGGGAACTAGGTCTGCGGCCTCAAGTGGAGATTTGGGAGTAGAAGGTTATACACGGAGTCATGAGTCTTCCCATTGTACCCATGTACTCGAGTAGCAAACTGGGGGACGCGGTAGCTCGCCGTGCCTTGATTGGTACGTTCTACTTCGAATCTTGGACTATTGAATACCAGGTGCTTGGATCTGACACCGCAGTACACCATAACAATGGCATTTGCTGGCATCCTATTTGTGCCTCTGACCAGGGCCGTAGGAAGAACTGCCTCATGAGAGAGGGAGAGGGGGGGGGGATTTGGTGACAAAATTCTTCCTATAACCTGTCCACTTGAAAAATGCATACATAAAGAATTAATTGTTTTAAAAAAAAAGTTATACTAAGAGTATCTCATTATTCGGGTTCAAGTTCTTTTAGTTAAAAGCTATTCATTTTAAATCATAACTTTCGAAAATAAGTTCTGAAAATGTTCAGTTTTTTTAAGCTTTAAAAAAATTAGAGATCTTGAAGGCTTCATTTGAAAGAAAAACTTATCAAGGGTTCAAATTAGATTTATTTTCAACTTTTGTAAACTCGATATATTCAGCTTTAAGATTCAACCTTTGTTTCAATTTAGAACAGTGGTTTTCAAATTTTTTTTCAATTGAAGCCAAATTAAACTCATAATTCATTCAACATTAAATAGCTTCAAATCTCAAGAAAAAATGTAAATTTTTCAGGACAAATACTTAAACTTGAACACAAAAAAAAATCTAATAACAAACCGCCTGTCCAAATTTTCATAATCAGAATTCTTTACTAATTAGATGTGCCTCTTATTATTCACAAATTTGCTTACTTAGGTTTTTACAACTTGCTTCCGACAACTTAGTGAAAATCGAATAACTTTTGATGTTTAATTATGAAAAATTGCGAGTTTCATTTGAATTAAAGATCAACAAATAAATATGAACTTAAAATAAAAGTTCCTTTGGCTTGTTAGCATCCTTTTTTTTTTCTTTTTATGAACAAATCTGAGTAGCTTTCTAACAAAGATTCTATTCGAAAGATTATTTGTAAGCTTTGTTTAGGACAATACAACTTCAGTCATTGCCATCCACAGCTTTTCTTTTTTAGTACAATCCAAAAAAAAACCCTACAAAACCAGATCAATATAGGGGAAAACTGTACAAGACGCACCAGTTAAGCATAATCGCTGTTTATAGCGATACCAATCATCTAAGAACCCAATTGAAAGTTTACGACGATTCAAGGATCAGATTTAGGTCTTAACAAAAAGAGATAATATGATAAAAACACGATTTTTATTATATTTTTGTAAATAATAAAAACAGCCAGAGTACAAACCGCGGGGTAGAACGCCAACACTAGTGGACAGAACGCACCATACCGAAAGGGTGGTAAAAAATGAAACAATGATTATAAGAAATGTAATGATTGAAACATAATTTTTAATTACATGTTCATCGTATTTTTGTAAACTAACCATATATTGACAAAAAATCATTTACCATTGCTAAACTTATCAAAAATTTCTGTTTTAAAAATACACTTTTTAATAGCCTTATTGGTAAAACGCCTTCAGGTAGGCAACGAAATTCAATTTCTTGACTGATATCGCGGAAAACATGGCGGCAGATAATTTTTTCGTGTCGAATATTGGTGCACCTTTTTAACTCGAAAAAGGACGAAATTTGTTATAATTAGGCATTGTTATCGTAATTTGGGAGTCAGCAAATAAGAAGAATGGTATTTTGTTTTGATATTTGGGTTTTCTCGAAAGTTAACAGAATTTAAAAATACGTGGTCTTGTGTGCATTCTGCCCCAAATTTGATTTGATTGATTTTAGTTGAAATTTGTTTTAAGTTAGTGAAAAACAACAAAATATTTATAGTCTTCCGAAAGTGCATGCGAGTGGAAAAACGATAAGCTGTAAATTCATCAAATTGTCCAGGAAGTTAACCATAAAACTTTAAATGTTAACCATGAAAAATAACAGGTTTTACGCTGGTTCCATTAAGCCTTCTATTTCTTAGAACTAAAATCGTTTTTGTGAACTTTTCATCTAATAAATTATAAAAAAAAAGAAGAAAAACATCATTCGAAGCCATAGGTTTGTGTATTTTTGAGAAATACGCTGACGAAAGACGCTGGTGCGCCTTGTACAGTTTCCCCTACATAAAGCGTACGAAATCTTTCACAATTTGAAAAATCTGTCTTTGATTGTAACTTACAGAGACAAAAACTTGCTGAACATCTCTATGAGTTAACAGATATTTCTCCTTAACCTTGCAATAATTTGGTTGTCAGAGTTCTGCATAATGGATAACAATGAACAGCAAACCAATAAAATATATTTCCAGATGAATTTTCCGGAATCTGAAGATTACGTACAACGTTTTTTCAATAAAATTAAGGTTTTTCAAAGAACGCAATTTCGAATTCAGATCTTATTTTATAAAAGTAGTTTTCACCTGTTTTGTGTTTTGTTTAAAAAAAACAAAAATAAGTGGTATTTTTTTGCATTTTTGAATTTTAATTCCGAATCTGAATTCTGCATTTTGAACCTGAATGAAAATTTTGAATTCCGAATCGATTTCTGAATCTAAATTCCAAACAAAAATGCAACTAATTATGAACAGAACTGACCGAATCCTTTATCAGAAATCTCTTATTTGAATTTTGAATCTTTGATTTTCGATATTGTTTTTTTCTTCTATTATTTATACGTAAATCGGAATGAAAATTCCGAATGATGAAACTCTCATATTATGATAGATTTTTATAAAAAAAATTGGAACCAGAACATCAGAAATGATTCAAATCTAAGCTCACCAGATATTTTTTCGCACTTAAACGGGCAGGGCAAATTTGTATTGTTTTATCTAAAAACCTTGCAAAATCCAGTCATTTGATTTCAAAATTTAATACCCGAAATCAGGGCAATATCCAGGCAAATTTATAAATTTTTGAAACACTTGGATATACTTTGTTTATAAAAATTGTTTTTGAACGCAAAATACAGATTTGTTTTCACGCAATTTAAATTTTTCTTTGAGTTTGCAAATAAAACCAAAACATTCGGGCAAAATCCAAACAATCAGGCAACCTTAGTTAGTCTAATCTTATTGAAAACTCGAAATTCGGGACTAAGGACTGTACCCAAAATTCATGCACGCACTTCTTGTTGCGAATAACTTTTGATAGCGTTTTTCGAGTACAGTCTTTAAATATCTATCAACTAATGAGAAATGTTTTAAACATCTATAGTAGAATTGTGGACCTGAGATAAGATTTTGAGGTTTTAGCCTAAGTTCTGGGTCGAGATTGCTACTTTTGATTCACTCTAGTTGTCACTGAACGGGCCTAACGTGCCGACAGCATTGAACGCACTCGTATAGATGACAGTTCTCAAATTGGGTCGATGAGAGAGTGAGAAAAGAAAGCAAAAATTAAGTGGGAAGGCTAGAAGCAAAACGTAGATTAAAAGTAAACAAACAAGAATCTTTCTTGAAAGTTGAATTCTAGTGGTGTTTGAAAAATAGCCTAATTCTACGTTAAGACTCTATAAGTAAAAAAGACCTACTTAAAATTTAAGTGCTTAGGTGAGGTTTCGAGTGTAAGAAGTAATTTAATTTTGAAATTTAACTTAAAGTTACTTAATCTAGGCAAATAACTTAACCGAATAAGTACGCATGTGCCGGTGGGGTTGCTTTTGCAAGCTAAGGCCTAAGTTATCCGGAAGTGCGAAACTGTACAATTTGGAGTAGGCATCATCGAGCAGTTGAGAAAGTAGTTGAGAACCTATAGACTTGATTGTGAAATTGTACCAATTAATTAAAGGTGAAGCGTCATAGCGAGTCATAGCGAGTGCAAATGCTGGAATCTAGGCAGGAGGAAAGAAACGTTAGCTGAAAATGTTTTCCTAATATGTTCACATTACTATTATTAGAATTGTTATCGTAGGATTTTTAAAACGTCCCACTTCCATACTTCGAACGAATCAAAGGAGCGTTTACGAATCGAATCGTTCATCACAGTTTGGTTAGGAATTTAAAATTTTGAGCTTAGAGTAAAACGATTTGTTTGACATTTTTTGAACCCTCATAGGAGGGGGGGGGGGGGGTTAACCCCTTAAACCCTTCCAGCCCCTGTTTAAAGGGCCATGCATTTGACTATTACTGCCATTAAATAGTCTAAGAGGATAAGTTCTAAACATCAAATACGATAGCAATCGCTTTTGAGGAAATTCCAAATTTTGCCATGCTTTTTTCGTTTTCTGGTATCCCGGTTTGCCAATGAAGACATCAGGAAAGTGTGCTATTTCTAGCGTATTAGATTTCACATGCGGGTGCAAGTAGGCTGAAAAATAAGACTGCAGAGTTCCTTTGAATGCAGTTTGTTTTTCGAAAAATAAAAACCTCAACAGTTCTTCATAGCGTTTTTTTTTTTCTAACCTAAACTCTGAATAACCTTTCATTTTTCATATTCAGTGAACTAACATTGTGCAACTTTTTTCTCCAACCCAGGATCATTGCACAAAAATCCTCGAAACCATCTCGCACCAGATCAACACCCAGCACGTCGAAATGTCCGCCCACCGTTTGCTGAGCATCTTTAAGATGGCCGAGGTGCAGGTCGTCTTGCCGGAAGTGAGTAGCGGCTTCCGGTGGAGCAGCTCCCGAAGTTGGCAGCTGCTCGTAAGTCTGGCTCTGGCTTTCACACCCGTTGTCCGGTGGAATCTGCAGCATTTGCTCGGGCTTCTAAGCACGTGACATTGAATCGATCCCACGGAACTACATCGTCACCATTTGTTAGAATAATCGTCATTCTAAAACAACTATCTTCATCGGAAGAAAACCGAGGAAACCGAAGAATATCGTCCAATCTCGAAAGAAAGAAAGAATAAGAGAGAGAAAAACAACACGCGCTCCAAATCGTTGATCGCATCCTGAATACGCTTCGTTCTACGGCTTCATTATCGGGTGGAACTCACCTGCCTCATCTAGGGAGAAGAAAGAAATTGAAATCCAAAGCATTATCAAACTTACCCATAGGCAAACATACACAAACATTCCCAGGATCATCATCGTTGTAAATGAGGTTTGTAAAAATATCACACAGATAGCATATAAATTAAAGTAAGAAAAGAAAAAACAAACAAACATAAACAACTATTGACTATAATCGCTACAATTGCTACTTTACTCGACATGTTACGCCACTGTTACACTCTATAGCCATATTGATTTTTTTAAGGAGAATAATCGTACTGGAGAAAGAGGGAAAAAAAAGTTTAAAATAAGAAGATGATTTCAAAGAAATATAGGAAATTAATTACAGAAAAAAAGGGAAAAGGTTACGTTTTTTAATCTACGAAAAAGTATGTGCAAGTGTTGAAGAAATGTTCTGTAAAAAAATTTAAACGGATGAACTATAGATATTTAAACATTTCTATTGAAATTGATGATCGATTTTGGCAACTGTGGACTTTCCTTGAAACTGAAAGTGTACATCGAGGGAAAAAATGCGTGAATGGGTGTGGAAAGCTGATTTACTGTAGGGAAAACATTGACTGGTTTTTATTTACATTTTCGAAGTGGAAAAAATATCATTGTGCAGTAGGAGAAAAAAAACCCAAACTCAAGCCATAAATTTCCGAGCATCGCATCGGAAGGGAAGGAAACAGAATCGAAATATTGAACATAAAACTGTACATTGTAGCCCCGCATCGTGTAAGAGTAGAGCAAAAAGAAAAAAAAATCATGGGGAATGAATATTTAATTTGTGTTCGTCGTTAGTTGTGTGGACTAGTTAGTTAGTGAGTATCCCTTCACCTGATGTGACAGAAAAAAAATCCGAAATACTACTATTTTCCATTTTTCACCAACTACATATCTTGATAAAAAAAAGGGTAACGGATTAAATTGAAACTCAAAGATTAAAATTTTCTGTGTTTTTTATGTTCGAGTTAAAAAAGGCAAATTTAAAAAAAGTTGTAAACAAATTCAAACTAAATTTATATTAAAAACGAACCATATTCTTATATTCTTTGATTTTTTTTATATTTCCTTTCTCAAAAATTAGACTGACAAATTTATTTCGATCGAACGTCACAAAATATTTTACTATAGTTTGAAAATAGGAACAAAATTTATCACTTTTTGTCAGTTGATATATGTTGAAATTCGTTGGAAGGAAATGCGTACGAGAGTGAAAGTGCCGAAAACAGCTGGATGAGTAAATCGTTTGTATTCTAGTAAATTTATTCCTCTGGTGTGTGTGACTGTTACGTGAGATGGAAATGAGAAAAAAAACAAGCATTCGATAAGATCACAATCGTAAAAATATGTCTTCCTGAAAACAAAAAAATGTGTTTATTCTAGAAAATATGTAAAATCTAATATCCATCTAATGAAAACTTCGAAGCAAAGCATGGCGAATAAATAAAAAAAGAGCGAAGAGAAATCTAGTTTGTATGTAAAAAATAAAATAAAAGAAAACAAATTCATAAACAAAATATCAATATCCAAACCTAGCTATGGTAGGGTGGATGGTGAATAGGATAAACAATGAACTCACAAACACAGAAGGAAAAGAAAAACAAAAAATGACTCACACACTCTCACGAACACAAACGTACGTTTACGGCTAGCTAAAATTGTTGAATTTGTTGGATTGAGAAAGAATGTTTCTATTGAACCGTTTGTTTCCGATGCTTGTGAATAAAATCTATCAATACTTACAGCCACATTCTTACTTACAGAAATAGAACCAAAAAAATAACAACAAAACAACAGCAACATGGACACAAACACAAAATCACACATTCACAGACATTCAGATGTTTAGCAGATGGAGAAAAGAAATCAAATCACATCACATTTAATCAGTAACCCTAGTAGAAAGATACGCGAAGTCGTCTGTGTGAGCTGCAAATATGATTAGGAAAAGGAAAAAGTGCGATGTAAATAGTTATACACTAACACCCAGATAGATATACTTATTTGTTGAATCGAAATCGTCAAATCGATCGGAAACAGTTGGAACATTTAAAGAGTGATTTGCCCAATTTGGAATATCGGAACTTTAGCAAAGTGTGTTTTTGTTCTCGGCTCTCGTTGAAATATCAGAAAGATAGTTTAAAACACATATTTTATAGACGAATTTTGTTTAAATTTATATCAAACTAGAGGAAACCAAAGCCGTCAAATTAAATAAGCTGCTAAAGAAAGATATTTGTTTTCGCAGTCATATAGCGCTACAACCCGAAACCCGGAGAGAAATATTTTAAGCCAGTCGACTGTTAGGGAAAAAAGGAACACACTCGTATTCACACACTTCACATATACATATAACAGCAACACTGATACATATCAATATACAAAGAATAGTTCTAATAAAGGCGATTCGAACAGAAAACAGAAACATAAAACCATTAAATCACACAGATTTCATACAAATTGAATTATTTTTTGAAGAAGAAAAACAAAAATGACAAGTGATGATATAACACTCGTACACACACATTTAAACACATATAAATAATTATGTACTAAGTTTATTGCGTTTATCCTAACAACTAACGAAATAGTTTTCTTTATGACAAATTATTGCTTTTTCAACTATTATTCCTTTGATAACTTCATCCATTTTGTAAGAAACTGTCATGAAATGAACTGTAATAAAACAGGAACAAATCAGCATCGTTTTGTTTTTGGCTTTGTTTTTTTTTTTGGAAATTGTCTCGAACCTACCTACTGGTTTATCTAATTTTCCCCTTTTTCTCAAATTAGAAAGAAAGTTTTCTAACATGTTGTTGAAACTTACGGTTCGTTCGGATCCTCCAATCTAAAAATGGCTTCTTTCGGCAGAACCAAAACAATGTTTGTTTTGGTTTTCCACATGCATGTCCTTTCTCTTCTTTAGAAATAACCCGAAGGTTCTGTCCAAAATTAGGAGAAAATTTTGCTGCATCCCACTTGTACTAATGCAAAACCATCATCCGAATTCGGCAGTGCTTCCATCGCCTATTAGGATATATTGAAAGTTGTTTACAAACACTATCTTACCGAATGGCCTCAGCCCTACTTACTTACTTAACTTACTTAATGATCCCGCGCCGATCCTCCGGTGCATAGGGTAAAAGACCTCCACTGTTGACGATCCGGAGCCAGTGTCTTCACCTGGTCCCAGTCAAGATTCTCGTCGACAGTTCGGATTTCAGCGGATAGGCCTCGCCGCCACGAGTTTCTGGGTCTGCCTCTTCTTCGATGAACTTCTGGATTCCAATCTAGCGCCTCTCTGCAAATCTCGTTTTCATCTTTCCGCAGCGTGTGCCCAACCCATCTCCACTTACGTTAACGAATCTCGATTTCTAGCGCCCTTTGATGACATCGGCGATGTAGTTCCTCATTCGAGCAGCGGCAGCGGTTTACAAATACTTGCAGTTTTCGCGTCGTTACCGCATATGTGCACCAAGTTTCGCACCCGTACAGCTATACGGATTTGACGTTTGAGTTGAAGATTCGGATTTTCGTTCGTAGAGAGATCTGGCGTGACCGCCAGATGTTTCGGAGGCTCTCAAATGCAAATCGGGCCTTTCTGATCCGGGTTTCGATGTCTTTCCTGGTACCACCATCAGGCGTTATCTGGCTACCAAGATACTGGAAGCACTCCACTTTCTCAACTTGTTGCCCAGCTACCATGAAACTGGAGGGATTTCCTGTGTTGATCTCCATCGACTTGGTCTTTCCAACATTGACTTTGAGACCTGCTGCCTTGGAACTTTCGGTGAGGTCGTCGGTTGTTATGGAATCCGAAAGAAATGACCGGCCTCAGCCCTAACCAGCCATCAATATCATCGACCGTATATTCCCTTAGAACCATGGTAACTGCAGTTCACTCGTGTTGGAAGAAAGTGGTAGATATTTTGACTCTGGTAGCACATTTTGATTTTTTAACAATGCAAAACAGTTTTCAAGATCTGCTGCCGTCAAATTTCTTTACAACACTGTTTCTATTTCTGGCGTATCTGATATAAATCCAACTATACTTGCATCACAGCATGCGAAAATAGACATAGTGTTGTAAAGAAAATTGACGGCCGCAGATCTTGAAAATGTTTTTACATGGCAAAGTTTTCAAAACTTGGTACAAGTGTCAAAATTTCTACCACTTTTTCCCTACATCAGTGAACTTGCTCTTATAGGATGGTGATAATTATGACAGTACAAATGGCAACAGTGTTACCATAAGTTAAGTGGAAGTATCAGTGGAAGTATACGTAAAGAAATTATTGAACATTATTGAACACTTATGATACTTTCTGACAGTATGCGTTAAGTATCAGTTAGGGAAACTGAGCTCAAACTTGGAATGGCAAAATTTATTCACTGTTGAGAGTATTGTTTTCACTTAAACGGAAACAGATCAATCATGGTGGTTAATGTGAAAAAAGTGGTCCGAAAAGGTAAAAACACGCGATAAAAGATACACGTAAAAATAATTTTATTCAAACTTGTTTTAAAATCATAGGGATTACAAGTTACCCATTGTGAAACAAACTCAGTAGTATTAATACCGATTGTGTGAAAGCAGTTCTTCTTCAATTTGTTTGGTTTTTCCCCGGCTCGTTTTGAACTGGATTGGATTGGATTTGGATTTTGTTTATTTATAGAGGATTTTAACCATCTTGGTCCTTCTTCTTTTTTGAAAAAGAAGGTAACGTAGTTATTTTTAAATTTAAATCTTATTGAATATCTTATCCAGGTAATAATATCTTGGGCTGGTACTTCACTTGAGATTCTCGGACCACTTCCAAGGTTGCCGAAATAACAGAAAAATCTGTAATTTCACAGAATTTTGAGCAAATTTTCATCACAGAATCTGTGTCGCAGAACACAGAATTTTGAAAAATTCATTTCACAGGATTTTTGAATTTTGAATCGATTTCCAAAATTATGATTTTTTAGCCAATACAAAATTTTGATTTTTTACCTTAAATCAAAAATGTATGATGGGATATGTAATTTTAATTGATTTTGTCAAACTTAAATGAAAAAGAGACCCAATTTATCATGAATTTTCTATGAAAACAAAGGAAAAAGCATCACAGTAAACCATCACAGAATTTTTGGGTAAAATCACAGAAATTCAGAATTTTTTTTCTCAAAAACAAAGAATTTTTTTTGGCAACCTTGACCACTTCTTCCTCTTGCTGTAAGTTCATCAGCTTTTTGATTTCCTTAGATGCCAACATGATCACGGATCCAGCATAGTGTGGCTTTAAGATTTTTCAATCCTTCCTCTATTGCTTGAACCCATGGATGCGAAGACTTACCGGATTCCACAACAGCCAAAACACTGGCAGAGTCTGGAAAAATTACTGTACGATATCTCGATTTGTTTTGCTATATTTTTCAAAGAGAAATGAATCCAACTGTGTTAGTTGAAATATCAGGGACTAGATGAAATGAAAATTGAAGTTGAAAAATATGCGAAAAAAATTCTCCCGGTAGGACTTGAACCCGCATCTTGCGCCTCTCCAGAGGGGCCCATGTATTAACGTTCTACTACAGGAGACAACCTGGCGTATGAAAGTTCTACTGGTCGAGAGTCGAAGTCTATCGGAATGAAGGGAATTGTTCTCCCATGTGATCCACATCATTTTCGTGATCTATTTCTATTCCCATCATTTCATCTTACGGTGGTTGGACTTAATTTTGGACATTTTAAGCACGGCAAGATTTGCATTGCCTTCTCATATACTGCACGGGTTGTCAGTTATGATGAGAAATGATGCGTTTGCCGTATTTGGGTATCCAGCCAAGTTCGGTGTTTGACATCGCCTTAGTTCTATTTTTAAACTGCGACCCATTGATGGGTCTTGACTCAAACATTTAGTCAGCGAAACTTTTTTGAAGAGAAATGAAACCAACTGTGTTAGTTAAAATTGGGACTAGATAGGATGAAAATTGATGTGTAAAAACATGCAAAAAATGCGAATAAAAAACATCGATTTCAATCTCATCTAGTCCCTGAAATTTCAACTTCATTCATTTCTTTTAAAAAAAAGTTTCGCTGACTGAATATTTGAGTCAAGATCCATCTATGAGTCGCAGTTTAAAAATAGCTATATTTTTCAGGGTATGAGGGATCGCCATAGCTTCAGCAGAAAAGATCGTACATTTTTCGGACAGTTGATCACATAACTCTCGGTTTCCGCGTAAAATGCCAAATCCTGCCTTATTGAAAATTCGAATAACGTTTCTCAACATGATGTTTAAATAACTGGATTGCCTTTTGATAACTTTCTCCTACCTATAGCTTTTTAATCGACCAGAATTTTCCGTGTTCCATGCTCGACTGCTAACCATAGTAGAGCGAGCAAGGATAGGTACAGTTTTTCCAGTAAGTATTTCGAATTCCTCTTTCACGCTTAGAACTTCAATCTGATTATTTTAATGATGAATTACGCTCTCGAGGCCAAAAGCCATAACTTGATGTTGCGATTTTCTAGATTACTAAAATTGTTCATACTATCAAGTATTTTCCTTCAAACTCCGAGATGAGAAGTTTCGATTATGGAAAATGTAACTAGTTAAGTTTGAAAAGCAGACCAAGATTCGAAACATGATTTTGTGTCAATGATGAAAAACTTAAATTCAAGAACAATAAACTGGATACAGAATCCGAAATCTGATCAAAGACATCGAATTTTAATGTAAGTAAACAGCGCTAAAACCACAAAATCTGGAGTACTTCTTATCTAAGCTTTTCAGATATTTTTCGGCGAGTATCTGGGCTGTGCAAATTCTGACTCTTTTCCTAATTTTCCACCAATATCAAAATTGTTCAATCATAATTTTGTAAAAAAATAAATTGGAAGATTGTTTTGTATGTGACCCTAGTCTGGATTGGCCGATCAATATCTATAGCAAGCCTGCAAAAATTTCCGCTTTAGTTGGGAGCTATTAGCTGATTTTGTGGGTTTTGGATAACCTCTCCGGTTTATTCGGAAATCTATCCACCTAATAATCCTCTTGCTTCTGGAAGTGCTTTTGGATGTAAAATTGCTAGAGGTGTTGACGACTTGGTAGCGAGGCCTGTCAAGGTTGGCGAAACTACAGAGAAATCTATAGGTTAACAGAACTTGAGAATCTGTGTTACAGAACACAGAATATTGAAAACATTGTTCGTATTCCCAAATTTAAAATTTTATGTCTACAAAAATTTTGGATTTCTTATTATGGTCTGAATGAATGTGGTATGGTCTGAATGAATGTGGTAGGGATGGTAATGCCAATTTTTTTCAAGTAAAATGTAAAAAAGACTCAATTTTTTATCATTTTTTCACGAAATTTGTACTGTTTCACAGTATTTGGATAAAATTACAAAAAGTCAGAATTTTTTTTTCTCAAAAACACAGATTTTTTTCGGCAACCTTGTTTGGTAGAACGCTTTCGGTCAAAAACTTGTCGAAAATTTGCCATTGTGTATACTCCTAATGCTGACTAATTTGTGGCCCAACGTCTTGCGCACGTTTAGGCAGTCGTTCTGCTCGGAAAAGTCATTGATAGCGACCAATCAGTTGAGTGAACCTGCGTGTTTCTGCTTCCTGAGGACCAGAACTCCAAGCATTGTCGATACCATCCTTTAAAAAGTTAGCCCATTTTTGAAGCCTAATAACTTTTTTATCTTAACTCTAATCGATATGCAATCTTCAGATGAAATATTTTTCATAATTTAGGCTTCCGTTTTTGAAAGAAATCGGCCGACGGGAACCTAAGTTATTGATGAAAAACTGGTTTTTCATGTTTCTCCCGAACAAAATGTATCAAAATCCCATACAAACTTCAGGCTCGTTGAGCGACCCCTTCCCGTGATCCGATCTGGCCCAAATGTGGCATGAGATCTTGTACTAGGCCTAGGATCAATTTTAGCCTGCAGCGCATAACTTTTTCAAAAGTCGGGTGATTTGGGGCACTCTAATGGTCAATCAATGCTGCCAACCAGAAATGCCATGATTTTGCCTGATTTTTGCGTATGTGATGAAAAATGAGTAGTAAGGAACTGGATTTTTTTATCGTTGCTGAAGTGAAAAAGTGAAATTGTGGCTGAATCAAAGCAATCGAAAGATTCCATTTAATTCTTATTTAAAAAAGAAATTGCTTTGATTCAGTTGAATTATTCAACAAAGTAGCCTCACAACACATAGAGTGAAAATGTGAAGCAATGATAAAAAAAAGCACCACTTTGAGCGAAATTTTCGTGACTTTAACGTAGCCTGATTTTTTATTGCACCAGTTCTCTGATTTTTTTTAAATATGTTGGCAACCCTGCTGCCAACTTTTCACGCGTCTTCGTGTTATTTTCAACTGTCGGCTGTTTACAATCTGAGCGAAGCCCACTCCAAATGAATGCAGTTTTCTTCGTCGTATCTTGATTCAGTGTTTTGCTTTTCTAGGCCCTCGATTCTTTTTTTTTTTTGTAGGAATGCGTTGGATAAGCGAGATTCTCATCTTGATTGTGACAAATTTCCATAGATGTCTCATTTCTTTTTCTTAAAATCGTCCTAAAATGACATCGTTGATCTCAAGCATTTTGGAATAAAACGAATCACGTACACATCATTCACAGAAAATTCGGTAACAATTTCACATCACTTTATTTAACTTTCCGAAGCTGAAAAAATACCTTTTTCCTAGTGGTTCGAAACAAATTCCCAGATGAAAGTGCTTCATCTCAAGTGGCATCCTTCGAGACCGGAATTCCGAAACACAAACTACCCCGAGGAATTAGTGAAACCAGTAACAAGGTGCAGTCAAAAATTTCCGGTGAACTCAAACAACAAAAAAGCGATCTGGACTCATCCCCCAAAAACTATGCAACAAAACACACTCACAGACACCAAAAGAAAAAAAAAACGAAACAGAAACAGAAACAAAAACAAAACTTCACCTGTACACGCTCACACATACACACTCAGCCAAACACAATCTTCGATTTCAAAACAAAAGAGTTTGAAAGAGTAAAAAGAATGGGAAAAAATTGCTACAGAGACGGAAACTCCCGGTTTGAACATGTTACTAAAAAAAAAAAGTTGGGATGGGTAATGGAGGCAAGCAGAAAAAAGTTCGTCCGGCGAAAAAGGATTACCGGAAGTCGAGGGAAAAAAAGGAATGGAAACCAAAATATATATACAATAGATATACATACACCTACAATTACATGTACGAACTTAGGAAAACAAGAAAAACAAAAAAGTGAAGGAAAAAAAATTATGCGGAAGGAATACATAGAGTCAGTGTTGAGAGCGACGAGCAGCAGCGAGATGCAAGTTTGAGACTTTTTCCGGGAAATAGGGCGAAATTCGACTGTCTGTGAGCGAGTGAGTAGAATAAGTAAAATGGGCAAAACAACAACAAACTTCTAAAGGAATAAGTAAATTATAAGTAAAACGAATGCCGAGATTCGAAAATAAATGAGGAACGAGAAACGAAGAACGAGTGCAGCTGAGAGGAAAATAAAGATGAGAGAAAAAAAACCGTCTAAAACTAGCTGTGGCAAACTGTTTGAACTTTCGAATCGGTGGAACAGTGAAAAGAAAACTCCTTGTTTGTTTGACTTAGTATGGAATTATTTGAATCGGGTCGGAAAGTGGGGTTTGATCCTCAACAGTCTATTGCGAAATTATTTGATCAGATCGGAGTACTCAGTAAATGGTGTCACTGGACCTTTTTTTTTTTTTAAATTTAAAAAAAAAATCAATTATAATCAACAGCTTTTGCCTCAATTTGGATCTCAAATGCCAACCAGCTAAAACAATTTTCTTCCTCGTCAATTATCATCAATTTTCTTACATCCAATCATCAACGAAAATATCTAATTAATGCCTACTAAAGCTCATTTAAGCCTTTTCAAGCGGCAAAAGCTCGAACTGAGCAGGATACCAGAAATTGTTCAGGTAATTATAAATGAGTAATTTTACAACCTAACATTGTGTTTGCGGGCTCAAATTTACTGCGCTCGAAGCCCAACTGCAATCGCATTATCAGCTTATCGTGGAAAATTGAATTCGGAAAATATTCCAACTGGCAATAACCAAATGGGCCCAACCGGGAGAAGGAAAAGGGAAGAACGATGTACCTACTTAACGAAGCCAATCGAATGATGCCACATTGTTTTGGATTCGAGGATTCTCGGTTAACCTCATCAAAGGGAAATTCGATAGTTGAGGATTTTGGAATTGAATGTTGCAAAATCAACTGGTCAAAACGAGTGTGCCCCCGGAATTCATGGAAGGGTTCGGTCGAGGTTGATTTGATGCCCGATTTCAAAAAGCGTAATTTGATTAATGAACTTCCACAGGAGCTGGTATTTCATCAGGTTGCACAAATGCTTGAACCTCTCTTGAGTTGAAGCTTCCAAAGTAATACTGTGGTAAAATGAAGAAAAACAAGTCTTGAATTTAATCGAGGTCATTAAGGCATAAGTTTGAAACCCGATTTTGAATTCAATCACAAAACACAAACGGCTTATGTTGAAGTAGGAAGGGTGAAAATTTTCGGTACTTTTTGAGGGATTCCAATAGACCGTAATAATGCTAAGAAATTATTATCAATGATAAGTTTAATAGTCTATGAGCTGTTTACAATTAAGGGAATAAAATTTTTTACACCTTACACCTTGCTTATCCCTAACGTTCAACAAATCAAACATCCTCTTTGATGTTTATTTTTATCTAAATCGCGAAAGTGGGATAGTTATTAAAACTATGTGGTGAATGAATTTTTTTCCTCAAAATGTCCCGCTTTTTTTCTTGAAAAACTTTTATAAAGTTTACTGACTAACCCTGGAAAAAATCAAACTTTAGTCTCAATTTGAATTCGGTGATGAACAGAAAATCTTTCAAATACGCATTTTTCTCAAAATTAGCAGCATTTTTCATAGTTTCTATAAGACAATAGGAGACTATTGAAGGAGACTTGATCTTTTATTCAGGAAGCCCTAATCCTTGTATAAAAATCAAACAAAACCCCAAGATAATTGACTATTTTGGTCATGTTTGTTCTCATTTCACAATTTATAGCAGACATAAGAACAAAATTTTATAACTTTGTCTCAACGCTAATAACATTGCATACTTAAAGGCGCTATTTTTTATAATTTAGAGAAAATTAATTATTTTTGCTCTTTTCTTCAGACAATTATTTGATAAATATTAATTTTTGGCTAAATATTAGTAATTTCGTTATCAGCAATCATAACGATCAATTCAGAAGAAGAATATGCCGTGTGGAAGGGGGATCAATTGTACCCAACTCTAGGGGATCAATTTACCCATAATCAACATTTTAGAAAACTTTTTCTGAAAAAAGTTGATAGTTTTCCATTGCTTTAAAAATATGGCATTATGAATTTCATTTTACGCTCGAACGATTGATACATTGGAACAAATATTTTTTTCATAATTTTCCCATGTAAGGAACATTTTAAAGTGATGAAAAAAGATCTTCAAGTTACATTTTGTGAAATTTTTCAAACAAAGTTCAATTACTCAAACAATAATTTTGTTAACAATTTTTAAACTACAAGCATTGTTATTTTGCTCATTTTGGCAAATTTTTCTAGAACATTTGATCTTTGTAAGACATTCCAGTTTCGAGATATAGCTAAGGAATCAAGTATCCCCAGGGATCAAGTATCCTCATTCTCCCCTACTGAATTACTCTTATGCTCTTAAAATTACAGTAAGACTATGATTCAGTTAAATATTATTGGAGCACGTTCAACTAAAATATGAAGGAAAAATTGTAAGTTGCTTCCAAAAATTTATAGATTATATAATTTTAGAGATGAATTTATCCGCCCGAATCTAAGTTAAAGTGCCTTATATTATACATCACCCTTTTCGACTCAATTGTCCAAAGTATATAAATTAAGTTTTCTTGAGTTTTCAAATTTTCAAACAAATTGCCAAACAAACATTTTTTTATGAAAATTACACAAAGATTTTTAACGTGGTTTTAAATCCACTGTTTGCATGTACGACTTGAAATATTTTCTCCCAAATAACTTGGTAATTCACGAAAACCGTGGAAAATAACGGGACAAATGACAAAAAACCTGTGTTACTAGAAGTCATGTAAGGGAAACTTAGCGAAATCAGTCGGAGTAAGAAACAAAACTTAGTGTACTTTCTATAGCTGATGGTAAACGTATAAGTTTGGCTATACAATTAAACTTTTTTTAAAAATTTCTTTTTAACGTCCCGCTTTTTTTCGGGTGTGTCCCGCTTTTTTTTCGAGAAATGTCCCGCTTTTTCGGGCAAGTATTCGGCAAGCCTAGGTTAAGGGTCTTCAGGAAAATCAAGTCTCATACCAGAATTTTTAATTTTTAATATAATCGAAAAACTTTCTAATTGATTTGTAAAAAAAATTGATTTGTCAAGACTCTGCTCCTGTGGAAAATAACCATAATTTTCAAAACAAAAACTTTGGCATTCGCTGTTTCTAAAAGCCTTAAAAGAGAACCCTTGTATGGATACTTCGCACTCTACGAGCTTCACTAACCGATTACACTTTAAGTTCAATCTGGCATGATGGTTTTGCTACATTTTTCTCAGATTTTTTCAGAAGACATTCCAGTAAAAACATATTTTAGTGGCACAAAAATAATGAAGTTTTGTTAACTTTGAAACCGCTGAATCCACAATATTGTGCTCATTTTCTTTCAAAAGAGAAATATTGACTAAAAAAGTAGCGAAAACTGAAGGAGGAGGATGCAGCCACCCAAAATACAGATTCACCGAAGTATAAGTGGGAAAAACTGATCAATAAGAGCATCCGCAGCAATCGCGAGCAAAGTGAAAATGCTCACGAGTTTAATCACTTTTATACCGCACCGGGGGTTAGTATATGGGTGAGCAAAATAGGGCCGTTGCCGTCGGGACCGACAAAGTCACCAAATTTGCTCACAAGAAAGGGGCGAGAGCAAACATGCACTGAAAAATTATAGACTACTAAATGTTTATTGATGATATTCTTTATTTTACAAAATGTTGAATAAAATGCATGATAAATTCAATTTAAAATAACAAAATAGTAGGGTAACGGACTTATTTTGGACCAGTTGACCGATTTTGGACCACCTTGTCTAGCGCTCTTATAAAACAAATAATCATGAATTTTTTTAGCAAATATTGTTGAAGCCCGGGCACTTAGGGCATCCGCAGCAATCGCGAGCAAAGTGAAAATGCTCACGAGTTTATCCACTTCCATACCGCACCGGGGGTTAGTATGAAAGTGAGCAAAATAGGGCCGATGCCGTCGGGACCGACAAAATCACCAAATTTGCTCACTAGAAAGGGGCGAGAGCAAACATGCACTGAAAAAAATTCTACCGTTTTGACCAGAAATAAACAAACGATGTCGCAGCGTGTAGATGTTTGTTGATATTTATTTTAAGAAAAAAATTGAATCAGATTAAAATTGTGGATGGATTTTTTTGTAATAACCAGTTAAATTCGCAATTTCGTTACATTATTTCGGGGTTTTTCCAGGAATTGAACGAGAAAGTGTAAATGCTGGTGATGATGGTGAGTTATTTATTTTGATTTTATACTGTTTTTGACTTTTTTGTACCTATGAATTTTGATAACATTTTTTCCTTTCTCACTCAATTTCAGATAAACAAACTTGAAGCATCGTAATTTGTGACCAAAAATGGTCACTCGGAGTTTCTCGGAGTAATAATAATCGAGACCAGTGCGCTGTGCATGATTTTTGTATCCAACCGGCCAATATGGGTGGCATTCCAGTACTGTCCCTACCGATTCGGCTTTCGAAACGAGGTCTCTCAATAAGTTTGGAACTAATGGGACCCAGTTTTTCGGAGCAGCAATTATTTCAATCAGTACGTTGGATAGAAAAAGAAGTTGATGATTTTTTAGAAAAGTATGATTTTAATATAAATATAATAAACAAATAAAGTTGAATTTTAGTTGAATTGTTTGGTTTGTTGAATTTTGTTTTTCGGGTCCATGTGTTAGGAAATATAAGTGCCCGGCGTGTTGAAAGCAAAATCGAGCTTAATTCGAAAATATTTTCTTATCTGAACTTATTTTATTCAATCAAGTCGTCCTACAATTCAATAAGTTTTTAATCACAATCCAGCAAACGGGTGACACGGAATTGGAAACACCGTAAGGGAAACTCAACGCTTTACAACCACCACCGGTTGAAAGCGGTGTCCTATAGATATGATGACGAGGCCAAGCGAAGCAAACATCCTGCTCGGAAGTTCTTGCTGCATCCGTCATCGGACCCGATTGCTGGTGTTCGAAGCTGCTTGGCCTTGCTGCTGCTGTATGGCATGTTCAACCAGGATGTAGACTTTGACGTCACGATACGTATAGCAGCTATCCCGTCAAATAACTTCCAACACCCCCAGGCCCTTTTAAGACCAACATTCATCGAAATTTCAGCAAAAAACAGACGACTACGAAAATTTACTCGGTACGTATTAATTCAAGATTTAGATTTTCTTCAAAAATTTTCTCAGTGCAATGCTAAATTTGAAAATAATTATGCTACCGCCCGGTGCACGAAAGAGTGTGTATCCCAAAACCGGTCCGCTGAAATGAGCAAAACCGGGCCGCGTATACTCACTTATTGGTGCGTTTGCTCTTAATGTAATGCACTATTTTTTTTTTTCATTATTAGTTGTTTTATAAGAGAGCTAGACAAGGTGGTCGAAAATTGGTCCACTGGTCCAAAATAAGTCCGTTACCCTAATGATCCCATGGTAACTTAACTGGAAATGTGCTTTGGGATTTTTGATGACTGTCTGGGTGGCACCATATGCGAATTATTTTTTTAAAGATCTCTTAACAGTTTAGAACAGTTAAGATTTCCTAAACAGTTTATAAAATACTATAACCATTTGTGAACGTATATCGATATAAGGTTTTTTGGAACTTCTTTATTCATCACTTTTTTTAGAAGAGGAAAAGGTATATTTCGAAAATGGGGCCCAAGTCACGGCCAGCACATCTCTCACTGAAACATAGGGTGGTTTTTTCTAGGGCTCGAAGGGAGTATCGATATAAGGTTGAATTTCATGATTATTCCACGTACGATATTGTACAATTTCTTAAAAATAAACAGGACGAGTTCGTAAGAATCTAATTTAAAAATTTATCAGGCAACTGTTTAAAAAAAATTTTAAACTATGAAAAAAATTCAATGCATAGCATTCAATGTATCTTTTTAACCATAACACAGTGCAATATTTGAATACAATTGAAAAAATAATTTATTTTCGAATGAATAAATAACTGCCGCTTTGAATTTATTAATATGAATGATTTTTTAATTCCCTTTTTCAGTGTTACAGTTAAGACTCGCCCGTGATGCTCACCCAACTGGTGCGCGAAAGAGTGTGTATCCTAAAACCGGGCCGCTGAAATGAGCAAAACCGGGCCGCGTATACTCACTCATTGGTGCGTTTGCTCTAACGAGACTCAAAAAAGTGTGCGCCGGCCGATGAGATATATTATGAATAATGTTAAAAATATTTCTGATAAAAAACAGTAAATAATTTTATTTTAAATTTTTTTATGAATAATCATAAAATTATCTTTATTTCCTTCATAGACAGTATTTCGATCAAACGAATATTTCTTTAAAAACACGCATTGCTAAATGAACAAACTTTAGAAGTTTTAAACTCTATTCTTTGAAATCCCATTTTTAAAAAGATTAAAAAATTAATTTTTAAGGACTGTATTTGAAAAAAAAAAAATAAATGCTACACTTTGATTTGTATATAGCTTTGTTTAGGTGGTTGATGAAATTTTCAGGAATTCTTCCTAATAATATATTCTTCATATGTGCAAAATTTTGTAACGATCTGTCAACTAGGTTTTGAGCTAGCGTATAATGAATATGTTTATTGACTAAAATGTTTGGGCAACATATGCGTCATCTATATTGAACACTTAGAACAACCGTTTTTCTTTATCAAGGCTATTTTTATTGACGTTCTTCATTTCCTGGAGTTTGACCTACAAAGTAACTCAATTTTTTCAATTTTATCGAAGTTACGACAAGTTTAGTAGATTGTCCACCTCCTACAAGAAAACAACATTATGAACTTCTTATCACTCCATCACAGGTTTCGCTAAACGGCAGGAATCTAGATCCAACCAAAACAGCGTGTTAAGGTTAAGAAACTTTTGAAAGTGCCATGGAAGGAAAACGATCGCTTTTATAGGTATTTTTTGGTATGTTTGGCCGTTTATTTTGCTAATCGTTTTGTACCGCTTATCATTTGCATTTTCCACAGACCGTCAGTTAAATTTAGAACTTAATATATTTTTTATTCAATTTTTTCTCTCGTTCTCCTCCAAAACATTTAGACGAGCCTTTTCAATGAAAAATTTCTGACAGGAGATCCGCCAGGTGCCCACTAGACAGTTCGTTTCGATTTCATTGACAAAATTTTTCAAAATTTCACCCCGCCAACAGGTTTACCATTTTGAGCACCAATAAACCATCGTATTTTGTTTATTTTATCAGTGGACAGTGTAGAGTCCAGTTAAATCATTTCCCGATTTGGAAACGTTTATTCTTCTATCAAATACTCCGCTTCTAATTTACACATTTTCACTCCTAAACTGTCAAATCACTTCCTTCCTCTTTTCCAATGCCGTCTTTGATTATACAAAAACTTATATATAATGTCACAACACTTATCATCGAGGGGCGATCCTACAGACAGCTTTGTTGATCATTAAGACACGATGTTTGGTCTGGATTTTTGTTTGTTGGGCGAATCACACAGAAAAATTGACCGGCTTAACCACTTTTTCAATTGAAAGGTTTGGAAGGCGCTTCGTTCAAACCCCTCACTTATCATATCCTCATAGAATTAAGCATTCCCTATTTATTCATAATTTTAGCTCACTGTCAGATCCTCTAGGACTGCCAGAACGATTAACCATATAAATTTTGATCACATAGTGGATTTTCAGCTGTTTTTGGGTCTCTCGATAGGACTTCCCTAGGTTTTTCTCGATCCTTCCCAAAAATGTTGGTCAATAAATTTATTCATCAAACGCTATCTCAAAAACTACTTGACAAATCGCCACAAAATTTTGCACATTTCAACATCAGATTACTAAGTAGTTTCACTCAAAAATTTCATCAATTTTCATCCATCCGTTAAAAAGTTATTCACAAAGTGTTGCGTTTTTTTCGAATAGAGTCCTTATATAAAATTTAAACGTTATAAAATGGCGATCCAAAATTGATAGCTTAGAATCAGGTTCATCACCTTTTTTTTATTCACATTTTACTTCAAATTCGCAAGTTCGGTTAAAAGTAATAACAAAATAAAAATTCTGATTGAAACTAAAAACGTCAGAATTCAAATAATAGATTCAAGGTTGAAAGTCTTATACAAATTTCAACTCTTGGCTCGTAACGGAAATGCTGATATGGAATCCAAATTTTGAAAACGTTTTTTTTTTGTATATTTCAAAAAATTAAACTCGGAAACAGATCCAAAAATCAGTTTCTAAGCTCAGGAGCAGAATTTAGATTAAACATTATTATTAAATGTTCAGATTCAGCTCGTAAATGAGTTTCACAATCAAGATAAAATAATAAAGTTAACTATTTCATTGATGAATTCAAATTGCATGATACCGCATTATTATAATGTTGATTTACCAAAATTTCAAATTTTTAACCAAATCATTTTAATACATAATTCATCTGAAAATTACAAATTTAAATTTTTAAATTGCGACCCAGAGATGGGCCTTGACTCAAACATTCAGTCAGCGAAACTTTTTTTGTAGAGAAATGAATCCAACTTAGATGAAATTTCAGGGAATAGATAAGAGAAAATCGATGTTGAAAAACATGCGAAAAAATTCGCCTTGTCTCCCGGTGAGACTTGAACCCACATCTTGCGCCTCTCCGGGGCCCATGTATTAACATTCTACTACAGGAGACCAACCTGGCGTATGAATATCATACTGGTTGAGTGTCGATGTCTATCGGAATGAAGGGAATAGTTCTCCTATGTGATCATAATCATTTTTCTTGGTCTATTTCTATTCCCATCATTTCATCTTACGGTAGTTGGACTCAAGTTTGGACATTTTTAAGCTCGGCAAGATTTGCATTGCCTTCTCATATCCTGCACGGGTTGTCAGTTATGATGAGAAATGATGCGTTTGCCGTATTTGGATATCCAGCCAATTTAATACAAATTTAATTTAAAATTTGAGTTTATTTAGCCAAAAATAGGTTTCTACAAGGTGTGCCATCAGGATATATCTGATTTCAACTTCGAATATCTCCGCCATTTTCAGACGATTTTCAAAAATAAACTAGAATCAGTTAGAAAATTGTATGCCATTTATTCAAAACCGGATTTAGAATACAACATCGATTAAATGACCATCTCCATTTGATACACAAAAGCAGCTCTTTGGCTGGCATTTTGCTTCACATTAACCAACTTCATTTCGTATAATTTTCTTAAGTTCATCAATGTTCTTCGGTTTGCTATCAAAATCTTTACTTTTCAAATAATCCCACAGACGCTGACGAATAGAAACCTGAAAAATGACGGAGTTATTAGACGTTTAAATCGGTTACATCCTGTTGGTGAACAATGTTTATTTGAAAAATCATTCTCAGGATTTCAATTATGAAATTGATTTTCAATGGCAAATATTTTTCAGTAAAACAAATTGCAGGGAATTCCATATGTTTGCTGCATTGTTTTTTTTTTTTTATTTTAAAAGCTAAATTTCATATTAAAATTTAAAATTTGCAATGTTTTTGCAAGTATCCGATTGATCAGCAAAATTTTAAACTAGTTTTTCTACTTTTCAAATCAATATTTACTATGAAGGCTTTCTTTAAAAAAAACTTATTCGATAATCAATTCAAATCAGATCAACTCAACTGATTTTTTAATTAAATCAAATAATTCAAGTTTCCTTTTTAGTTACTTAAGGATTTCTTATATCAATATAGCTTACCAATTTTAAGATTTAAAGATATATTTTCAAAATTTTCTATTAAATACGAAAAGCTGTTAATGTGAAAGAATCCAAAAATTAATAATCAAATAGTATGGAAACAATGCATTGCTTGAGAAAAAATATCAAAGAAATAAATTAATGGCCACATCTCATTTTTGTCCTTTTTGTCATTTTTGTCATTTTTATCATTTTTGTCATTTTTATCATTTTTGTCATTTTTATCATTTTTGTCATTTTTGTCATTTTTTGTCATTTTTGTCATTTTTGTCATTTTTGTCATTTTTGTCATTTTTGTCATTTTTGTCATTTTTGTCATTTTTGTCATTTTTGTCATTTTTGTCATTTTTGTCATTTTTGTCATTTTTGTCATTTTTGTCATTTTTGTCATTTTTGTCATTTTTGTCATTTTTGTCATTTTTGTCATTTTTGTCATTTTTGTCATTTTTGTCATTTTTGTCATTTTTGTCATTTTTGTCATTTTTGTCATTTTTGTCATTTTTGTCATTTTTGTCATTTTTGTCATTTTTGTCATTTTTGTCATTTTTGTCATTTTTGTCATTTTTGTCATTTTTGTCATTTTTGTCATTTTTGTCATTTTTGTCATTTTTGTCATTTTTGTCATTTTTGTCATTTTTGTCATTTTTGTCATTTTTGTCATTTTTGTCATTTTTGTCATTTTTGTCATTTTTGTAATTTTTGTCATTTTTGTCATTTTTGTCATTTTTGTCATTTTTGCCATTTTTGTCATTTTTGTCATTTTTGCCATTTTTGTCATTTTTGTCATTTTTGTCATTTTTGTCATTTTTGTCATTTTTGTCATTTTTGTCATTTTTGTCATTTTTGTCATTTTTGTCATTTTTTGTCATTTTTGTCATTTTTGTCATTTTTGTCATTTTTGTCATTTTTGTCATTTTTGTCATTTTTGTCATTTTTGTCATTTTTGTCATTTTTGTCATTTTTGTCATTTTTGTCATTTTTGTCATTTTTGTCATTTTTGTCATTTTTGTCATTTTTGTCATTTTTGTCATTTTTGTCATTTTTGTCATTTTTGTCATTTTTGTCATTTTTGTCATTTTTGTCATTTTTGTCATTTTTGTCATTTTTGTCATTTTTGTCATTTTTGTCATTTTTGTCATTTTTGTCATTTTTGTCATTTTTGTCATTTTTGTCATTTTTGTCATTTTTGTCATTTTTGTCATTTTTGTCATTTTTGTCATTTTTGTCATTTTTGTCATTTTTGTCATTTTTGTCATTTTTGTCATTTTTGTCATTTTTGTCATTTTTGTCATTTTTGTCATTTTTGTCATTTTTGTCATTTTTGTCATTTTTGTCATTTTTGTCATTTTTGTCATTTTTGTCATTTTTGTCATTTTTGTCATTTTTGTCATTTTTGTCATTTTTGTCATTTTTGTCATTTTTGTCATTTTTGTCATTTTTGTCATTTTTGTCATTTTTGTCATTTTTGTCATTTTTGTCATTTTTGTCATTTTTGTCATTTTTGTCATTTTTGTCATTTTTGTCATTTTTGTCATTTTTGTCATTTTTGTCATTTTTGTCATTTTTGTCATTTTTGTCATTTTTGTCATTTTTGTCATTTTTGTCATTTTTGTCATTTTTGTCATTTTTGTCATTTTTGTCATTTTTGTCATTTTTGTCATTTTTGTCATTTTTGTCATTTTTGTCATTTTTGTCATTTTTGTCATTTTTGTCATTTTTGTCATTTTTGTCATTTTTGTCATTTTTGTCATTTTTGTCATTTTTGTCATTTTTGTCATTTTTGTCATTTTTGTCATTTTTGTCATTTCTGTCATTTTTGTCATTTTTGTCATTTTTGTCATTTTTGTCATTTTTGTCATTTTTGTCATTTTTGTCATTTTTGTCATTTTTGTCATTTTTGTCATTTTTGTCATTTTTGTCATTTTTGTCATTTTTGTCATTTTTGTCATTTTTGTCATTTTTGTCATTTTTGTCATTTTTGTCATTTTTGTCATTTTGGTTGGCATTTCAATTGTGTTGCCAGTTATTCTGTTTAGAAGTTTTTTAAAATTTATTGAGCAATGACTACTTTCCAGTTTTTGGGAATATGAGAAGTGGAAAGTGATAAATAGATATCGCTTATATTATAGTTTGTTTTTTAAGGACTTGACGAACAAACTTAAATAAAGTTTACTCTATTCCACCACTGAAACCTGCGTTGTTACTTAGTCTTTAACAATTTAATTTCAAATTAATTCATAGTACAAAACAAGTCCAGGAAATCTGCCACCGGTACAAATTGAACCGGAAACTGCAGTTCTAAAAATCCATTTTATGGGCCCTGTATTATGATTTAGTGCTTAAAGTTGGCCATATGGGTGTTGTGTGCTTTATTGGTTTCGGTTTGATGAACTGTTCTTTCACGGGTGCCATTTGTTTCGCCGTTTGTTTTGATTGTGTTTTTTTTTGCTTCCTCTTTATTGCTCTCGGCACCCAGTTAAATTATTTTATGTGCTGTTAATGGTTTCCACGGATTTCAAGGGACTTTCGGTAATATTTCATTATATGGGAGTTTTTTTTTCGGGCGCCTTCCAGAATTGAATTCGCTTTTACAAAATCCCCCGAAAAACAATTTGTTTCTCCAATAATTCACAGCCGGGAAACAACTTTCCCGCTCGGAGAGAATATCAGCCGGCCATAAATCAGAAGCCTGACAACGTGCGATTCGCAATGAAATTCCATTTGAGTAAATTAATTTTTAGTGCGTGTGATTAGGTGCAGTGGTTTTATGGGTGCAACCACAAAATGTCAGTTCATTTGAACAATAACTGAAATCATCTTTCTCTCTCTCTCTTTTGCTCGGATACACCCACGCACTCACTATTCACACAAAAGCTGATGGTTGTTGGTGGTGCGGTTTTCTGTGTTGTTCTAGGTGGTGGGCAAGCATCCTTACGCCCATTCATTCATCCATCCGACCACCCACCCACATCCACATACATAGTACTACATTCATCTCATCAACCAATAGACGGGGGCTCCAGCAATCGCTTTGATAGATATGAATCTCATTAGCATAAAACCACCATTTATGGATAGGGAAAGCTCACTTTGGGGAATGTCATCACTCGTCGACAATGAGCACCGTAACTTGACATCGAACGCTTGTTGAGCGTAGACTAATTCATCATTTTTAGGAAGAGTTATTTCGTTAAACTGGGTTAAAGGTAAAAATCCAGTTATAAAATTTTGTTAATACTTAGGATACCATCATAAGATAATCAAATGTAAACAATATTTGAAATTTATTTTTTTTTTAATATAAAAACACTAATAAACTATTAAAATAAACATTTGAATCAATCTCAAGAGTGCGCCCCAACCTTAACCACATTCAAATAGTGCAGATGGGCGAAGTTTTAAAGAACGGCTTCCAATGCTTGTCTAATAATGGTAGTAAGTTGTGGTCTGGTGGAGGCTGTATGTCAATCATCCAGAGCTTCAGAACCATCCAGACGACCGACAAAGCTTAGCAACAATCTCAGTGTGTTACGTTTAACTGCTTCCAGAGCCTCCAGATAGAGTTGGGAGAGTTGATTATGCCCGCTTGCCGTGCGGTTTTCTGCGAATCGGTTGGACAACAATCTGGCCTCCAGAATTGTCCGTGCTTGGATTCATCCGTTTTAAAATGATTTAACGAACTCAAGCGAATTTCCGTAGAGTTTTTAACAAAGGATTTTTTCTGATATTTTATTCAAATTGACCAACACATTGCCATCCTGGAACAAATTTTTGATTCCTGATTGTTTTTTGACTGCAGTTTTGAGAACTGAATCAGATTCCATATTGACTTGATTGAAACTTGATCTCATTGCTAACCTTTAATTAAAAAATTTAATTAAACTCAATATTCAATAGATGGTTAGAAAAACAAATCCTAGTTTCCCGTTTCTGTGACCACCAGAACACACCGATTTTTTTTACCACTGAGATTCACATGAAAACGTTTTTATCGTTTTGATTCTCGTCTATTCTTTCGCAAATATGTTAAACAAAAAAAATCATTGGGTCCCAGCATGAGTAGAGTTTTGTCGCGTTTGTTATTGTTTATTGTGCTGTTGACATGCTGAGGACAGAAGCGTTCAGTTCCAGGGAACTCAAATGAGTTAAATAAATGAAATATCACCACGCAAATTGTAAAGCATGTGAAACGCCAGGAACAGTATGAAGTTTGAATTAGTTTGAATAACAAATATGTCTAAAGATCCATGTCAAGCTTTTCCCCTGAGTCAATTGATTTTTTTTTTATATTTATAACGTTTTTAATACACTGTTTCCTCAACCATCTCAATTTCAAAACATCTTATTTTCTGTTAAGGAGACAGTGTACTGTGGCTAGTTTGTGTTTTAACTCTAAATGCTATTATAGTTTAGCATTTTTATGCTACTTAATTTATCATACTGAAAGCTATTTATCACATTTATCTTGGTTCCAAAGTTTTCGTCTTGGTATTGTTAATTTTTAGTCCTAGTTGTTCTGTTTTCTCACTGAACAGGTCCAAATGAAGCTGTGCTCTTTTATGTGTATTTTGTAAGGTTGATGCTTAAGCAATTATCATTGCTAGAGGTCTGAGATTTTCAATCAATTCCGGATCCTTACCCGCTTTTATTTTTATAGGTTTCGAGTGTGTGTCGATGGATTCAGTCTTCCACATTCGATTGAGATCATGAATGATGTTTTCTCTTATGTTGTGGTTTATCTTCTTCAGTATGTCATATGTGATACCGTCAGGTCCAGATATCGCTGTTGATTTTCTTCTGTTTATGATTAAATTCCAGTTTCAGTACTGTAAAACGGGGTAAGATTGATCACTTTTTTTCAATATTACTCGTTAATTTGTTTCTGTTAAGGGGAATGTGGCATGTTTCATATTTTTAAAACCCGTACTGGATTCCTATAAACGTAAAACATGGTTGCATAAATTTATTAGAAATTATTAGATTTATTAGAAAAAGGACTTTAAATCTTATATATAAAAATGGAGGCATTTTCTTTGTAACAACATCACGTATGAATGGTCGGTCGGAATGAAGTGAAATTTGGTGTCCGAGGGTTTTTTGGGTCAGAGATGGTTTGTATAATAGTTTCAAGAATCTCACTTTTTATGAAAGGGGGGTCCCCATACAAAGTTATCTCTTCTTCACATCTTCTTATACGTAAAAATGGAGGCGTTTTCTTTGTAATAATTTGGTATCCGAGGGTTTTTTGGGTCAGAGATGGTTTGTATAATAATTTCAAGGATCTCACTTTTGATGATAGGGGGTCCCAATACAAATTAAACTTTATTTGTTACGATTTCGATAAGAATCTATTGGCGAGCACAATGCAGTTAAGGACGTGTAGATGAAGTTAAACATTTATTACGATTTATACTTTAGAAGGTAAAACGAAGTTTACCGGGTCAGCTAGTTTGAATTAAAAATCGACTTTGTCTTGGTTTAGAATTTGATGCATTGAGGATTGATCATTACCTATTTTGACGATTTCATCGAGTTTTCTTGATCATTAAGGAAACAAAACACCTTCATAATATTTACAAACGCTAGTAATTGATAAACCAAGGCAGTTGGTGTCTCTAGCCTTTTTCCTAGACTGACTTACTCTTGAAAAACGTTCCTTTTTTATGAACATAAAAAATTTACCTCAAAATACAACAAACACTACACAAAAACTATATATTTACAAAGGAAAAAAGTTTAACTATCTTATAAATCAACCTGCTACTTCTAAACGCTTTAATTTCATCAAGAAGGGTGTTTGTTTGCAAGCCTTAAAAAAAATATTTCAGGATTTTGAAATAACATTTTACTTACATTTGAAATTTTCAAAAACAAACCAAGTTTTACCCAATTTGAAATTCAACATTAAGATTTTTAAACGTAGAAAAAAGTTTTAAGATATTTTAACTTTGGACTTTTAATTTTTTATTTTTTGTTTCGATTTAAGTCGTTTTAACATCTTCATGTTATTCGCGACTTACATCAACGAAGCAGTTGGCGGACAGTCATCGAAAAACTTATCCGGTACAACTGTGATCGTTGTTCACTGTTGGGCTCGAACTCACGGTCATCGGCTCAGGAAGCAACTGACTTGCCAACTGAGCTATATCACAAGCCAACTTTGGACTTTGTTATTGATGTTTATGTGGAAAAATGTCATGTTGATCAGAGCTACCCCGGTGAACAATATTACCCCGTTTTACAGTATTCAATACATTATATTCCACTGGTGTTTAATTTAAGTCTGATTGAATTTCTCCAAATGGAAAGTGGAGGTCTACAAATTTATTCACTGCAAATCTTTCAAAATGTACAATAACTATCAACGGTTTTCGTCTTCGTTTTCCAGTGAGGGTTCCTATCTTCTGCCATATAAATTTGCTGTTTGTGTTTGGATCTATCTCTGAAGCAAATTCTCGAAATTTTAATTTGATTTGTTCTTTTTAAGTTCTAGAAAATACACATTCTTATTTTTTAAAAGTAGAAGATCTAGCAAATTTCCAGTTCTTTTAAACTTAGCTAGGCTTTCTCTATTTCATTATTCAAACAATACTTAGGTTCAAATTTACTTTTCTGGATCGTTTGCTTGATTAAATTTGCTGTTTCACATGCGTCAAAATAAGCTATCAATGACAAAGTGATAGCACAGTGTCGTATTTTTCCCGATGCCAAAATTATATTTCATGAAAGCATCAATATGCTGAAATTTTATGCCAAACCAATACCAAACTGTCAACGACAGCGACAGCTGAATAAGGTATCATTAAGGTTTCATTGATTTTCAAAGGTAAGAAAAGTGAAATCACCCACCCCCCCCCCAACCCCAATGCGCGCTATTTTAGTAAATAAATTATTTCCACAGATTTCGGCCCTCAAACACGAAACACAAGCCGCCGTGTCCTAGGCGTGGTGATTTTTATCGCGCACTCGGCTAGAGAAGCGATAACGCAATTCTCGAACTGCTCGCGCTCTCGAATAGGCGCGAGCAAATTCGCATCGCTCAAAATTTTTTGATCTGCGTTGTGACCTCAATTTTTTTTAGAATTTCGAGCTGTTAAATGTAGGGGAACATGCTCTATTATGCGCCACCTAAGCGAATTGCTGATTTGCTTGTGTAAAAAACGAGTGTTATCGATGAAAAAACCTGGGGTGAAATTATGAATCATATTCGATTCGAGATACTCGTTTCGAGTTTTACTCGAATCGAATTAGAATAGGTTTTACGTATCTCGTTCGAGTTCTAAATTTTAACGTACTAAATTTCAAGTAAACTGGGTAGTAGATCATCTCGAAACGTTCCATTCGAATCGAGCTCGTTCAAGATCGGTAATGCCAAAGTCGGTCGAATCGAACAAAACTCGATTGTTTCGAGTTCCATAATCCCGCCCCTGATTTCTACAAATGCCTATGATTTTTTTATTACTCGCGGAACTAAGTAAGCCTTGGTTGAGTGCGGTCGTGTTTTTCTGCTCGTGCATTTTTTGCGTTGAAATTTTCGGGGGAAATGGAAATATATTACCAGAAATTTCTTATCGTTGTAAAATCCGGTTTGTTCGGAGTTTAGGTGGTCAAAAACCCAGCTGCGGAGAGGGAAAATAAGTGACCAATAGTGTTCACAAGTGCGAATGGCATCTTTTGCACCGTTTGTATCCAAGTTCTGCTGTTGTTTTTCTCCAGTGGAGCATTCTTGTAGTCTCTACTTTGTACTGCCTTTAAAACTTATTGTGTTAATAGTGATAGTGAAAAATAATAGAGATAGTGAATAGTGGATATTTTTGTGAAATTGACCACTACGAAAAATTGTGTTAATAATGAGCAGAAAAAAATTAAAGAATGGAAAAGAAAGGCAAAATTAAAGGGGTAAAATTTTGTCGATCATTGAGACGTTGCTTGCTATGATGTGTTTCTGAATGCAATCGGTAGAAAAACACAATGGCCAGAATAAGTGTGAAAGTGATTGCAAAGCCATAGGTCCACGTTCAAGGAGTTGGGCGAAATTTATCATGATATTATGATAATGGTCTGTAATTTAGGTTGCCTGATTTATGAGATTCAAAACCCATCATTTGCGGTAGGTTAAAGGCTCAAATTCTGATATCGGCCCTTAGGTAAGATGTGTCATCCCCATGTCATTGAAATTTATTAAAAATTCAAAACATATTTATTCCTTTTTTTTTTTTTTATTTAACCCACAAGTAAATTTCTAGGATTTTTTTCTATTTTTTGTACATTTTTCATGCAGAATAAATGTGAGGGGGAAATAAATTTTATGAAAAACTTTTCGAGCTCTCAACAGACCTCGGAAGGTTTCATGATCTACTGATATTTTCCGTTTTTCTTTTTTATTTTCAAGAGCGAGTAAAGGCGCTTTATCCTTGGTCGATGACCAGAAATGATTGTACACTGAAATCCTCAACAGTTTTATAATGAGAATAAAAACTTAAACTTAGGAATCCTTTTATTTATAACATTAAATTTTTCAAAACGCTTTTATTCTAAGGTTTAGGGTTTCTGTGTACAAAATAAATCATTTCCAGCCCTTCTAGAATGGTCCTGGTGATTGGCGGAGTTTCTTCACATTACGCATGGCTACTTCATCAAGGAGCATTTTTCTTAGCATGCTTCCAACGATACTGTCCATTTGAAACGTATGGTACTGGTGGTCCACGTTTCTTCCTGTTCCTGTGTTCCGGATGTCTTTGCGTTCTCTGCTCCATGGTAGGCCCAACCACTTTGTGTTTTTGATTATTTTAATGTTTTTTTGTTAAAATAATTAAAAACATGAACAAAGACAAGAAGAATAATATGACACTACTATTTTTTGGGACTCAGACATAAGTTCTGGCAAAAACTAGATTTTTAAAAACCATATTCAAAGCCACAGAACCAAACTGTGTTGCAAATACGCGCCGCTGTGTATTCAATACGTGCCAAGCAGCCGAACACACCCAAAAGCAGCCGAAGAACTCCTCCTCAGTCTCGGTTATCACCACCATATCGTTCATATCGTAAACCAACAGATAGGCGATGACAATTCCCGTTCGACGGCACGGGTCGGCTGTGGAAGTGCTGAACGATATTTTCGCAGGAACGAATCGAGTGTATGGTTCCACACTCGAGAGGACTGCTTGAGACCATACAGGCTTTTGTTGAGACGACATCCTACACTATTTCCAACAGCATACATTGTTTCTAGTCCAGTTGTCCATGAGATACGCAGTCTTGATGTCAACGTGTTTGACGACCATGTTACGACCGCTTACCACCACTGACAAAGTACGGAACGTTACCTGTTTGGCGATAGGTGCGAAGACTGCGTCGAAATCCATGCCAAACTTTTGGGAGAGTCCTTGCGCCACCAACCTGGCTTTATGGCGCACAACCTCACCAATTCCATCGAGCTTCTTCTTGAAAAGCCATTTGCATCCAACAGCTTTACGGTTCGCAGGGAGTTCGACCAAATCCCACGTGCCGTTCTCGATGAGCGATCAATACTCTTTATCCATTGCTTCCTGCCAATGCCTAGCGTCGGACGATTTCATTGCTTTGGAACGAGTGCAAGGATCACCACCATGGATGCTTTTGGCGGCCAGTCCTTGATGGGGATTCTCATTTCCTGGTTCAGGACCGCGATTGGAATCGTCTGGAGAGGGTCATCTGAAAAACGGTTGGCACTGGCAAACCAGTGGTGCTAGGAAAAAGAAAAATTTTCGACTTGCCTGTGAGATAGCGCTCCCGTTCGCTGCGCCTCAACGCCTGTGACATGAGAGAATTTGAAGATAGTTGCGGGGGGAGCGCGTTAGTTGTCACGTCACGTGTTCCATCGTTACTATTGTCGCTTGATTCTTCTACGCTGTCATAGTTTGAAGAACCTTCATCAGCACTAACGTCTACCACGCATTCACCTTCAGGAACTGGCACCACTTTGTCAGACTCAGATTGTTTGACCACCGCTAGAAACTGCAGCTGATCATCCTGAACTGTTTGCTTGAAGTCCAGTGGGACTACTTTTCGCTCAGGTACGAACACCACGCTGCACGCTTCGGATTTTCACTCACAAAAACGACTTCTCGAGAGGTTACCAACATTTTCATCCTTGGATCCCACAGTCGATACACCTTCGTTTCGGGTTCGTAACCAGTGAAGATGCACTCATGGGACTTGGCATCCCACTTCCTCCTTTTCTGCTTCGGGATATGGACCATAGCTGGGGAACCAAACACTCGGACGTGGGCTAGGTTCAGCTTCCTTCCGCTCCACATTTCCTCAGGTGTCACCTCGTTTCCTTCGGTAGGCGATCGATTCACCAGGTAGACCGCTGTTGCTGTTGCTTCTGTCCAGAATGACTTAGGCAGATCCGCTTCAAATAACATGCACCTGGCCCGTTCTACCACAGTACGGTTCGGCTCAATCGTTTTGTTCGGGAGTGTAATCCACCGTTGTTTGATGGCGAATTCTCAGACTGTTCAGATGGTCTTCCAGCTTCTTGTTGCGAAACTCCTTCCCGTAGTCGATTCTCATAATTTTTAACTTTCGCCCAGTCTGCCGCTCTGATGACCATCGGTAATTTTCGAATACCCAAAAATTGGAAGGAAGACGAGTTTGCTTACCCATTGCACATATTGAACACCGATCTTTAATTTCCGCTGAACCATCGAATTGCACTCCGAGGACCATACCATGCTTCAATCGCTGAACACTTTCCAGGTTCAGATGGCCCATTCTCCTATGCCACAGTTAGATATGCACGACGGAAAACGCGCTAATTGCTGTTGGTAAAGGCAATTGCGCCAGAAGAAAAAAAAACCGTTCTCCAACACGCCGGTAGCCACCCGGTTTCCTTTCCCTTTGTTGAACTTCACACAAGCTGCGCTAAACGTGTCGGTGTGTCCGCGCTTCACTATTTGGCTCACCGAAATCAGGTTCGTAGAAATCTCCGGAATGACTTGCACGTCGTTGACCTCGACTGTCTCGTCGTCTTAACTACACTCGGGCAACAGCTTCAATTTTCCTTTCGCCACTACCTGCATAGCACCTTTGTTGGCTGCAACGTGCAACCTTGCAACCTTTGCTGATTTTCTGCACGTTTTCCAATTTTGACACGGAATTGGTAAAATGATTCGAAGCACTGGAGTCGAAATACCAGCTCGAATCTTCGCCAAAATGTGCGCTTCCATTCGTCGATAAAACGGTACACCATGCTTTCTACTTCCTATCTTTAGATGGACAATCTCTTGAAAGATGGTTGGGTGATTTGCATATTCTGCATTTTGGACCTCGTTTCATACCCGATGGTTGCCTTTCTTGGTCCTGTTTCGGTGGTGGTTTTGAAAATTGTTTCCTCCCTGCATACCTACGCTGTTCCTGTTGATGGCTCTGGTACTTTAGCTTCGTCTTGATGTCATCACCGTTGATTGCTGCTCCGTAGTTTTCGAGTGCCATCACCATTGGGCTGTACGTTTCCAGTAATCCTGCCAACAGAAGAGTTCAGACCAACTCTTCGCTTATGTCAAAACCAATTTCACGTAGTTGATGTGCTGTGATTACTATGGTGTTGATATACGTTTCCATCGAGTCGCTCGTTGCTAGGCACGTTGTTATTAATTTTCGCAGCAAGCCAACTTTTCGTGTCAGCCCGGAATCTTCAAATGCTGCTTCCAATTTCGACCACGTTTCCCGCAGTTCTCGCTTCCCTCACACAGACATAATTCTTAGAGTCAAGGAAAAGAATTATTTTGCCACGCGCTTTTCGGTCCTTCACTGGGTTTACGACCGATATCGGCTTCACTACGTCCCACAAATCCTCCAGTTCGAGAAAAGTCTGGACTGCGAATTGCCACGTGGGCCAATTTTCATGGCCCATGAGCAGTTCTATCGATGGCAAATTAAGCAAACTGAAGGCTTTTGCTGCTGCAGCTACATCGCCTTGACCGGTAGACATATTCGAAAACTCGCGACGGTATTTTTTTTAAATCCAAATTCAAAGAAATATTTACTTATTAACTTTTTGACTCTGGGTCCAAAACCTTTTGAAATATGGAGAGCCGTAAAGAACGAATTAGCTTCGTTAACAGTTGGAACAAGAAAGAGAATTTAATTTTAAATTCAACACATGGGTTACTATGATTATTTGCTACTATAAAACGCCTGCTGCGTTCAACAGATTTTAATGTATATTTATAGATTGAAACAGGGTTAATCACTAATTTCTATTATCATGAATATTACTTGACATGGAACGCGATTATTTGATGTAAATTTCCATCAGATATGATGTAAGTAAAAAGAAGCATCACATATGACGAAACATTCAGTGTGAATTATTTATTACACGTCTAAAATATTTTACATGTCTTTCAAATTTTACACGTCTATTGAAGTTTATAGGCATGTAATATTCAATTCCCTCACATGTGAGGCTTCTTTTTCATTACATCACGTTGGTCACAGACTAAATCAGAAATTTCTTGAACTTACATGTCATGGAATGTGATGAGGACATTGAATTTGAATTTTATCAATATTACAACACACTGAACGTAATAACGTCATGTAAAATTATAAACTGTCTATAACAGAACCAGACAAACGTAAACAAAGTGTCAAATCAAGTCATGCACCGAAGTATTTTGTTTGAGCAATTTTCCCGCGAGTAAGGTTCCCGGAAATCTTCGGGAAGCAGAGAAACAGTCCTGGAAGCGGCTCCACGTAACTCAACTTTGAATCCGGTGCTTCGGGGAAGAAAATAAAAGTATCAATGTGACTCCTAATAAAAAAAAATTGTGAGATAAAAAAAACCTTTGTCGTTAAATAAAATAAATTCTATTAAATATCGAAAGTTTTTATTTTTATTTAGAGGTGAGTTAATCCCATTATTGAATAAAATTGACGAAAAATAAAACAAAACAAATTATAATTGGTAAGTTTTTCTTCCTTTATTCAGTGATTTTATAATTTACATCATTAAAATCTAGACGTTGCAAAACATTGCATCATTTCTATTTTACACGTTCCAAAATTTCCCTTGCATGCAATTATCAACTTGCATTGAAAATTCCGTCATATATGATGCTACTTCTAATTTACATCACATGTGATGTAATTTTAAAGTTCTTTTCCGTAGTGTGTACTTAAAGCAAAACTTGATGGTCTGAGTCAGAAAGTGGTACTGGATCCATTGAATAAGTTTCCTTAGAATTTTTACAAAATTTGAATTCAATTTTTTAAATTCATGATTCAGATACCAACATCAATTTTTCCTCAAAATTCCTTATTTAACCCCCACAAAACGAATGCATTTCAGTTGATGAATGTTGCAATTATCATAATTCAATTAAATTTTGTGCAAATAGATTGCCAATCATTGCCAATTGCCAGTTGACCCGTTGGGCGTTAGAACCTAAAAAACCGGAACCGTCAACCGTGGCAGCCAAGTGGCACAACCCAAAGGGCGGTATTTTATTTGTGCAATACGCGGCCAGACGACCAGTCACTGATGTGGTTTGTGTGTGTTGGTGGTTCCGGGTTTGCGCCCGGAAGTGCTTCCCGCCCCGGTCTTTGGGCGCTTGGGTGTCACCCGAGTGATAAATGAACCCAGGATGTGACTTTTAATGAAGTTGTGGCCTGAACAAATACGGCAAGCTTCGTTACCCTCTCAGAGTTCATCTTCCTACTGTTGATTGATTTTTTTAATTTTGTTTTTCAAAAATTAATAAATTCAATTCATTCATAATTGACAGTGATGTGGACGTGATTGATTCAACAATCGATTGATCTTCTGTAAAATTGAGAGCTACCAAAAAATATAAAATAAATATTATCAGAAAAAAGTGGCTGAGCATTAACTCTTTGTGCAGGACTTCTCGTTTTAAAAATAAACTGGTTACACGCTAGACGTTTAAGGTTAGCCAATTGTTTTGAAAACTGCAAAATTTTATCAAATTTTATCAATCATTTTTTTTGTGCTGTTCTTTTAAAACCATCAAAAGCGGAATCTATACTCAGGGTATCGATTACAGGTTTGAAGAGGAATTGACCATTTCGTCACCCATGAATTCTATTGCGCAATTTCGAGATCCGTTTCTGAGTTGGCAAAGGAAATCTGAAAAATGACCCCAATCAGAATTTTTTCTCCTTTTTTTACGATGATTCGGTCCATCATACATCAGTCTCTGCGGCCCACGACGACGGGCTATGACGACGTATCGTTTCGCTTCATTTCATCCCAAATTGGCTTGTTTTTTTTATACGTTTTTCTTTCTAGGCTACTTTCCAGGGGGTTTGATGAAGTCAGGAAACGGCTGGAGGGGTTAACTGATGAAAAATAAGCGAAAGCATTTCCAATCATTCATTATTAACGGAGAGAAGAATTTGATCGAATATTTCTGGCCTGAATCGACTGTGTCTTTTTTTTTTTTTTTCATGAGTTGTATTGAATTTAGCTTCCATGGAAAGGGGGGATGATTTGAGAAGGGAAACCATCGCCAAAAAAGTAAATAAAATCTCCCCACACACATATTTGCTGAGTTTGTTGTCATCAGAAATGAAGGCCATTACCACCGCAATATGTTACGAAGTCATCTTGTTCGCTGATTGCCTGAGCAATCACCGAGCGCAGACATGACACGAGTAGGAGTTTGAGCATCTTCTTAGGAAAGGACATTTTCTGGGTTTTTTTTTCTTCATCGGAACATTTTTCCCCCAAACACTGTGACCCACTACTGGCAGCAGCAATCACGGCTTTTATGGGTAAAGAGGTGATATTAAAATTGGCGACATCAGTGAAAGTCGCGGGTCCTTCGAAAGGATACGTTCCTGGCTGGAAGATCTCAAACTTCATGTCCTTCATAGGATGACGCTCCAATTTTGGGGGGCTCCTTCAAAGCGTTTCTAGTTATTCTTGGTTGGGAAAGATGCTGCTAAGATGACGTTTCTTTTGGTGTGGTTTTTCTCAAAAAATAGAACGGAACGGCACAAGGTACCTACTAGCTAGAGCATGCTGATGATGTCGAACAGTAACGATCACTATCATTAACTGTGCCCCATTTTGCAAAAAAAAAACGATGTCATATGTGTAGGTAAAACTTCAAGGAAAAATTTTGATGCCCTAGCCAGTGGCGTCTTGAAATGAAAACCAATCTTTACATTCGCAAATGAAGCAAAATGTTGATTGAACTTTAAGTTTTCTTTAAAAAAATAAATTTTGTAAGAAGGGAAGGTAAGAAGCTACAAGCTATTGACATTATACATAACGAGTTATAACACAGTTCCACTTCAAGATTTTTATATCTACTACACCTATTTACGTGAAACTTCGTAGGGGTACAGGAATGGGGTTTTAAAAACGAAAAAATGAGTATAAAATGGGATTGTGGTATGTGACGTCATTAAAATACTAAAAATGTATTTATGGTAGTTCGTGAGCCCTCCCCACTTTGGAATAATGTGAGGGTGGAGAATTAAGACCAGGGTAAGAGTTCAGAAAATAATAAAACGAATTTAGAGGTCAAGTTTCAGTAAATATGTGATATGAAATCAGTCTTTTATTGCAATTCTAAACAACAACCTCATTTTAAAGTTACCGTCACTGAATTAGGTTTTAATTTGATTAAAAATCATGCCTTCAATAATGATTACTAAAATAATTGAATAAATTTCATTAATATTTGGAAGGTATAGGTGTAACACACCTAATCAGCTTGTGATTTAAAGAAATGTATTAAAAATCAGCAAACAAAAAATGACAATGGTAATGTTTATGGGTTCTTTCATGTATTCTAAGGGAAATATCCCTTGATTTGTATTTGTTTAAAAGAACTTTTGAAAAAAAAATGGTAGCCTAACTAAAAAATGTCTCAAATCTTCCGTGAAATTGATAATTGTAGTTTTTGATGGAAAAAACCACATAGAAGAATAACGATTTATAATTCTGTGTCTTTACTAGAAAATACTTCATTCATTAACGAAGCGTTTAAAGAAACTGTCAAGGATGTGGAAGTTAATTTAAAAAAAAAACTTCAGTCTTGAACGTAGAGTCAAAAACAAGCTTATATAATGAAATTGTGTTAATATAAAAATAACCATTACATCCACAACAGGTTCAGAAATTCATTAAATTTTTCAGATCTTATCAACAACTTTCTTCATTCTAAGAACAATGATAGTAAAAAAATTTCAAATCGTATTGAAACCAACTAACAATAATTTAAAAGCTTTCGTGTAAAATAATTTTTTTCAAATAAAACTTGACCCATATCAAAATTCATGCCTAAATGGGTCAACCTTGAAAGGAGGTACGAAACAACTTTTACTCAAACTAAAACGCACGATAAGATTGGAAAAAAATCATAAAATGTGAAATGCAAAATAATACGACATTGAGAAAAAAACTGAAAAATAACCAAAATGACAAAAATGACAAAAATGACAAAAATGACAAAAATGACAAAAATGACAAAAATGACAAAAATGACAAAAATGACAAAAATGACAAAAATGACAAAAATGACAAAAATGACAAAAATGACAAAAATGACAAAAATGACAAAAATGACAAAAATGACAAAAATGACAAAAATGACAAAAATGACAAAAATGACAAAAATGACAAAAATGACAAAAATGACAAAAATGACAAAAATGACAAAAATGACAAAAATGACAAAAATGACAAAAATGACAAAAATGACAAAAATGACAAAAATGACAAAAATGACAAAAATGACAAAAATGACAAAAATGACAAAAATGACAAAAATGACAAAAATGACAAAAATGACAAAAATGACAAAAATGACAAAAATGACAAAAATGACAAAAATGACAAAAATGACAAAAATGACAAAAATGACAAAAATGACAAAAATGACAAAAATGACAAAAATGACAAAAATGACAAAAATGACAAAAATGACAAAAATGACAAAAATGACAAAAATGACAAAAATGACAAAAATGACAAAAATGACAAAAATGACAAAAATGACAAAAATGACAAAAATGACAAAAATGACAAAAATGACAAAAATGACAAAAATGACAAAAATGACAAAAATGACAAAAATGACAAAAATGACAAAAATGACAAAAATGACAAAAATGACAAAAATGACAAAAATGACAAAAATGACAAAAATGACAAAAATGACAAAAATGACAAAAATGACAAAAATGACAAAAATGACAAAAATGACAAAAATGACAAAAATGACAAAAATGACAAAAATGACAAAAATGACAAAAATGACAAAAATGACAAAAATGACAAAAATGACAAAAATGACAAAAATGACAAAAATGACAAAAATGACAAAAATGACAAAAATGACAAAAATGACAAAAATGACAAAAATGACAAAAATGACAAAAATGACAAAAATGACAAAAATGACAAAAATGACAAAAATGACAAAAATGACAAAAATGACAAAAATGACAAAAATGACAAAAATGACAAAAATGACAAAAATGACAAAAATGACAAAAATGACAAAAATGACAAAAATGACAAAAATGACAAAAATGACAAAAATGACAAAAATGACAAAAATGACAAAAATGACAAAAATGACAAAAATGACAAAAATGACAAAAATGACAAAAATGACAAAAATGACAAAAATGACAAAAATGACAAAAATGACAAAAATGACAAAAATGACAAAAATGACAAAAATGACAAAAATGACAAAAATGACAAAAATGACAAAAATGACAAAAATGACAAAAATGACAAAAATGACAAAAATGACAAAAATGACAAAAATGACAAAAATGACAAAAATGACAAAAATGACAAAAATGACAAAAATGACAAAAATGACAAAAATGACAAAAATGACAAAAATGACAAAAATGACAAAAATGACAAAAATGACAAAAATGACAAAAATGACAAAAATGACAAAAATGACAAAAATGACAAAAATGACAAAAATGACAAAAATGACAAAAATGACAAAAATGACAAAAATGACAAAAATGACAAAAATGACAAAAATGACAAAAATGACAAAAATGACAAAAATGACAAAAATGACAAAAATGACAAAAATGACAAAAATGACAAAAATGACAAAAATGACAAAAATGACAAAAATGACAAAAATGACAAAAATGACAAAAATGACAAAAATGACAAAAATGACAAAAATGACAAAAATGACAAAAATGACAAAAATGACAAAAATGACAAAAATGACAAAAATGACAAAAATGACAAAAATGACAAAAATGACAAAAATGACAAAAATGACAAAAATGACAAAAATGACAAAAATGACAAAAATGACAAAAATGACAAAAATGACAAAAATGACAAAAATGACAAAAATGACAAAAATGACAAAAATGACAAAAATGACAAAAATGACAAAAATGACAAAAATGACAAAAATGACAAAAATGACAAAAATGACAAAAATGACAAAAATGACAAAAATGACAAAAATGACAAAAATGACAAAAATGACAAAAATGACAAAAATGACAAAAATGACAAAAATGACAAAAATGACAAAAATGACAAAAATGACAAAAATGACAAAAATGACAAAAATGACAAAAATGACAAAAATGACAAAAATGACAAAAATGACAAAAATGACAAAAATGACAAAAATGACAAAAATGACAAAAATGACAAAAATGACAAAAATGACAAAAATGACAAAAATGACAAAAATGACAAAAATGACAAAAATGACAAAAATGACAAAAATGACAAAAATGACAAAAATGACAAAAATGACAAAAATGACAAAAATGACAAAAATGACAAAAATGACAAAAATGACAAAAATGACAAAAATGACAAAAATGACAAAAATGACAAAAATGACAAAAATGACAAAAATGACAAAAATGACAAAAATGACAAAAATTACAAAAATGACAAAAATTACAAAAATGACAAAAACGACAAAAATGACAAAAATGATCAAAATTACCAAATTGACAAAAATGACAAAAATGACAAAAATGACAAAAATTACAAAAATGACAAAAATTACATTTTAGGCATGAAATATCCATCTGAAATAGGCTTAAGGTTAACTTTCCATTAACACATTTTTAAAATTTTCCAAAACTAAAGTTACCTGAACTCTTGAACCTGAACTTGTCAATTTTGATAAAACTAACAATAATTGCGATCTTATTATTTCGGAAACGCATAGTATAGTTATGAGTCAAATAGTTTTAAAAGTGAACCTGATTCTTAAAAAATGGCTGTTGGTATTTTTATCTTCTATAAATAAGGAAATATGGGCAAGACGAGCATTTTAAGCTTAGATACGCGTGGTTTAAACTGAGGAACTTATAACGAAATAGAGACTATTTTGACAGATGGCTAGGATGGAATGTAAGACACTTGAAAATTTTGAGGCGGGGCAGAAAGATCAGGTCATCCTACTAAGAAGTTAGTACTCTTCATTTGATAGACATTTCTTCTGCTCAAAATTGTCAAATTCTGCTTTCAAGGCTTCTGGTATTATGTGTGAGTGCTTACGATTACAATAAAGTGATTGAAAAACAAAAAGGTGCAGTTTTTTCATTTATTGCGTAAGCTTTGATAGAGCGGCTTCAAAGTTAAATTTCATTTCACGACATGAAACTAAATGTTGTTTTTTTTTTAATCAGAAGAGTATTCAAAAAAAATGCTACACTTTGTTTTGTGAATAACTTTTGAATGCATGGATGGAAATTGATGAAATTTTCAGTGCAGCTACCTAGTCATATAATGTATACGTGTACAAAATTCGGTGACAATCTGTCAATTGGTTTTGAAATACCGTCCAATACTTAAGTTCATTGACAAATTTTTTTGGGCCTGATCGAGAAAAATCCAAGAAAGTTTTAGTGGGAGACCCAAAAATAACTGATGGCAATAAACTACTCGACCAAAGTTCACATGATCAATCGTTCAAGAAGTCTTTGAGGAGCCAATAGTGAGCTAAAATTTGAATAAATGTGAAGATGATTGATTCCTGAAGTAAAGGAATGTGAGAGGTTCTTTCATGCGTAATCCGAAAATATCAATAGAGGAAGTGATAAAAAAGATAAATTTTCTGACTGACATTCGACAAAATATTTGGACTTATAGTGGGGAGATTTTTTGAAAAATTACGTAATGGACAGCAACACAAACTCTTTTGAGCAGAAACTTTTTGTTTGTGCAGCCAGAAACATTTTGTTTAGTTTAAGTTAGTTATTTTTTTTTTTTTCATTTCCAGGCGAGGCATGCTTTATTAGGAATCCGGATAAAATGAAAGCCATCCTGTTCTGAAATTGACCGCAATAAACTTTTGATTTATAAATAAGATAATTCTTTCACTGTACTCACATTCAAATAATTTGTATAGCATTCAAGTTTAAGGGAATTTATTTTTTAGTTTTTTTCCATTTATCCCCTGGTTTATGGTTCATTCACACTAACCGGGAAGGAGACGTTTGAATTTCTGTGTCACCTGGAATATGATTATGATAATCCACAAAAAAAAATTAAAAATCATAAGAAGGAAGTTATCCAAAAGTCTTAACTTTTTTGGGGTCAGGGTCTATAGAAAAAGAAAATTTAAAATAAGTAAATTATTTTGATTTGCTATCAATCTTTATGAGGTTAAAATTAAAAAAAAACTGTAAAATGTCAGGAAAAAAAACAAAAAAAATTATTACAGAATACATTTTGTATGATTTTATTTCTATTTCAAAAATGTATGTGTTGCATCCACACAGCCACTAAGTTGGTATTTGTGGGAAATTTGAAATGATGTGCCAAAAATATGGTAATCAGATATAATCAAATATTTGAAAATAAAAAAGATTTTTTTGGAAAATTGAAGTTGAATCGTTATATTCATAGTTGTTTGCACAAAATCAGTTATTCAATTATAGTTGAATCTATAATATTTATGTTTTGTTAGATGCAGAAAAGCAATCAGAAAAACTATGATGTATATAGTTGAAACTTTAATATTTATAGTTGGTCGAGAATCAATCAGAAATATGATTGAAAATAAGTGAATTAACGTTGAATGTAGTATACTTTTTTCTCCATGTAGATACTATAAGGTTGCCAGAATTTTTTCAGCACGTACCCGGGCCGGACAAACCGGGCAATTTTTATATTAAAACCAGGCCAAATCCGGGCATTCGATTTTTAATTGACGTCCACAAATCCGGGCAATATCCAGGCATATTTTGTCAAAACTCAGAAATTCCTCAACAAAAATCAAGAAAAAAATGATTTTTTTTATAAAAACTCATCAATTGATTTTGAACCGTGTTGTTGTGTTGTTTTGTTCAATTTGCCAAATAAAGTGAATAAATCCGGGCAAAATCCGGACATTTTTCAATGAAATCCGGGCAACTGGCCCGGGCCGGACTGTTCTTAAATTTAGTATTGACTATCCGGGCAAACCCAGATAAAACCAGACAATCTGGCAACCTTAAGATACTTTTAAGTGGTAAATAGATACAGATAGAGTTGCATCGACCACCACACAAGAAAAGCCCAAGGTGGTTCGCCCCACAAGCGGAAACTTGCAGTGCAAGTTTTTTCCCCACCACTGGTGAAGCCTATGAAGTTTCACCGAAGTCAAAACGTGCGTTTGTGATTCGGCCTAGGACTCGACAGGACTCAACAAGAGGGACAAACCTAATGTAGACATTTATCATGTCAATTCAACGACACTCCAGAAGGCAAAAGCCATCAGGTTCCCACCTACGCGCTCTTTCAAGTGAAGACGAAGACATTCAGCCTCAATGAAGATGGCATATGCCCTGCTGTGTCACATGCTAATCATGTCAAATCACATATGTACATATGTAGAACGTCGCAACTGAAGTAGGAGGCGAAGCAGAAGAACACTAGCATATTTTGGAGGGCTACGAAATTGGGCCTTAAACAGGCCTGACAGTTCATTATAACTAAACCGAAGAAGACAGGCCCAGAAGATGCCTGTGACTTCAACCGAAAAAAGGCTTCAAATTCCTAAACCGTTCACGAGGTTCAGTTTTTTTCCCTTTCTTTGACCCATTCAGTTGAACCACGCAAGCCAACCGAAGGATGGCCCTACTTGCTTGCGAACCAGAAAAAAAACACACATTTTCCCTGAGAAAAACTCTTTCGCGGTACTTTTTCCCCTTATTTTTTTTCTTGCACTCCATTATTACCAGCCATTAGTCGTCGCTCCTTTAATGCTCGCACGCTGCGGAAAATAAATGGCATTATAAGTATGTAATTTAAAATGAAATAAAGTTTTCCACGCTCGTTCAAAGTCCCTGCTCGCAATTTGGGGCTCTCGTTATTTCGGGTTTGGCTCTGGCGTGTCGACGTGGCACGTGAGGGACTTTTGAATGCTGGTGCCCCACAAAATGAGGCTCTTCTTACCACTCTCGAATGGCCAGCTGGTGAGGGTGATGGCAAACTTGGTCTCTCAGCCTGGCTCGGTAGGTGATCTTTGGGTCTCCAGGAATGTGACCGCCATTGAACGCGAAAAAAGTTTTTATTCCGTATTCTTCCCAACAAAATGAAGTCAATGGACCAGCACTTCAATTGAAAGGAGCGATTTTCAATGATAATTGTCAGTACAGACACCATACATAGATGATCTTCCAGGATTTGTATCTTAACTCTGTCAGAGCACCAAAGATTAAAAAAAAATCTTAAAATGTCATATACAAAATATGAGAAACTAACAAAAATAAAAAAATGACAAAAATGACAAAAACGACAAAAATGACAAAAATGACAAAAATGACAAAAATGACAAAAATGACAAAAATGACAAAAATGACAAAAAAGACAAAAATGACAAAAATGACAAAAATGACAAAAATGACAAAAATGACAAAAATGACAAAAATGGCAAAAATGACAAAAATGACAAAAATGACAAAAATGACAAAAATGACAAAAATGACAAAAATGACAAAAATGACAAAAATGACAAAAATGACAAAAATGACAAAAATGACAAAAATGACAAAAATGACAAAAATGACAAAAATGACAAAAATGACAAAAATGACAAAAATGACAAAAATGACAAAAATGACAAAAATGACAAAAATGACAAAAATGACAAAAATGACAAAAATGACAAAAATGACAAAAATGACAAAAATGACAAAAATGACAAAAATGACAAAAATGACAAAAATGACAAAAATGACAAAAATGACAAAAATGACAAAAATGACAAAAATGACAAAAATGACAAAAATGACAAAAATGACAAAAATGACAAAAATGACAAAAATGACAAAAATGACAAAAATGACAAAAATGACAAAAATGACAAAAATGACAAAAATGACAAAAATGACAAAAATAACAAAAATGACAAAAATGACAAAAATGACAAAAATGACAAAAATGACAAAAATGACAAAAATGACAAAAATGACAAAAATGACAAAAATGACAAAAATGACAAAAATTACAAAAATTACAAAAATGACAAAAATGACAAAAATGACAAAAATGACAAAAATGACAAAAATGACAAAAATGACAAAAATGACAAAAATGACAAAAATGACAAAAATGACAAAAATGACAAAAATGACAAAAATGACAAAAATGACAAAAATGACAAAAATGACAAAAATGATAAAAATGACAAAAATGACAAAAATGACAAAAATGACAAAAATGACAAAAATGACAAAAATGACAAAAATGACAAAAATGACAAAAATGACAAAAATGACAAAAATGACAAAAATGACAAAAATGACAAAAATGACAAAAATGACAAAAATGACAAAAATGACAAAAATGACAAAAATGACAAAAATGACAAAAATGACAAAAATGACCAAAATGACAAAAATGACAAAAATGACAAAAATGACAAAAATGACAAAAATGACAAAAATGACAAAAATTACAAAAATGACAAAAATGACAAAAATGACAAAAATGACAAAAATGACCAAAATGACCAAAATGACAAAAATGACAAATATGACAAAACCGATTAAAATGACAAAAATGACAAAATTATTGAATATCTTTATCAACATTCTATCACATGAATCATTCAATTATTTATTGGCATTCGATGAAGGACCTAGGATTCGAATATTTTTCTGATTACACGCTGAAATTTTTTAACTTGTTTGGTTGAAATAAGATAAAAACAAGTATTGGTGTTTGACAAAAATTAAGATTAAACTGTTTAAATACTTTGCCATTTTTATAAACACTTTCTAGCAATAATTCTTAAAATAAGTATTTTAATTTTATGTTCCATGAATCAAACTGACAATCGCAAATCTAATCACATGAAGGCAATAACTTACTAACGATGGAGGGGGCCTCAAATTAGAATCGAAAGTGGTTTTAATTATAGTTGATTTATTTTCACGGCCCCAGCCGATAAATTAAATTTCCGCCCTTCGATTGCCGGTTGTTGTTGATGTTGTTGTTTTTTTTTATTTCGTCATTGGTTCGCATGGGTGCACGCACATGTGTTCAAACTCATCCAATTTTCACATTACAAACTGGTGCTAATTATCGAGTAAACAGTATTAATAAACTAGTCAAACAGCATCCCACTTTGCTGGGCGATATCGTTTTCAGTCGTTGATTCGATTTAATTAACCGCAGTGCCACAGTTTCGATATGTTGAAACGACGTGATGATTTTCAGCTGAGCTGAAAATTGTTTTCGAAATATTCAAATTTTTGGTGAAGTTCATCGATTGATGATGAAAATTCCTTTTATTTTTTTGTGCTCAAAATCCTATAAAAGAAGAAAATCTGTTTCTATTTCCTAGTAGGATGCCTCAGTTTTAATAACAATCAAGCTGTTACGATGTATACAACCCTGATGTCATAGATCTGAGTTTCCAATTCAATTGCAGCCTTGCGCGATTGCATTGACGAAAAACAGCAGGATAGAACATTTGTATGTATGTTATCGGGGCCCGGATGCTGAACGATGTGAGAGCATATCAATGAAATTTAATTAGAAACTTCATTACAATCGGATTTTGACGGTCGAATTGGGAGAGGTGAAAGGCAGCTTCTGGTAGTAGAGAAGGAAAAGGGGAATTGGTTCAGTCATCTATCGAATTCATGAGTTTTTATTACAATATGTTAGGTCTCATTTTTTTGCTCATTCGTTGGAGTCAGTTTGCGATATGCATATTTTTTTAATTTAAAATTACGTTTTTATTTAATAAACCATCAATGTCATATTTTACCCACTTTAACTCAAAACCTTCTCTTCAAAAAGTGACGATCTAGACTAAAGCAAACAATTGAAAACGAGTAAAACGAGTTTCACTCCTAAAAATTGTCAAAATTGTCAAAATTGTCAAAATTGTCAAAATTGTCAAAATTGTCAAAATTGTCAAAATTGTCAAAATTGTCAAAATTGTCAAAATTGTCAAAATTGTCAAAATTGTCAAAATTGTCAAAATTGTCAAAATTGTCAAAATTGTCAAAATTGTCCAAATTGTCAAAATTGTCAAAATTGTCAAAATTGTCAAAATTGTCAAAATTGCCAATATTGTCAAAATTGTCAAAATTGTCAAAATTGTCAAAATTGTCAAAATTGTCAAAATTGTCAAAATTGTCAAAATTGTCAAAATTGTCAAAATTGTCAAAATTGTCAAAATTGTCAAAATTGTCAAAATTGTCAAAATTGTCAAAATTGTCAAAATTGTCAAAATTGTCAAAATTGTCAAAATTGTCAAAATTGTCAAAATTGTCAAAATTGTCAAAATTGTCAAAATTGTCAAAATTGTCAAAATTGTCAAAATTGTCAAAATTGTCAAAATTGTCAAAATTGTCAAAATTGTCAAAATTGTCAAAATTGTCAAAATTGTCAAAATTGTCAAAATTGTCAAAATTGTCAAAATTGTCAAAATTGTCAAAATTGTCAAAATTGTCAAAATTGTCAAAATTGTCAAAATTGTCAAAATTGTCAAAATTGTCAAAATTGTCAAAATTGTCAAAATTGTCAAAATTGTCAAAATTGTCAAAATTGTCAAAATTGTCAAAATTGTCAAAATTGTCAAAATTGTCAAAATTGTCAAAATTGTCAAAATTGTCAAAATTGTCAAAATTGTCAAAATTGTCAAAATTGTCAAAATTGTCAAAATTGTCAAAATTGTCAAAATTGTCAAAATTGTCAAAATTGTCAAAATTGTCAAAATTGTCAAAATTGTCAAAATTGTCAAAATTGTCAAAATTGTCAAAATTGTCAAAATTGTCAAAATTGTCAAAATTGTCAAAATTGTCAAAATTGTCAAAATTGTCAAAATTGTCAAAATTGTCAAAATTGTCAAAATTGTCAAAATTGTCAAAATTGTCAAAATTGTCAAAATTGTCAAAATTGTCGAAATTGTCAAAATTGTCAAAATTGTCAAAATTGTCGAAATTGTCAAAATTGTCAAAATTGTCAAAATTGTCAAAATTGTCAAAATTGTCAAAATTGTCAAAATTGTCAAAATTGTCAAAATTGTCAAAATTGTCAAAATTGTCAAAATTGTCAAAATTGTCAAAATTGTCAAAATTGTCAAAATTGTCAAAATTGTCAAAATTGTCAAAATTGTCAAAATTGTCAAAATTGTCAAAATTGTCAAAATTGTCAAAATTGTCAAAATTGTCAAAATTGTCAAAATTGTCAAAATTGTCAAAATTGTCAAAATTGTCAAAATTGTCAAAATTGGCAAAATTGTCAAAATTGTCAAAATTGTCAAAATTGTCAAAATTGTCAAAATTGTCAAAATTGTCAAAATTGTCAAAATTGTCAAAATTGTCAAAATTGTCAAAATTGTCAAAATTGTCAAAATTGTCAAAATTGTCAAAATTGTCAAAATTGTCAAAATTGTCAAAATTGTCAAAATTGTCAAAATTGTCAAAATTGTCAAAATTGTCAAAATTGTCAAAATTGTCAAAATTGTCAAAATTGTCAAAATTGTCAAAATTGTCAAAATTGACAAAATTGTCAAAATTGTCAAAATTGTCAAAATTGTCAAAATTGTCAAAATTGTCAAAATTGTCAAAATTGTCAAAATTGTCAAAATTGTCAAAATTGTCAAAATTGTCAAAATTGTCAAAATTGTCAAAATTGTCAAAATTGTCAAAATTGTCAAAATTGTCAAATTGTCAAAATTGTCGAAATTGTCAAAATTGTCAAAATTGTCAAAATTGTCAAAATTGTCAAAATTGTCAAAATTGTCAAAATTGTCAAAATTGTCAAAAATGTCAAAATTGTCAAAATTGACAAAATTGTCAAAATTGTCAAAATTGTCAAAATTGTCAAAATTGTCAAAATTGTCAAAATTGTCAAAATTGTCAAAATTGTCAAAATTGTCAAAATTGTCAAAATTGTCAAAATTGTCAAAATTGTCAAAATTGTCAAAATTGTCAAAATTGCCAAATTGTCAAAATTGTCAAAATTGTCAAAATTGTCAAAATTGTCAAAATTGTCAAAATTGTCAAAATTGTCAAAATTGTCAAAATTGTCAAAATTGTCAAAATTGTCAAAATTGTCAAAATTGTCAAAATTGTCAAAACTGTCAAAATTGTCAAAATTGTCAAAATTGTCAAAATTGTCAAAATTGTCAAAATTGTCAAAATTGTCAAAATTGTCAAAATTGTCAAAATTGTCAAAATTGTCAAAATTGTCAAAATTGTCAAAATTGTCAAAATTGTCAAAATTGTCAAAATTGTCAAAATTGTCAAAATTGTCAAAATTGTCAAAATTGTCAAAATTGTCAAAATTGTCAAAATTGTCAAAATTGTCAAAATTGTCAAAATTGTCAAAATTGTCAAAATTGTCAAAATTGTCAAAATTGTCAAAATTGTCAAAATTGTCAAAATTGTCAAAATTGTCAAAATTGTCAAAATTGTCAAAATTGTCAAAATTGTCAAAATTGTCAAAATTGTCAAAATTTTCAAAATTTTCAAAATTGTCAAAATTGTCAAAATTGTCAAAATTGTCAAAATTGTCAAAATTGTCAAAATTGTCAAAATTGTCAAAATTGTCAAAATTGTCAAAATTGTCAAAATTGTCAAAATTGTCAAAATTGTCAAAATTGTCAAAATTGTCAAAATTGTCAAAATTGTCAAAATTGTCAAAATTGTCAAAATTGTCAAAATTGTCAAAATTGTCAAAATTGTCAAAATTGTCAAAATTGTCAAAATTGTCAAAATTGTCAAAATTGTCAAAATTGTCAAAATTGTCAAAATTGTCAAAATTGTCAAAATTGTCAAAATTGTCAAAATTGTCAAAATTGTCAAAATTGTCAAAATTGTCAAAATTGTCAAAATTGTCAAAATTGTCAAAATTGTCAAAATTGTCAAAATTGTCAAAATTGTCAAAATTGTCAAAATTGTCAAAATTGTCAAAATTGTCAAAATTGTCAAAATTGTCAAAATTGTCAAAATTGTCAAAATTGTCAAAATTGTCAAAATTGTCAAAATTGTCAAAATTGTCAAAATTGTCAAAATTGTCAAAATTGTCAAAATTGTCAAAATTGTCAAAATTGTCAAAATTGTCAAAATTGTCAAAATTGTCAAAATTGTCAAAATTGTCAAAATTGTCAAAATTGTCAAAATTGTCAAAATTGTCAAAATTGTCAAAATTGTCAAAATTGTCAAAATTGTCAAAATTGTCAAAATTGTCAAATTGTCAAAATTGTCAAAATTGTCAATTTTCAAAATTGTCAAAATTAAGCAAAAATGATTTTTTTTTCTATCTACTCACAAAAACTGTTTCAAATTTGATTTCTTTTGAAACGAAGGATTGAAGTATTGAGCACAAAAAAAGCCTAATTGTAAAATTTTCTTATTTTTTTTTAGAAATTGAATTAAAAACCAAAAAAAATCCTTACAAAGTTATTTGTCAGTTTGGCGTCGACGGCGTGACAAAATGCCATTTCAACTTCCTGACAGCTTTGTAACAAAGCTTTTTCCACAAAGAGCCTGACACGGTTGTAATAAATGATGCCACGAAGCTGATGCTGGGAGCAGCTCCATGGCTACCACAAACCGTGAGGATTTCTGTCCGTCCGCGCTTCTGATAGCTTATTTCCGATTTTGAACTTTGCCTCCACTTTCGAAACGACAGAGAACTAAAAAGTGTGATGATCCCTGAGCCGGGGTAGCGAGATTTCCACAAAAAACTCGTTAATATCTCCCCACCAAATGACGTTTGTGAAAAATTGTACTATTCTGCTCGCGCTTACAGACACACACAAAGCTGATCCACCCTCGCTTTGATTTTGGATCCATCTACACACCCATTGTGATTCCGCTTCCTCAAACATGGTGGCTGGCGGTTTGACTTTTTGTTTGCACTCTTCACTTTCCCGCTTCGATGCTCGTCTGTTTACAGATCAAACGGAAAACCAAACCATTATTCACTGTTGAATTTTTTCTTCTTCACTCTCTGGAGCCCCAATCGGCGCTTCCGCCAGCAGCCGTCGATCCGTTAGAACCCTTGCCGAGATGTTCCGGAACAAACGGAAGCCAGGGGTTTTTTTATCTCCACTACCGCAGTCATCATCCCATGGCGAGGGAAGTTTCTCCACCCTACCCGGCAAATAGTTTAACTTTGAAGAATGGCTACAAAAAAATATCGAAATCATTCATTAATTCATTCGTTCATCGGTCAAAAACATCCAGAACGTTGCAACCAACCCAACCCTTGAACTCTTGAAGAAATCAGCGGAATTTGATAAATGACGCCACGTTTCCTCGGTTCGTTTTCGGTTTCGCTTTGAATTTCTTTGAAATATCATAAACGGTTACTAACAGCTCCAAAGAACCGGATTCAACTTTGCGAAACTATCGGACGGATGCAACTTATTTTGATTTACGAATCAATCAATCAATCAATCAATCAGCCAAGAAGCAATCAAGAGAAGTTCAGGGAAGTAAAAGGTTGATCAAAAGCTGAATATTTTCAAAGATACATATTTCTGCGGAACAACAGGGAAATGCAGTGTTTTGGAGAAAAACAGTATTATTTTGTTTCTGAAGCTCTGAACTCAAGAACTTTGTATAAAAATGTTTATGATTTCCTAGCTCAACTATTTTTTTTTTTTTTTTTTTTTTTTTTTTTTTTTTTTTTTTTTTTTTTTTTTTTTTTTTTTTTTGTTTCGATTATAGTCGTTTTACCATCTTTATGGCATTCGCGACTTTATCAACGTTGCAGTTGGCGGATCGTTATTGAAAAACTATCCGGTACAACTGTGTTCGATGTTTACTCTTGGGCTCGAACTCACGGACATCAGCTCAGGAGACAACAGACTTGCCAACTGAGCTATATCACAAGCCCTATAGCTCAACTATGTAGAGGAAGATTGAACTTGCTTTTTATGCAAATTTCAATCGTGGAAAGATTTTTTTTTCTTCATTCGCAATCTACGACAAAAACCTAGTTAAGGCCCTTCAAGATTGAATTATTCATTTATTACACAGGAGAATATTTTCTTGATGCCATTGATTTGACAACTGATTTTGGATTAATTTGGTGTCCTGAATTCTACTCAGTCTTTTGCGGGTTCTATTTTGTTAGAAAACTGATTTTGATGCTTCATTCAATCAGGGGTTCTTATTTTGGAATTATATTTTAGTTTCAGAGGGTTACAGAAATTACAGACGATCCTTAAAAAATTTGACAATTGCTTTGAATCCCTTATTTGTGATAATTTGGAAATATTGAACCGAATTTTTATCATTTTTGTCATTTTTGTCATTTTTATCATTTTTATCAATTTTATCATTTTCATCATATTTGTCATTTTTATCATTTTTGTCATTTTTGTCATTTTTGTCATTTTTGTCATTTTTGTCATTTTTGTCATTTTTGTCATTTTTGTCATTTTTGTCATTTTTGTCATTTTTGTCATTTTTGTCATTTTTGTCATTTTTGTCATTTTTGTCATTTTTGTCATTTTTGTCATTTTTGTCATTTTTGTCATTTTTGTCATTTTTGTCATTTTTGTCATTTTTGTCATTTTTGTCATTTTTGTCATTTTTGTCATTTTTGTCATTTTTGTCATTTTTGTCATTTTTGTCATTTTTGTCATTTTTGTCATTTTTGTCATTTTTGTCATTTTTGTCATTTTTGTCATTTTTGTCATTTTTGTCATTTTTGTCATTTTTGTCATTTTTGTCATTTTTGTCATTTTTGTCATTTTTGTCATTTTTGTCATTTTTGTCATTTTTGTCATTTTTGTCATTTTTGTCATTTTTGTCATTTTTGTCATTTTTGTCATTTTTGTCATTTTTGTCATTTTTGTCATTTTTGTCATTTTTGTCATTTTTGTCATTTTTGTCATTTTTGTCATTTTTGTCATTTTTGTCATTTTTGTCATTTTTGTCATTTTTGTCGATTTTGTCATTTTTGTCATTTTTGTCATTTTTGTCATCTTTGTCATTTTTGTCATTTTTGTCATTTTTGTAATTTTTTCATTTTTTGTCATTTTTGTCATTTTTGTAATTTTTGAATTTTTTGTAATTTTTGTCATTTTTGTCATTTTTGTCATTTTTGTCATTTTTGTCATTTTTGTCATTTTTGTCATTTTTGTCATTTTTGTCATTTTTGTCATTTTTGTCATTTTTGTCATTTTTGTCATTTTTGTCATTTTTGTCATTTTTGTCATTTTTGTCATTTTTGTCATTTTTGTCATTTTTGTCATTTTTGTCATTTTTGTCATTTTTGTCATTTTTGTCATTTTTGTCATTTTTGTCATTTTTGTCATTTTTGTCATTTTTGTCATTTTTGTCATTTTTGTCATTTTTGTCATTTTTGTCATTTTTGTCATTTTTGTCATTTTTGTCATTTTTGTCATTTTTGTCATTTTTGTCATTTTTGTCATTTTTGTCATTTTTGTCATTTTTGTCATTTTTGTCATTTTTGTCATTTTTGTCATTTTTGTCATTTTTGTCATTTTTGTCATTTTTGTCATTTTTGTCATTTTTGTCATTTTTGTCATTTTTGTCATTTTTGTCATTTTTGTCGTTTTTGTCGTTTTTGTCATTTTTGTTATTTTTGTCATTTTTGTCATTTTTGTAATTTTTGTCATTTTTGTCATTTTTGTCATTTTTGTCATTTTTGTCATTTTTGTTATTTTTGTCATTTTTGTCATTTTTGTCATTTTTGTCATTTTTGTCATTTTTGTCATTTTTGTCATTTTTGTCATTTTTGTCATTTTTGTCATTTTTGTCATTTTTGTCATTTTTGTCATTTTTGTCATTTTTGTCATTTTTGTCATTTTTGTCATTTTTGTCATTTTTGTCATTTTTGTCATTTTTGTCATTTTTGTCATTTTTGTCATTTTTGTCATTTTTGTCATTTTTGTCATTTTTGTCATTTTTGTCATTTTTGTCATTTTTGTCATTTTTGTCAATTTTGACAATTTTGTTATTTTTGTTATTTTTGTCATTTTTGTCATTTTTGTCATTTTTGTCATTTTTGTCATTTTTGTCATTTTTGTCATTTTTGTCATTTTTGTCATTTTTGTCATTTTTGTCATTTTTGTCATTTTTGTCATTTTTGTCATTTTTGTCATTTTTGTCATTTTTGTCATTTTTGTCATTTTTGTCATTTTTGTCATTTTTGTCAATTTTGTCATTCGCTTGTTGTTCTCATCATTTAACAACAAATGAAATTCTAATTTAGATTCGAGAGGTTTTGGAAAATCAGGCCAGCCTCTCGAAAATCAGGACAAATCCTGAAAAATCAGGACCTCTGGCACCTCATGTTTCGGCAGCGTCTTTTCTCTTGAACGTACGTCATTTTTGTCATTTTTGTCATTTTTGTCATTTTTGTCATTTTTGTCAGTTTTGTCATTTTTGTCATTTTTGTCATTTTTGTCATTTTTGTCATTTTTGTCATTTTTGTCATTTTTGTAATTTTTGTAATTTTTGTAATTTTTGTAATTTTTGTAATTTTTGTAATTTTTGTAATTTTTGTAATTTTTGTAATTTTTGTAATTTTTTTAAATTTTTGTAATTTTTGTAATTTTTGTAATTTTTGTAATTTTTGTAATTTTTGTAATTTTTGTAATTTTTGTAATTTTTGTAATTTTTGTAATTTTTGTAATTTTTGTAATTTTTGACATTTTTGTAATTTTTGTAATTTTTTTAATTTTTGTAATTTTTGTAATTTTTGTAATTTTTGTAATTTTTGTAATTTTTGTAATTTTTGTAATTTTTGTAATTTTTGTAATTTTTGTAATTTTTGTAATTTTTGTAATTTTTGTAATTTTTGTAATTTTTGTAATTTTTGTAATTTTTGTAATTTTTGTAATTTTTGTAATTTTTGTAATTTTTGTAATTTTTGTAATTTTTGTAATTTTTGTATTTTGTAATTTTTGTAATTTTTGTAATTTTTGTAATTTTTGTAATTTTTGTAATTTTTGTAATTTTTGTAATTTTTGTAATTTTTGTAATTTTTGTAATTTTTGTAATTTTTGTAATTTTTGTAATTTTTGTAATTTTTGTAATTTTTGTAATTTTTGTAATTTTTGTAATTTTTGTAATTTTTGTAATTTTTGTAATTTTTGTAATTTTTGTAATTTTTGTAATTTTTGTCATTTTTGTCATTTTTGTAATTTTTGTAATTTTTGTAATTTTTGTAATTTTTGTAATTTTTGTAATTTTTGTAATTTTTGTAATTTTTGTTATTTTTGTAATTTTTGTAATTTTTGTCATTTTTGTAATTTTTGTCATTTTTGTTATTTTTGTAATTTTTGTTATTTTTGTAATTTTTGTAATTTTTGTCATTTTTGTAATTTTTGTAATTTTTGTAATTTTTGTAATTTTTGTAATTTTTGTAATTTTTGTAATTTTTGTAATTTTTGTAATTTTTGTAATTTTTGTAATTTTTGTAATTTTTGTAATTTTTGTAATTTTTGTAATTTTTGTAATTTTTGTAATTTTTGTAATTTTTGTAATTTTTGTAATTTTTGTAATTTTTGTAATTTTTGTAATTTTTGTAATTTTTGTCATTTTTGTCATTTTTGTCATTTTTGTCATTTTTGTCATTTTTGTAATTTTTGTAACTTTTGTAATTTTTGTAACTTTTTTTTATTTTAATTTTTGGAATTGTTTTCATTTTTTTTCATTTTTTTCATTTTTTTTCATTTTTGTCATTTTTGTCATTTTTGTTATTTTTGTCATTTTTGTTATTTTTGTCATTTTTGTCATTTTTGTCATTTTTGTCATTTTTGTCATTTTTGTCATTTTTGTCATTTTTGTCATTTTTGTCATTTTTGTCATTTTTGTCATTTTTGTCATTTTTGTCATTTTTGTCATTTTTGTCATTTTTGTCATTTTTGTCATTTTTGTCATTTTTGTCATTTTTGTCATTTTTGTCATTTTTGTCATTTTTGTCATTTTTGTCATTTTTGTCATTTTTGTCATTTTTGTCATTTTTGTCATTTTTGTCATTTTTGTCATTTTTGTCATTTTTGTCATTTTTGTCATTTTTGTCATTTTTGTCATTTTTGTCATTTTTGTCATTTTTGTCATTTTTGTCATTTTTGTCATTTTTGTCATTTTTGTCATTTTTGTCATTTTTGTCATTTTTGTCATTTTTGTCATTTTTGTAATCTTTGTCATTTTTGTCATTTTTGTCATTTTTGTTATTTTTGTAATTTTTGTAGTTTTTGTCATTTTTGTCATTTTTGTCATTTTTGTCATTTTTGTCATTTTTGTCATTTTTGTCATTTTTGTCATTTTTGTCATTTTTGTCATTTTCGTCATTTTTGTCATTTTTGTCATTCGCTTGTTGTTCTCATCGTATAACAACAAATGAAATTCTAATTTAGATTCGAGAGTTTTTGAAAAATCAGGCTGGCCTTTCGAAAATCAGGACAAATCCTGAAAAATTATGACCTTTGGCACCTCTGGTTCGAACAGCAGCGTCTTTTCTCTTGAACGTACCTAGAAAAAACTGTGTTATTTCTCAAATTTTGCACAAAACGCATAATAGATTTTTTCGGAGAAGGGAACTCACTTCATCATCGAATGTGAATGCTCTCGCCAAGCTTGGGAGGAGCAGACAAATAAAATAGCACTATCTTTCACTGAACAAGCCGATTTGAGGAGTTTTGCCATCCATGCCCGGTGATCTTTCAATGTGGACTCTTTGGGGCATTCCGGTTCCTTGTGCTCCTGGAACAGCTCGATGAAGTGGAACAGTATCACTTTTAAATAGTTTCTGGCTGCTTGTTAAACTAGCATTGCACCGCTTTAAACTTGCTACAGCAAGCCTGACGTCACCTTCCTTTTTCATTCCGGAAGATTATTTTTTGTGTGAGTGGTTGCCAAAAGTTGCAAAATAAAACGTGCAGTCTATTTTCACCACGTTGTTGCAGCACCTAAACAGTAGGTAAGCATCTACATCGCTGGCATGTGTTTACTTGTAGCTAAGTACGTACATATGTATGAACGTACGGGTTGAATGAAGTTCTTTCAAGTTCAGCTCGGCGTAAACTAGTAGATAGGGGAACATGCCCTATTATGCGCCACCTAAGCGAATCGCTGATTTTCTATGTATTCCACGTACAAATTGTGTTAAAAATGGGTGCAATCGTTGAAGAAAATTGTTTTCTACAAATGCCTATGATTTTTTATTACTCAAATAGCTATAGTTGCTTCAAAAATTTGATTTTTAAAAACCTTATTCAAAGCCACAGAACAAAACTGTGTTGCAAATACGCGCCGCCGTGTATTCAATACGCGCCTAGCAGCCGAACACACCCGAAAGCAGCCGAAGACCGAAAACACACCAATACTTACAGACACTTTGAATGAAAATAAATTCAAAATGGACTAATCAAAATTTAAAAAAAAAATTAAAGTTGATTTTTTGGGCTGAATTAACGCTCAAAATAAGGTTTTAGACTTTTTGTTCATTTTCAATGAAAATTGGCCTTTTTGAAAAGTTAATGCTATTTTCAGCCTACTACGATTGGCGCGTTATAACAAGCGCATGGGCCGTGATAAAACATACCCATAAAAAGCATACCATAGCGAGTTCGGTATAATTTTTTAGCATTAAATCGTAGTTTAGATTCTCCTCTATCGATGTGTCAGAAAATATTGTCTTATTCGTTTTTCTCTGCTTAGTGACACCTTATTGAAAGTGTTTTAAAATTTAGATCGAAATGAAGAAAAACCTAAATTGTGAAATTATCACGACACAGGAGCATTTTAAGGAAAAATTCATACTTGCCATGACCAATCACAGCATTTAGAACAAATTGGTAATATTTTGCAGGCTTAAAATGCTTCAGATTCTTCAAAACAAGGGTGGCGCGTATTAGCCACATGGGGCGTTATATGAACTTTTCCCCTAAGTAGCAAACAGCAGTCTTTCTAGAGAGAGGGCAAGGAAGTCAGAAGCCATAACGCCAAGGGTATTTTTGAATCTTACTCCCTTTAGCGAAACCGCAGCTGAAAGTAGGGTAAGAGGTTAAATAAAGCTTTTTTTTACCTGACGATGTTCCCATTAGTTTCACACGGAAATCAACGGTAACGATAAAAGATTTCCTGGATTTAACATAATGAACTTCTCACTTTGATGAGATTGAAAAAAAATACAGGAATCCACCGAAAGCGCCACCCCTAAAACATTGATCCACACATGACAATGTAGAACGACAGGGAAGGTAACTATTTATCGCAGATGCCACAGAGCAATCCTTATAACAAGGTATGTATGTATGAATGAAGATATGTATGCATCGCAGTGCCCTGAAGCAGCTGTGCCCGGTGAAGCTTTTAAATGGCACATTGAAACCGGAATGATATACCCGGCATCCATTCACCATGCTCACGTGTGTGTGGTGCTCGGAAAGTGCGCCTCTGCTGACTATCTCCAGCGAGGTCTGACGAAAACCCCTTCCATTTCCTCTGTGTTTGGTGGTCTCAGTCTCCTGTTCCTGAATGTGTATATGTGCAAAAGTGCGGATACGTGCCCGCTCCACAATGAGTCACTATGTCACTCGGAAAATTTCAAATCGTGTATCCTCGCGCGTCGTCCGTCCCTTTGGGTTTTGAAGAAGGGCCTGGACTGGTTACGCTGATATGGTCTCGTCGACGTCCATGGCGGAAGAACTACTACCTACCTACTACTGTAGGTATCAAACGTATGTGTGCTTAAAGTTTCTCTCGAAAAAAAAAATTAAAAAAAATCCACGCCAGCAGCCACGCATTTCCTGGCTCGGGAATCTCTGATAGTGGCCCGGAAAATGCTTGGGTGGCTTCGGGAAAGAAGGAGATATTTTTCGCTTCGCAAAATTATGGTATGAATTCAAATGGAATGCTTAAGTGCCGTGATGATACGTGACGTTGATAATGAAGTCAGTTGGTGCGTTTCGCGAATGGTGTATAGCGGATGTACCCTTTTCAAAAACGGAGGACCGGCGGTAGGTTTTCTATTTTGGTTTGATATGCGGATGCACATCTATGGTAAAGGGTTTGGGGAACGTTTGTCGACAGCCAGGAAGTCTGGATCGGGGGGAAATCGAAAACCGGAAGCCGCTGAGACGACAAAGAGAGTTTCCGGTAGTGTCAAGCGGAACCCTAACCTCTCTCTCCGAGATGCTGCAAATAAGCTAGGTGTATCGTCTACAACCGTGCATCGAGCCAAAAAACGAGCCGGACTATCGACTTACAAGAAGGTAGTGACTCCAAATCGCGATGATAAACAAAATACAACGGCCAAAGCGCGATCCCGGAGGCTGTACACGACGATGCTGACGAAGTTTGACTGCGTGGTAATGGACGACGAAACCTACGTCAAAGCCGACTACAAGCAGCTTCCGGGACAGGAGTTTTATACGGCAAAAGGAAGGGGAAGGGTAGCAGATATTTTCAAGCACATGAAACTGTCAAAGTTCGCGCAGAAATATCTGGTTTGGCAAGCCATCTGTACCTGTGGCTTGAAAAGTAGCATTTTCATAGATTCCGGGACTGTCAACCAAGAAATTTACGTGAAAGAGTGTTTGAATAAACGTCTGCTACCTTTCCTGAAGAAACACGGTTGTTCAGTACTGTTTTGGCCGGATTTGGCATCTTGCCATTACGGTAAAAGGGCCATGGAGTGGTACGCCGCCAACAACGTGCAGGTGGTTCCCAAGGACAAGAACCCTCCCAACACGCCAGAGCTCCGCCTAACTGAGAAATACTGGGCTATTGTCAAGCGGAACCTAAAGAAGACCAAAAAAACTGCTAAGGACGAGCAGCAGTTCAAGGCAAACTGGCTTTCTGCGGCGAAGAAGGTGGACAAGGTGGCTGTACTAAATCTGATGGCAGGGGTTAAGCGTAAGGCCCGGCAATTCGGATTTGGAAAGGCGGAAACCTAACTGAATATTTGTCCTTAATTTTATACTAATTAAACTTGAAAAAGAAATTTAATTTGGTTTTTTGAATAAACGATTTCACCGATTCACACGCGTTTTCCCTTGACCAAATTTTGACCGTATCACCCTTTATTGCGAATGCTCAAAACATTCAATTAATTTATTTTTTCTTCAGTATTTACCGGAATGACTCAAAAAAAAATAAAGAAAACCTTGAATTCCGTTGAAAAAGAAAAAAAAATTAAAAAGTTTAAATCCCAAACATCATCAAGCAATCATTTTTTTTATAAAGTGTTACATTTAATACTCATTTTAGTGGGTTGTGCCAACGTAAGAATTTAATACTTTCATTATTATTCGGATACGATATTTGAGTGAATTTGCAAACATTTAAATTTAACCCATTCCCCATCAACAAATTAGTAGCGTGCATAAGAATTGATCGCAAATCACCCCTCACTAAATAAAAAAACGAGAAACACGGCTCGCGAAGAGCTACCAGGATCGCATGAAATTATTTAAGTTTGGCAAGTTGGCATTATTCGTTCTGTCAAAGAAGCATTTCCGGAAAAAAGATAGAAGTGTGCGAAAGGGGCATCGTCCCGAAAAAAAAGTCCGCGCGATAAGAAAAGGTAAGCCAAAGAATTAGCACCTGGCAGCCAGCTAATTATCGCCACCTTTAATATAGATTTCGCTCCACCACAAAGCGTACTGATACCGAGCCGCCAGCACCTGAAACGTAAGCAGGAAAATTGTGACAGCGAGACAGAGGATTGCTCATCCGCATGCGATTTCCTCCATCACATATACAGAAGAGGAAAATATCTAAGGGCCATAAGCACTTAAAAAAGGCTTGAGAGTCAGAAGGAACTCCGCAGATCCGCATGCAATCTTCTCTGCCACACAACGAGGCGGAAAACACTATAGGGCCGGAGAAAAACATCTGGTATCGGGGCTTCTAGCATTCGAAGTCTGCACGCCAAAAACAGAGGAATCCAGAGCTACTGTGGTAAAAGTCGATCGTCGACAATCGATTTCTGAAAGCGCGAAAGACTCAAGAATAGCGAAAATATCGCCTCACTATCCACCACCGAAGAAAAGATTGAAACGGAAAAGCGATAGAGGAAGTTTGATAGAAGAGCTAACCAAATCAAAAGGGTCGTCAGCGTAAGTAAAACACCTTTTTGGTTACATTCTGTGGCCTAACCGGAATTCTCATTCCACTAGGACCCTTGTTTTTCTTCTATCGGTGATTTCTCCAAGTTCATCAGGAGCGCTATCTGGTGGAGGCTCGAACCGCACTTATTTTGGCGGAATTTTGAATTCCTTTTGAGGATTTTTAAATCCATTCCGAAACGTTCAAAGAACGTCATTCAAGGAAATTTTCGACGCACACCAAGTGGAATAGTTGCGAAAGTGTTTCTGCGTCGCTACTTTGCTGTTTTGGAACGCCCCGCAGTCAGCGGAACTGCATGGAACGTGCCCAAGGCACTGGCGGAATATTTTTCCAAGCGAAACAGAAGGTGGAAGGGCCACTTCATTTCGGAAAGGTGCGCTCAACCAGCTGTGCAGATTGGCATACTTCAGCTTCAACTGGCATCTGTCGCATCTTCCGTAAGGAAACGTGCCTCCGGAGAACCGATTCAATATTCTTTTCTTCGTCTGGCAAAAGGCGATCCGGTACGAGATTGTCGGAGTTGCGCAAGGAGAACGGTGGCGCAAATTGGTGACCAGCGAAGACTACAGAACAGTTCAGCAAGAAGGATAGGAGTGCACCTACAAGGCGTTTGGCTCGTTTTTCATCGATCCGCAGCAGAAAAAGAAAGCAAGTGCGTGTTAGTCCTAGTGTTCAACGGGATAGTGTCGTGTCGTCCGCTGAATTGTAGCGTACGCAGGGCGAGCGGCGTAGCTATCGCGGTGCGTCTCGGACACACCCAGGGAGAGGTACAACCATTCACTCAGGGAAAAGAGAACAGGAGTGAACCATGCCACTTCAACACAACACACGTTCAGGCCAACAGGATGAGTAAATTGAAATAGCATGTAAGTCGCACTATATTATTGTTAATGGGGGGGGGGGGGTGAATAATAAAATGGGTTACCCAAAATTATGCAACGATTGCTAATGTTGCTTTACCACAACTTTTCAAAATTTTATTAGTTTTACTTGGTGGCATCGACCCCAGTAAAGCCACGTCGCAAAAGTTAGCATAAAAAAAATCCAAATCTTCAACTCAAACTTGGTGCACATATGCGGTGACGCACGAAAACTGCAAGTTTTTTTTCTGAATCGCTGCCTGCGGAATATCATCCGCGCTTGGTGGCCTGGCAACTGGATCTCAAAGGAGGAACTAAATCACGGGTGTCATCAAAGGGCACTAGAAATCCAGATTCGGGAACGTAAGTGGAGATGGAATCCAGAGGGACATCGAAGGAATCCAGAGGGACATCAGCGATACATAGCAATCACGATGAGTATGAACCGCATTCATGAGCGGCCATGCTGGAGGATGGCGTATAATATTAGCTCTCCTTTTATCCTGGATGGCATGACCCACACAGACCTATTCCAAATTGGCGAGACTTTCGTTTGGCGCCTGCCATCAGATATTGTACAGTCACCTTATCCACTTTCTTCGGCGCAGAACGCCAGTTTGCTTTGAACTGCTTCTCGCTGCTTACAGTTTTTTTGGTCTTCTTACGGTTTTGCTTAACTATGGTCCAATACTTTTCGAATGGGAGAATTTCTGGTGTTTTGGGAGGGTTCTTATCCTTGGGCACAACCTGAATGTTGCTTAGCGGCATACCATTCCATGGCCTTTTTTTCAAAATGGCAGGATGCCAAATCCGGCCAAAACAGCACTGACAAGTCATGTTTCTTCAGGAAAGGCAGCAAACGCTTTTGAAGACACTCTTTTTCGTACATTTCCAAGTTGACGGTCCCGGCTGCATCGAAAATGTCGCTTAACAAGCCTCAGGTCCAGATAGCTCTCCAAACGAGATATTTCTTGGCAAACTTTGATCGTTTTATATGCTTGAAAATGCCCGCCACCTTTTCTCTTCCGGTTGCTGTATAAAACTCTTGTCCTGGAAGCTGTCTGAAGTCTTCCTTGGTGTGGGTTTCGTCGTTCATTACCACGCAATCAAACTTCGTCAACAATAAATGTCGTATACATCTTCCGAGATCTTGTCTTCAAACGTTTATAAAAGTTTACCACTTAAATTTATTTTGGAAATACGAGTCGCACGCCTCCAGGATTTATAACACGTTGACGACGCGGTTCGGCGTGTTGGTCGGGTTAGTGCATTTTTATGGTTCAAAAAAGAAATTTCCTGTGGAGGAATTAAAAAGCTGATTTGTGAAAATCAAGTGGATTGTCTGATACTTGAGTACTTTGGCGGTAATCGTTGGAGTTGGATGTCTTGCGAATATTTGGAGTGACTAAGCAGTAGAAAGTGAATAAGTGGAAATATTCGCGGTTGGCAGAAAGGAGAAGCGGCGATAACTCATTAAAAATCAGATGGAAAATTAAATTGTTATGAAATTGATGAAGGTCGGTTACAGCTACAGGTAAGCTGAGAGTGTCTATAGGTAAGATTGGTAAAAAGGTAAAACTATTTTACCAGACAACTATTTCATTGAACTGAATATATTATATAAGAACGCACAAACAGTTGCCAGCTGGGCAGGTATCTACACGAATGCGGAATACCTGTCGTAGATTCCTAACACTAAATTTGTTATGAATCTTATACGGTTGCGAAACTATGTGTTCGTTCTACAAATAAGACATACACCTACACGAAACATTTTCATTACATGACAGTTCACACGAAGCCATGGTGTCGGTTATGCGGTAATTTGCATTGGAGATTGTTCGAACTAGTAATCTAAAGGATGCAAGTAGCGCATGCGTTGGCGAAACTGCGGTGAATCCGTGCACCCATGGTGGATTATCTACATACATACATACATATACATCTTCCGAGATCTTGTCTTTGCCGTAAGGTTTTATTTTTCATTGCGATTAGCAGCCACCTTATAAGTTGATAGTCCGGATCGTTTTTAAGCTTCATGCACGGTTGTAGACGATATTCCTAACTTATAAGTCCTAGGCACTGTTCTGTTCGTCACTCTTATGTGTAGATTGTCTACACACTCTTGATTTCAGTGCGATTTATCTCTCCCCACACAGCTTGGGAGAGGAGACGAAAAAAATAGCACTCTCTTTCACTGGACAAGCCGATCTGAGGAGTTTTGCCATCCCTGCTGATCAGTATGTCTGTCTGGTTACTATTCTCTTCTCAATTTCATAATTTGAAACGAAATTCACTCGCCATTTCAGATAACGGTAAAAATTCGAAATAAAAAGTATTTTACGACCACCTCCCTTTTAATTGAATATGTGCCGTGATTTGTTCCCCCAGTAAAAATTATGTTCCGAAAATACAAACATACACGCAAGACTCCCTCCTGTTTTATTTATATCGAAGATATCTTATATTTAAAATAAAACACAGTTTGTTGTTTAAGTTTCATTGAACGATTTGGATTTTCAGCCACGCACATAATGTCTTTTCTCCAAACCATATAAGTATAAAAGCTAGTTGTAAAAAAATTGAATTCAATCCCATTTTTTCTGAAATAGTTAAGTTCTAGTTTCTCGAAGTCATGACTCAGTAAAAGTCGGTAATAGTCTGCCCCAGATGGGCGATCTTGATTAAACTAACACGCAAACGAGTGGTTTGTTGTTCGCTGTGTAATTTTTGCTTTTTTTTCCTAGCTCTTATAACATTCCCGCACTCCACTTGGTAAGATCTGATGAGCTAAGAAAAAGTCCTTCAGCGCGAATTAAACCATTACGTGTGTCCTTCAAGTTCGTTCCACGATGGGCCCACGGAATGATGGCATTGTTTTATTATTTAAGAAAAATAGATATGTTTTCATTTAGAAAATATTCCATTCCATTCTGACGTTGCAGAGAGTTTTCAAAATTTCGAATCCATTTTCATTAAATTGCATTTTGTTTTTAAGAATTTCTGTGATCAACTTCACTCTGGTAGTAATTCAAGGCAGGAGCTAACGTAGCTCGAAGCAGCAAAAATGCAATCGTATGCAAGTGTTCTTATTAACGGGTAGTCTCCACCAAGAGCTTAATCGTTCCGGAACTGACAGCAGACTAACTAGGCTGGGTGGCAAAGATTCGGCAGGGAAAAGAGGAGAAAAAGCCGGACAGAAAGGAAAAAAAATACTAAAAAGATGCTCCGTCCATCCGGATACAACCGACAACAAACTGCGCACCACAGAATGTAAACAGTTGCTCTTCTGGGAAGTTTTATCCGGTTGCAGATCGCACTAGCAAAGCGAGTACTGCCCGAGATGATTGCTTGGTGTGGTGAGTGAATTTTTCCATGGAGTAAATTAATTTATAATTTAGTCGGATAGTACCAAGTGCCTTCTTGAAGTCTGCTAAGTGAGCGATTGAGAAGAAAGCAGTCGAATGCTGGACGATAGAATACAGAAGTGCCGTTTTGCTATTTGATGGAAATGATATTTTTCGGGTGAATTGTGGATATTTTTAAGCTGCTTGGCGGGAACTTTTGACGACTGATGAATAATATATTTTTTCTTTTGTTTACGTTTAGTTCAATTAATACAAAATTCTTCCTTTCCCGCATGGGATTAAATGTAATGAATAGATTTGATAAGAATAGACTTGGATAAAAAAATCATTCAAACTCATGACGGGGTTTTGTGAATAAGTCCTGACAAAAAACGAAAAATAAAAAAAAATAACAAAAATGACAAAAATGACAAAAACGACAAAAATGACAAAAATGACAAAAATGATAAAAATGACAAAAAGACAAAAATGACAAAAATGTAAAAAAAAAGACAAAAATGACAAAAATGACAAAAATGACAAAAATGACAAAAATGACAAAAATGACAAAAATGACAAAAATGACAAAAATGACAAAAATGACAAAAATGACAAAAATGACAAAAATGACAAAAATGACAAAAATGACAAAAATGACAAAAATGACAAAAATGACAAAAATGACAAAAATGACAAAAATGACAAAAATGACAAAAATGACAAAAATGACAAAAATGACAAAAATGACAAAAATGACAAAAATGACAAAAATGACTAAAATGACAAAAATGACAAAAATGACAAAAATGACAAAAATGACAAAAATGACAAAAATGACAAAAATGACAAAAATGACAAAAATGACAAAAATGACAAAAATGACAAAAATGACGAAAATGACAAAAATGACAAAAATGACAAAAATGACAAAAATGACAAAAATGACAAAAATGACAAAAATGACAAAAATGACAAAAATGACAAAAATGACAAAAATGACAAAAATGACAAAAATGACAAAAATGACAAAAATGACAAAAATGACAAAAATGACAAAAATGACAAAAATGACAAAAATGACAAAAATGACAAAAATGACAAAAATGACAAAAATGACAAAAATGACAAAAATGACAAAAATGACAAAAATGACAAAAATGACAAAAATGACAAAAATGACAAAAATGACAAAAATGACAAAAATGACAAAAATGACAAAAATGACAAAAATGACAAAAATGACAAAAATGACAAAAATGACAAAAATGACAAAAATGACAAAAATGACAAAAAACGAAAAATAAAAAAAAATAACAAAAATGACAAAAATGACAAAAACGACAAAAATGACAAAAATGACAAAAATGATAAAAATGACAAAAAGACAAAAATGACAAAAATGTAAAAAAAAAGACAAAAATGACAAAAATGACAAAAATGACAAAAATGACAAAAATGACAAAAATGACAAAAATGACAAAAATGACAAAAATGACAAAAATGACAAAAATGACAAAAATGACAAAAATGACAAAAATGACAAAAATGACAAAAATGACAAAAATGACAAAAATGACAAAAATGACAAAAATGACAAAAATGAGAAAAATGACAAAAATGACAAAAATGACAAAAATGACAAAAATGACAAAAATGACAAAAATGACAAAAATGACAAAAATGACAAAAATGACAAAATGACAAAAATGACAAAAATGACAAAAATGACAAAAATGAAAAAAATGAAAAAAATGACAAAAATGACAAAAATGACAAAAATGACAAAAATGACAAAAATGACAAAAATGACAAAAATGACAAAAATGACAAAAATGACAAAAATGACAAAAATGACAAAAATGACAAAAATGACAAAAATGACAAAAATGACAAAAATGACAAAAATGACAAAAATGACAAAAATGACAAAAATGACAAAAATGACAAAAATGACAAAAACGACAAAAATGACAAAAATGACAAAAATGACAAAAATGACAAAAATGACAAAAATGACAAAAATGACAAAAATGACAAAAATGACAAAAATGACAAAAATGACAAAAATGACAAAAATGACAAAAATGACAAAAATGACAAAAATGACAAAAATGACAAAAATGACAAAAATGACAAAAATGACAAAAATGACAAAAATGACAAAAATGACAAAAATGACAAAAATGACAAAAATGACAAAAATGACAAAAATGACAAAAATGACAAAAATGACAAAAATGACAAAAATGACAAAAATGACAAAAATGACAAAAATGACAAAAATGACAAAAATGACATAAATGACAAAAATGACAAAAATGACAAAAATGACAAAAATGACAAAAATGACAAAAATGACAAAAATGACAAAAATGACAAAAATGACAAAAATGACAAAAATGACAAAAATGACAAAAATGACAAAAATGACAAAAATGACAAAAATGACAAAAATGCCAAAAATGACAAAAATGACAAAAATGACAAAAATGACAAAAATGACAAAAATGACAAAAATGACAAAAATGACAAAAATGACAAAAATGACAAAAATGAAAAAAATGACAAAAATGACAAAAATGACAAAAATGACAAAAATGACAAAAATGACAAAAATGACAAAAATGACAAAAATGACAAAAATGACAAAAATGACAAAAATGACAAAAATGACAAAAAATGACAAAAATGACAAAAATGACAAAAATGACAAAAATGACAAAAATGACAAAAATGACAAAAATGACAAAAATGACAAAAATGACAAAAATGACAAAAATGATAAAAATGACAAAAATGAAAAAAATGACAAAAATGACAAAAATGACAAAAATGACAAAAATGACAAAAATGACAAAAATGACAAAAATGACAAAAATGACAAAAATGACAAAAATGATAAAAATGACAAAAATGAAAAAAATGACAAAAATGACAAAAATGACAAAAATGACAAAAATGACAAAAATGACAAAAATGACAAAAATGACAAAAATGACAAAAATGACAAAAATGACAAAAATGACAAAAATGACTAAAATAACAAAAATGACAAAAATGACAAAAATGACAAAAATGACAAAAATGACAAAAATGACAAAAATGACAAAAATGACAAAAATGACAAAAATGACAAAAATGACAAAAATGACAAAAATGACAAAAATGACAAAAATGACAAAAATGACAAAAATGACAAAAATGACAAAAATGACAAAAATGACAAAAATGACAAAAATGACAAAAATGACAAAAATGACAAAAATGACAAAAATGACAAAAATGACAAAAATGACAAAAATGACAAAAATGACAAAAATGACAAAAATGACAAAAATGACAAAAATGACAAAAATGACAAAAATGACAAAAATGACAAAAATGACAAAAATGACAAAAATGACAAAAATGACAAAAATGACAAAAATGACAAAAATGACAAAAATGACAAAAATGACAAAAATGACAAAAATGACAAAAATGACAAAAATGACAAAAATGACAAAAATGACAAAAATGACAAAAATGACAAAAATGACAAAAATGACAAAAATGACAAAAATGACAAAAATGACAAAAATGACAAAAATGACAAAAATGACAAAAATGACAAAAATGACAAAAATGACAAAAATGACAAAAATGACAAAAATGACAAAAATGACAAAAATGCCAAAATGACAAAAATGACAAAAATGACAAAAATGACAAAAATGACAAAAATGACAAAAATGACAAAAATGACAAAAATGACAAAAATGACAAAAATGACAAAAATGACAAAAATGACAAAAATGACAAAAATGACAAAAATGACAAAAATGACAAAAATGACAAAAATGACAAAAATGACAAAAATGACAAAAATGACAAAAATGAAAAAAATGACAAAAATGACAAAAATGACAAAAATGACAAAAATGACAAAAATGACAAAAATGACAAAAATGACTAAAATGACAAAAATGACAAAAATGACAAAAATGACAAAAATGACAAAAATGACAAAAATGACAAAAATGACAAAAATGACAAAAATGACAAAAATGACAAAAATGGCACTTTTTTGTCCCACCCGATAATTGATTCCGGTTTTTGGCAGCATATCCGTTCAACTTAATCGGCTGCGCCACCATTTTTCCAGGGAACTAAATCCGGGTTTGGATTGTTTCCAAATGACTTCCCCACGAAAAAAGCCACAAATTCATTAGCAATCCTCTTGTAAAGTTTTTATCAAATCATTTCGTCCGGGAAAGGGGGAAAGGTGTTGGCTAGGAAAAGACTGACCGACCATCCTCCCCGAGCTGCGCTGTTTGTGATGATGATAACTCGAGTAGGTGCTAGCACGGGAAAACAGGTTGGAATCTGTTCTGGAACATTGTGGAACTTCTTACTTTGCTCCGGAGTTGTTTCGAAAAACGGCCAAATGTGGTTCCTGGAGTGGAAAATAATAATAACGAGTAAACTATGCTGGCTGAAATCGGAGACACCGGAAGGGAACGACGATTGAGGAACGGGGAAATGGCTCAAAGATGGACAAGAAGCTTAAATAAATAATTCATAAACGTTATTTAAAAGTTGGAGAGATTTCACAATTTGCGAAGCGGATTCATTCTCTAACAAACGAACGCCCCAGCTGCTTTTTGGGGTTGGCTTGCAGCTGCTGCCGTTGCCTGGTTTGTGTTGTGTGGAATGTTGCGATTTTTCATCTATCCTTAACACAAACCCTTTCCACTCACCTTCATCTTTTCCTCCAATGAGAAGAGAAGGGACGGGTTAAATTAGTTAAGGGTGCAGAGCTCCGGAGCTTAATCCTGCTAATGGAAAAATTTGCCCGGTTGGGAAAGTTGGCACCGGAAGTTATTCGGCCACTAGCTGAAAAGCTGCTACCCATTGCACGGCATAACTCCGCAACTGCTTAGCTCATGAATGTTGCCCGAGGCAGCGGAATACTTCCGTCAATTTTGAGCGATAATTATTTACTGCACTTAGTTGACTCCATGTGGTTTTTGCTTTTGTTTCGGAGCTTATAAGTTGTTTTGTGCAAATTGCGATAATTTTTTTTGTGGATTTAAACTGTTTTGAACCATCATTTTATCTCGAAATATGACGGTCGCCATGCAATAGTTTATCCAACATATTTTCTGGAACAACAATGTGCATAGTTACTGATTTTTATGCTAATGTGTAAGATATTCATACCAAAAACGCAATACTGCTTGATATTCAATGTTTCCTAAAGATTTTCAATTGAAAACTTTTTTTTTAATTCTGTAAAACTCCAAAGCAACAACTTATGTTCAGGCACACTATGAGAAGCTCAATTAAATAACAAAGCTGATTAATGCCTCATTTGAGAGAATACACGAGCCAATCTGAACGGCCAGCTGCATTCTCTACCGACTCAACCACTCAGATCAATTGAAAAGATAATTAACTGGAATTTTCTCGGAAATCAACTTCCACAGTTAATGGTTTAACAAGCAATATACCCATCTACCGCTAGTTGCTTCTGGCAGCAAAATACGACAAACCAAGCGCATCTGCCCGTTGCAAGTCTAATGATTCTCAACAGACCCATTAAGCTACACCGCCGGAAGTGAATGAACGATCCCGGAAAATCCTGTAGCGGAAACGTCTCGTTTGTTGTTGTTATGCCTAACAAACCGAGGTGGCTCAATTTATCTGAAGCGAAATTGTGGCTCTTCTGCCCAAGCACTGGTCACCGTCCTAGGGCAGGGCAATGATAATGGCTCTTGGCCTGAAGCAATGTTCGTTTTAAGTTATGTACCAATATTTTCAACTCTTATGAGTTAAAACAATTTTTAAGAGTCTCATGAGAAATTATTTTTCAGAAACACAATTCAGATTACGATTTAATTTATCATTCCTGATCAGATTTCAGATTCAGATTTCAGATTTCAGATTCAGATTTCAGATTCAGATTTCAGATTCAGATTTCAGATTCAGATTTCAGATTCAGATTTCAGATTCAGATTTCAGATTCAGATTTCAGATTCAGATTTCAGATTCAGATTTCAGATTCAGATTTCAGATTCAGATTTCAGATTCAGATTTCAGATTCAGATTTCAGATTCAGATTTCAGATTCAGATTTCAGATTCAGATTTCAGATTCAGATTTCAGATTCAGATTTCAGATTCAGATTTCAGATTCAGATTTCAGATTCAGATTTCAGATTCAGATTTCAGATTCAGATTTCAGATTCAGATTTCAGATTCAGATTTCAGATTCAGATTTCAGATTCAGATTTCAGATTCAGATTTCAGATTCAGATTTCAGATTCAGATTTCAGATTCAGATTTCAGATTCAGATTTCAGATTCAGATTTCAGATTCAGATTTCAGATTCAGATTTCAGATTCAGATTTCAGATTCAGATTTCAGATTCAGATTTCAGATTCAGATTTCAGATTCAGATTTCAGATTCAGATTTCAGATTCAGATTTCAGATTCAGATTTCAGATTCAGATTTCAGATTCAGATTTCAGATTCAGATTTCAGATTCAGATTTCAGATTCAGATTTCAGATTCAGATTTCAGATTCAGATTTCAGATTCAGATTTCAGATTCAGATTTCAGATTCAGATTTCAGATTCAGATTTCAGATTCAGATTTCAGATTCAGATTTCAGATTCAGATTTCAGATTCAGATTTCAGATTCAGATTTCAGATTCAGATTTCAGATTCAGATTTCAGATTCAGATTTCAGATTCAGATTTCAGATTCAGATTTCAGATTCAGATTTCAGATTCAGATTTCAGATTCAGATTTCAGATTCAGATTTCAGATTCAGATTTCAGATTCAGATTTCAGATTCAGATTTCAGATTCAGATTTCAGATTCAGATTTCAGATTCAGATTTCAGATTCACATTTCAGATTCAGATTTCAGATTCAGATTTCAGATTCAGATTTCAGATTCAGATTTCAGATTCAGATTTCAGATTCAGATTTCAGATTCAGATTTCAGATTCAGATTTCAGATTCAGATTTCAGATTCAGATTTCAGATTCAGATTTCAGATTCAGATTTCAGATTCAGATTTCAGATTCAGATTTCAGATTCAGATTTCAGATTCAGATTTCAGATTCAGATTTCAGATTCAGATTTCAGATTCAGATTTCAGATTCAGATTTCAGATTCAGATTTCAGATTCAGATTTCAGATTCAGATTTCAGATTCAGATTTCAGATTCAGATTCAGATTTCAGATTCAGATTTCAGATTCAGATTTCAGATTCAGATTTCAGATTCAGATTTCAGATTCAGATTTCAGATTCAGATTTCAGATTCAGATTTCAGATTCAGATTTCAGATTCAGATTTCAGATTCAGATTTCAGATTCAGATTTCAGATTCAGATTTCAGATTCAGATTTCAGATTCAGATTTCAGATTCAGATTTCAGATTCAGATTTCAGATTCAGATTTCAGATTCAGATTTCAGATTCAGATTTCAGATTCAGATTTCAGATTCAGATTTCAGATTCAGATTTCGGATTCAGATTTCAGATTCAGATTTCAGATTCAGATTTCAGATTCAGATTTCAGATTTCAGATTCAGATTTCAGATTCAGATTTCAGATTCAGATTTCAGATTCAGATTTCAGATTCAGATTTCAGATTCAGATTTCAGATTCAGATTTCAGATTCAGATTTCAGATTCAGATTTCAGATTCAGATTTCAGATTCAGATTTCAGATTCAGATTTCAGATTCAGATTTCAGATTCAGATTCAGATTTCAGATTCAGATTTCAGATTCAGATTTCAGATTCAGATTTCAGATTCAGATTTCAGATTCAGATTTCAGATTCAGATTTCAGATTCAGATTTCAGATTCAGATTTCAGATTCAGATTTCAGATTCAGATTTCAGATTCAGATTTCAGATTCAGATTTCAGATTCAGATTTCAGATTCAGATTTCAGATTCAGATTTCAGATTCAGATTTCAGATTCAGATTTCAGATTCAGATTTCAGATTCAGATTTCAGATTCAGATTTCAGATTCAGATTTCAGATTCAGATTTCAGATTCAGATTTCAGATTCAGATTTCAGATTCAGATTTCAGATTCAGATTTCAGATTCAGATTTCAGATTCAGATTTCAGATTCAGATTTCAGATTCAGATTTCAGGTTCAGATTTCAGATTCAGATTTCAGATTCAGATTTCAGATTCAGATTTCAGATTCAGATTTCAGATTCAGATTTCAGATTCAGATTTCAGATTCAGATTTCAGATTCAGATTTCAGATTCAGATTTCAGATTCAGATTTCAGATTCAGATTTCAGATTCAGATTTCAGATTCAGATTTCAGATTCAGATTTCAGATTCAGATTTCAGATTCAGATTTCAGATTCAGATTTCAGATTCAGATTTCAGATTCAGATTTCAGATTCAGATTTCAGATTCAGATTTCAGATTCAGATTTCAGATTCAGATTTCAGATTCAGATTTCAGATTCAGATTTCAGATTCAGATTTCAGATTCAGATTTCAGATTCAGATTTCAGATTCAGATTTCAGATTCAGATTTCAGATTCAGATTTCAGATTCAGATTTCAGATTCAGATTTCAGATTCAGATTTCAGATTCAGATTTCAGATTCAGATTTCAGATTCAGATTTCAGATTCAGATTTCAGATTCAGATTTCAGATTCAGATTTCAGATTCAGATTTCAGATTCAGATTTCAGATTCAGATTTCAGATTCAGATTTCAGATTCAGATTTCAGATTCAGATTTCAGATTCAGATTTCAGATTCAGATTTCAGATTCAGATTTCAGATTCAGATTTCAGATTCAGATTTCAGATTCAGATTTCAGATTCAGATTTCAGATTCAGATTTCAGATTCAGATTTCAGATTCAGATTTCAGATTCAGATTTCAGATTCAGATTTCAGATTCAGATTTCAGATTCAGATTTCAGATTCAGATTTCAGATTCAGATTACAGATTCAGATTTCAGATTCAGATTCAGATTTCAGATTCAGATTTCAGATTCAGATTTCAGATTCAGATTTCAGATTCAGATTTCAGATTCAGATTTCAGATTCAGATTTCAGATTCAGATTTCAGATTCAGATTACAGATTAAGATTTCAGATTCAGATTTCAGATTCAGATTTCAGATTCAGATTCAGATTTCAGATTCAGATTTCAGATTCAGATTTCAGATTCAGATTTCAGATTCAGATTTCAGATTCAGATTTCAGATTCAGATTTCAGATTCAGATTTCAGATTCAGATTTCAGATTCAGATTTCAGATTCAGATTTCAGATTCAGATTTCAGATTCAGATTTCAGATTCAGATTTCAGATTCAGATTTCAGATTCAGATTTCAGATTCAGATTTCAGATTCAGATTTCAGATTCAGATTTCAGATTCAGATTTCAGATTCAGATTTCAGATTCAGATTTCAGATTCAGATTTCAGATTCAGATTTCAGATTCAGATTTCAGATTCAGATTTCAGATTCAGATTTCAGATTCAGATTTCAGATTCAGATTTCAGATTCAGATTTCAGATTCAGATTTCAGATTCAGATTTCAGATTCAGATTTCAGATTCAGATTTCAGATTCAGATTTCAGATTCAGATTTCAGATTCAGATTTCAGATTCAGATTACAGATTCAGATTTCAAATTCAGATTTCAGATTCAGATTTCAGATTCAGACATCAGATTCGGATTTTAGATTCAGATTTCAGATTCAGTTTTCAGATTCAGTTTTCAGATTATGATTTCAAATTAGATTTCATATTTCATATTAAATCTTGAGTTTTAAATGGACTTGAAAAAATTGAACGTTTTAGCTTCTACAAATCGGTTTTCATTCTTCTAAATGCTTTGAATTGGGGAAAATCTGTTAGCGGAAACTCAAACGTTGGAAGCTCTGTACTCCGGAGGTTTGAAAAACTGTTTGCCCAACGAAATTCTCCACCAAAAAGCGGATTCGAGGACAGACAGCCGAGCTAAGATATATGGCCACATATGAGGTGGTGCTGTAAAATCGGGTTAGGCACTTGTTATATATCAGCAGTAAAGCTACTTACCGCTTTGTACTTTTGACGGTCCGAACTGGTCCGGGACTCTCGACTGGGAAGCCAACGGATTTGGACGACGAACCGCACCGTAGACCATCATCCGGTCCATCCACAAAGGATTTGTCCAAACCAGTCGGGCAGGAGTTGCCAATTTCCAGGAACTAGGAAGAAGCTCCAGCCCAGTCCAATCCCAGCGAACTTTTAGTTTGTGTGTGGGAGTTGGTGAACCAATTTTTGCGAGTTTTTCTAAATTTGATTTATGAATGCTATAAAATCAAAAATTTATTGCTTCAAGCGACTGGGGACTCCGGACGAAAGGGTTGCGATGAAGAGGAATGAAACAAATTTGTGTGGTCTAGTGGAATGTAAGCTGAGCATTTAACTTTAAACTGTTCCAATCCTTGAACATTTTTACAAAGGAAAAATGTTTAGGAAAGGAACAGAAGCTAAAGCATAAAAAAGGTCAACAACATTTTTCCTCAAAGAAAAGTCGGCAACTGAAATCCAAAACGATTTATTTCCCACAAAACTTCCGTAATGAGGTCTCATTTCAATGACCTAGAATTCGGCTGGAAGGAGATAACAAAAAAAAGATAGCAGTCAACAAATCTCCGGAAAGTGAAATTGCGCGCCAAAAAAGTATCCTATTTCAACACTTAGCAGTGATTTCCGTCCCGGAGCAATCGCCCGCCGTATCTAATGATTTCGATATTCCATCCTGATTCCGGGGACCCTTTCCACTCGATTCGATTTCCCATCAAAAGGAACCGAGGCTTTCGAGTACGTTTGGAACCACGGCAAAATCTACCAAAAGCCCGGAAAACTTATTTCATTAGAACCCCCGTTGGCTTGTGTGCCTCCCGTGAAGATAAGCATTAACTAGTGAGGTTTTTTTTCTCCGGTTCTGATCAATAGACGGGAAGAAATTCTAGCCAAAAGTTTTCCTTTACTCTATCTTAACGTCTCCCGGAAAAATTCCGACCGGAAAAACAACAATTCGCAGATCCGTTTCCTTACTCAGCTCTGAAGGACATCAGCTTTCCAAACATTTCCTTCAAGAAGGCAGCTTAAAGACCGGTTTTACGAAACCAAAAGATTCAACCGACCAATGAATTGCGTTTGTTTTTGAGATATCAGGTTCCACACAAAACCACAATTCCGAACGAGATCGGCTCCGGTCCAGTCCAAACTAACTTTTTTCCCTTTACGGATCTATCTCACTGACCAGATGGTAAAACATCCTACCGGTCGGGAAATCACCTCCTTCTTCAACTCGCCGGGAACCTTTCCAGGTTTTCATCGCCAAAACGCAAATGTGTCCAAACGTGGAGGCACAGAACCCCCAGAACATGTTTATTTATCTTATTGTTTTCCGGTCCAAGCGTCCGGTAAAATGGGGTTTGGAGCTATTTGAATTTTTGGGTCCGGCTCCGGTGCAAGTTTGCTTGCCGTTGCTGAGTT